>NW_027507825.1:14459835-15059835 GCF_037356315.1 Lithobates pipiens
GAATACAGAGCCAAGTATCATTTTGTGCGTATGTTTTTTTGTACAGAATTTGTTAATGATAATAGACCCCCCCCAGCAACACCACATTTCCCTCAGCAACAATAGATCCTTCCCAGCAACAATAGACCACCCCTGCAACAAGAACCCCCCCTCCCCCGGAACAAAATACAACCCCCACTCCCCAGCAACATTAGATATTAGATCCCCACCAGCAACAATAGATCTGTCCCAGCAACAAAAGCCCCCTGCTGGCAAAAGTCAGCACCAGTAGAGCTTCCAGGACACCTCACCCCCCTTTGCCAGTACATATATTCTGTGCTGGAGGTGCCAGAACTGCGTTCCCTTGCGTTCCTGCTGAAGAAAAAGCCCAGAGTGTCCCCATCTTCTGATGGCTCCTTCCAGCAGGATAATGCACCATGTCACAAAGCTCCAATCATCTCACCACTGGACAATGAGGTCCCTGTCCTCCAATGGCCTCCACACTCACCACATCTCATCCAATAGAGCACCTTTGGGATGTGGAGGAGCGGAGATTGGCATCATGGATGTTTAGCCGACAAATCTGCAGCAACTGCGTGATGTTATCATGTCACTATGGACCGAAATCTGAGGAACGTTTCCAACACCTCGTTAAAGCTATGCCAAGAATGAAGGCAAACGGGGGTCCAACCCGGTACTAGCAAGGTGTACCTAATAAAGTGGCCAGTGAGTGTATATATATATATATATATATATATATATATATATATATATATATATATATATATATATATATATATATATACTAGGGACTTAGGGATTTGGAGATGGGGAGGGTCACAGAGTTTTATGCTGGAAGGGGAAGAGGATCTGGGGGGTATGATAAGGCACAAATTATTTTCCTATACTGTATATTCTGGTGGAAGGGAATCAGGGAGTGCCAATGGTCTACAGGTAAGGGGCACAATACCTGCCTTGCTCTGAGTGCTGGTAATCCACGCCACACCACTGGTCCTATGTGTAGGCATGTTTAGTCAAA
This sequence comes from Lithobates pipiens, assembly GCF_037356315.1. Lineage (NCBI taxonomy): Eukaryota > Metazoa > Chordata > Amphibia > Anura > Ranidae > Lithobates > Lithobates pipiens. The sequence goes on from NW_027507825.1 coordinate 14,460,854, forward strand.
ACCTTCCATTGTTCAAGAACTAGAGAAAATGGTCTTGAAAGCCAACTAAGAAAAATAAATTAATTTTCCAACTTCTAGGCAACTAAAGTGAGTGGGCATGGAGCGGCGGTGGGCGGCAGAGGGCTCAGAAAGGACAAGAACAGCCAATACTTGGAAAAAAGTAATTAAAGAGACAATCTGCATGACGCTAACCATTGTGCACAATACTCATTAATCAGGTATATAAAGATAAAAGAGGGGGAGGGGGGTTGTGTTTCCTCTGGGAGCTGACAATTATCACTGTATCTGTAGTAGATGAGGTCTTCTGTGTAGTCTTATTTATATGGAGAATTAATTTATTGATGTAAAATGTGGGTGTGCAGCTGAAGTTTGTGGACAGTGTAGGAGTGCATGGGTGGGGGTGTTTTTCATAAAAATGGGTTTTCCATATACAGTGCCTTGCGAAAGTATTCGGCCCCCTTGAACTTTTCAACCTTTTGCCACATTTCAGGCTTCAAACATAAAGATATATCATTTTAATTTTTTGTGAAGAATCACCAACAAGTGGGACACAATTGTGAAGTGGAACGAAATCTATTGGATTTTTTAAACTTTTTTAGCAAATAAAAAACAGAAAAGTGGTGCGTGCAAAATTATTCGGCCCCTTTACTTTCAGTGCAGCAAACTCACTCCAGAAGTTCAGTGAGGATCTCTGAATGATCCAATGTTGTCCTAAATGACTGATGGTGATAAATAGAATCCACCTGTGTGTAATCAAGTCTCTGTATAAATGCACCTGCTCTGTGATAGTCTCAGGGTTCTGTTGAAAGCGCAGAGAGCATCATGAAGACCAAGGAACACACCAGGCAGGTCCATAATACTGTTGTGGAGAAGTTTAAAGCCGGATTTGGATACAAAAAGATTTTCCAAGCTTTAAACGTCCCAAGGAGCACTGTGCAAGCGATCATTTTGAAATGGAAGGAGTATCAGACCACTGCAAATCTACCAAGACCTGGCCGTCCCTCTAAACTTTCAGCTCAGACAAGGAGAAGACTGATCAGAGATGCAGCCAAGAGGCCCATGATGGATGAACTGCAGAGAACTACAGCTGAGGTGGGAGAGTCTGTCCATAGGACAACAATCAGTCGTACACTGCACAAATCTGGCCTTTATGGAAGAGTGGCAAGAAGAAAGCCATTTCTCAAAGATATCCATAAAAAGTCTCGTCTAAAGTTTGCCACAAGCCACCTGGGAGACACACCAAACATGTGGAAGAAGGTGCTCTGGTCAGATGAAACCAAAATCCAACTTTTTGCCCACAATGCAAAACGATATGTTTGGCGTAAAAGCAACACAGCTCATCACCCTCAACACACCATCCCCACTGTCACACATGGTGGTAGCAGCATCATGGTTTGGGCCTGCTTTTCTTCAGCAGGGACAGGGAAGATGGTTAAAATTGAGGGGAAGATGGATGCAGCCAAATACAGGACCATTCTGGATGAAAATCTGTTGGAGTCTGCAAAAGACCTGAAACTGGGACGGAGATTTATCTTCCAACAAGACAATGATCCCAAACATACAGCAAAATCTACAAAGGAATGGTTCACAAATAAACGTATCCAGGTGTTAGAATGGCCAAGTCAAAGTCCAGACCTGAATCCAATCGAGAATCTGTGGAAAGAGCTGAAAACTGCTGTTCACAAACGCTCTCCATCCAACCTCACTGAGCTCCAGCTGTTTTGCAAGGAAGAATGGGCAAGAATTTCAGTCTCTCGATGTGCAAAACTGATAGAGACATACCCCAAGCGACTTGCAGCTGTAATCGCAGCAAAAGGTGGCTCTACAAAGTATTAACGCAAGGGGGCCGAATCATTTTGCACGCTCCACTTTTCATTGTTTTATTAGTTAAAAAAAGTTTCAAAAATCCAATAGATTTCGTTCCACTTCACAATTGTGTCCCACTTGTTGGTGATTCTTCACAAAAAAAAAAAAATTTATATCTTTATGTTTGAAGCCTGAAATGTGGCAAAAGGTTGAAAAGTTCAAGGGGGCCGAATACTTTTGCAAGGCACTGTACCTGTCCAATGCTTCTCTCTGTTGTAGTCATGAAAATGAGGGATGGGGATTGAAAGAACAGGATTAGGGGGACAGAAATAGTTTTTTCCATGGGATTGTTGGGCACGGGTATGTGATGGTCGGGGAGTGACTTGTAGCAGAAATGTTTCTCTCTAATATTGAAAGGGGCCAGCCGAAATGGTTTGGGCGTCCTATTACCTCTTGTATCAATTGCTCCTTCCTTTTTAGATTGTAAGCGCTAACGAGCAGGGCCCTCTTATTCCTCTTGTGCCAAATTGTAATGTAAATGTAATGTCAGCCCTCATGTTGTAAAGCGCTGAGCAGTGGCGTAACTAGAACCTTCAGGGCCCTGATGCAAGAAACCATGAAGGGCCCCCCTGAACCCCCAGCCAGGGCCCTTCCCTCCGAGTCCGGTGGTGGAATTCCAGGGCGTGGTCACAGGTATGACCTTTGTGAGCCCTGTAGTTCCACCACTGGCATCAGTCGTTTTTTATTTTTTTTATTTTTTTATTTTTAGGTGCCCCATTGGGGGATTGTCCCTAGGCAGGATGGGGTCCCCAGAAGAGATGAGGTCCTTTTCTCCAGGGCAGATGAAGTTACTGCCCCCAGGTGAGAAGGGGCCCCTGTCCCCAGGGGGAGATGGAGGGGGTATGTAATGGTATGTGGGGGATGGGGTCCTCTCACTCACAATGACCAAGCTGCAGGCCGCTCACTCATCCATGTTGGCCTGGGCTCCATCCAGTGTGCTGGACGGGTGATCAGCATATCTCCCAGAAAGACCTTTCATCATCTGTGTATGACGGGAGAGGAGGGGGGCTGTCAGACAAGCCTGCAGTGTCCTCCGAGGACACAGGTCATGCGGGGAATGCACAACTAAAGAGCAGCCAGTGCTATAGTCGAGCATGGAGCTCTGCTACTCACCCTCCACCTCCAGCCACCCGTGTGCATGGTGCACTGGTACTCCTAGCTGCCTATGCTGCTGCCGGCCATATGTAGAGGGGGCTGCATGGGCCCCCTGCAGCACAGGGCCCAGTTGCGGTCGCGACTGCTGCACCCCCTATAGTTACGCCCCTGGCGCTGAGCAAACTGTTGGCGCTATATAAAACCTGTATAATAATAATAATAATAATAATAATAATAATTGAGCACCACTAGGGAGGCTACCTTGGGTGCTACACAAGAATGCATGTCCAACTAGAAGAGACTACTCTGGAGAGATGAGAAGAGACCACCCTGGATAGGCCCCTAATATGCTGGAAACCCCCAGAAACAGTTGAATCTGGTAGCAGGGTGTTCAGACTTTTCTTGCAACTCCAATTGGATTAAAAGGAGAAGGGAGAGATTCAGATGTAGCTCAGTATTTATCACTAAGTTCCTTGGACCTTGTTAAGAATATTAAAAATTGTTGGTCAAGCCCAATGTCAGGATACACATGCCAGCAGACAGAATAATCCCTCTAGAAGAACCCCCGGGGTCCAAGCTAACATTGATTCCCTATTGGGCAATGGCGAATAGATGTGCGCATGTGCAAACCCTGCGTGCAAACAGAAGCCGTCGCGCATCCCCGTGCGCGCACCTATGGTTGAAGCTGGTGCCAAACAGACTACTTAAACCCAGCCAGTGCTCAGATCCAGTGCTGCCTTGTCTTCAGCCTTCCATGTATCCTGCATTCCGTGAACCGGTATCCTGCTTCCAGTTATCTACCCAGCTTGTCTTGACCATTCCTTGAACTTCACCTGCACCGACCTTGGCTTATCCTGTGTCCAGTCTTCTGTCCTCTCCTTTGGCTCCTGTTCCACTGATTCGGTTCCGGACCCGGTGTCTTGTCAAATAACGTCCTCCATCGGATAGTGTCCGCTGCGTACTGCGCATGCGCAGTACACAGCAACACAGATTCCGAAAATTGACGAGGATGAACGGCGCCTGCGCCGTGAGTCCAGGTTCTAGCCCCACTATCCAAGTGGACATAGAGTAGGAATAAAAAAGAGCCGAGCGCAGCGAGGCCGAGCCCGAGGCGCGGCGAGCAAAGCTCGCCCGCGAGGGGCCCTCTAAAATTCACAACCCTGTGCCCGCTTGGATGGTGGGGCCACCACCTTCACTCACGGCGCAGGCGCCGTTCAGCTTTCGGAGATTTTCCGAAGCTTCGTCTGCTCCGTACTGCACATGCGCAGTAAGGAGCGGACACTATTTGATGGCCGGACACTATACGCCAGAACACCGGCTTGCCTCCTGACTATGTTCCTGCCTGTGTCCTGTACCCGATTCTCCAAGTCTATGTATGACCCGGCCTACCCGACCCTGCTAACGTGTCTGCTGTCACCTGCACCACCTGCCTACCTACCTGTCTACCTGCTGAAGCCATTGGATGACTTCACCAGTGAGGAGACGAGAGAAGATGTCAGGGAAATAGCCGCAATCTCACGAGGTACGTTCGCGTTAGCGCGCGTCGGCGCCTACGTAAGCGCAAAGTAGTTTCTAGACGAACGCCCGACGCTACGTCTAACCAGGCGGGCATACGCGGTGATGCTACGAATACACAACGTACTCGACGTAGCCGTACGATCGCTCCGACGCGCTCACGACGTGACCCGGTCATCTCGCCTATTTAAACGTTCGCCTGACAGTCCCGCATTGCTGGATTATCGTCAGCTCTCCTGTGAACCTGTACCGGTGTTTCCTGTTATCCGACCTCCAGTGTACCGACCCGGCTTGCTTGACCCGCTCCTGTTATTCTCCTGGCTCTGACTCCTGGCTTGTACCCGACGTTCCTGATCTGCTTCCTGCACCTGATCCCGGCCTGTCTTGACCATTCTCTGGACTTCCGCTGCCTACTCTCGGACTTCCTAGCACAGTTGCCCATCTAGGCTTGCTTACCCGGTACTTGACCTCTGCTGCTGCTACCTGGCAACCTGTGCTACTGTGGGCACTGCATCCCTGTGTCAACTTCAGGGTTGTGCTGCGCTCGGCCGCAAGGGGAGCCCTCTCAGCATTTCGGCCTCACTCCCGATCGTGACAGTATAATCCAGCCATGTCAGAGGTCGACAGAGGTGACTCCCCATTGGAGGCCGTTTTACAAGAACTTACGGCCCTTACTCCAGCTATTCAGGAGCTCCGAGAGAAATATCACTGGCTGAAGGAACGCCTGCAACACCCGCTTGAACCACCCACCTTCTCTGGTCAAGTTCCTGCTTCTACAATCTCAGCTGCACCAGAACCACGAGTCCCAGCCCCGGAACGCTTCTTTGGGGACCGAAGGAAATTCAGATCCTTCAAAAACTCGTGTTTTCTCTATTTCTCCCTGCAACCTCAGACCTTTTCTTCAGAAGCAACCAAGGTGGGGTTCACCATTTCATTACTGAGGGACGATCCCCAGACGTGGGCCCATGGCCTGCTGGAGCAATGCAGCCCTTACGTGGATACTTTGGACCTGTTCTTCGAAGCCATGGCTCGCTTGTATGATGATCCTTTCCGGACAGCTACAGCCGAAGCAACTTTGTACGCCCTTCGCCAGGGTGGGCGACCTGCAGAGGACTATTCAGTAGAATTCCGTACCTGGAGCTCTGACTCCGGCTGGAACGAAGCAGCACTAAAATATCAGTATCGTATGGGGTTGTCCGAAGCCCTTAAAGACGAGTTGGCCAGATTGGAGATTCCCACTACTCTTGAGGACCTCATCTTACTCGCCATCCAGCTCGACAGGCGTCTACGGGAACGTCAGTCTGAACGCACTCGGACTACTTGCTCCATCCAGGCCCCACCTTCAGCTCGCCCAGCAGTAGCCCCCGTTCTGAGGGGCATTCCCCGTCCCGCTTTAACCTCCGAAGAGAGACTTCTTCGCCGTCAGGCACACCTTTGTTTTTACTGTGGGAAATCGGGACATTTCATTAACAACTGCCCCACAAGGCCGAGTAAACCAGTCCCAAGCACCCCATCTCATCTTCAGGTAGCAAAGTCAGCTTCTGCCCACATCACTCTTCCAGTCACATTGATGGTGGCAGGCAGCAGAATCCCCCTACAAGCAATTATTGACTCTGGAGCCTGTAGTTGCTTCCTGGACTTAACCTTGGCTAGGAGTCTGGCTCTCCCACTGAACCTCAAGGAACAGAGACTGACCGTCCGTTTGGCCGATGGCTCCTTACCTAGTTCAGGTCATGTCACCAAGGAAACTAGTCCCATCCTGACGATCACCAATTCGGGTCACCGGGAATTCCTTAAATTTGATGTTCTGAGCTCCCCGATGTTCCCTGTTATCCTAGGGATCCCTTGGCTACAGGCTCACAATCCCCAGATCGATTGGCCCACAAGGGTGGTTTCCTTCACATCTGCCTACTGCCAGCAGCACTGCCTAGATTCCGTCCCCCGCAACCTGCCCAGTTGTCTGACTGTACAACCTGTACCCAGTCCGGCTTCTCACATACCAACAGCCTACCAGGAATTCAGAGACGTGTTTGACAAGAGGAAAGCCGATATCCTACCTCCACACCGCCCCTATGACTGCCCCATTGAATTGTTACCCGGGGCCTCCATTCCTTTTGGTCGGATATTTCCCCTTTCGGAGACTGAACTGGAGGCTCTGAGACAATACATTGACGAAAACCTGGCCAAAGGATTCATTCGTCCCTCTTCATCCCCTGCCGGAGCAGGCATCTTCTTTGTGGAGAAAAAAGATAAGACCCTAAGACCATGTGTGGACTATCGGGAATTAAATAATATTACCCTCAAAATATCCTCTTCCGCTTATCCCTGAACTCCTCCAGAGGTTCCATACCTCACGTATCTTTACGAAACTCGATTTGCGTGGGGCTTATAATCTTGTCCGTATCCGTGAAGGGGACGAGTGGAAGACCGCCTTCAGAACAAGATTTGGTCACTTTGAGTATTTAGTCATGCCCTTTGGACTATGTAATGCCCCGGCAACCTTTCAGCATTTCATTAATGATATCTTTCGGGAGCATCTTGACCACTTTGTTGTCGCCTACCTTGACGACATTCTGATTTTTTCAACCTCACTAGAGCTTCACAGGGTACATGTTAAGAAAGTATTATGTATTCTTAGAACTCACGGGTTATATGCCAAAGCCGAGAAGTGTGATTTTGAGAAGGAATCTATCCATTTCTTGGGACTCATTATTACCACAGGTGGAATTGCCATGGACCCGCATAAAGTGAAATCTATCCTGAACTGGCCCGCTCCTTCTGACAAAAGGGGTGTACAGAGGTTTATCGGGTTCGCAAACTTCTACCGAAGGTTCATACGGGGTTTCTCCACCATTGTAGCCCCCATCACTCTGACCACTCGCCAGCACACCAAGTTCCACTGGTCCCCAGCAGCTCAGTCCGCCTTTGACCAGCTCAAGATCCTTTTTACCTCTGCGCCCATCCTGCAGCATCCAGATCCCGCCTTGCCCTTCGTGCTAGAAGTTGATGCCTCGGAGGTGGCCACCGGGGCAATCTTATCCCAACGTCAAGGTCCCAAAGCTTTACTACATCCCGTAGCCTTTTTCTCTCGGAAGATGAGTTCCCCAGAGAAGAACTATGATGTAGGGGACCGGGAACTTCTAGCGATCAAAACCGCTCTTGAAGAATGGAGGTACCTCCTGGAAGGTGCCGCTCACCCCATTCTAATTTTTACGGACCATAAAAACTCCGTACGGCCAAACGTCTGAGACCTCGACAGGCCCGATGGGCTTTGTTCTTTTCAAGATTAAATTTCCACATTACCTACCGCCCAGGATCTAAGAACAGCAAAGCGGATGCTTTATCTAGGATGTTTCCTGATACCCCAGAAGGAGCCCCACCCACCCCACCCAGTACAATTTTGTCTCCCCAAAACTTCCTGTTGATACAACCAGACCTAAGGTCTTCTATCGAACTGGCTACTAGGCAGTGTACGGAGACCGAAGTTTCTTCCCTGAGAAGCCAAGGAGGGCTTCTATGGCGCCAGGACAAGATTTTTGTTCCCCAGCAAGCCAGGTTACTGGTATTGAAGACTTTCCATGACCACCAACTTGCAGGCCACTTTGGAGTGCGGAAGACGACGGACCTTGTACGGCGGTCCCTATGGTGGCCTACTTTAAGGGCGGACTGTAAAGCATACGTGGATTCCTGCACCATCTGCCAGCGCAACAAGGGATCTAACACCAGACCCTGGGGTCTGTTAAGGCCACTGCCAGTCCCGGAGAAACCATGGAAAGAAATTTCCATGGATTTTATTGTGGAACTACCTCCCTCTGAAGGGTTTACGGCCATCTTGGTGGTCGTAGACCGCCTGTCCAAGATGGCGCATTTCTTGCCGCTAAAAGGGACCCCCTCTGCCCTAGATACGGCAAGAACTTTTATAAAAGAAATTGTCTGGTTACACGGAGTACCTGATAGCATTGTATCGGACAGAGGGGTACAATTCACCTCCAAATTTTGGAAAGAACTGTGTAAATTGCTCTCAATTAAAATATGTTTGTCTTCTGCCTATCACCCACAGAGCAACGGACAAACCGAAAGGACCAATCAAACATTGGAGCAATACCTGCGATGCTTCTGCTCCTTCTCCCAGGATGATTGGGTTTCCTTGTTACCTTGTGCGGAATTCGCTTATAATAACTCAGTGCACGCCTCCACCAACCAGTCACCCTTCTGGGCAAACTACGGATTCCACCCTTCATTCCTGCCTAACACCATTCCTGATTCGTCTGTCCCGGCAGTCCAAGACAGAGTAAATCTCATTCACTCAAACTATCAAGTACTTCAAGATACCATGAAAAGGGCCCAGGAGGAATACAAGAAGCAGTACGATAAGAGGAAGAGAGTCAACCCTACCTTCAAGACAGGGGATAAGGTGTGGCTTTCAGCAGCAAATCTGAAACTGCCTTGTCCTTCCCGGAAACTGGGACCTAAATTTCTGGGTCCTTTTGAGATCAAACGGGAGATTAATCCTGTAGCCTTTGAACTTGTCTTGCCTGAATCGTTTAAAATCCATCCTATATTTCATGTCTCCCTCCTTAAACCTGTTACCTTTAGTCCATTTTCAGGAAGAGAAGAAGTGCCCCCGCCTCCAGTTCAGGTTGGTGAAGAAACCGAATACGAAGTTGAGTCCATCCTCGACTGTCGTCGTAGAGGTAGGACCATCCAGTTTTTAATTAAATGGAAGGGGTATTCTGCTGAGGAGAACTCGTGGGAGCCTGCCAATCACGTACATGCTCCTAAACTTTTACACAGGTTCCGCAGCCGGTATCCTGAAAAATGGGCTCGGTTGGGCATCCGGAGGCTGCCCCTTGGGGGGAGGCACTGTCAGGGAAATAGCCGCAATCTCACGAGGTACGTTCGTGTTAGCGCGCGTCGGCGCCTACGTAAGCGCAAAGTAGTTTCTAGACGAACGGCCGACGCTACGTCTAACCAGGCGGTCATACGCGGTGTTGCTACGAATACACAACGTACTCGACGTAGCCGTACGATCGCTCCGACGCGCTCACGACGTGACCCGGTCATCTCGCCTATTTAAACGTTCGCCTGACAGTCCCGCATTGCTGGATTATCGTCAGCTCTCCTGTGAACCTGTACCCGTGTTTCCTGTTTAGTGATGGACGAACGTTTCGCCCGGCGGTCGTTTCGCGGCGAATTTCCGACATTCGCGGTCCGCACGTTCGAACGCCTTTTTCCGTCGTTCGCCGCGGCGGACTTACGTGTTTAATGTATACAAGAACTTTAACCTTTGGTGACACGTTTATCATGTGATACAGGACAGCCAATTGAGACATGACAGCACATGGACACTTGTACATTCCCCCTAACCTATAAATACACCCGATCCGGTGGCCATTTTACATTCTTTCTTCTGTTACGATAGGGACAGGTTCCTGTGTGGAGTAGGGAGAGATAAACCACTAGCTATTTGGTACACAAAAGTTCTTTTCAGGACTGGTATAGGTGTTAGGTGTTGATAGGTTTGCTGTGCTGCTGATTCTTGCAGCAGCCTGAGTGTCTTTTGTTAGTTTAGAGAAAGGGAAAGGACGGTGTATGCTACAGGGACAGCCAGATTAGTCTTTCATCATCATCATCATCATCATCATCATTAGCTGTTACTATCAAGGTCCACAAAAGAGCTGTTCCAGTAACCACTAATCGTTCTCTTTTTTTGCCAATTTGTATAGGGACAGGAAGGAAGCAGTGTTGTCAGGCAGTGAGGGTAATTTTAAAGACTTGCTGTTATTATTAGTTCCACAAAGGTTCTTTTCAGGACTGGTATCAGTGGTACAGTAATAGGCTTGTACATGTATAATATTCTTTCTTCCAAATATAGAAAGGATATTATACTTGACTGCTGCCCTTCTGCTGCAGTCTGCTAAACATTCACAACTCACTTGTTCCACAAAAGTTCTTATAAGGACTGGTAACTTGGTATAGGGTGCTACGGTACATAGGCTTGAGTGCGGTACAGTCTGCTGTTCTGTAAGGACCGCTATCGGTCCACAATAGATAGGGTTGACGTGCACCACTGCTGACCGCTGCCCTATACTGCAGCAGTCCTTCAGCGGTATAGGGACTGACGTACAGTCTGCTAATCACTAACACACAACCTGCTTGTTCCACAAAAGTTCTTATAAGGACTGGTAACTTGGTATAGGGTGCTACGGTACATAGGCTTGAGTGCGGTACAGTCTGCTGTTCTGTAAGGACCGCTATCGGTCCACAATAGATAGGGTTGACGTGCACCACTGCTGACCGCTGCCCTATACTGCAGCAGTCCTTCAGCGGTATAGGGACTGACGTACAGTCTGCTAATCACTAACACACAACCTGCTTGTTCCACAAAAGTTCTTATAAGGACTGGTAACTTGGTATAGGGTGCTACGGTACATAGGCTTGAGTGCGGTACAGTCTGCTGTTCTGTAAGGACCGCTATCGGTCCACAATAGATAGGGTTGACGTGCACCACTGCTGACCGCTGCCCTATACTGCAGCAGTCCTTCAGCGGTATAGGGACTGACGTACAGTCTGCTAAACACTAATACACAACCTGCTTGGTCCACAAAAGTTCTTATAAGGACTGGTAACTTGGTATAGGGTGCTACGGTACATAGGCTTGAGTGCGGTACAGTCTGCTGTTCTGTAAGGACCGCTATCGGTCCACAATAGATAGGGTTGACGTGCACCACTGCTGACCGCTGCCCTATACTGCAGCAGTCCTTCAGCGGTATAGGGACTGACGTACAGTCTGCTAAACACTAATACACAACCTGCTTGGTCCACAAAAGTTCTTATAAGGACTGGTAACTTGGTATAGGGTGCTACGGTACATAGGCTTGAGTGCGGTACAGTCTGCTGTTCTGTAAGGACCGCTATCGGTCCACAATAGATAGGGTTGACGTGCACCACTGCTGACCGCTGCCCTATACTGCAGCAGTCCTTCAGCGGTATAGGGACTGACGTACAGTCTGCTAAACACTAATACACAACCTGCTTGGTCCACAAAAGTTCTTATAAGGACTGGTAACTTGGTATAGGGTGCTACGGTACATAGGCTTGAGTGCGGTACAGTCTGCTGTTCTGTAAGGACCGCTATCGGTCCACAATAGATAGGGTTGACGTGCACCACTGCTGACCGCTGCCCTATACTGCAGCAGTCCTTCAGCGGTATAGGGACTGACGTACAGTCTGCTAAACACTAATACACAACCTGCTTGGTCCACAAAAGTTCTTATAAGGACTGGTAACTTGGTATAGGGTGCTACGGTACATAGGCTTGAGTGCGGTACAGTCTGCTGTTCTGTAAGGACCGCTATCGGTCCACAATAGATAGGGTTGACGTGCACCACTGCTGACCGCTGCCCTATACTGCAGCAGTCCTTCAGCGGTATAGGGACTGACGTACAGTCTGCTAAACACTAATACACAACCTGCTTGGTCCACAAAAGTTCTTATAAGGACTGGTAACTTGGTATAGGGTGCTACGGTACATAGGCTTGAGTGCGGTACAGTCTGCTGTTCTGTAAGGACCGCTATCGGTCCACAATAGATAGGGTTGACGTGCACCACTGCTGACCGCTGCCCTATACTGCAGCAGTCCTTCAGCGGTATAGGGACTGACGTACAGTCTGCTAAACACTAATACACAACCTGCTTGGTCCACAAAAGTTCTTATAAGGACTGGTAACTTGGTATAGGGTGCTACGGTACATAGGCTTGAGTGCGGTACAGTCTGCTGTTCTGTAAGGACCGCTATCGGTCCACAATAGATAGGGTTGACGTGCACCACTGCTGACCGCTGCCCTATACTGCAGCAGTCCTTCAGCGGTATAGGGACTGACGTACAGTCTGCTAAACACTAATACACAACCTGCTTGGTCCACAAAAGTTCTTATAAGGACTGGTAACTTGGTATAGGGTGCTACGGTACATAGGCTTGAGTGCGGTACAGTCTGCTGTTCTGTAAGGACCGCTATCGGTCCACAATAGATAGGGTTGACGTGCACCACTGCTGACCGCTGCCCTATACTGCAGCAGTCCTTCAGCGGTATAGGGACTGACGTACAGTCTGCTAAACACTAATACACAACCTGCTTGGTCCACAAAAGTTCTTATAAGGACTGGTAACTTGGTATAGGGTGCTACGGTACATAGGCTTGAGTGCGGTACAGTCTGCTGTTCTGTAAGGACCGCTATCGGTCCACAATAGATAGGGTTGACGTGCACCACTGCTGACCGCTGCCCTATACTGCAGCAGTCCTTCAGCGGTATAGGGACTGACGTACAGTCTGCTAATCACTAACACACAACCTGCTTGTTCCACAAAAGTTCTTATAAGGACTGGTAACTTGGTATAGGGTGCTACGGTACATAGGCTTGAGTGCGGCACAGTCTGCTGTTCTGTAAGGACCGCTATCGGTCCACAATAGATAGGGTTGACGTGCACCACTGCTGACCGCTGCCCTATACTGCAGCAGTCCTTCATCGGTATAGGGACTAAGAGTTTTGTCACAGGGTCATTTAAAAAATGACAGGCAGAGGAAGAGGCAGGCCCTTCCGCAGGGGTGGTAGGGGTAGGGCAGGAGCAACAGGCTTGAGCCAAAGTGGGAAGTTGCAGAAGGTGCGTTCAATTACTTTAAAGGACGCACCAGACTTGGTTGAGTGGCTCGCTCAGCCTTACTCTTCTGCACCCTCCTCATCCTCTCGATCTGCACCCTCTTCTTCACTCTCTGCTATGTGCACCCCCAAAGACACTACCACCAACAACACGACCACCACCACCACCACCACATACCTTCCGCTTGAGTCACTGGAATTATTTTCCGATCCATATCAAGAGGACATTTCTGATGCGCAGCCACTCTTGGTATTGGATCAGGAAGAGGAGGTAGCAACAAGCGCTACTCAGCAGTCTGACGCCAGTACCCAGATCAGCCCAAGGAGGAGGTTGGTCCCCGGTGTTGCTGCCTACTCCGAGATCTCTACTTATAGCGGTGGGGAAGGTGACGTTGATGATGACGTGTCTAGTGATGTCACGTGGGTGCCCACAAGAGAGGAAGAGGAGGGGAGTTCAGAGGGAGATATGGACCAGCAGATAGGGAGGAGAAGCAGCAATGACTTACATTGCACAGCAGGGACAAAGCAGACTGCAAATGTATCAGGAGCGAGTCATCGACCATGTACGGTCACATCTGGCGCTCCCAGGACACCGGCACATGGCTCCGCAGTGTGGGCTTTTTTTAACGTGTCCGCTGCTGACAATAGCGTTGCCATCTGCAATCTTTGCAGTCAACGCGTTAGTCGCGGTAAGCCCAATACTCACCTAGGGACGACCGCCTTAAGAAGGCACATGAGCAGCCATCACCGAGCCCAGTGGGAGCAACGGAACACACAAAGCCACACTGCAGGCTCTCACCGTCCAGCCTCGTCTTCTACTTCTCCTTCTCCTCTCTCCTCACAATTGTCCTCCACTCCACCTTCCATCACGCCAAGCTCACATTTTTCTGCAAAAAGGCAGGCTTCCGTGGGCCTAATGTTTGAGCGTAAAAAAATGATGACGCCGGATAACCCTCTTGCCCAACGGTTGGCGGCTGGCTTGTCAGAACTCATAGCCCGCCAACTACTGCCATATAAACTGGTGGACTCGGAGGCCTTTCGCAAATTTGTGGCCATTGGAACACCACAATGGAAGGTCCCAGGAAGGAAGTATTTCTCAGAGAAGGGCATCCCAGAGCTATATGGCCATGTTCAGCGGCAAGTGAATGTATCTCTGGCACACAGTGTCGGTGCCAAGATACATCTGACCACAGACACGTGGTCTAGCAAACACGGGCAGGGAAGGTATATCAGTTTTACTGCCCACTGGGTGAACCTTCTGACGGCCGTCAAGCATGTAACCCGTGGCACCCGTGTAGATTTGGTTTTACCGCCACGGATTGCATGCAGGCCTGACTCTTCTTCTCCTCCTCCTACTCCATCCTCCTCCCTCTCCTCCTCAGCTGCCTCCTCCTTTTCCGCTGCTAGCGTCTCTTCCACTGCACCGCCCAAGCTCCCCAGAACCTATTCCACATGCCAGGTGAGACGTTGCCATGCCGTGCTGCGTCTGTTGTGCCTGGAAGCAAAGAGCCACACTGGCCCGGCACTCCTTTCAGCTTTGCGTTCACAGGCAGATGAGTGGCTAACACCGCTCAATTTGACAGTTGGTAAAGTGGTGTGTGACAACGGTGCCAATCTGCTTAGCGCATTGAAACAGGGCAAAATCACGCACGTGCCGTGCATGGCACACGTCTTAAACTTGGTCGTGCAGCGATTCCTTGTCAAATACCCTGGGGTCCAGGACATCTTGCGGCAGGCAAGGAAAATCTCGGCCCATTTCAGAAGATCTTACACGGCCATGGCTCGCCTTGCTGACATTCAGCGGCGACACCATCTGCCGGTCAGACGTCTTATTTGCGATTGCCCGACGCGATGGAACTCAACCTTCTATATGCTTGATAGGCTGCTCCAGCAGAAACGTGCAGTTAACGTCTACCTGTATGAACTCTGCGAAAGAAACGGTTCTGGGGAGCTGGGTTTTTTTTCACCGCGCCAGTGGCTGCTCATGCGCGACACATGCAGACTTCTGCGGCCATTTGAGGAGATCACCAAACTGGTCAGTCGCAGCCATGGCGCCATCAGTGACATGGTACCTTATGCCTTCTTTCTGGAGCGTGCATTGCGTCGTGTCATTGATCAGGCTGTGGAGGAGCAGGAGCGGGAAGATGAGGAAGTCGCAATGCTGGATGAATTCCCAGGGGGGGCTACTCTATCTGAGACAAGTCAACAACAGGAGTCTGATGAGGAGTCAGAGGAGGATGGTGCCGGGGCGGATGAGCAGGAGCAAGAAGAGCATGCTTTAAACCTTTCTGGGATCCCTGTTGTGCGAGGATGGGGAGAGGAGAATGAAGAGGACGACATTATCCTGGATGATGAGCAGGAGCCAGGCCACCACACCGCTTCCACTTTAGTGCAAATGGGGGCCTTCATGCTCCAGTGTTTTAATAGGGACCCCCGTATAAAAAGCATGAGGGTCAAGGACCAGTACTGGGTGGCAACGTACTTAGACCCCCGGTACAAACACAAAATGGCGGAAATGTTACCGCCGTCGCAGAGGGCTGTCAGAATGCAGCACTTCCAGGCCTTGCTTCGAGAAATGCTGCATTCTGCTTTTGCGTGCGCTGGCAGAGGAGCAATTCCCACTCCCAGAGAAGGATTTGCGGGTACCAATCCAACAGCGCCTGCAAGAAGAGGCCGGTTTGAAGATGTGTTGGTGACTTCGGATATGAGGTCATTCTTTCAGCCGACCCATCGACAGGTGTCATCCGGATCCAGCATCAGGGAACGCCTAGACCGTCAGGTGTCCGACTACATTGGGTTAACGGCCGATGTGGACGCTCTGAGGAGTGATGAACCCCTAGACTACTGGGTGGGCAGGCTTGACCTCTGGCCAGAGCTTGCCCAATTTGCAATCGAACTGTTGGCTTGCCCCTCATCCAGTGTCCTGTCCGAAAGGACGTTCAGCGCAGCAGGGGGGATTGTGACCGATAAGCGTACTCGCCTAGCTCACCACAGTGTTAACTACCTCACATTTCTAAAAATGAATGAGGCATGGATCTCGGAGGAATTCAACACATGTGACCAGTAGACCATGTATATGTCTATAAACTATTTTTTTAATCAAGCACACAGACCTTCTTAATTCATTTGGCTCACTTCCTTGACCCAAAAAAGCACACCGTACTATATGCCCCTACCCTCCTCTTTGAAGAGGTTGAGCGGTGTCATATTTCTACTGGGGCTGCTTATGATATCCCTGTGCTGTGCTGACTTCCTCCTGGGGGTTCTTATTATGAAGGGATCACACTATCCCTGTGCTGTGCTGACTTCCTCCTGGGGGTTCTTATTATGAGGGGATCACACCATCCCTGTGCTGTGCTGACTTCCTCCTGGGGCTGCTTACGGTGCTGCTGTCAGTGCTGTATGTCACGGTGCTGCTGTCAGCGCTGTATGTCACGGTGCTGCTGTCAGCGCTGTATGTCACGGTGCTGCTGTCAGCGCTGTATGTCACGGTGCTGCTGTCAGCGCTGTATGTCACGGTGCTGCTGTCAGCGCTGTATGTCACGGTGCTGCTGTCAGCGCTGTATGTCACGGTGCTGCTGTCAGCGCTGTATGTCACGGTGCTGCTGTCAGCGCTGTATGTCACGGTGCTGCTGTCAGCGCTGTATGTCACGGTGCTGCTGTCAGCGCTGTATGTCACGGTGCTGCTGTCAGCGCTGTATGTCACGGTGCTGCTGTCAGCGCTCTGTATTACGGTGCTGCTGTCAGATGCCTCTATCACGGTGCATGTGTCATTCCGGTATGTCACGCTGCTGGTGATCATCTCCTGCACCCTCTTCTTTGCCTACCCTGGTCCCTGACCTTCCCTCTCCTCCATTGCCTTCATTAGCTCCATAGTCCTGAATTGTTAGAACAATTTCCCAAATAAAATAAAAATGCTTGTAGTTATCGATCCCAAATTCACCTCATACATGTATTATGTCATTGTCCAGATGGTGGGACTACGTTTTACCCCCTAATAATTACCACGTGGCCGCAAATTCGACATGAAGGTTTGCAAAGTTCGCCTCCCATTGAAGTCAATGGGGCCCGCGGCGAACGTTCGGTTTCGCGAACGTTTGGGTCCGTTCGCATTTCGCTTTCGCGAAACGTCCCGTCGGAAGTTCGTCCATCACTATTCCTGTTATCCGACCTCCAGTGTACCGACCCGGCTTGCTTGACCCGCTCCTGTTATTCTCCTGGCTCTGACTCCTGGCTTGTACCCGACGTTCCTGATCTGCTTCCTGCACCTGATCCCGGCCTGTTTTGACCATTCTCTGGACTTCCGCTGCCTACTCTCGGACTTCCTAGCACAGTTGCCCATCTAGGCTTGCTTACCCGGTACCTGACCTCTGCTGCTGCTACCTGGCAACCTGTGCTACTGTGGGCACTGCATCCCTGTGTCAACTTCAGGGTTGTGCTGCGCTCGGCCGCAAGGGGAGCCCTCTCAGCATTTCGGCCTCACTCCCGATCGTGACAGAAGAAAGGGAGTGGAGATAAGGGGAAGGAAACAGAGAATAGAATAAATAGGGGAAAGGCAGAGGAATAAGAACCAAGGAAGTAGAGGAGAGAGGAGCAAGAAGAAAGAAAAGAGGGAGAGACCAGAAGAAACATTAGAGAGGGAAGAGAAGAGTGAGAGAATAGAAGAATGAGTAGAGAAAAGAAAGAAGAGTGAGTGGGAGAAAGTAGAGGAGAGCAGACAAAGAAGAGAGAAAATGGAATAGGGGAGAGAGAAAAGTAGAGAGAGGAGAGAGAAAAGTGGAGAGAGGAGAGAAAATGGAAAGAAGAGAGGGTGAGAGGATAAGAGAGGGTCCAGAGGGGGTAGAAGAGAGGGGACAAGAGCGAAAGAAAAGGGATTAGAGGGGAGAGAGGCGAGAGGAGAGAAGAGTGAGAGAAGAGAAGGAAGGGTAGAGAGGAGACAGAAGAGTGAGTGGGAAGGAGTAGAGAAAAAAAGTGGAGAGAGGGAAGAGGTGAGAGATGGAAAAGAAAAGAGGCAAGAGTGTGAGGATAAGAGAGGGCCTGGAGGGGAAATAAGAGATGGGAGAGATGGGAGGGGTAGAGGAGACAGGACAAGAGAGAAAGAGATGAGTATAGAGGGAAAAGAGGAGAGAAGAGTGAGACAAGAGTGAAAGAAAAGGGATTAGAGGGGAGAGAGACAAGAGGAGAGAAGAGAAGGGAGGGAAAAGAGGAGGAAGAATAGTGAGTGGGAAAGAGTAGAGACAAAGGAGAGAGAATATGGAATAGAGAGGAGAAAAAAAAGCAGAGAGAGGGGAGAGGAGAGAGGAGGAAAAGAAGAGAGAGTGTGAAGATAAGAGAGGGTCTGGAAGGGAAAGAAGTGATAGAAGAGAAAGAGAGAGAGAGAGAAGAGAATAAAGTGTAGAGGGCTATGAGTGGGTGAATGTAATAGAGGGGAGAAAATACAGCAGAGAGAAAGTAGAGGGAAAGAAGAGAGTAGAGTGGGGGGGGGGGTTTGAAAAGAGAGTAGGGACAAAAAGAGAGAGAGAGGAGTTAGGAGAGATGGGAACAGGAGAGAAATAGAGAAAGGGGAGAGGATAGAAGAGAGAGGGGGAAGTAGAGAGAACAGGAGATAGAGGAAAGGGTAGAGGCTGAGAAGAGAGGAAAGGCAAGAGAGGAGCGAAGGGACAGAAGAAAGAGGAGTGAAAGGAGAAGGAGATAGGAGAGCAAACAGAAGGGATAGAAAAGAGAAGAGAGTGGGGAAATCAGAGAAAGAAGGATAGGGAAGAAAAGAAGGAAGACAAAGTTGGCAGGAAAGAGAGGGGGAGGGTATAGGATAGAGAGGGGAGAGGAAAGAGAACAGGAGAGGGGGGAGAAAGGGGATGGAAGCATATGGGGGAAAGGGAAAAAGGAGAGGAGAGGAAAGAGGACAGATGAGAGAAAAGGAAGAGCAGAGGGAGAGGGGAGTGCACAGAGCGAGGAGAGGAGAGATGGGAGAGGGGAGAGAAAGAGAAGAGCATAGGGAGAGGATAATGCATAGTGATCGGAGAGGAGAGAAAGGTGCAAGCATAGGGAGAGGAGAGTACACAAAGAGGGGGGAGAAGAGGAGAAAAGAGAAGGGTAAAGGAGAAATGGGAGAGGAGAGAAAGGGAAGAGCAGAGGGAAAGGAGAGTGCACAAAGATGGGAGAGGAGAGAAAGGGAAGAGCCAGAGGGAGAGGAGAATGCAAAGAGATGGGAGCAGAGAGAAATGGAAGTGCAGAGGGAGAGGAGAGAGGAGAGAAAAGGAAGAGCAGAGGGAGAGGAGAGTGCACAGAGATGGGAGAAGAGAGAAAGGGAAGAGCAGAGGGAGAGGAGAGTGCACAGAGATGGGAGAAGAGAGAAAGGGAAGAGCAGAGGGAGAGGAGAGTGCACAGAGATGGGAGAAGAGAGAAAGGGAAGAGCAGAGGGAGAGGAGAATGCACAGAGAGGGGAGAGGAGAGAAAGGGAAGAGCAGAGGGAGAGGAGAGTGCACAGAGATGGGAGAGGAGAGAAAGGGAAGAGCAGAGGGAGAGAAGAGTGCACATAGATGGGAGAAGAAAGAAAGGGAAGAGCAGAGGGAGAAGAGAGTGCACAGAGAGGAGAGAAAAGGGAAGAGCAGAGAGAGGAGAGTGCACAGAGAGGGGAGAGGAGAGAGGAGAGAAAAGGGAAGAGCAGAGAGAGAGGAGAGTGCACAGAGATGGGAGAAGAAAGAAAGGGAAGAGCAGAGGGAGAGGAGAGTGCACAGAGAGGGGAGAGGAGAGAAAAGAAAAGATAGCAGAGAGAGGGCAGAGAAGAGGGAAAAGGTGGAGAGAGAGGAAAGGAGGGCAAGCACTGAGAGGAATGAGGAAAGGGGAGAGTGAGTAAAAGGAAAAGAAGAGAAGGGAGGAGAAGATAAAAAGGAGAGAGCAGAAAAAAGAGGGAGGAGGGAGGGGAGGAATTTTCCTGCTGAGACATTTCATTGAATTGTATGGAGTATAATCTCTTGTGTGTGATTCTAACCTTGAGATGTGAAACACATCACTGTATGAACCCTTCCTTGGTGTTCTAATCCAGTGAAATTCCACATTAATCTGGAGTGGGACCTCAATTATAAAAACATCACTTTCCACTTTCAATAAACCAGATGACAGAAACCTTGGATGTATTTCATATAGCTGTGTTATAATTTGATGATATGTGAAATAGATTGCAACCTACAGAACCTGCCAGGAGAGGTATGCGCACAATCCTCCATCCGCAGCCCATCACTGCTATCCCTTGCTCTGACATTCCTAACACCAATGTACCCATCCCCCCCTCCCTCTAAATATGTGACCAGAAACCTAGGGGAAGATCATGAGCATGCTAGAAGGCCAAGAGCGCCACAAGGCTCGAAAAAGTGCAACAGCAATTACATTTTTTAGACCATTAAATTCCAACACATTTCGGAGGCTCAGCCACCTCCCTTCATCAGGGTTTAGTTGCAGTTGCTGGCAGTGAGTTTCAATTTGTACTGAAGAAAAGTTTCAGAATGAATCAGCATGACAGCCAGTCAGTCTGGTATCCCGGATTATTTTTTTGCTTTATTAATATTACAAATTTGAATTCACTGCCAGCACATAAGCCCTGATGAAGGGAGTTTTGAGCCACATAAACGTGTTGGATTTCTGATTGAAGGTCTTGAAAAATAAACTTCTTACTGGATTTATTCAGGCTTTGTGGCACTCTCCTTCCTCTAATGTTCATCAGATCACTCCAGGGACCCTCTGGAACATCCTCATTGAAAGAGAGCCATCTCCAATAGATTCTGAACGTTGATTTTCATCTAGCCAGGGGGTCCAGCACTTCAATAACACATATCTACTACCGAAGAAGAGGATCAGTCATCCTGTACTCTAACCCCCCCCCCCTCCCCCAGCACAGATCACATGACCAACTGCCTAGGCCTTTGGTCACATGACTGACAGATGGTGGATAATGAAGCAGCACGCTCTCCATGAATTGTAAGTGCAGACCTACTGCTTCTCCAACTTCAGCATCATTTATAATATGGCTTCTAAAAGGTAACTCCCCTTTTGTAAAGAAAAAAATAGCAAATAATAATAAAAAAAAAATAATAATAATAATATAGCCTATACAATTACTACACAAGTCATATTGTAACTGAATGTTATTATAAACGACCTTTTCTTCTCAATCTGCAGCCGCTGTCATTTTCTGTAAAATGCTAAATGACCACCTGGAGGTGTTCTGTACACACAATTTGTACAGAATGCGCCCCCCCCTTCCCGAAACATGATTTCCTGCTTGTATGATTGGCTCACTGTTTTTCCCAGAAGTCTGCACTAAGATACAAGTCACATTTTGGGCATCCCTTGCAACAAAAATGTCATTTTTGGTGAGAAACTCCCATAGGGAAATCACATCTAAAGGGATGCAGGCCCTGCCACTTTCCTCATTAGAACTCTGACCAATAATTATAGAGACACTCAGATTAGATTCACCTTTTCCCACATGGACACAGAGAAACACACAGATATTTCTTTTTGAATAACAAATGGTAGGAATCTGCAACAACATTTGTTAAAACCCTGCAATGTACATAGATTACTAAACAAATAAAAATAAATAAATAAAAAACAGAACATTTTGAAAAAAAAAAAAAAAAGTTTTTCTTTGTTTCTTTAAATAAGTAAGTTTTCTCCTTCACTGATGGGCACTAAAAAGCACCACTGATGTGCACTGATGAGTACTGATAGGTGGCACTGATATGCAGCACTGATGGGCACTCATAGGCGACACTGATAGGTGGCACTGATGGGCACTCATAGGCAGCACTGATGGGCACTCATAGGCGGCACTGATGGGCACTCATAGGCAGCACTGAGGGGCACTCATAGGCGGCACTGATAGGCGGCACTGACGGGCACTCATAGGCAGCACTGATGGGCACTGATGGGTGGTAACTGATATACAGGACTGATGGGCATTTATAGGTGGCACTGATGGGCACTGTTAGGCAGCACTGATGGGCACTGATAGGTGGCACTGATAGGCAGCACTGATGAGGAGGCACCGGCAGGCATTACTGATGGGCACTGATTGGCACCTAATGGGCACTGATTGGCATCCCTGGTGGTCATGGGTGGCTATCCCTGGTGGGCATCCTGGGATGGGGGGAGGCTGCACTGATAATCAATCAGTGCAATCTCCCCCCATTAGGAAAGCAGTCGATTTGCTCTTCTCTACTCAGGTCTGTAAGTGCAAGTGAAGGAAAAGCCGATAAACATTATGAGCGGTGATTGGACACAGCTGATCACATGGTAAAGAGACTACATCAGATCAGACTGACACACCACACAAAAGATCTCTGTGCTGCTCGCGATCGCGGCTTATCCTGCTGATGTCATATGATGAATCCACTTTCCAGCCCTCATTCTGCTATATGGTGAGCGGGAAGTGGTTAAAGTATAACTAAAGGCAAAACCTTTATTTTTCATTCTGGATTAAACAGAGATGGATTAGACCCCCGAAAAATTCCCTCAATTTGCAGGGATTTCCTCTCACTTCCTGTTTGGCTATGGGACAGGAAGTGAAGGGAAATCTCCCCAATGGGACACATATGGCCAAAAGTCGTATGACAATTTGTGTTCTCGGCTTCAAGGGGTTATACCGGGGTGATGCCAGCAGCTGCAGGCATCACCCCGGTACCGTTTTTAGAGCCAGAGGTTGGCTTTTTGATGATAACAACTAATGCGGCTAAAGGCCGCTCGGCTGTTATTCTAAAAGAGGGGGAGGGGACCCCCCCGGAAAGGGGGCCCCCCCACCCGCCGCCTTCACCGGGCCTCCTGATCCGATCCACGAACCGGCACGTCCGCCGGCTAGGTTGAGACCGGAACGAAGCTGGAAATGGCTTAGTTCGAGTATCCTATGTAAAAACGCGGAAGCGACGTCACAATGTCACTTCCGGTTTACTCAGCTGCCAATGGGACAGTATTCAAAAATCGCCATTTTTGACGATCTGAATACTTTTAAGTGCAAAGAAGATATTTAGGGAACCCCCCCCCCTCCCCCCAGATCCCTCCATAAAGAGCACCTGTCACCACCTATTACCGTCACAAGGGATGTTTACATTCCTTGTGACAGCAATAAAAGTTTTTGTTTTTATTTAAATGTGAAAAAATTATATATAAAATTTTCCCCGCATGCTCTCGCAGCAAAGGAAACGCATTGCGTAAGTCGCACCCACAAACGGTGTTCAAATCACACATGTGAGGTATAGCCACAATCGTCAGAGTGAGAGCAATAATTCTAGCCCTAGACCTCCTCTGTAACTCTGGTAACTGTTACATTTTTTTTAAAGTGTCGCCTATGGAGATTTTTTTTTTTAGGTACTGTAGTTTCAATTAGTACAAAAATGTACGCAATTTCAAAGCGTGACATGTTAGGTTGTCTATTTAATCGGCATAACATCATCTTTCACATTATACAAAAAAATTGGGCTAACTTTACTGTTTCGGGTTTTTTTTAGTTCACGAAAGGGGTTTTTTTTCCCCCAAAAAAATTGCATTTGAAAGACAGCTGCGCAAATACCGTGTGACATAAAATATTGCAATGATCGCCATTTTATTCTCTAGGATCTCTGCTAAAAAATATATATATATATATATATATATATATATATATATATATATATATGTATTTATATATATATATATATATATATATATATATTTTTTTTTTTATTATTATTATTATTATTATTATATATATATATATATATATATATATATATATATATATATATATATATATATATATATATATACATATATATTTTTATTATATATATATATATATATATATATATATATATATATTTTATATATATATATATATATATATAAAATCTTGTAAGCAACAAATGTCAGAAATAGGCTTAGGCATGAAAGGGTTAAGTTGATCACATTCACATAAATATATAAAAAAAATGGTGACAAACAAGATTTCCCCATTAAAGGGAAACTCCACCAATCATTTGCAGCCTGGGGTAATTTTCCAGCCAATGTGCCATTACCTGGATCGGTGCAGTTCTTCTCCTGGGATCTGTTGCCTGACGCCATCAGCCTGCGGTTCCGCCATGTGAAATCGCCCTGTGCAGACGTCGGATCTCTCTCCGATAGTCCTCGGCCTGGAAGAGAAAGGGAAACTGCATGAAACATGGCGGATTTTATGTATCAGGAAATCAGTGCTCGTTATGAGATAACAAAACACTGGCAGAAGTTCTCCCTGGAAATTTAAATCTCTTAAATTTTCAATTAAAGGAAACGAAACCAGCCAAGGACAAAGCAAGATCACAGTATTGTAGAGACAAGCCCTTCTTTTTTTTCTTTTTTTTATTCTGATTGTTGAGTAATCAGCTGAGATAAATCTCTAACTTGAAGAAGGCTGCTTGGAATTGGGGGTTCTGGTAGCTGCAGTGCCAGGACAAGGTCACCCATCGCCCAGGGCAAAGATGCCAAACTGCTCCCCTCCCCTTCCCTTAGGGTTAGCAGTGATGTCACTACTCCTGTCAGCCTTGTAAGAGAAGCAACTGACACAGGGCGCCCCCATCCCTGTAATAAACCAAACCCAGGGTAGCCGCACCTCCTGCCCACCCCTTGTCTCACCTCTGGGTAGCTGTTTCCATGCCTAAACATTGCAGATAATTTATTCAGCAAAAGGATTGGGGAGCTGTGTTTTTCTGTACCAAAAGTGAAACTTCAGTGGTCAGTGTAGCCAAGGAAGCTGCTTCTGTTTGATCTGCATGGAGCTGCACATGTGATCAGTGATGACACCAGCCAATTGGTGGTTTGACCATTTGGCTGAGGAAAAAAGCAACCGCGTGGCAAACACAAATAGGGCGTTTGGCTGAGTGTTTTTAATGCTCATTGAATGCTTATCAATGCATTAACGCTATAGGCACGATTGATAAGCGTCAGTATTTTGAGCAAGTGTGAACAAGCCTTTAAAGTGGAATTAGACCCTCGTATCTTTTACAGCCAAGGAAGCTGCTTCTGTTTGGTCAGTTATGACACTGGCCATTTGATGGTTTGTTAGTCTGGTTGAGGAAACAAGCAAATGTGACAGTTAGCAATACCGGCATTCCAGGAATGTAACTGTTTTTTTGAAACCGTTAAATTAATAGGTTTAGTTCCACTTTATAATTTACTGCTGCTCAGGGACTCTGGGGTTCAGAAAAATGGCCGCCTCCGGTAAGAAGCAACAGGAGCAATGCTGAAGGCAATTTACAGCACACACTAATTTTGGTAGCATAATTATTCATGCAGAATGTATGTTCTTTGCTAAAGAACATTATTTTTTATCACGTCGTTATGTTCCACTTTACGGCTAAACTCCATCATATTGTCTAAATCCATACATCATGTGTGTTCTTCTTGAATCTCTGTGAACATTGTGTATTTCCTCCAGATCTGTGCAATAATCCAGTGTGAGACGTCCTGTAATAAAGACCGCTCACTGCTGATCCCTCTCCTTGTACTGGGTGACTGGTCTTGTTTCCGCCCCCTCCTGTAGTTTTCTGTAGTGGGTGGAGCCTGTTGGACCCCTCCCACAGCTATGCTCTATCTTCCTGTCCTGGGAGACTGGTCTTGTCACCACCCCTCCTGTAGGGTTCTGTAGTGGGTGGAGCCTGTTGGGTCCCTCTCACGTCTCTGTTCAGGCTACATACATCACAGTGATGCTGTTACCACTACTTTTTACTAGATATTTTCTTGATATATATATCTATCTATAGATAGATATATATACAGTAGATATATTATATAGAGATATATATACACACACACACACACACACACACACACACACACACAATATATAAATATATATGGCTCAAGTCCTGCGGGAACGCATGGGAAAGGAGTTCCTGTACTTTTTCCACAACAGGAACTCAGTTCCCATTAGCAGCCGCGTCCTGCAAGACTTTGAAGTATGCAAGCTGTGTGGTAGGTGCTACACCAGCAGCTGCCAAAACAGCTTGCAATAGTAAGCGCGGCACACCTGACCATTCAGGCATTGCCAGTAGGGGGCCTCATGACAGCTTCCGCTTCAATCTACCTGTCAATCACAGCTAGCTGACGGGTAGATCAGGTCTAGGTCTAGCTGACGGGTAGATCAGGTCTAGGTCTAGCTGACGGGTAGATCAGCTATTCTGCTCACAGGACATGCAGGGAGAGAGGTGAGCTGAGGGAGGAACATCAGTTTGGGGTGGTAAGCTGAGCACAATACCTGGCAAAGTTTAATGCCAGGAGGGAAGTTTATGTGGAAATATGTGAAGGGTTGGAATAGCAGCGAGTGTGTGTTGGAGCCCCTGCAGAGTTTGTAGCCCCCCCCCCCCCCCCCAAGCTAACATACATCTCCTAAGCAGGAACACATCTCTATCCCCCCGAGCATTCTGTCCAGATAATGTGCAGTTCATTTATGACCTTTCCGTTTAACCCTGTGTTATCCAAACTCTGTTCAATGAAAAGTGTAAACTCACCACATAAACACTCTATATACAAAATAAAATTCCCCAATAAAGATCAGAACACGATGTTCACATTTGCATGGAAGCACAATTGAATGAATGCTGATTATTTTTTATGTACTAACAGTTAAGCTTCATACACACAATATGAAAATTGGATGAAAAATACCACTTTTGAAGTGTTCGTGCATATGAGCGTTTCATTTTATTTTTTATTTTTTGGTGGGGGAGTGGATCTTGGGTGGGAGTTCCCACACTTTTTTCCCCAGGACTTGACCCCTGTATATATATATATATATATATATATATATATATATATATATATATATATATAAATATAAATAATATACAGTTGTGCTCATAAGTTTACATACCCTGGCAGGCCATTCTTCAGAGAATATGAATGATAACACACAAACTCTTTCACCAAGAGGAATGGGCAGCTTTACCATCTGAGAAGATAAAGAGCCTCCTCCACAAATACCGCAAAAGACTTCAAGCTGTCATTGATGTTAATGGGGGCAATACAGGGTATTAAGAACTGGGGTATGTAAACTTTTTACCAGGGTCAGTTGGGTAGTTTCTGTTGTGATAATGATTTAAAAACAGTAAACAAAGTTGATTGATAATAAATGGCTTCAGCCAAATACTAAGGGCCGGTTCACACAGCAGGCGAGGCGAGGCGACACCGACTTGCCTCGCCGCGACCTGCCGCGGCCTCAGCGGCGACTTGCAAATGACTTCTGTATAGAAGTCAATGCAAGTCGCCCCGAGGTCGCCCAAAAGTAGTACAGGAACCTTTTTTCTGAGTCGGAGCGACTCGAGTCGCTCCTCTCAGAACGGTTCCATTGTACAGAACGGGGGCGACTTGCGAGAGCGAGGCGAGGCGAGCCGTGTCGCCTCGCATCGCCTCGCTGTGTGAACCGGCTCTAACCATGAGTGAAAGAAAAGTTTTTGTGTTATAATTCAAATTCTCTGAAAAATGGCCAAGAAATAATAAATTCTGCCAGGGTATGTAAACTTATGAGCACAACTGTGTGTGTATATATACACACTTTTATATACATATTTGCAGATTCTCTCACTGGTGGTCGTTTGTCAGACTGTGCGGCACCAAGAACGGCCGGCATATATACTGAATGTCAGTCCATGTGTACAAATAATGCAATTAAAGGAAATATTTCAGATTATGGATACATATAAATAACATGTTTAACATTGCATGGGCCATATTCAGATTCATTGTATCTAGATACTAAAAAGGAGCATAGATCCCCTTTACCATTACGGTAAGCTTCCCACAGAGGGTTAATGCGTTTCCCCATGCTATTATGGACCTGACTCCAGATTTGGTGTTTTTAGGAAAAAATTAGGATTTAGGGATTAGCGGAGGATTAGCTTGTTCACAATGTTACTGACTCTGACGAGTAGAAAAAATAAATAAAACTGTGTTAATTCCCCAAGTCAGCTGTTTGCAGCTTTTCTGATCGGTAGCCCAGCCGTGGCCTACCTGTTCCTCTAGGATGAAGTGATGCCATCGGTATTAGGACCAGGGCAGGAAGTAAAGCGAAATGCGAAATCAATGTGAAAGTGATTTTTTTTTTTTTTGATGTCTCCTCCAATAATAATCCGACACGTTTCGAGGGGACTCAAGAGTTCCCCCTTTGTCAGGGCTACAGACATTATATAAAAAAGTACACTAAAGGTCAGATTAGAGATCAGGACTGTATACCGTCATTGGGAACATTCATGCCCCATCACTGGTGTCATTGGGCCCAATTGCTGGTGTCATTTGGAGGAATTGTGCCCCGTCATTGCTGTCATTGAGCCCAATAGTTTGTGTCATTGGGTCATTAGGAGGAATTGTGCCGAGGGACTGTGCCCTTTTACTGGTGTTAAAGGGGGGGGGTGTCAGAAACCATGATATCAGGCCAAGACAGAAGTACAGTTAAATCACACTTGTTTAATAATAAAAGTAAAAAGAACAAACGTAGTCAAAACATAGCCAGAGTTCAGTAACCAGAACGGATAGTCAGCCAAGCCAGAAGTCAGGGATCAATGTAGTGCAGCAAGCAGGATCTGGAGCCAGAAGGGATGTCAGCAAAGCAAGTCTTGAACAGGGTCACAGGAGATGAGCAGGATATCATCAACAGCTCAGTAACTGTGGATAGATAGGAGCTGGCAATTAGCCGACAGCTGAGCAGCCAGCTCAGAGAAGGAAGGGATGGACCCAACCCTGACAGGGGGGGGGGGGGGGGGTTGTGCCCTATTGTTGGTATTGGTGGATGAAATGCTCCAATGACCAGAGAAAAGCAAGAATAAGGACACATCTGACCCCCAGTCCGCATTTTGGAGATCACTGTGTTATAACTACTTTAAGGGTTCTGGTAGTGAAGGGTTAAATGTTAGGGGATGTTTGGGACCGGTGCTACTGCTAGGCAAACTAAGCAGCAGCCTAGGATGCAGCCACAGCCACTGGTTTCCCTGCCCTCCACCGACTTCCTAACACTCTGCTGACTTCTCTACACCGGGCTCCATTCACAAAGCAGTATATTACTGCATCACAGTAACTGTCATGGTTGATAAGGAGCTGAATGTAAGGAAAAAAATTGCCAGAATAAAAAAAAAAAACACACGGGACAAAACTGCGTACCCCCCCCCCCCGCACCACTCCATACCAGGCCCCTCCCATGTTGAGGGCATCATACTCCCCCCCTTCCCCCCTTTTTATTTTGACATGGGGGCTCCCCTCAAAATCCATACCAGACCCAAAAGGCCTGATATAGATTGGAGAGGAACCCACGCCATTCTTTTCTATGATTTTTCAGTGCCGGAAATTCTTTTCTTTGCATCTGGCTGTCAGCTGATGATGCCCCGCTGACAGCTGATGACTCATTGGATGTTAAGGACGCGGTGGCAACCCGCTCCTTTACAATCATGTTGTTTTACTTTATTTTTTTTGGGGGGGGGGGGGGTGCAAGTAGCTGGTCTTGTCTTGCCTAGAGCGCAAAATAGTCTAGCACCGGCCCTGTTTGCATGTTAGAGATAGTTGGTAGATATATAGAATTTTCCTATTTATTTTATCACCCAGATCTTACATACTGTCCGGAGTGAGAGGAATAGTAAAGTGCAACCACTGTGCTGAATTACTGATTTGTAAGCAAAATCTGCCTATATACTCAAGCTATAGGGCTGCCAGTGCCACTAAGTACATCTAATCTATTAGACATGTGTTCTGACACCTGCTCCCCATTCTCACCTGAGACTTTGTAACACTAACGAGTCACATGACACCGGGGAGGGAAAATGGCTAATTGGGCCCAATTTGGACATTTTTACTTAGGGGTGTACTCACTTTTGGTGCCAGTGGTTTAGACATTAATGGCTGTGTGTTGAGTTATTTTGAGGGAAAATTTACACTGTTATACAAGCTGTACACTCACTACTTTACATTGTAGCAAAGTGTCATTTCTTCAGTGTTGTCACATGAAAGAAAATATTTACAAAAATGTGAAGAGTGTACTCACTTTTGTGTGATACTGTGTGTGTGTGTGTGTGTGTGTGTGTGTGTGTGTGTGCGCGCGCGCACGCGTCCGTGTGTGTGTATAGATAGATAGATACGGTAGATAGAGATATATATATATATATATATATATATATACATCCTGAATGACATAGTTTGATCTGTGAATAATAAACAATTGTCTTTATAGTTTAATAAAAAAAAAACAATAAAAAAAACACATTCTTTCAATGTTTTCCTTTTTGTGTTGCATCTCAGGGCTGCTGATCTTTTGTCGCCTCTTTGCAGTCACTTCCTGTCTGTGTGGATGTTTTCATGAAAACAGTAAGATCTGGCACCATGGGGTGCCTACTGTTTCCTAGACAGCCTCTCTTTATAGCCATCACCGGGTCCAGGTACTGAATACAGCTCATAAAGCAGAACTGTAGCCAAAAACAAGGTAAGACTCAATAGCCCAATAAAAAGGTAAAATAACAAAACTAGCTTTTGTTGCAGAATTCAACTTCCATACAGAGTTTTTTTTTTTTCCCACTGTACTTTTTTCTGTCACATTATGTGCTCAGTCTGATTGGCAGCATCATTCAACCCCGCTTCCTCTGAGCCCAGCTCATCCCGGACGCACCCCCAACCTCCAACCTGTGACTGGACAGTGAAAGGAGAAGCAACACAGTCATCACTCTGCTCCTTTCTCCTAACATCATGCTGCTTGTTGGTACATATACTGATTGCCTGCTTTCTTGCCAACCACCTTGCGGTTTGCAAATGGTTTAGCAGATTATGAATGAATCTATTAGCCATAGCCCCGGTATTTCTTTTTGTTTTTAAATATATATAAAATATAAATATATATAAAATATTTACAAAAATGTGAGGGGGTGTGCTTACTCTTGTGAGATACTGTATAAACCTCAACAATGAATACTACGAATCAGTCACAGCACCCCACAGCCCTTCCACAATGTGTCAACGAGTCCTATAGATGTGCACCTCCTGCTACACCGACTATAACCAAATTCTCCAGAATGAAACCATATCATTGTGTCCTCCTGTTGTAAAGCACTGCACTACACAAATCCTAAATAATAATAATAATAATAATAATAATGTAACATATACAAACTTCAGGAATGCGCAAATCATATCTCTTGACGCCCGGGACATTCTGGGCGATGGGAAGGTGTTTTTTTTTACATTTAGCTGGGCAAGCAGCAGAGTTTACATTACAAACCAAAAGTGTAGACGAGGCCATAGCCCACGTACACACGGTCGGAGATTTTGCCAATCAAATTCGTCGGATTTTGTCCGATGGATTGTTGTCCGAAACTGTTGCATACACACAGTCGGGCCAAACTGGCGAAAAATCCAATCTTTCAGAACGTGATGACGTAATTTCGTTACGATGGGACTACATTCAGGCTAGTAGCCAATAGCTTTGATGTAGGAATTTGATCTGAGCATGCGTGGCACTTGGTCCGATCAAAATGCTCTACACATGATCGGATTTGGTCCGTCCCGCCCAGTTGGTCGGGAAATATTTCCAACATGTTGGAAAATTGGGTCGGACGGAGATTCGGATGGAATCAGTCCGATGCATACCACACACAGTCGGATTATCTGACGACGCGGTCCGATAGGACACATTCCGACGGATTCTCCGACCGTGTGTACAAGGGCTTAGGGGTCATTGGTGGTATTAGTGGTGTGTTATGCCGCGTACACACGATTGGAATTTTGGTTTGGAAAAAGCTCTGATTCCGACGGAATTGCGCTCCAGCTTGGCTTGCATACACACGGTCACAGAAAAGTTCTCTGAACTTTTGACCGTCAAGAGGGCGGTGACGTACAACGTAGAACGACGAGCCAAGAAAATTAAGTTCAATGCTTCAGAGCATGCGTCAAATTGTTTCCGAGCGTGCGTAGGAATTTTGCACGTTGGAATTTGTACAGACGATTAAAATTTCCAATCGGAACTTTTTCCGACCGAAAAATTGAGAACCTGCTCTCAATCTTTTGCTGGCCGAAATTCCACCAGCAAAAGTCCGATGGAGCGTACACGCACGGTCGCATTTTCCAACCAAAAGCTCATATTGGACTTTTGCTGGTGGAATTTCGGATTGTGTGTACAGGGCATTAGAGATAATCTGCTGTATAATATGGCTCATTCACACAGAAAGGAGAATTTCTGTGGCGGTTCATCTAGGTCAGTGATGGTGAACCTTGGCACTCCAGATGTTTTGGAACTACATTTCCCATGATGCTCTACTACACTGCAGTGTAGTGGAGCATCATGGGAAATGTAATTCCAAAACATCTGGGGTGCCAAGGTTCGCCATCACTGATCTAGGTATTTCCGATCCGCCATTGACAGCAAGCCCGTAAAAATCAATGATAGGCCTAGGCCAGTGATGGCGAACCTTGGCACCCCAGATGTTTTGGAACTACATTTCCCATGATGCTCAACTACACTGCAGAGTGCATGATCATCATGGGAAATGTAGTTCCAAAACATCTGGGGTGCCAAGGTTCGCCATTACTGGCCTAGGCTGTCTGTGGATTTTCCCATGTAATCGCACAAGGTGTCCTATGGTTAGGAACAGATATGTGCTTGTAAGCAGGTGCAGTTAGCTAGTCTGCCCCTAGGAGGCTCTGTTCCAGAATAGTGTTTGGTTACAGAAAGCAGTGTCATCAGGTGCTAGGCCCCTTTTAGTTAGAGCCCTCATGCAGTGATGTAATGCATAGCTTTTTTTTTTTTTCATACATCGAAATCCGGGACAGTTGGGAGCTATGTGTCCCTGATTTAGAACAAAGTCCCTCTTTCCTCCTCATTTGTCCCTCATTTTGGTCTGATCTATATAGTTGCATATAAAAATGCACTTTTTATCTTTCAAAAAGTGTTTCCCAGTGCTAAACCTTTCATCCGATTTCATCTAAATTGCTGCATTCGTGAAAGCCAATATAAAGGATTAGTAGTGGTAAAAAGCTAAAGCAATTGTGGATTTAAGTAATCTTTTCTTTAAATTTTTTTTTTTTTTGCATAATTCTCCATATGGGGTTGGTGTCTAGTGGCAAGGGGTGTGTCCTATGCCTACTTACTTTTTCTAATAGATGTCCCTAATTCCCAAAAAGTAAAAAGTTAGGAGGTCTTGGTAATGGGTGAGTCAAGGCCAGGGGCGGACTGACCATTGGGCTACTCGGGCACTGCCCGAGGGCCCCATGCCACTAGGGGGCCCCATCAGGGTTGCCAGCCTCAGTAAAACCAGGGACAGTATGTAAATCCCGAGATTATAGCTGCCCCACCTCTCCAGGACCTTCTCAGCCAATAGAAACATGTCTGTGTTTACTGTGTGTGAGATTGTATACTGTGTGTGTGTTTGTGTATACTATGTGGGCCCATAATCTCTGATTGCCTGGGGGCCCCATAATCTCCTATTGCCCGGGGGCCCCTGAGTTGTCAGTCCGCCTCTGGTCAAGGCCCAGTTATAAGCTAGTTTGGGAGGAGCATTAGTGCAGTTAGGGCATGGGGGCCGGGGACCGCACCATCGGGCAATCAGGCACATGCAGCAAGCAAGTGGAGGCCCTGGACAGGGCTTGAGGTCAGAATGAGGTAGACCTGCACCCAGAAGAGCCAGCTGTAGACTTCCTGACCCTTATGAAGGTGGAGACTTGGGCAGGTTGCAAAATAATTTTTAGACCAGACCAAGGAGTTCCATGAGCAGGGCTATACCCCCGGGAGAGGCGTACCAATGGAGGACGTGACAGCAGCGATCCCATATCAGTGAGTGCTAATAACCCTGGATGAAGAGAGACTATTTAGAGGAAGATGGCTTACTAAAAGTGCTGCATGAGGCTTTCACATATGACTACTGGCTGATAAGCATCTAATCACAGCACCTGTCATTTCAGCCAATCAGGTGACATGTAACAGATCCGAGCACCTGATTGGCGGAGAGGCGGTTTAGTGTTAGGAAAGCGAATATTCATTTGCTTTTCTAACACAGCTGAGTGGCCCCGCATGGCACTCGCAGGTCACCTTTTTTAACGCCTATTAGAGCATATGGCTCTAATCCGGTGCTTCAAAAACACCACCCCCCCCACTGTAATTCCGGTACCCTGCACCCAAAAGGGGCCGGGTGGCTGAATAGGGAGTGGCGGCCATAGATAGATTCATGCAATGCATGAATCTATCTATTGGTGCTAGAGGGGGTGGCAGGAGAGAGGGGGCAGCACCCACGCGCCCTTATGGACGCACCGCCACTACAGCAGGCAATCACAGCCAGCAAGCCGAGCCAGCGAACCAATGAGATGTCTTATGGAAGCATAGAGCAGGGCTCGGGAGCGCTGGTCACTCACACTGGTCATGGTGGAGGAGCCAAGAGCACCAGTGGGGGACCCTAGAAGAAGAGGATTTTTTTTTTTTTTAAAGGTGAACCTTTTAATACTATATTGAGATACCAATAACATTATATCCTTAAAAGGTAACTCCACTTTTATTGGGAATAAAATAGCAAAAAAAATAACTTAGTGTATACAATTGCAGCACGAGTCATATTGTAATTGAATGTTTCCTTTCCTCTTCAATCTGTAGCAACGCAATTTTCTGTAAAAATGCAACATGACAACCAAGAGGCGCTCTTTACACAGATGGTATACAGAAATCCCCCCTGAATGTTATTTCCTGCTTTTGTGATTGGTTCACTGATGAGACTGATTAGTATTTAACTAAAATACAAGTCAGATTATGGGCATCCCCTGCAACAGAAATTACATTTTTATTGAGATATGCCCAAAGGGTAATCACGTCCAAAGGGACGCATGTAAACCTTGTATACATAGGCAGACCGCCATTCTGCCTCTCCACCAAATGATCAGTGGGTCCCAGTTGCCACCACGGCCACCGAACCCACTGATTGGCTGCTGCTGTGTCCAATCACAGTGGGAGAGGGTGGCCGGGGGTGCACGCGCACACCCCAAACCTCAGACCATACAGGTAGGTTGTTTCATGCAGCCGGGCCGCCCTGCCACTGTAAATGTGCGGTGGGTGGTTCGGAAGCAGTTTATTGGGAGCCTGGAAAGCAGTGCTTCCCCCCCCCCCCAATCAGCAGATAATGGGTGCTATGCAGGGCTCTTTGCAGGCTCTGTGTGTAAGCAGTTTGGCCGTACATCGTACCGCCAAGCAGTTATCCATTAACAAGAAGCATCAATGAACTACCACAGAACCCAACAATGCCACGGAAGTTCACTGAGAACTACAAGTTGACAGCCGCAGAGGCTGCCAGTTCATGTTGTTTTCTATTCACAGAACCCAGTGAATGAGAGACGCGGCCGGGAGGGCAGAGCATGTAACACGTTACAAAAAGGTGAACTTATCCCTTGAGTCCTTATATATTGTTTCCTCTCTCCAAGTCTTGATGAAGACGGTGATTTTCGGCACCCCATACCATCAGAAAGCGCTGATAACAAGCCAGGAGGTCCCTCAACTGTTTAGTTCCCGGAGGACACGGCACTCATGGCTGCCAAAAAGAATATCAAATTTGGATTCGTCTGACCACAGAACAGTTCTCCACTTTGCAGCAGACCATTTTTCATTTTCGATATTCTTTTTTTATTTTTTATTTTTACTAAAGCAACAAGACAGTGTCATATAAGGTACAATCAATAAACAATAATGCAAACAGAAGCCAAACTGAGCATAGGAAAGTCCTTCCATCAAAATGCTCATAAGTATAAGACCTCCGAACGTTAAACCGAAAGATCTCAACATGAAATGTGCTTGATGGAAATACTGGCAATATTGACAAAACAATATAGAAGGATACAAATCGTTAGTAATAAGGTCAAGAAATATAATTTGTATCCATGGATCCCATGTCACATTATATTTCTTAATAGAATTGTGAAGGATACAGGTGAGTTGATCATTAACCATGATCCAGCTAAATTTATTCTTCTCGTAGTCAAGGGGAAACATCGACTGCTTCCAATACTTTGCAGCAGACCATTTTTAATGAGCTTTGGCCCAGAGAAGACGGTTGTTTCTGGATCATGCTCAGATACGGCTTTTTTTTTTCCTCCATGATCGAGCTTTACCTCGTATTTCTGTTCAAAGACAATGATTATTGGAAGTATTCCTGAGCCCTGCACTGATGTCCATCACACAATCATGTCTATCTTTAATCACTTGACGACGACTGCCTACCTTATATTTACCTGTACGTCATTTTGTGCAATAGCCACTGGGGGGCACACCTGCGCACTGCTGGTGGCGAGATCACAAGCTGATTGGATGGGGGGGGGGGGGGCAATCATCGGGTCCAGCAGCCCCTTCCTGTTCATAGTTAGTTAAGAGGAAGTAATCCCTGATGAGTTTACTTCCTCTTTTTTTCCCTGCAAAGGTAAAGCATAATGGACTACTATGCATCGCATCGCAGCCCATTATGTGTCACTTACCTGACACAGGAGCCAGCGAAGTCGCGCTGTCCCCTGTAGTCCGCCGCATCCATCTTGCTGGTGGCGTCTCGCAGCTCCGCCGCTGTCATTCGGCGAAGCCATCACTCCCGCGCATGCGAGTCGACAAATGCGGCAGCTCCATTTTTGGAACTGCCGCGTTCAGTGCGCCTGGGACCGGATTGAAATCGCAGTCCAGTGTTCACATCACTGCAATTTTTTTATTTATTTTTTTGCCTAGATTTTATAGAAAAAAAAAATATCAGATGTGACCACTCCCCTCACAAAATTTGTATTTACAACAAGAACAATTAGGCTCCATTCACATGTGTGCGTTTCCTAAACGCATGGCAAATCCCACATATGGAGCCTCATTGCTGTTTGTTTGTTTTTTTGCCGCATTTTTCCCTATGACACGCATAGGGCAGCCCATTGATTTTAGTGGGCTGCCCTACACATGGCACAGTAGCTCATGGGACATTTTGGTGTGTTGCACATTTTTTTTTTTTTTTTTAAACTGTGCATTTTGCTGCATTTTTTTTTTCACGTGGCAAAAAGTGCGTTTACTTTTGTGTTTGGTGTGCTTTAAAAGGATAAGGTCACCTTTGGGAACATGTTCCACCTGTTTTTAGAGTGGAACATGTAACATGTTCCCAATGCTGCTGGCGCTGTGCGATTTAAAAAAAAAAAATTATATTTTCTTTGCCCTCCCTGTGAAATTAATATGGGGAGGAGTTCCTCCTACTAGCTATCGCGTTTTGAAAAACAGCACGGCAATGCAGGGCTCCGCCCACGCAGCTTCGTCATCGTCCTTTGTGACTGTCGGCTTGTAGTTCTCAATGAACCACCATGCTGTGGAGCGGTGTGGTAGTTCATTGATTCTTCCTATCAGATTGTAAATGCTTTCCTATATGGAATGTACACAGATACACTGACAGTGTGCCAGGGTAATGCATTGGCACTAGCTGATCACTGGTGCAGTGCTTTACACGGGCCATACAGTATACAAGTAAGGTGGCCATACACTATACAATTTGTCTGCACAATCTTCTTTAGATTTACCAAAACTGTATAATAGGAAGAGAAAGCATACGGGCAGCACAGTGGTGTAGTGGTTTGCACTATCTCCTAACAGTAAAAAGGGTCGCTGGTTTAAATCCCAACCATGGCTCTACCTCTCTGGAGTTTGCATGTTCTCCCTGTGCCTGCGTGGAATTCCTCCAGGTACTCCAGTTTCCTCCCACACTCCAAAGACAGGTTCATTGTCCAAAATTGGCCCTAGTAAATGAATGGGCACCTTGGATTGTGGGCTTCTTGATGGTAGGGACCAATATGAGTGTGCAATGTACAGGGATAGGGACAATTGTAGACACTCACTCAGGTTGAACTGGATGGACTGGTATCTTTATTCAACCTTACTAACTATGTAACCATCTATCCAATCACTTTGTAAGCATTCAGACAGGCCCTTGCACTACCTAGTTCAGGAATCTTCAAACTACAACTGTTGCAGAACTACACATCCCATGAGGCATTGTAAAACTCTGACATTCATAGGCATGATGGGAATTGTAGTTCCTAAACAACTGGAGGGCTGTTGTTTGAAGACCCCTGACCTAGTTGGTGGTAGATCTTAGCCCTTGTACACACGGTCGGAGAATCCGTCGGAATGTGTCCTATCGGACCGTGTCGTCAGATAATCCGACTGTGTGTGGTATGCATCGGACTGATTCCGTCCGACCCAATTTTCCAACATGTTGGAAATATTTCCCGACCAACTAGGCCGGACGGACCTAATCCGATCATGTGTAGAGCATTTTCATCGGACCAAGTGCCACGCATGCTCAGATCAAATTCCTACATCAAAGCTATTGGCTACTAGCCTGAACGTAGTCCCATCATAAGGAAATTACGTCATCACGTTCTGAAAGATCAGATTTTTCGCCAACTTGGCCCGACCGTGTGTATGCAACAGTGTCGGACTAAATCCGACGGATTTGGTTGGCAAAATCTCCGACCGTGTGTACGTGGGCTTAGGCTGCACTGAATCATAATATTACTGGCTGCAGTTAAATAGAGGTGGTGAGATATTCTATTCCTATATAAAAAAAAAATAATAATCTAGTGAACATAGAATATCCCACCACCACTATTTAAAGCGGGATTCCACCCTAAAGTAGAATCTCCGCTGATCGGATCCCTCCCCCCCTCCGGTGTCACAATTGACACCTTTCAGGGGGGAGGGGGGTGGAGATACCTGTCAAAGACAGGTATTTTCACCCACTTCCGGGCATAGACTCCCGTGGGAGTCTACGCCATTTCCTGCCCTGCCGCGCTGTCTGCTGGGACACACACGGGTCCCAGTGACAGCGCGGAGATTTCCTATTGCGCGGCGCGGCTCGCGCATGCGCAGTAGGGAACCGGGAAGTGAAGCCGATTCGCTTCACTTCCTGATTCCCTCACCTAGAATGGTGGTGGCAGCAGCCGAGAGCCGAGCGATCGATCGGCCTCGGCATCGCTGGAACCCGGGACAGGTGAGTGTCCATTTATTAAAAGTCAGCAGCTGTAGTATTTATAGCTGCTGGCTTTTAATATTTTTTTTTTTTGGTGGAATCCCTCTTTAACTGCAGCCAGTAATATTTTGATTTAGTACGGTTACCTTATGATTACATTTGGATAGCGCAGCATTATATTGGTATAAAACTTTTTGGCACGAGCATATGGGACGTGATCAATGCTAGCAGCTGTCCTTTAATCATCTCTAATTATCATTTGGATTTTTGCATGGTAGCTCGCAAGATTCTGTTTGTTTTTTAGATCTTAGGTTGGCTTCACAGTAGAGGACGGAGTGGCTCGCAGCAGGGGGTCCGGGGCGTCCCTATTCACCATTTGAGGTCTGTTTTCAGTCCCAATTTTAGCGGGGGGGGGGGGGAGGTCACTGACAGATGTTTTTTCACCTTAATGCATCGTATGCATTAAGGTGAAAAAACAGAAAGCTTTACAACCCCTTTAAGTTAATGACAACCCCCCCCCCCCCCCCCAAATTGATTTGCAAAACGCATTATGATCTGATTCTGGGGTGGCCAAAAGGGCAGTGTGATTTTGGGCCATACAGAATGGCTAAAATCGCACTGCTGAAGAATCGCATGTGA
Organism: Lithobates pipiens; assembly: GCF_037356315.1. Classification (NCBI taxonomy): domain Eukaryota; kingdom Metazoa; phylum Chordata; class Amphibia; order Anura; family Ranidae; genus Lithobates; species Lithobates pipiens. The sequence goes on from NW_027507825.1 coordinate 14,500,609, forward strand.
TTTGAAAAAAGAATGCGGTGCGACTTCTGTTCAAAATCGCATGCCGTTTCTGCACTGCATAGTGGGAATCAGCACTACAGCTCTATCCACATAGGAAGTTATCTGATCGTTTAAAGAGGAAGTAAACCCTGATGTGTTTTACTTCCTCTTTGTTTCCCTGCATAGGTAAAGCATAGTAGCCCATTATGTGTCACTTACCTGAAACCGAAGCCTGCTATGTCACCGCTGTCCCCTCTTCCATGAAGCATCCATTTTCCTTCTGGGTATCGTGGCTCCGTCACTCCCGCGCATGCTCCATAGACATCAGTGATCGCGTTCTTTGTAAATATCTCCTAAACCGTGGAGGTTTAGGAGATATTCAGGAGATATTTCCAGCACCTACAGGTAAGCCTTAATCTAGACTTACCTATAGGTAAAAGCGGTTGTAACGGGTTTACAACCACTTTAAGCTCCCACACATTCTGCCTAATAAATGATCTATGGCTGTGTATTTAGTGAGAATTTACCGATTGCATAGAAAAAAGCTGATAAGTAAGGCCGCGTACACACGGGCGGATTGTCTGTCCAACTTAGTCCGCTGAACCGTGTTTCAGCGGACAATCCGCTCGTGTGTGGGCTTCAGCGGACTTTTTCAGCGGACAGTCTGACGAACAAAGTCTTACGGAATTTCCGTAATTTTGTCCGTTCAAACTTGGTTTTGTCCGTCCAAACTTGGTTTCAGCGGGCAGTCCGATCGTGAGTAGGCAAGTTGGACGGACTAAGTATGGCGCATGCTCAGAAAGGATTTACACGGCCGAAGGTTGCATTGCAGTGTATTGGACGTCGTTTTTCTAGTCCCGTCGTACGTGCTGTTCACGTCATCACTCACGCTTTCAGCGGACTGTCTGCTCATCGTGTGTGGTCAAGTCCGTTCATTCAAATTTTGAACGGACTGTCTGTCGGATTGTCTGACGAACTTAGTTGGGCAGACAATCCGCCCGTGTGTACGCGGCCTAATGGTACAGGGCCAGATTTTCCACTAGCCACCGTAGGCATGTGCCTACAGATGCCCTTCCTAAAGGGGCTCCCGTTAGTATTATTATTATTATTATTATTTGATTAACCCTTTTGATAGCGGTGGGGTTCCATGCACAATCCGGTGGCAGCAGCTGAGTATGATGTATGATGTCAGCCTGTCATTTCCCACGGCTAGCATAGCCAGGAAGAGATGTATTGCAGTGCGATCTGCCTTGTAATACATTCAGTGGAGCCCAGAGGTGACATGGGCCATGGCATGTTTCATTAAAGAGAACCTGTCACCTAAAAATCATCACGTAGGGGACTTTTTTGTCCCTTATGTGCTGAAAAAATAAAAACGGTGAAACGTAACGTAAAACAAATGTGTCGAGAGCACCTACACATGAAAACGTTGATTGCCATACACACACACACACACACACGCACATGCTGGAGTGAGAGCAATAAATCTAGCACAAGACCTCCTCCATAGCACTAAACTGGTAGACCTATAGGGGGGCTTTTGAAGCATCTCCTATAAAAGATATACGATACTGAAGTTTGTCATCATTTCATGGGTGCACACAAATATAAAGTGACGTGCGGCCAATCATGGCGTGCGGTGCAGCTCGCGCATGTGTAGTGGGTGCCCGGCTGTGAAGCCACAGCCGGGTGCCCACAGTAGCTGCTGACTTTTATTTTGATTTTTGTATAATGGGATCACCTCTTTAAGGTTTGACATGTTGGGCATCAAATTACTCTGTGTTTTTTTTTTTTTTTTTTTAAAGTCAGACTTACTTTCTTTTTTTTGGGGTGGGGGGGGTGAGAGGAAGGGAAAAGGAATTGAGAGGGAAAAGCGGGAAAAGGAAAGAAATGAAGGGAAAGAGGGAAGGAAAAGGGAAAGGAAATGGAAAAGGGAAGGAAAAGGGTGAAGGGAAAAGAAAAAGGGAAGAAGAAAGAAAAGAAGGGAAAGGAAAAAGGCGAAGGAATGAAGGAAAAGGAAAGGGGAAGGAAAGAAAGGAAGGGGGAGAGAAGGAGGGAAAGGAGGGAAGGGAAAATGAAATAAAGGGAAAGGGGGAAGAAAGGAAGGAAAGGAAAGGGGAGAAGGAAAGGAAAGAATAGGAAGGGAAAAGGAAAACGAAGGGAAAGGAAAGGGAAGTAAGGAAAAGACAAGGAAGGGAAAGGGGAAAGGAAGGAAGAGAAAGGGGTAAAGCAAAGGAAAAGGTGAAGGAATGAAGAGAAAGGAAAGGAAAGGGGAATGGAAAGGAAGGGAAATGAAGCGAAGGAAGGAAGGAAGGGAAAGGAAAGGGATGGGAAAGGGAAAGGAAAGGGATGGGGAAGGGGAAGGGAAAGGAAAGGGATGGGGAAGGGAGGGAAATGAAGGAGGGGGCAGGGAAAGGAAGTTAGGGAAAGAAGTGAAGGGGAAGTAAGGGAAAGGAGTTGGAAAAGGAAAGGAAAGGGAAAAGTATAGAGGAGAAGAGAAGGGAAGATACTTTATTATCATTGCACACAAGGCACAGTGAAAATAGTTTGGTAGCCATTTACTCCAAATAGCAACAAAAATATAAATATGCAAAATGTAATTACAGAATAAAATATATAAACATAATAATCGTGACAAAATGAGCAGAAATACCAATTTTTCACAAACAATATTTCATTAGCAAATGCCGACATTAACCAGCTCCAGCAGGGAAAGGGATGGAAAAACTTGCTACTTGTGTTCACAAAGTGTCGGCGGCTTCAGACAAAGTTTCACTGAATCCCTCTGAAATTCCCTGAACGCAGCCTCCCGTCAGCAGGAAGCACGCGGGACTGATTCACATGACATTTCGAGTTTTTAATTAAGAAAACCATAATAACACATGGCTCTTAATTAAAGAGAAAAGGGGAAAAATCCTCTAAAGAGAAAACTTCCAATCGGCAGCACAAATTCTGCCAACACAAATCTCCAGAGCCGGTACAAGCAGAACATTGTCTGCGGCCCCCGCTCTACGGGACGGGGACATGTCCATCCACTCTGACGGTGGCAGTCTTCCATTACATCCATCGACTGCTTGACAAAGCCGCTAAAACCTTTCCTGGCAGAGGGCCCCCGGGGCCCAAGTGGGTATATCAGCATCCTGCTCTCCTAATTTTATAGCTATTGGATATACAACCCGATACTTCATTGTATGGGAGAGGGAGGAAGTGAAGCATAAAAACCTCTCCATGAATATCTTTCATATTTGTGTTCAGTGGATCATGACACCATAAAAGAGTCAATTACCTAACTCTCCTCTCCTGAAATACTCTGCACTGCTGGGTGACTCTGCTCCTTCCTCTATCTAGAGCCTCGTACACACGATCGGATTGTTGGCCAACAGAGCGTCAGACTTTTGTCCGAAGGGGTGTGTCGGGAATTTGTCTTGCAAACAAACGATACACAATTGTCGGCCAACAAACGCAAACGTAGTGACCTACTATGTGGAATTTCAGCTCTTGAGTGCCACCCTTTGGGCCCCTCCTGCTAATGTCGTGTTTTCTGAGCACTGATACCGAGTATGCGTGTTTGTACTTTGGACTTTTGTGTGACTGACTTGTGTACTGATAATACGAAAATCTGACAACAGACCGTTGTCTGCCGAAAATGTTCTAGACTGCCATCCAATGTTTGTTGGCCGAAAGTTGGACAACAACTGTCTGAAGGACAACAGTCGGATTTTAGGCCAAAATTCTGTCATCACACAACCCCCTGCCCACAATCGGATCGTGTGTACAAGGCTAAACAGTAAGCCCTCCCTTCCATAATTTCTCATTCTGTCCATGTCCGCCTGGGCGTTTTGTATGTTCCTGGTCATTTCCATCAGTTTCAGACCCTGGAACTCAGCACAGGGATGGAGGGAGCCCCTCATAATGGGCACAGCAGGTGTGTACAGACCCAGGAACTCAGCACGGGGAAGGTGAGAACCAGTGGCGGCTGGTGAAGTTTTAGGATGGGGGGGCGCAAGACCCCGCCCCTTCAGATTTGGCCCCTCCCACTTCTCGCAAGCCACACCCCTTATCGAATCAACATCATATACCAGGCTGCACATTATACACTGTGCTCTGCACATCATATACCAGGCTGTACATTATACACAGGGCTCTACTAAAGCAGATGAATCATGCCTATCTTGTGTATAACCACATCAGGCACCTTTTCTGCAACCTGTAAATCACACATAACTGTATTCTGCTAACTGTAAATCGCACATATCTGCATTCTGTAAATCGCACATATCTGCATTCTGTAAATCGCATTCTGTAAATTGCACATATCTGCATTCTGTAAATCTCACATATCTGCATTTTGTAAATCGCATTCTGTAAATCGCACATATCTGCATTCTGTAAATCTCACATATCTGCAACCTGTAAATCTCACATATCTGCATTCTGCATTCTGTAAATCGCACATATTTGCATTCTGTAAATCGCACATATCTACAACCTGTAAATCGCACATATCTGCATTCTGCAAATCGCACATATCTACAACCTGTAAATCGCACATATCTACAACCTGTAAATACCCCCCCCAACAAGATTTAAAAAAAAAGGGTTATTATCGGTGGTCAGCAGCATACCCCCCTTATACAAGATTTAAAATTATTATTAATAACCCCTTTTTTTTTTAAAGCTTCTTTGGGGGGGGGGAGTGTATGCTGCCGACCACCGATAATAACACTTTTTAAAAAAATCTTGTTTAGCAGGGGGGTGGGGGGGAGTTGGGGTATGCTGCCGAGTGCCGACCACCATAGTAACCCTGTGGATGTGGAGGGGGTACCGGCGGCGGCGCTGAAGAAATAAAGAAGAAGTGATAAGCAGAAATGCGGCAGCCTTACCTTATCCTCTCAGGCGGGACAGAACAGAGCAGTGCTGTGCCAACGTCACTTCCTTGAGTGACGTTGGTAGCACCGCCCACTGCTTACTCAAAGTGCAAGTCTATGCACTTGCTCGCCCAGTCGATCCCCCCGGAAGCTGTGGCGCGATCGGCTGCGCCACAGAGCGCTTTATTTTTGGCCAAATGTGATTGCATAGACGCGGCGCTTCCTATATTGCACTGCACCCGACGCCAGGATACAGTGCACATAGGGAGGGAAATTTTAAAAAACATTTTTTTTTTTTTAAAGGCACATGTTTAAAATAATTTTTTTTTTTACTACATGGGGGGGGGGGGGGGGGGCAGCGCCTGGTCGCCCCCTATGGACGGGCCTCCACTGGTGAGAACCCCTCATAATGGGCACAGTAGATGTACATACCCGGGAACTCAGCACAGGGAAGGTGAGAACCCCTCATAATGGACACAATGTTTTTTTAGACCAACAGAATTGCCAAAAGACAGAAGAAACTCCACCATAAGGCTTCAAAAGTATCAATCCATGGCAGTCACAGCAGAGTGATCGAGTGTGAGGTGGATGCATCTCTTTGAATTGTTAAAGTAAATGTAAACCCTCATTTTGTAAAACAACCTATTCAGTTTAAAATAGAAATGGCAGCAGCGAGAATGGTTCTGCCCAGACACTGGAACTCGACAAACATGTCTTCCCTGGCGGATTGGGCAATTGAAGTGGACCGAATCAATAGCTTAGAACAAATGTTGTCGCAAGAAATGGGTAAAGAGGTGCAATTCTCCAAGACCTGGACCTTGTGGTGTATGTTTCAATATTCCTCTGAATTTATTCCTTGGGCTACAGAGGACTCCACTAACGCAACGGTCTAACCTAAGTGGAATGTCTCCCTCTTACTATCGACCTACCATACTGCTTTGACCCCCCATCCTCATTTTTATCCCTTTCTTCACTTTATATGTTACAGTGATACACAACCATCCAAACCATAATCTCTAGTCTCATCAGACAGAAGTTGGGACACATATAGAGTTTCTCCCCAAGAGAAATCGGGATTAGCACAACCACAAAAGCCCTAGCATAATTGCAATAAGTGGGCACTGCTCATTGAGTAGATAGTGGTGCTCACTGACACTTAAAGTGGTTGTAAACCCTCTGGGACCACTTTAACCTACAGGTATGCCTAGATTAAGGCTTACTTGTAGGTGCAAGAAATATCTCCTTAACCTACACAGTTAAAGTGGTTGTAAACCCTTACAACGCACTTTGACCTACAGGTAAACCTAGATTAAGGCTTACCTGTAGGTCCAAGAAATATCTCCTAAACCTACACGGTTTAGGAGATATTTGCGGGAAAAAACAGGAACCGTCAACGGCAATATGCCGCGCGTGGCGGCTCCCGTGCACATGCGCGGGAGTGACGTCATCGCGACTTTGCCGAATGACAGTGGCGGAGCAGCGAGACCCACCGAGAAGATGGATGCGCCGGACTACAGGGGACAGCGGTGACTTTGCTGGCTCCTGTGTCAGGTAAGTGACACATAATGGACTACTATGCAATGCGATGCGATCCATAGTAGTCCATTATGCTTTACCTTTGCAGGGAATGAAAGAGGAAGTAAACTCATTAGGGTTTACTTCCTCTTTAATAAGTCATGATAGACGATATATAGCGACACAGGCTTGTATATCAAACCAACTTAACTGAAGTTAACAAATTCCATACTCCATGAGACGCTATGGCACAGTTATTAAAATGTTGTTTATCTCTTTATACGTTTTATTGAATGACATATTTGTGTACTGTACACTTTTCCTTTCTCAATAAAATAAGATTGAATTAAAACAGAAATGGGAGGCAAAACATTTGTCTATAGTTATAAAAAAGAAAACTAAAAAAACTAAAAAAACAAACAAAAATAAAACACTATAAATACCTTTTTCTATAAGTGATCACAGATCCTCAGTTCTCAACTGCATATGGAGCTCAGAGAGCTGGAGGAGAAGAAACAGCATCACACTAGTCTTCCCAGTGAATGACTGTGCGGGGTAGGGGGGTGTCAGGATATATCTGGTTATTGGAGGAAAGCAGGCTGAGTTCCCAGTAGGGCTGCACAATTAATCGTTAAAAAATTGTGATCTCGATTCAACCCCCCTGACTATCTCTATTGCAGAGTTTGCCAATTTTTTCATATAACAAGTGGAGAGACTTATCTGCTCACTCAGCTGTCAAAAGAAAACATCTGGGCAGTCTGCCAAGTTTTTAAAATGAAACATTGTAACTAACTCTTCCTTCTTAGATCAAAGAGCTAAACTTCTGTGAGTAAAGAAAAAAAATCCAGTCAGTCTGCCATGTTTTTAACCACTTCAACACCTACCCATTGTCATATGACGTTCTGGGCTTCCTGCTGCGTCACTCGGGACCCGATGCGCGTGCCCAGCGGCCGCAATGTCCGCCGGGAACCCGTGATTTCCAGTTAACCGAGCAGGACCGTGGATCTGTGTGTGTAAACACAGATCCATGTCTTGTCAGAGGAGAGGAGACCGATCATGTGATCCTTGTACAGAGGAACACCGATCGGTCTCCTTCCCTTGTGGGTTCCCTCCCCCTACAGTTAGAATCACTCCCTTTGATCACGCCCTAGTGTTAACCTCTTCCCTGCCAGTGACATTTATACAGTAATCAATGGCAATGGCCCAAAAATGGTGTCAAAAGTGTCCGAAGTGTCCGCCGCAATATTGCAGTCACAATAAAAAAATAAAAAAAAACGCAGGTTGCCGCCATAACTAGTAATAAAAAAATTATAAAAATGCCATAAAACTATCCCCTATTTTGTAGACACTATAACTTTTGCGCAAACCAATAAATATACACTTATTGCAATTTTTTTTTACCAAAAATATGTAGAAAAATATATATCGTCCTAAACTGAGGAAAACATTTTTTTTTTATTATTTGTGTTATTTATTATAGTAAAAAGTAAAAAATATTGTTTTTTTTTTTTCAAACTTATATCTCTTCTTTTGTTTATAGCGCAAAAAATAAAAACCGCAGAGGTGATCAAAAACCACCAAAAGAAAGCTCTATTTGTGGGGAAAAAATGATAAGAATGTTATTTGGGTACAACGTTGCATGACTGCGCAATTGTCATTCAAGCTGCAACAGCGCTGAAAATTGAAAATTGGCCTGGGCAGGAAGGGGGTGCAAATGCCCTGTATTGAAGTGGTTAAACAACGTGTAAATGCAGGAAGTTTAACCACTTTAAGTCTAAATCTTTTTCTGACACTTCTTTCTTAAATCAATATTTTTTGCTAGAAAATTACTTGCAACCCCCAAACATTATATATATTTTAGCAGAGACCCTAGGGAATAAAATGTCAATTGCTGCAATATTTTATGTCAAACTGTATTTGCCCAGCGGTCTTTCAAAAACAATTTTTTGGGAAGAAATACACTTCAATGAATAAAAAAAAAAAAAAAAGAAGAAACAGTAAAGTTAGTCCAAATTTTTTTTATTTTTTTTTGTTTTAATGTGAAAGATGATGTTACGCAGCGAGAATCATGATCTATCTTCTAAGCAAAAAAAAAAAATTGCAATTCTCATTTTAGCAAGAATCGTGCAGCTCTAGTTCCCAGTACAGCTAGAAAACTGACCACGCCGTGCTATCATGCCTAGTGTGGTCCATTTATAAAGGGCAGCACAGTGGTGTAGTGGTTAGCACTCTCACCTAGCAGTAAGAAGGGTCGCTGGTTCAAATCCCAACAACGACACTACCTACCTGGAGTTTGTATATTCTCCCTGTACCTGCGTGGGTTTCCTCCGGGTACTCCGGTTTCCTCCCACACTCCAAAGACATGCAGGTAGGTTAATTGGTTTCTGTCCAAAATTGGCCCTAGTATATGAATGGGGACCATGGATTGTGGGCTCCTTGAGGGTAGGGACCGATGTGAGTGTGCAATGTACAGGGATAGGGACAATTGTAGACACTCACTCAGGTTGAACTGGATGGACTGGTGTCTTTATTCAACCTAACTAACTAGGAAAGCAGAGGGACTGGCAGGATCACCAGGGATTTCACACAAAGAAAGCAATACAAAGAGAACAGGAGACTTTCAGACAAGTACATGGTACAGCAGCCACATATCAGGAACAGGAAATGTTGGCTTTACGTGTATTCTTTAATGAAGTTTGCTTGGTTTATTTTAGAAGTAAAGCCTCCATCGTGTGTCTTCCTGGGTTAGGTGAAGAGGGTGGTGGGAGGTGGTGATGGCTCTTGAAACAAATGTGGATTTTGCACTGGGATAGTAAATACAAGTTCCTGAAATTGACGAAGTACCTGCTTCCAAACTCATCCCTGGTTCACAGCGCCTTGTCTGTTTCCAATATGGCGTGGTGAGACCCCCCGAAACGCGTTGAAACGTATTATTCACAGTGAAAGAGATTAATATAGAACGAATTTGTCCTCTGGCACTTGACAGTTCTTTCAATTTTATTTTTCTAGATCTAGAAGTACAGGGATGTGCACTTTGCTGTGCTGGGATCTGTAGTACTACAAGAACTGCGTGCGCGCACACACACACACGCACACACACACGCACACACGCACGCACACACACACGCACGCACACACGCACACACACACACACACACACGCACACACACACGCACACGCACACACACACACGCACACACACACACACACGCACACACACACGCACACACGCACACACGCACACACGCACACACGCACACACACACACACACACACACACACACTGGTAGTTCTGCAGCAGATAGAAAGCTGTCCTTTGAATATCTGTGCTGAGATGGGTACCGCATCTTCTGAGCCAGCAAATGGGTATTTTTTTGCCAACATGTCAGCACCCATCACCTCCTTCCCTAGAGGGTTATGGAGAGATGCCGGTAACACGCGGATTGCTTGTTCAGTTTATTTTTGATGTAAAGCCTCAAGGTTAATCCTGCCCTGTGCATGGCAGTCGGGACAAGCCGTGACTTTACAGGGGAATTACACAGATCAGAATCCCCTTTACGTAACAGAAAGGTTAGACAACACGGCATTACAACCTCTGATCCCAGATCTCATCTACACATGAGCGTGGGCGCCACCCTCAACGCAGTTCCACATTTATTTCAAATCTGTATTTTAGGAGCCCCCCCCCCCCAAGTCATATCATTGTTGGGAAAATACTGTAATGCCGCGTACACACGATCGGAATTATGGTCAGAATAAGGCTCTGATGGTTTTCCCAATGGAATTCCGATGGGATTTCGCTCAAGCTGTCTTGCGTACACACGGTCACACCAAATTCCGACCGTCAAGAACGCGGTGACGTACAACACGTACAAACACAAACACGTACCACGGAGCTAGAAAAAGGAAGTTCAATAGCCAGTAGCCAATTGCTTCCGTCTCGTAGTTGAATCCGAGCAATGCGGGAGTTTTTGTGCGTCGGAATTGCATACACACGATCGGAAAGAACGTTTTTCCGTTTGGAAAATTGAGATCGTGCTCTAAAATTTTTGCTGGCGGGAATTCGGCCAGCTAAATTCCAATGGAGCGTACACACGGTCGCATTTTTTTCCGATGTAAAGCTCCCATTGGTCTTTTGCTGGCCAAAATTTCCCGATCGTGTGTACGTGGCATAAGGGTTAACTCTAAGCCCTGGAGAGCATTATAAAATGCACAAACGCGTGAAATGACAATCTCTGCGCTGAAAGGGTTAACACTGCACCCTGGAGCGCGTTGTAAATGCGCAACTAATAAAATAACAATCTGTGCACCGTAAGGGTTAACGCTGAGCCCTGGAGAGCGTTCTAAATGCACAACGCATGAAATGACAATCTCTGCACTATAAGGGTTTACATCGAGCCCTGGAGTAGTGCTGTAAATGCACAACGTGTGAAATAGGAACACCTGCACCGTAATAGTTAACACTGAGCCCTGAAGTGCGTTGCAAATGTACAAAACGTGAATTGGCAATCTCTGCACTGAAGGGGTTAACACTGTATCCTGGAGCACGCTGTAAATGCACAGCGCATACAATGACAATCTCTGCATCATAAGGGTTAACACTGAGCCATGGAGCACATTGTAAATGCACAACGCCTGAAATGACAATCTCTGCATCATATTGATCCCTGGAGAGTATTGCACAATGCATGGGATGACACTCTTTGCACTGCAATTGTGAACATTGAGCCCTGGATGGAGAGTATTGTGAATGCACAACGTGTGAACTGACAATGAGCCCCCAGGGAGTGTTGTAAATGCACAGCACGCAAAATGACAATCTCTGCAGTCGATCGGTGATTGCCCCCCCTTTTTCTCCATTAAAAAAAAAGGATGCCATCGCTGGACGCATGCTGCATCCCAACATCCTCCACCAGGGAAAAGAATTTGCACAAGGTCCTATCTCATGCCACCTCTCAGGTTTCCTGGTACATTATGGAGCTCATTTGGGTTTAATTAATAAAGCAGCAGAAAGTGCGTGTTAACACATTGCACAAATATACACTCACTTATTAGGTACACTTGTTCAATTGCTTGGTAACAGAAATCGCTAATCAGCCAATCACATGGCAGCAACTCAATTTAGGCATCTAGACGTGGTGAAGACGACTTGCTGAAGTTCAAACCCAGCATCAGAATGGGAAAGAAAGCAGATTTAAATGACCTTGAACATGGCATGGTTATTAGTGCCAGACGGGCTGGCTGGATGGTGGCCCGTCCATTAAAGGATGCACAGGCACCCCCCCCCCCCCATCCATGCATCCAGCATACATACAGGGCACCGGACCATGGATTACAATGGTGGGGGTGTGTTTTTTTGAAGCACATGATTAGAACCAGAGGCTCTAATAGGCTTCAAAAAAGGGTGGGCTCAGGGCGCAGGGAACTGCGCCCCAAAGGCCCACCCAGTTGTGTAAGATCACAAATGCATATTCCCTAGTTTCACACTAAATCTCCTCCCCGCCAATCAGGAAGTGGGTTGTAAGACCTGTTTGCCAATTGGCTAAAGCGTCAGGTGATCCTATTGGACGACTAGCACTCAGGCGGAAAAGAGTGGAGACGCACGGCGGAAGCTGCTGGAGGAGCGAACACCGGAGCCGCTGCCACTCAGATGGGGCCCGCCTGCCACGCTGGAGGGGACACTGGAGCAGCTGCCCGCCCCCACCCCCCCCCCCCCCACCTAGATGGGATAAGGACTGACCAGCAGACACCGGGGGGGAGGGGTTTGCTAGTGCCGCACTGCTTGGGGGGGCGTGGTGATTGCTTGCAGCCCCCCTGAGTATGGTCCGAGTATTTAAAAAATTGCTTATCTACTGATCTTCTGATCGCTAGTGCCGCCGCGGGGGGGGGGGGTGTTAGTGCCGCTCTGCCGGCCATCCAGGGGGTGCCTGTTGCCCCCCAAAAACACACGAACTCCCCCCCCCAAAAAAAACACCAGCCACCACTGCGGGTTGGTCTGAGTATTTCATAAACTGCTGATCTACTGGGATTTTCACACACAACCATCTCTTGGGTTTACAGAAAATGGTGGGAAAAAGAGAAAATATCCAGTGAGTGGCAAGGAAGGAAAATTCCTTGTTGATGTCAGAGGAGAATGGGCAGACTGGTTCCAGAAGATAGAAAGACAACAGTAACTCATGTATAACTCACTAAGCAGAATACCATCTCTGAACATACACCACATTGAACCGTGAAGCAGATGGGCTACAGCAGCAGAAGACCACACCAGGTGCAACTTCTGTCAGCTAAGAAGAGGAAACTGAGGCTACAATTTGTACAGGCTTACCAAACATGATTTACCGCTAACGCCAGCACCGCTCCAGTGCGAAAGGGGTCTTACCAAGGCACATGCGTTGTAGTGCAGCACAACACACTCACTAGCATGCAACGCAGTGGCGTGCATGGCTAGAAAAGTCGCAGGTCAATTTTTGTCAATGCTGAATGGGCTGCCTAACACAGCGCCTGTTAGTACCCGGTCACACCGTTGCAACTGGTCATACAATTTGATAGTTCCCCAAGTCCCACCCTAAAGTCTGCAAAGGTGCGACTCTGACTCTATCGTAGTCGCACTGATTTACGAGTCCTGGACCACTTTGATACAATGCAGGAAAGGCATAAGATTCGCTGCGTTTCCTCGCATCACACTGACAAAGCAATCGCAACGACGCCCATGCGATCTGCTGCGGGTGTCAATGTTAGATTAACGACACCTAGAAACAGATCGCAAAACACAGTGCGACTGCCAGAATCTCATCGCATGGCCGTGAACGCCCAATGCGATGCGATTTAGGTGTGGGGGGGGGGAAATGGTCCTGCACCATTTTGGTGCGGATGCGATTTGAGCCATAAATGTATGTACTCAAATGCACCACACAGACATTGTATGTGATGTGCACAGGAATTCGGGGTGTGGTTCCTGTGTGAATCGCATGCGGTGTATTGCACGCACCAGTGTTCCTGCATTATTTTTTGCAACTTGCATAGACACCTATGCATGAAGATGTCTTCCGAGTCGCACCTGAAGTCGCACCGGCATGCGACTTTGAAATTGTGCGGCTTCAAGTGAAGTTGCACAATTACAAAGTCCGATTCTGTATGGCCGAAGACTAAATGTACAAAAAAAACAAAAAATGCACATTAACGTGTATACGATCATGCAAGGCACTCCCAAGTATGACATTTTTCAGAGTGTATAGTAAGTATATTGGGGCTGATCTGGAATCCCACCAATGAGACATAATCATGATGACTGACAGCCAATGAAAATCCTCGACACAAATAATCAACTTTTTGTAGGATTTTTGTGTCCGCAGTTTTATGGTGTATCCAGGGCCGGGACAAGGAGTGGGCAGGAGTAGGCGGCTGCCCTGGGCACTACGGAACCATGTGAGGTGGTAGGGGCACCAGGAGGAGATGGGGAGGAGGAGATATGTGTTGGGACGGGGGAATTTAGGGGGCAGCAGGGGGTAAGAATTTGTTCTAGGAGGGTACATTTGAGGGTGTGTAGCCCCATACACACTATCAGTTTTTCTGCTGAGTTTTTCCTTCAGATTTACCAAAATCATATAATATGAGGTCAAACCTTAGGAGTTTCAATTTGAATGCAATCAGGCTGGCCCTTCTACTACATGGTTTTGGTAAACCTGAAGGAAAAACTCAGCAGAAAAACTGATAGTGTGTATGGGGCTTAAGTGTTGCTGATTTAGAGGGATTTGTGTTGGGAGGGGGATGGGGAGGAGGATGTGTGCTAAGGGGGGATATGGGGGGTTCATGGTAGAAGAGGCGATATGGTAGAGGGGGAGGGGAAATGTTTTTCGGCGGTGGGATTTGTGCTAGTGGGGATGAATGGGGGAGATTTGTGCTAGTGGGGTGAAACATTTTTTTGTGGCGGGGGGGGGATTTGTGCTGGGGGGGTTCATTCTAGAAGAGGTGATATGGTAGAGGGTGGAGGGGATTTGTGCTAGGAGGGGAAATTTTTTTCAGGGGTGGGATTTGTGCTAGCAGGGATAAATAGAGGGATTTGTGCTGGGAGGGGACATTTTTTTTCAGGGGGGAGGGGGGATTTGTGCTAGTTAGGAAGGATGAATGGTGGGGGGGGATTTGTGCTAGGAGGGGAATTGTGCTAGGAAGGCTGAATGGGAGGGATTTGTTTGTGCTAGGAGGGGATTTTTTTTGGGGGGGGGGGATTTGTGCTAGTAGGGATGAATGAGGGGGATTTGGGGAGTTCATACTAGAAGAGGGGATATGGTAGAGGGAGGGGGGTATTTGTGCTAGTGGGGATGAATAGGGGGAGATTTGTGCTGGGGGGATGAATGGGAGGAGGGGGATTTGTGCTAGGACGGGACTTTTTTTGGGGGGGGAGGGGGTCATGATAGTAGAGGTAAATGGGGGGATTTGTGCTAGGAGGGGATTTTTTCAGGGGTGTGCTAGTAGGGATGAGTGAGGGAGATTTGTGCTAGGGGGGATGAAAGGGCGGATTTGTGCAGTGGAGGGGGATGCTAGGATGGGGATTTATTTATTAATTATTTTAAATAAAATGGGGGGGGGGGGGGATTTGTGCTAGTGGGGGTGAATAGGGCTGGGAGGGGACATTTTCTCCAACTATTGATCAAAATCCACTTCCCTGTGTGTGTCATATCAATCGACTATCGATCGAACAGGAAATTGATCATTTAGTGAAGCGTGTGTCGCCACCATGAAGCACCAAAACTGGCAGCGCCTCTGATTTCATTGTTTATATATCTGACCATGAGAAGAATAACAATCCAAACCAACACATAAAATGTTACAATAAACATCAAAAAAGGGAAACCACAAAGATAACAAAATGAGAATCCGACAACTGCTCTGGTCCAAAGGAGGGCTTGCATGGGTAGGCTGGCCTCTGCTGGAACTTGTAGTTCTACAAGAACAAAAAGTCTATTTCCACTATCCCCAGAGATCCACAGCAGCTTGTAAGCCTAAGGTTGACTTACTGGGGTTTAAATGCCACCCCCCCCCCCCCCT
The DNA here is from genome assembly GCF_037356315.1 of Lithobates pipiens. NCBI lineage: Eukaryota > Metazoa > Chordata > Amphibia > Anura > Ranidae > Lithobates > Lithobates pipiens. The sequence goes on from NW_027507825.1 coordinate 14,516,016, forward strand.
TTCCCAGCCTTGCATGGCATATATCAAGTGGCAGATGTTCCAGGCTGTAGACCATGTGAATGTTAATGGGTTGAGCGGTGCAGCTGTAGAGATTACAATAGCTGAACATGCCATCTGTGCCACTTATCGTATTGCTACCAGCCCTGCCAGAGCCTTCTGTCTTCCAGTCCTCCCAGTGCCTCCCAATCCCAGCTGTCACCCTGAAATCAGATCTGATTTTTTACCTGCCCCTTGCAGGAGTGAGGCCAGGTACCTCCCAGTCCTCCCAGTGCTTCCCAGTCCTAACCGGCCCTGTGAAATCAAATCGGTAGAATCTAGCCAGGTACATCCCAGCGTTCCCAGTCCTAACTGTCACCTTGGAATCAAATCTGTACAATCCAGCCAAGTACCTCCCAGTCTTAACTGTCACCCTGAAATCAAATCTGATTTTTACCTGGGCCTTGCAGGAGTTAGGCCAGGTACCACCCCCCCCCCCCCCCACCCCCGTGCCTCCTGGTCCCAACTGCCCCTCTGAAATCAAAGCTGTAGAATCCAGGCAGGTACGTCCCAGTATTCCCAGTCCTAACTGTCCCCCTGATATCAAATCTGATTTTTACCTGCCCCTTGCAGGAGTGAGGCCCTACCTCCCAGTACTTCCCAGTCCCAACTGTCACCCTCAAATCAAATCTGTACAATCCAGCCAGGTACCTCCCAGTCTTCCCAGTGCTTCCCAGTCCTAACTGTCACCCTGATATCAAATCTGATTTTTACTTGCCCCTTGCAGGAGTGAGGCCAGGTACCTCCCAGTCCTCCCAGTGCCCCCAGTCCCAGCTGTCATCCTGAAATCAAATCTGTAAAATCCAGCCAGGTACCTCCCAGTCTTCCCAGTCTTAACTGTCACCCTGAAATCAAATCAAAGATTTGTTTCTGCCCCTTGCAGGAGTGAGGCTAGGTACCTCCCAGTCCTCCCAGTGTCTCTCGGTCTTAACTGTCACCCTGAAATCAAATCTGTATAATCCAGCCAGGTACCCCCAGTCTCCCCAGTGCCTCCCAGTACTTCTTCAAGTCACACTGAAATCAAATCAAATCTGTAGTCCAGCCAAGTATCTCCCAAGCTTCAAAGAACCTCAAAGTCCTAACTGTCACCCTGAAATGAAATCTATGGCGTTCAGCCAGGTATCTCTTAGCCCTCCCAGTCCCAGCCATCATCCTGAAATTAAATCTGTAGAGTTCAGCCAGGTATCCCCCCCCCCCCAGTCCTCCCAATTCCCCCTATTCCTTGCTGTCACCCTGAAATCAAATCTGTTGATTCCAGCCATGTAATAACTCCTTCTCCTCCCAGTGCCTCTCAGTCCCAGATGTCACCCTGAAATGAAATCTGTGGAGACCAGCCATGTACATCCCAGTCCACCCAGTGCCTCCCAGTCCCAGATGTCATCCTGCAATCAAATCCGTGGAATCCAATCAGGTACCTCCCCGTCTTCTCAGTCCCAGCTGTTACCCTAAAAACAAATCTGTAGAGCCCAGCCATGTACCTCCCAGTCCTTCCCATCACCCTGAAATCAAATCTGTAGAGTCCAGATGCCCCCCCCCACCCTCTCTGTCATCCTGAAATCAAATATGTGGACGCCAGCCAATTACCTCCCTGTCTTCCCCCAGTGCCACCCAGTACCAGTTGTCACCTTGAAATCAAATCTGGGGAATACAACCGGGTACCTCCCAGTCCTCCCAGTCCTTGTTGTAACCCTGAAATCAAATCTGTGGAGTCCAGTAAGGTACCTCCCAGTGTTCCCAGTACCACCTAGATCTAACTGTCACCCTGAAAGCAAGGCTGTATAGGTCCAGCCAGGTACCTCCCAGTCTTCCCAGTGCCCCCCAGTCCCAGCTGTCACCCAGAAATGAAATCTGTGGAGTCCAGCCAGGTACCACTCAGTCCTCCCAGTGCCTTCCAGTTCCAGTTGTCACCCAGAAATGAATTGTGTGAAGCTCAACCAGGCACCTCCCAGTCTTCCCAGTCCCAGCTGTCACCCAGTAATGAAATCTGTGTAGTCCAGCCAGGTACCCCCAGTCCTTCCAGTCTTCCCAGTGCCTTCCAGTTCCAGTTGTCACGCAGAAATGAATTATGTGAAGCTCAACCAGGTATCTCCCAGTCCTCCCAGTGCCCCCCCAGTCCCCACTATCACCCTGAAATGCAATCTGCAGACACCAGCAGGTACCCCCCCCCCCCCAGTCCTCCCTGTCTTCCCAGCGCCTTCCAGCCCCAGTTATCACCTAGAAATTCAATCTGCGGAGACCAGCCAGGTACCCCCCAGTTCTCCCAGTGCCTCCCAGTGCCCGCTGTCACCCTGAAATTCAATCTGCGGAGACCAGCCAGGTACCCCCCAGTTCTCCCAGTGCCTCCCAGTGCCCGCTGTCACCCTGAAATTAAATCTGCGGAGACCAGCCAGGTACCCCCCAGTTCTCCCAGTGCCCGCTGTCACCCTGAAATTAAATCTGCGGAGACCAGCCAGGTAGCCCCCAGTCCCCCCAGTGCCTCTCAGTCCCCGCTGTCACCCTGAAATTAAATCTGTGGAGACCAGTCCTCCCAGTCTTCCCAGCGCCTTCCAGCCCCAGTTGTCACCCAGAAATGTAATGTGCGGAGACCAGCCAGGTACCCCCCAGTCCTCCCAGTCCCCGCTGTCACCCTGAAATGAAATCTGTGGAGTCCAGCCAGGTATCTCCCAGTCCTCCCAGTGGGATTCGTTACCTGCCCCCTGTAGGAGTCCTGCCAGGCACCAGACAGAGAAGAGTAGGGCGCAGATGAAAGCCGCCTCCAGCACGATCCGGTCCCGTCTCCTCCTCCTGCCCAGCACCCGTGCCCGGTGTCCGTTCCCTCCTCCGGTACCCGTCATATCCCAGTCCGGGGCGAGGTTCAGGGGCTCCACGGTGTGATTGGCTCCCTAGGGCTGGAGGGCACAAGGTGCGGAGAGGTGCGCGGAGCAGATCAGGGTCCCGTACAGCATCGCAGCCCAAGCGGAGCACCAGCACGACAAGAGACAGTCCGAGCTCCCAGCGCTTCTCCTACACACAGCCTGGGAGCCGAGAGATCCCCCCTCCTCATCCTCCTCCTCCTCCTCCTGATCCTACACCAGCCAATCACACACCTCACACAACTCAACTTTCATCTTCTAAGACTCTCACTCAGCACATCCCTGCAGGAGAAGAGGAATAAAACCCTCATCATCCTCCAACCTGCAGAAATAGAAAACCCTCATCATCCTCTCACGGTCCTGCAGGAGAATAAAACACTCATCATCCTCTCACCTGTAGGAGAATAAAACCCTCATCATCCTCTCACCTGCAGGTGAAAAAAACCCTCATCATCTTCTCACCTGTAGGAGAATAAAACCCTCATCATCCTCTCATCTGCAGGAGAATAAAACCATCATCATCCTCTCACCTGCAGGAGAATAAAACCCTCATCATCCTCTGACCTGCAGGAGAAAAAACTCTCATCATCCTCCAACCTGCAGTAATAGAAAACCCTCATCATCCTCTCACGGTCTTGCAGGAGAATAAATCCCTCATCAACCTCTCACCTGCAGGTGAATAAAACCCTCATCATCCTCTCATCTGCAGGAGAATAAAACCCTCATCATCCTCTCATCTGCAGGAGAATAAAACCATCATCATCCTCAATCCTGTAGGAGAATAAAACTCTCATCATCCTCTCACCTGCAGGTAAATAAAACCCTCATCATCCTCTCACCTGAAAGAGAATAAAAGCCTCATCATCCTCCTACCTGCAGGAGAATAAAACCCTCATCATCCTATCACCCACTGGAGAATAAAACCCTCATCATCCTACAACCCGCAGGAGAATAAAACCCTCATCATCCTCCAATCTGCAAGAGAATAGGAATAAAACACTCATCATCCTCTCACTTGTAGGAGAATAAAACCCTCATCACCCTTTCACCTGCAGGAGAATAAACTCCTCATCACCCTTTTACCTGCAGGAGACTAAAACCCTCACCATCCTCTCACCTGCAGGAGAATAAAACCCTCATCACCCTTTCACCTGCAGGAGAATAAAATCCTCATCACCCTCTCACCTGCAGGAGACTAAAACCCTCATCATCCTCTCACCTGCAGGAGACTAAAATTCTCATCACCCTCTCACCTGAAAGAGAATAAAACCCTCATCATCCTCCTACCTGCAGGAGAATAAAACCCTCATCATCCTCTCACCCACTGGAGAATAAACCCTCATCATCCTACAACCTGCAGGAGAATAAAACCCTCATCATCCTCCAACCTGCAAGAGAATAGGAATAAAACCCTCATCATCCTCTCACTTGTAGGAGAATAAAACCCTCATCACCCTTTCACCTGCAGGAGAATAAAATCCTCATCACCCTCTTACCTGCAGGAGACTAAAACCCTCACCATCCTCTCACCTGCAGGAGAATAAAACCCCCATCATCCCCTCACCTGTCGTGAATAAAACCCTCATCATCCTCTCACCTGCAGGAGAATAAAACCCTCATCATTCCCTCATCTGCTGGAGAAAAATCCTCATGATCTTCCCACCTGCCCCAGAATAAAACCCTCATCATCCTCCTACCTGCATGAGAATAAAACCCTCACTATTCCCTTACCTGCAGGAGAATAAAACCCCCATCTTCCTCCTACTTGCATGAGAATAAAACCATCATCCTCTCACCTGCTGGGGAATAAAACCCTCATCATCCTCCAACCTGCAAGAGAATAGGAATAAAACCCTCATCCTCCTCTCATCTGTCTGCGAAAAAACCCTCATCATCCTCTCACCTGCAGCAGAATAAAACCCTCATCATCCTTCTACCTGCCGGGGACTAAAACCCTCATCATCCTCTCACTTGCTGGACAATAAAACCTGCTTTGTCCTCCCACTTGCTGGAGAATAAAACTCTCATCATCTTCCCACCAGCCAGAGAAAATCCAGCTGGCATGATGCTGTCACCAATATCCATATAGGCAGTAAACTGCATCACAATTCTTTATTTGTCTGGGGTGAAGTGGTCGGTTCCCTTTAAATGTTGGTCACAACAACCTACCCATATAAGTTGGGTGAAGTGGTTGTGTCCTGAATGGGCAGCCCTCCACATGATGCGCGTGTATGCGCTAAAAAAGCACAGAATCGCACAAGTTTGGTCACACCTGTAGGTGTGAACCAAGTCTCAGGGACTTATTTTCTACATTTCTCATGTGTAGGGCAGCCCATTGAAATGAATGGACCGCATTACACATGATGCATAGGAGCGCGCTGAAAACACGTGCACTCTCGGTTGCACCTGTAGGTGTGAGCCATGCCTTAAAATATGATGATGCAACACGTGCACGCACTTCTATCAGAAGCAATAATTTAAACAGCTTTGGCCAAACACACTGTGAAAAATTAATAATTAAGCTTCTGAACAATTTCTCCCAATAGGAATAATTGATCTACAATCAATAACCCATTTGATCGATATGACACACATGGAAAGTAGATTTTAATGCATTTGATGGGCACTGGCAAGGCTCTATTGAGGGGCACTGATATGGCTGCATTTGATGGGCACTGATCAGGCTGCATTTAATGGGTAACAACAAAGTCTGGGGAATGCCCAGGAAAAAAAAGAAAGCCTACTTACCACCAGCTCGCAGACAATCAAATTAACCTGTCTAACAGTATGCTTTAAAAACATAGGTTTAGTCCGCACGCATTTGCAAACACAGTGTCCCCACAGTGGAGGCACATGCATTGTGATGGATAGATGAGAGCAGGTGGACTGAAGGGGGGCCACCCCTCCTTAAAAGGTACAGGAGCACACCAAATACCCAGCAATAGCACAATGGCTGTAAAGGTGTTGGTGTGTTGCTGGACCAATACAAACACATACGTGATAACAAAAACTTGCCACCACCCTCATCTATAGCTAACTATCGCAGTATGCGGCAGGCTTGGAAGGCTAAAACAGGTAAAAACAAAGTCTGAAAAATGCCCAGGAAAAAAAACGCATTTTAACGCATACTGTTAGACAGGTCAATTTGGTTGTCTGCGAGCTGGTGGTAAGTAGGCTTTGGTTTTTTCCTGGGCATTCTCCAGACTTTGTTGTTACCTGTTTTAGCCTTCCAATGCCGCTTACTGCGATAGCCAGCTATAGATGAGGGTTGTGGCAAGTTTTTGTTATCACGTGTGTGTTTGTATTGGTCCAGCAAGGCACCAACACCTTTGCAGCCATTGTGCTATTGCTGGGTATTTGGTGTGCTCCTGTACCTTTAAGGAGGGGTGGCCCCCCTTCAGTCCACCTGCTCTCACCTATCCATCACAATGCATGTGCCTCCACTGTGGGGACACTTATATTTTAGTGTTAGGACCACAGATACCGGGGTGCCTTGATGTGGCTCTGTGGCTCATGCACGTGCAGGGGCGGACTGACAACTCATGGGGCCCCCGGGCAAAACGGAGAAGATTATGGGGCCCCTGGGCAATAGGAGATTATGGGGCCCCCAGGCAGTATGAGATTATAGGGCCACACAGTATACACACACATACACATACAATATACACACACAGTATACACCCACAATAAAAAGGTACTGGAGAGGCGGGGCAGCTATAATCTTGGGATTTTTTAAAAAACACAGATTTTTACATACTGTCCCTGGTTTTATTGAGGCTGTCAACCCTAATGGGGCCTCTTAGTGGCATGGGGCCCTCGGGCAGTGCCCTAGTGCCCAAATGGTCAGTCCGCCCCTGCGTATGTGTTTGCAAATGCGTGCGGACTAAACCTCTGTCCGCCCCTGCGCATGTGTTTGCAAATGCGTGCGGACTAAACCCCTGTTTAATGCATACTGTTAGGTCAATTTGGTTGTCTGCAAGCTGAAGGTAAGTAGGCTTTGTTTTTTTCCTGGGCATTCCCCAGACTTTGTTGCATTTAATGGGCACTGGTAAGGCTGCATTGATGGGCACTGGCAAGGCTGCATTTAATGGGCACTGGCAAGGCTGCATTTGATGGGCACTGATAAGGATGTGTGTGTGTGTGTGTGTGTGTGTGTGTATATATATATATATAAAATTGTGTGTCCATGTGCCCCCCCCCCCCCCCAATATGAAAGCTGGAGACGCCACTTAGCAGAAAAACAGCCCCAAAGCATAATGTTTCCACCTCCGTGCTTGACTGTAGGGAAGGTGTTCTTAGGGTCATAGTCAGCATTTTTATTCCCCCAAACACGGCGAGTCGAGTTAATACCAAAAGGCTGAGTTTTGGTCTCATCTGACCACAGCACTTTCTCCCAATCCAGTGGCATTTTTAGGGGGGATGGGGGGTGCGGCCCGCACCCGGGTTACACCCTCAGGAGGGTAACACCCTCCCAAGTTTGGCGGAGGGTCCCGGAGGCAGGGCTCTTCAGCCACAACTGCCTGAGTGAAACTCCTTACTCTCACTCCCGCTGCAGCTGTCTTTTTTCACTATACACAGGCGTGCTTGCCCGGAGAGGGACAATCTGAGCAATCAACTCTTCTGGCGGCTGTACACTGAAGCCTCCTCTGCCTGTCACCCAGGTGCATGAGGGGGGTCTTCACTGATGGAAGGGGGGGTCTTCACTTATTGGGGGGGTTTATCCTGAGGGGGGTCTGCAGTTATTGGGGGGTTATCCTGAGGAAGGGTCTGCACTCATTGGGGGGACTATCCTGAGGGGGGTCTGCACTTATTGGCGGGGATTTATCCTGGGGGGGGGGGGTCTGCACTGATGGAGAGGGATGGTTTATCCCAAGGGAGGCCTGAACTGATGGAGGGGTGGTTTATCCCCAGGGGGTCTGTACTGATGGAGGGGGGTGGTTTATCCCCAGGGGGGGGGTCTGTACTGATGGAGGGGGGTGGTTTATCTTGAGGGGGGTCTGTACTGATGGAGGGGGTGATTTATCCTGAGGGGGGTCTGCATTGATGGAGGGGGTGGTACATCCCGCAGGAGGGTCTGCACTGATGGAGGGGGTGATTTGTCCTGAGGGGGGTCTGCAATGATGGTGGGGGTGGTTTATTCCGAGGGGGAGTCTGCACGGATGGCGGGGGATGGTTTATCCCGAGGGAGAGTCTGCACGGATGGAGGGGGATGATCCTGAGGGGGGTCTGTACTGATGGAGGGGGGTGGTTTGTCCCCAGGGGGGTCTGCACTGATGGAGGGGGTGATTTATCCTGAGGGGGGGTCTGCACTGATGGAGGGGGATGGTTTATCCCGAGGGAGAGTCTGCACGGATGGAGGGGGATGATCCTGAGGGGGGTCTGTACTGATGGAGGGGGGTGGTTTGTCCCCAGGGGGGTCTGCACTGATGGAGGGGGTGATTTATCCTGAGGGGGGGTCTGCACTGATGGAGGGGGGTGGTTTATCCTGAGGGGGGTCTGTACTGAGGGGCGACTATAGTTGAGGGGGTGACACAATATTTTACTGCACCTGGTGACACCAACCCAGGTAACGCCACTGTCCCAATCCTTCTCTGAATCATTTAGATGTTCATTGGCAAACTTCAACTGTACATGTGTCTTCTTGAGGAGGGGGACCTTGCGGGTACTGCAGGATTTCAATCCATGGTGGCGTATTGTGTTACCAATAGTTAGTTTGGTGACTGTGGTACCAACTGCCTTGAGGTCATTCACAAGCTCCTCCCGTGTAGTTCTGGGCTGAGCCCTCACTTTTCTCATGATCATCCTTACCCTATGAAGCAAAATCTTGCATGGAGCTCCAGACCGAGGGCGATTGATTGTTGTTTTGTATTCCTTCTATTTGCGAATAATCGCTCCAACAGTTGTCTCCTTCTCACCAAGCTTCTTGCTGGTGGTCTTGTAGCCCATTCCAGCCTTGCGTAGGTCTACAATCTTGTCCCCGACATCCTTGGACAGCTCTTTGGTCTTGCCCATGATGGTGAGGTTTGAATGGAAGAAAGAGATTCTGGACAGGTGTCTTTTATCCACATAATGAGTTGTCGGTAGGAACACCTTCTTACATTGACAGGACTAAGCTGTGTACCACATGAGCACCTACTGTAGCCAGTCTGTGGAGGGTGCAGAATTATTGTTGGTTGGTAGGGGATCAAATACTTATTTTACTCACTGAACTGCAACTCCCATTTCTAACATTTGTATGGTGTGTTTTTTCTGAATGTTTGGTTGATATTCTCTCTGTATCATTTAAAATACACCTATGCTAAAAAAAAATATATATATAGACCCTTCATTTCTTTGTAAGTGGGCAAACTTATAAAATCTGCAGGGGATCAAATAATTATTTTCCCCGCTGTACTTTTGTTCTGCTGATAAATAACATATAATGACATAGTAACTATAACAGATTTGAATCGGGAATGCTGAGAACACGTGCTTTTTAAAGGTAATTAAGCTTCTTACACTGGGTGGGTGGAGTTACCCCTTAATCCAAGACTGACTCATATGGTAAAGTAGCTGCAATGTAGCGCAGAGGGGGTTAACGGGAATTTGAGTGCCCCGGTAACGCCATGGCCACGAGGTCACCGATGTAAGATCTGAGTTATTTGCAGCCTATATAGTAGTGAGTGTTATGCGGAGAGCACCATCACCCCGGATGGTCCCTGCATGGATCTATAGCAATGATTATAGGGGTGTGGACTACTTGTCCAAGGGACTATATTGGGGTTCCAATCTACCCGTCCTTTAAAAAATAAAAATAAATAACAAAACATTTTTTAACCAAAACTGTATTTAACCACTTGCCGACCAGGCTTTTTCTGCACTTTTTGTTTACAAGTTTAAATCAGAATTATTATTTTTTTTGCTAGAAAATTACTTATAACACCCCAAACATTTATACATTTTCTTAAAGCAGAGACCCTAGGAAATAAAATGGCAATCGTTGCAATTTTTTATGTCACCTGGTATTTGCGCAGAAAATTTTAGCAAACAATTTTTTGGGGTTAAAAATACACTTTAATGAGCCTAAAAAAAACACAATAGATACCTGAATTTTTTTTTATAAAATGTGGAAGATGATGTTACACCGAGAAAATAGATACCTAACATGTCACGTTTTAAAATTGCGCACACTGAAGGAATAGCGACAAACTACAGTATTTAAAAAATCTCCATAGGCGATGCTTTAAGCACCTTTACAGGTTACTAGTTTAACGTTACAGAGGAGGTCTAGCGCTTGAATTATGGCTTTCGCTCTAACCTTTGCAATAATACCTCACGTGTGGTGCGAGTACCGTTTACATATGCGTGGGCGATGTAGGTAGGTGTTTGCACCCCCCTCAAGCACGGAGGGATGGTGGTGCGTTAAAAAAAATATCTAATTTATTTTACTTTTTATTTTTACACTGTCTCGTTACATTTTTTTTTTACTTTTTATTAGATCACTTTTTTTTTGATCACTTTTATTCCTATTACAAGGAATTAGAGCTGGATGATTCTGGATAAAATAAGAATCAAGATTTTTTTGCTTAGAATAAAGATCACGAATCTCGGTGTAACATCATCTTTCACATTAATTATTAAAAAAAAAAAAAAAAAAATGGGCTAACTTTACTGTTTTTTTTTTTTTAATTAATTGAAGTGTATTCTTTCCCAAAAAATTGCTTTTGAAAGGCCGCTGCCCAAATACTGCCCAAATACTAGCAAAAAAAAATAAAATACTGATTTTAACTTGTAAGCAACAAGTGTCAGAAAAAGGTTTGTTCTTTAAATGGTTAACCTGACCTTATTTACAGACCGAACTTCATCCCTTTGATCTAAAACAGGGGTCTCCAAACTTTATAAACAAAGGGCCAGTTTATTGTCGTTCAGACTTAAGGGGGGGGGCAGAATATGGCCATTAGGAGTAGAAAAGGTCCTGACTTCAGTGGGAAAAAACAATGCCCCATCTTTGGTGTCAGTGGGAGGAATAGCGCCCCAACATTGGTATCAATGATGGGGTGCTATCAGTGGGGGAAATCAGTGGTATCAGTGGGGGGGGGGGGGATGTGCCCTGTTGTTGGTGTCAATGGGAGGGATTGTGCCCCATCATTGGTGTCATTAGGCCTCATTGTTGGTGCCATTAGGAGGAATTGTTCCACATCATTGGTGTCATTGGGCCCCATTATTGGTGTCATTGAAAGGAATTGTATCTCATTGTTGGTCTCATTGGGAAGTAGAGCTGCACAATTCTGGCCAAAATGAGAATTACGATTTTTTTGCTTAGAATAAAAAGATCACGATTCTTGCGATGTAAAATATTTCATGTTATACAAAAGAATTTTATTAACTTTACTGGTTTATTTTTTTTATTTTTTTTTAAATTAATTTAAGTGTAATATTTTCCAAAAAAAATTGCATTTGAACATTGCTGCCCAAATACAGTGTGACATAAAATATTGCAACAATCACCACTTTATTCTCTAGGGTCTCTACTAAAAACTATATAATGTTTGGGGGTTCTAAGTAATTTTCTAGCAAAAAAAAAAATGATTTTAACTTGAAACCAACAAATGTCAGAAAAAGGTTTAGTGTTTAAGTGGTAAAACTTCCCTCATTTTCACACCAAAGTGTATTCCTATTGTTACAATGTTTGTAGTTAGTTCCACTGCTAAAAGAATGTTGTGATTCTTGGCAGACTGCCCGTTTTTGTTTTTTTTTTCCTTTCTTTTGAGGGCTGACGGCTTTAGCAGAGCAGAGAGAATTCTCTGCATAGAAAGAATCGGGAAATACTTTTTTCAAGATCGCAAAGGGGAAAAAAACGCAATAACGATTCTTAACCACTTGCCGCCCGCCCTATAGGCAATTGACGTTGGCAAAGTGGTTTCATAATCCTGATCGGACATCATATGACGTGATCAGGATTATGAGCCGCTGCGCGCCCCCGGGGGCGCGCAACGCGGAGATCGTTGTTGCGGGGTGTCAGTCTGACACCCGGCAACTACGATCTCGGTAAAGAGTCTCCGACGGAGACTCTATAACCATGTGATCAGCCGTGTCCAATCACGGCTGATCACAGTGTAAATAGGAAGAGCCGGTGATCGGCTTTCCCTCACTCGCGTCTGACAGCCGATCGGCTGCTCCTCTGACAGGGGGGAGTCTGTGTTGATCGATTATCAGCACAGCCCCCTCGAGGATGCCCACACTGGACCACCAGGGACGCCACCAGACCACCAGGGATGCCCAGCAACAGGTAATCCTCCCTAGACCACCAGGGATGCCAGTCAGCACAATGGATGCCAATCAGTGCCCATAATGGATGCCAATCAGTGCCCACAATGGGCATCACTGATTGGCATGCATTATTGTTTGGCACTGATTGGCATCCATTAGTATAGTATAACACCAATGCCGCCTATGAGTGCCCACCTGTGCCGCCTATGAGTGCCCACCTGTGCCGCCTATCAGTGCCCACCTGTGCCGCCTATCAGTGCCCACCCATGCCCATCTGTGCCGCCTATCCATGCCCATCTGTGCCGCCCATCCATGCCAATCCGTGCCAGCTATCAGTGCCAATTTGTGCCACCTATCAGTGTCCATCCGTGTCGCCCATCCGTGTCGCCCATCAGTGCCGCCTATCAGTGCCACATATCAGTGTCCATCAATGCCACCTCATCAGTGCCACTTCATTGGTGCCACATCATTGGTGCCCATCAGTGCCGCCTTATCAGTGCCCATCAGTGTAGCCCCATCAGTGCCCATCAGTGAAGGAGAAAACGTACTTATTTACAAAGTTTTGAAACTGAAACAAAAAAAAACATATTTTTTTTCAAAATTTTCGGTATTTTTTTATTTGTAGCGCAAAAAATAAAAACCGTAGAGGTGATCAAATACCACCAAAAGAAAGCTCTATTTGTGGGAAAAAAATGATAAAAATATCATTTGGGTACAGTGTAGCATGACCGCGCAATTGTCATTCAAAGTGCGAGAGCGCTGAAAGCTCAAAATTGGTCTGGGCAGGAAGGTGTTTAAGTGCCCAGTATTGAAGTGGTTAACGATTAATCGTGCCGCTCTATTGGGAAGCATTCTGCCCCTTCATTGGTATCAGTGGGGGGAAATTATACCCCATTGTTGGTATCAGTGGATGAACATAGTGCCCCATGGGCCAGATAAAAGTAAGCAAAGGGCTGCATCTGGCCCCCGGGCCACAGTTTGGAGACCACCGATCTAAAGAAGCAAATGATACATTGTCTCTCTTTTATCTCAGTGCTGTTGATAAACAATTATGGCTGAGTTTTTTTATTTTTTTTTATTTGACAGCTCTGAGCAGAGAACTGCTCTGCACTTGTTTAACATGAATTGTGGAAATGAAGGATTAAAGGGGTTGTAAATATTTGTTTTTCTTTTATTCTAAAGTAACAAACATGTCATACTTAGGCCCCTTTCACACATGCGGATGATATGTCCGTATTTCATCCATCCGTTTGCGGATGAAATACGGACATACAAGTCGCACCCTATCGTCGGCAATAGAACTGCTCCAATCACCATTGTGGTGCCGCACCAATTTGAAAAAGCTGTTCCTGCACTACTTTCGGCCGATTTCAGGTGCGACTTGCATATACGTCTGTGCATGAAGTCGCACGGATGTCAGCCAAGGCGCACCTAAAGTCGCATTGACATGTAGCTTTGAAATCGTGCAATTTCAAGTGAAGTTACGCGGTTTCAAAGCCACATTCAGTGTGAACCTAGACGGAAAGGCAGCTTTCTAAAGAGGGTGGATGGCCTTTTCTAGCATATGGGGGCAGATTGAAAAATCGCAGCTATACTAAATGTGCATCGAACAAAAGGGGGTATTCACAATTGCATCCCTGAATGATATCAGAATTGCACCTGAACTGCGGAACAACTACCTTTCAACCTGAACTGACATGAAAATCGCTTCACATAAAGTAAACCGCGTTGCTTGCCTGCAGCGGGGGCTAAATCGTTCCCCGGGCGTTGGGCGATAGGATTTGCGCATTCCCTGGATTTTCACAGGTTTGTAGTGTTTCTATATTGTCATAATAATTTCCATTGCTCATCATCACATGTATTGCTCCACATGAACCCTCATCCTTATGGTGCATGCGTCTGCAGGTAAGCGTGCCCAAGCATGCAAGTCAGAAATAGTGCGATTAATATTACGAGGGCCTCCGCACAGATGGAGGGAGATTCGCTTTGCCCGACTTGTCCCGCTGCCTGTTTATGCGACTTTATAATAATAATAAAATAAAAGACATACAAGATCTGAATACATAGTATATGAATAGGAAGCCTGCAAATATCAGGCGACTAAGGGGCGAATAATAAACCGCTTTGATTTTACAGAATCAAAATTCCCCAGAATAGTGCCGAGCCGCATCGCCTCAGATTCAAAGATGTTCGGCTGCCAAACCTGAAACCTGCTGATATCAACAGGGAGCCAAATCTGTCAAATGAAAAAAAATGCTAATTTTGCAGGGGGACAGGTTCAGTTCACACTAGTGTGACTTGTCATGCGACTTTGGACACATAAAGTCGCAGCCCATTAATTTCAGTGGCATCAAAATTATGCGACTTAAGCCCCCCGTTCACACTGATGCGATTTGTTATGCAACTTGACAGATTCAAATTGCATTACAGGTTGCACCCCTATTGCCAGCAATTGAACCATTCATATCACCAAATCTCATGTTGCAGTGATTATTTTTTATTGATTTCAATGAGACTTGCATAGACTTCTGGTAAATGAAGTCACAAGCTGCAATTAAATCAGCAGTGCAAATCGCACTGATAGTTTCATAGTTAGTAAGGTTGAATAAAGGCACCAGTCCATCCTGAGTGAGTGAATTGTCCCTATCCCTGTACATTGCACACTCATATTGGTCCCTACCCTAAAGGAGCCCACAATCCAAGACCCCATTCATATACTAGGGCCAATTTTGGACAGAAGCCAATTAACCTACCTGCGTGTCTTTGGAGGGTGGGTGGAAACCGGAGTACCCGGAGGAAACCCACACAGGCACAGGGAGAACATGCAAACTCCAGGCAGGTAGTGCCATGGTTGAGATTCAAACCAGCGACCCTTTTTACTGCTAGATGAGAGTGCCGCCCACTACACCACTGTGCCACTGGGCTGCCCACTGAGATGCAGCTTTGAAATGGTGCTGAAGTAGCGGGATTTTAAAGCCGCACTGGTGTGAACCAGGGCAGTCACAGCAACTTTGAAAAGGTTCCTGCAGTACTTTGATGCAACTTTCTTGGGACCTGAGTGCCAGAGAGTGTAAGTTCACATGACAGTGGCATCAAACTTGCACTTCAAAGTCGCACTTGAAATTGCGTGACTTTGGAGGCGCACTAGTGTGAACAGAGCCCTAATAGTCAAGGAAGTGTAAAAAAATAGCAGGGGGTTGGGCATAGCTCCCAACTGTCCCTGATTTGGAGGGACTGTCCCTGATTTGGAGCAATGTCCCTCTTTCCCCCTCATTTGTCCCTCATTTTGGTCTGATCTATATAGTTGTATATAAAATTCACTTTTTATCCTTCAAAAAGTGTTTCCAAGTGCTAAACCTTTCATCCGATTTCTAAATTGCTACATTTTTCAATTTTAAAAGCCAATATAAAGGAATAAAAGTAGTAAAAAGAAGCACTTGTGGATATAATTAACCTTTTTTATTGGTTATTTCCCCTTTAAGGGGATGTGACAGGGGGCGTGTCCTATGCTTACATATGTTTTCTAGTAGGGGTCCCTCATTCCTATCTCAAAATGTTGTGAGGTATGGGGTTGGAGGGAAGCTTCAGAATGGCAAAGAGGTTTTTATTACAAATTATGTGAGCAGACTGCAGTTCCTTTTTAAGGTGATGAGTTAAAAACCTGGCTCAACCACCTAATTTTACTGCTTCCCATCAGCCTGAAGTGTAAAAAGAGGCTGTGAGTTAGGGACGTTAGAGTGTAAGCTCCTTGAGCCTACCTCCCAACATTTTGAGATGGGAATGAGGGACACCTACTAACAAACGTATGTAGGCATAGGACACGCCCTCTGTCACACCCCCCTTAAAGGAGAATTAACCAAAAAGAAGGTTAATTAAATCCACAAGTGCTTTTTTTTTTTACCACTACTATTACTTTATATTGATTTTTAAAATGTACAAATGCAGCAATTTAGAAATCAGATGAAAGTTTTAGCACCGGGAAGCACTTTTTGAAAGACAAAAAGTCCATTTTATATACATCTATATAGATCAGACCAAAATGAGGGACAAATAAGGAGGAAAGAGGGACATTGCTCGAAATCAGGGACAGTCCCTCGAAATCAGGGACAGTTGGGAGCTATGCTTTGAGGGTAGGGACTGATGGGAATGTACAATGTATATGTAAAGCGCTGCGTACATTGACAGTGCTATATAAGTATCTGAAATAATAATAGTAAAAAAAAAAATTAAAAATTGCCAATTAATTCACGCAGATTGCAAATCTTTATTTCACCATTATTACCAGACTGCCAAACCAAAATAATAGTAAAATTATACTCTATATTAGACCAACTAGAAATGCGCAATATATCATTACAGAAATATCTGGCATGCGTACACGCTTGTTCCTGATGAGTGACGTCATATTACGAAACGCGTTCGGCAGATGTCATGTTTAAATCGCATACTTCATCCTACCACATCATTGTGGATTCTGTTCATGCATTATGTATTTGAATATATCCTAATCGTGTGCTATTTTAGGCTTTTCTATATGTATCATATGCCATCAAATTATTATTTTTTGGTTATTTATGTATTATTTATTATGTATGATTTATGTATTGCTGTATGAAATAAAGCTTTTTATTCTAATATCCTACTCCATGCAGGTATTTCATTATATGTATAGTATATCAATTTTCTCTCTTTCTATCGAATATAAATTATGAGACAAATGTCCTACTCCTTTATATATATATATATATATATATATATATATATATATATATATATATATATATTGTGTCAATTATTTAATTTAAAGCCCCGCCTCCTTGTTCTCTTTTCTGCTTAGTGATAATGTGTCATAGCTCGTTGATGGGCGATACAAATATTTATGTAATCGGGTTCATTCCCAAGGATAGTTTTTCCATTGGGCAAATGTTTCGTCTTTGGCGTCTGGTTCTTTTCTTTAATGCCTTCCTTGTGATTTTTCACAAGACGCTGGAATTAGTGCACAGCTCACATGTCGGGGGCATCGCTCCTATAGACAACGTTGTGGTTTGTCGGACCCCACCTCCCCCCCCACTCTGTGCGCGGTCTGTGACCCCCTGCGTGATGCTGCGTCACCCTGATCCTCAGCGGCTGACATAAAAGCTTCCATTCTTTGTACACCGGACGGGGGGCGGGGGGGTTGGATGAGCCTGAACGTGGGGGCTGCTTGTTAATGGAAAAAGTGCACAACACAAGTTTCTATTGTTACCTTCCGACAAAGAGATTTTTGAACGCCTGATTTAGCCCAGTCACTAATGGGAGGGGGTGCAATGAACAGAGATGAAACATGTCTGTCACAATCGCATCCTTTGTTTTGTTACATAGTTACAAAGTTACTATTAGAGATACCTACATGCCCATCCAGGGGTGACCTAGAGTTGAATACAATACTGAGTATTAGAAATAATTGCAAATAATAAAGTTAAGCACAAAAATGAACCTGCGCATGAAAACATATACAGTATCTCACAAAAGTGAGGACACCCCTCACATTTTTGTAAATATTTTCTTCTATCTTTTCATGTGACAACACTGAAGAAATGACACTTTGTTACAATGTAAAGTAGTGAGTGTACAGCTTGTATAACAGTGTAAATTTGCTGTCCCCTCAAAATAACTCAACACACAGCCATTGATGTCTAAACTGCTGCTAGCAAAAGTGAGTACACCCCTAAGTGAAAATGTCCAAATTGGGCGCAAAGTGTCAATATTTTGTGTGGCCACCATTATTTTGCAGCACTGCCTTAACCCTCTTTGGCATGGAGATCACCAAAGCTTCACAGGTTGCCACTGGAGTCCTCTTCCCCTCCTCCATAAAGACATCACAGAGCTGGTGGATGTTGGAGATCTTGCGCTCCTCCATCTTCCGTTTGAGGATGTCCCACAGATGCTCAATAGGGTTTAGGTCTGGAGACATGCTTGGCCAGTCCATCACCTTTACCCTCAGCTTCTTTAGTAAGGCAGTGGTCGTCCTGGAGGTGTTTGGGGTCGTAATCATGTTGGAATACTGCCCTGCGACCCAGTCTCTGAAGGGAGGGGATCATGTTCTGCTTCAGTATGTCACAGTACATGTTGGCATTCATGGTTCCCTCAATGATCTGTAGCTCCCCAGTGCCGGCAGCACTCATGCAGCCCCAGACCACGACACCCCCACCACCATGCTTGTCTGTAGACAAGACACACTTGTCTTTGTCCTCCTCACCTGGTTGCCCCCACACACGCTTCACACCATCTGAACCAAATACGTTTATCTCGGTCTCATCAGACCACTGGACATGGTTCCAGTAATCCATGTCCTTAGTCTGCTTGTCTTCAGCAAGCTGTTTTCAGGCTTTCTTGTGCATCATCTTTAGAAGAGGCTTCCTTCTGGGATGACAGCCATACAGACCAGTTTGATGCAATGTGCGGCCTATGGTCTGAGCACTGACAGGCTGACCCCCCCACCCCTTCAACATCTGCAGCAATGCTGGCAGCACTGATACATCTATTTCCCAAAGACAACCTCTGGCTATGACTCTGAGCACGTGCGCTCAACTTCTTTGGCCAACCATGGCGAGGCCTGACCTGTCCTGTTAAACCTCTGTATGGTCTTGGTCACCATGCTGCAGCTCAGTTTCAGGGTCTTGGCAATCTTCTTATAGCCTAGGCCATCTTTATGTAGAGCAACAATTCTTTTTTTCAGATCCTCAGAGAGTTCTTTGCCATGAGGTGTCATGTTGAACTTACAGTGACCAGTATGAGAGAGTGAGAGCGATAACACCAAATTTGACACACCTGCTCCACATTCACACCTGAGACCTTGTAACACTAACGAGTCACATGACACCGGGGACGGAAAATGTCTAATTGGGCCCAATTTGGACATTTTCACTTTTGTTGCCAGAGGCTTAGACATTAATGGCTGTGTGTTGAGTTATTTTGAGGGGACAGCAAATTTACACTGTTATACAAGCTGTACACTCACTACTTTACATTGTAGACAAGTGTCATTTCTTCAGTGTTGTCACATGAAAAGATAGAAGAAAATATTTACAAAAATGTGAGGGGTGTACTCACTTTTGTGAGATACTGTATAGATTAGGTACAACACAATGTTATAAATGTGCAATATAACCTAAACATTAATAGTGTACATTCAAATAAAGTGCAGCCGTGCAGTGCAATATAATAAATTGTGCCAAATAATTGTTTTTAGTGCAGTCCTATTTGACAATGAATGGTGAAACCAAAGTCGCATACAAAAGCATATAACGTAGATCGGGTGCTCATCACCGTGTTTCCCATCACCTCATTAAGATAAAAGGCTTACCAGAAAGCCTGCAATTTCCCTTACTCAGGGGAGGGGGGTCAAACAGTGCTTTTAGTGGAATCAAAGATTCACTGATGGAAACATCCATAGATATCCAATGGAGTCCCAGTGGTGTGGACAGCAGGAGATGATAATGTAAAAAAAAAAAAGCAGAAAGGCTCCAATAGTGTAGAAAGTCTTCGCGTTTTATTAAAAAAAAGGGGTGTTGCAATACAAAATCTCCAAAAACATATATAAAAATGCAGCGATGATCCTTGCACAGAAACAAAGGACATGCAAGTCCATTTAAAATCAGATCGTGCACATGCAGAAGGTTTGTGTGTAGCGTCCCGACGCACGTTTCGTCAGATGTGACGTCATCAGGGGTACGCCCACACGTCTGCGACTGTGCATTAAATACCTCACTGGCAAAACGGATAAGCGCTGCCATAGGTCGCGCAAAATGATGCATAAGAGCTCATTGGGTATATTTAAAGCGGGAGTCCGCCGGGACTCCGCGTTTTTTTTTTTTTTTTTTTAAAGTCAGCAGCTACAAATAATGCAGCTGCTGACTTTTAAAATAGTGACACTTACCTGTCCAGCGCGCCCGCGATGTCGGCACCCGAAGCCGATCTCTAGATCGACACTCGAGTGTGCCCGCCGCCATCTTGGGTATGGGAATCAGGAAATGGAGCCTTTCGGCTTCATTTCCCGGTTCCCTACTGCGCATGCGCGAGCCGCGCTGCGCAATGAGGACGGTCCCCGCTGCCTCTGGGATCTGTGTGTTTCCCAGCAGGCAGCGGAGCACTTGTGGAAGGGGGCGGACACTTGTGGAAAGGGGCGTAATGTACGCCCCTTTCCACAGAGAGCTAGCCCGGAAGTGGGTGCAGTTACCTGGATTATCCAGGTAACTGCACCCCCCTCCCTCCTGAAAGGTGCCAACTGTGGCGCCAGAGGGGGGGAGGAATCCGATGAGCGGAAGGTCCATTTTAGGGTGGACCTCCGCTTTAACACCCCAGGAGAAAAATAATTTATTAAAACATATACCGTATATACTCGAGTATAAGCCGAGATTTTCAGCCTCTTTTTTGAGGCTGAAAGTGCCCCCCTCGGCTTATACTCGAGTCACCGCTGTCTGACTGCCCGAACAGCGTGTCGAGCAGACAGACAGCGGCCATTCTACCTTTCAAAAGCCGCGCCTCCGCCTCCGCCTCCGCCTGTGATAGGCGGAACACTCAATTTCCCAGCAGTCAGTGTTCCGCCTATCACGGACATCGGCTCATCCTCGTACTACGGACGAGGATGAGACGATGTCTGTGATAGGCGGAACACAGACTGCTGGGAAATTGAGTGTTCCGCCTATCACAGGCGGAGGCGGGAGGCGCGGCTTTTGAACAGGGGAATGGCCGCCAGGGCGCCGACGAAGAGCGGCGATCCTGGCATGGGACGACACGGAGGCTCGGGACGGGACGACACGGAGGCTCGGGACGGGACGACACGGAGGCTCGGGACGGGACGACACGGAGGCTCGGGACGGGACCGGACGGAGGCTTGGGACACAGGTAGGCTGGACACACAAGGCTGCACGGACACACACACACACACACACACACACACGGACACACACACACACACGGACACACACACACACGGACACACACACACACACACAGGGAGGGATGGATGGATGGACACACACACACACACACAGGGATGGATGGATGGATGGACACACACACACACACAGGGATGGATGGATGGATGGACACACACACACACACACACACACAGGGATGGATGGATGGATGGACGCACACACACACACACACACACACAGGGATGGATGGATGGACACACACACAGGGATGGACGGACACACAGGGATGGACGGACACACACAGGGATGGACAGGCATATCTCACCCTCGGCTTATACACGAGTCAATAGGTTTCCCAGTTTTTTGGGGGTAAATTGGGGGCCTCGGCTTATACTCGGGTCGGCCTATACTCGAGTATATACGGTAGCTACTAATGTGTGAAAGCACACACTCAAATCAATTACCAAAGGGTAAGAGAACAGCGCATATCACTTAATCAGCGCAGAAATCAGTTTTTTACTTTATTATAAATAATTGCCATAAACACCATCATGGATCATGAATTATAATTACTTGATGAAATGGAGGTGAGGCCAGAAATGGCCGCCCGGTGCATCCGGTTCCGACCAGGATCTGTAAGAATTGGAGAAAAAAAAACAATCTTTCCCCATGCCAAGCTCACCCTTCCACAGCATGCAAAGAGGTCCCCATTTGGTGGGACATCTGCAGTGGTGGAGTGACCACTGGACATGCTGCAAAATGGGTTGCACCTTTAGGCCCCTTTCACGCTGCCGCAACTTAAAAGCAGCAATGATTTTACCACGGTTTTGCCTCTCTTTCAGGTAAACTTGAGTGTCTATGGACCTCAACTCGCATGAAAGTTGGACCAAAAGTAGTACAGGGACTACTTTGAAGTCGGTACAACTTGAAGTTGCACATCTGTGAATGGTTATCATTGGAAATCACGGGGAGGAACAACTTTGCAGTCCCAAGTCGCAGGACAAGTCGCACAAGTGTGAAAGGGGCCTTAGACCTCATTTACATGGGCAATGTACAGTGCTTTGAAAAAGTATTCATACCTCTTGACATTTTCCACATTTTGTCATATTACAATCAAAAATTTTATTGGGATTTTATGTGATAGATCAACACAAAGTGGCACATAATTGAGAAGTGGAAGGAAAATGGTAAATGGTTTTCACTTTTTTTTTACAAATAGATATGTGAAAAGTGGGGGGGGGGGGGCATTTGTATGCAGCCCCCTATACTCTGATACCCCCAACTAAAATCTAGTAAAACCAATTCCCTTCAGAAGTCACCCAATTAGTAAATAGAGTCCACCTGTGTGTAACTTAATCTCAGTATAAATACAGATGTGTGTGAAACGCGTCTACCATTTGAACTGTCTGTAACACTTGGGATGTTCGTTTATTAAAGAATTTTAAAGTATCTTGGAGTACAGGCATTTATTTCTTCAGTGTTGATAAATACAGCTTTTCTGTGAAGCCCTCAGAGGTTTGTTAGAGAACCTTAGCGAGCAAACAGCATCGTGAAGGCCAAGGAACACACCAGACAGGTCAGGGATAAAGTTGTGGAGAAGTTTAAAACAGGGTTGGGTTATGAGAAGCCATGTGGGGGACACAGCAAACATGCGGAAGAAGGTGCTCTGGTCAGATGAGACCAAAATTGAACTTTTTGGCCTAAAAGCACAATTTCACTTCCCAATGATGTGCCACTTTGTGTTGGTCTATCACATAAAATCCCAAATAAAATGCATTTACGTTTTTAGTTGTAACATGACAAAATGTGAAACATTTCAAGGGGTGTGAATACTTTTTCAAGGCACTGTATATAGGCAGTTGAGGTGAGGTTTAACTGTCCACCCATACTGTGCAATGGCGGCCATAAGGGGGAGTATATATATATTGCAGAGAGCGTGATGTTTCACAGTGTGGCAAAAATGATACACCATGTCAGATTTGGCTGGCAGAACTGGGATATTACCACCCCCCATACCAAGATATTACCCCCCCCCCCCCCCATACCAGCATATTACCCCCTCCATGCTTTACTGTAGGAATGGCGGTATTTGGATGGTGAGCTGTATTGGATTTCCACCAGACATATCGTTTGGTGTTGAAGCCAAATAATTCATTTTTCGTCTCATCTGACAAGAAATTTTTTTTCCATGTGGCCTTAGAATCTTCAAGGGGCATTTAAAGGCACAGCTCAATTGTGACTGCATGTGGCCTTTCTTGAGGAGTGTTTTTTTTTTCTTTCTTGCAAACCTTCTGCCATACAAGACAAAATAGTGCAGAATTTGTTATATTGTTGTCACATTCACACAATGACCACTCTTTGTCAGAGTTACTGTAGGCCTCTTGGTCGCCTCTGACCAGTTTCCTTCTTGGCTCTTTCATCCAGTTTGGAGAGACATCCTGATCCATGGAGGGTTTGTGTTGTACCAAATACCTTCCACTTCTTAACCGGTTCCCGACCAGCGCACGCCGATGTACGTCGACAGAATGGCACGGGCAGGCATATTGGCATACAGCTACATCCAATATTCAATGCCGCCCTGCCATCGGGAGCGCGCCGCCAGGTCAGGACCCCCGTGAGTCCGGTCGCGGGACCCGCGGACTCGATCGCCGCGGGCATCTCCGCGATCGTCTCACAGGGCGGCTGAATGGAGGAAATGCCGTGTAAACTGCATTTCTCCATTCTGCCTAGCAACTAGTGACGCTGATCTCTGCTCCATGTGATTGGAGCAGAGATCAGTGTTCACTAAATGAAAGCCCAACCCCCCCCCCCCCCCACAGTTAGTAACACACCCCTAGGAACACTTAACCCCCTACACTGTCACCCACTGGTTAACCCCTTCACTGCCAGTGTCATTTACACAGGAATCACTGCATTTATATAGCAGTGATTACTGTATAAATGACAATGGTCCCAAAAATCTGTCAAAAATGTCCAATGTGTCCGCCATAATGTCGCAGTCACAATAAAAATCGCTGATCGCCGCCATTACTAGTAAAAAAAAAAATAATACAAAATTATTAATAAAAATGCTATAAAACTATCTCCTATTTTGTAAACGCTATAACTTTTGCGCAAACCAATCAATAATCGCTTATTGCGGTTTTTTTTTTTTACCAAAAATATGTAGAAGAATATGTATCGGCCTAAACTGAGGGGAAAAAAAAGTTTTTTTATATATTTTTGGGGGATATTTATTATAACAAAAAGTAAAAAATAATGCGTTTTTTTTCAAATTTGTCGCTCTATTTTTGTTTATAGCGCAAAAAATAAAAACCGCAGGGGTGATCAAATACCACCAAAAGAAAGCTCTATTTGTGGGAAAAAAAAGGACGTCAATTTTGTTTGGGAGCCACGTCGCATGACCGCGCAATTGTCAGTTAAAGCGACACAGTGCCGAATCTCAAAAAGTGGTCTGGTCTTTGACCAGCAAAATGGTCCGGTCTGTAAGTGGTTAATAATAGATTTCACTGTGCTTCTAGGCATTGATAAAGCCTTCATATCCATTTCCTGACTTGCGCCTGTCCACAGCTTTATCCTGGAGATCCCAGTGACAGCGCCTTGCCACCCATAGTTGACTGTTTGCTTCAGTTGCGCTACCTGGAACTGAAATGCTCCAGGAAAGCTCTTTTCATGCTCAGCAAATCAAAATGACCACAGGTGATAACGGTTGAAAATCAAATGGCTTTGTGTGCCATTGAGAAGGCAATTAGCTACCCCTGATTGAGTTTAAAAGTCATTTTTAGGAGGGGGGTGATCCTTTTTCCAACTCGGTGATTCTGTTTTTTTTTTTTTTTTATAATTTTTTTTCTGACATGTTGGTGTTATATCTTTCACTTCAATGTTATAAGTTGCACTAAGTAAATACATCTGGGTAAAACAAAAACTGTGTCTGTCTTCATTTCAGGCTGCAAAGCAACAAAATGGGATTGTATTAAAGGAGGATGATTATTTTCTATACCCACTGTATCACTTCACATTACAAGTGCAATCGAGCCCTAAAGGAAGAGAACTACCCCACTCTTATGTGGCAAATTATCATATATAAGAATCCATCCATTGATGACAAATAATTTGTGAAGAACTGTAACATAAAAAATTGTCACTTTTTCAAAAAAATAAATACGTGTTTTGACTTTATTTTCCTCTGTATTTGCATATCAGTGCTGCTGATCTACTACAGCCTCCTTGGTTCCATGCCCACCGGGCTTTACAAAAAATGCTAGCTCCCTTGGCAGAAAAAAAAGCTCATATAGAGCGTTCTTGTACATATTTTCGGAGAGTTTAGCATTTTTTTCTGCCAGAAAGCTCCAATCAGAAATGCAACCAAAGGTTTGTTTTTTCCTGTCTCTTAATGCATAGCACTAAATATCCCTTTAATCGTCCTAATGGGCATGGACACATAGGATAAAATTGAGCTGCTTCTACAGGCAGTAGCAGGTCTGGTGCAAGGATTTTTGACACCCTAGGCGAAACCTAATTTTGTCGCACCACCCCTTGGCTACATCCCTGACTCCACCCTCTTTGTCCTGCCCATGTATACCCCACATTTTTAATGAAGCACCCATCAAATGCAGCCCATCGGTGCACATCAAATGCATCCTTCACCAGCGCCCATCAAATTCAGTCTCACCAGCGCCCATCAATGTAGCCCACTAGTGCCAATCAAAGAATGTTTGCTTCCGTGCATTTGGGAGTCAGGACACAGAAACAGTTCTCCGCCGCCACTGCGCCTCTGACACTATGTGTGAACGGAGCGGTGGCTGCCTGCTGATGCTGAGACTTAGGCCGCGTACACACGCGGGGACTGTTCGCTCAACTTTGTCCTCTGAACAGTGTTTCAGCGGACAGTCCGCTCGTGTGTGGGCTTCAGCGGACAGTTTCAGCGGACAGTCTGCTGAACAAAGTTTTTCAGAATTTCCCCTCGTGTGTAGGCTAGTTCGTCAAACTAAGTCTCGCGCATGCTCAGAAAGAATTTACACGCCGAAGGTTGCATTGCAGTGTATAGGACGTCGTTTTCTAGTCCCGTCGTACGTGCCGTTCACGTCATCGCGCACGGTTTCAGCGGACTGTTCGTTCGTCGTGTGTGGGCAAGTCCGTCCATGCTAATTTTGAGCGGACTGTCCGCTGAAACTGTTTGATGAACAAAGTTGAGCGAACAGTCCCCGCGTGTGTACGCGGCCTTAGTTGCTTGTTGCAGAGAAGAGAGTAGGAACACCAGTGGCTGGGAGCCCATAGGCAGCAGTGCACCCTGCCTAGTGGTAGCACCGGCCCTGGGCAATAGACATGTGCGATTTGTTTTGTACGAAACGAAAATTCGTTGATTCGTACGAATCCAAAATACAAATTTTTATGCATACGAATTCCAAACGAATTATAAAATTTCGTTTACGAATTTCGGAACCAAATTCATAAAGAAAATTTGTATTTAACGAAAAGTTAACAAACCTAAAAGTTAAAAACCATAGGAAGTAAGCACAGCACAGGGATGGTGGGAGGACTTCATAATGATAAATTCATCATAACGAAAATTTGTAATTATTACGAAAAGTTCATGAACCTAAAAGTTAGAACTCCAGGAAGGGATGG
This sequence comes from Lithobates pipiens, assembly GCF_037356315.1. Lineage (NCBI taxonomy): Eukaryota > Metazoa > Chordata > Amphibia > Anura > Ranidae > Lithobates > Lithobates pipiens. Next base: position 14,542,702 of record NW_027507825.1, read on the forward strand.
AGGGAACCCTATAGGAATTTCTATGCTTACGAATTTCATACGAATTTCGGATCCAAATGAACAGAAACATGACTGGTGTTTTGTTCACCAATCAGAGGAACTCAGCACAGGGATGGTGGGAACCCCTCATAATGGGCACAGCGGGTGTACACTCAGACCCGGGAACTCAGCACAGGGATGGTGGGAACCCCTCATAATGGGCACAGCGGGTGTACACTCAGACCCGGGAACTCAGCACAGGGATGGTGGGAACCTCTCATAATGGGCACAGCAGGTGTACACTCAGACCCGGGGACTCAGCACAGGAATGGTGGGAACCCCTCATAATGGTCTTATGGCAGCACCATCTTTATGCATTTTTTTAGGGCCCCCCAAATATCTTGTTTATCTATTGTATAGATTCTGACCAAATCCTTTTGGGTGGAGCACCCCAATCCTTCAGTGTGTACCTCTCATTAGTGACCACCTGTGTCATGGTGGAGACCTCATATTCTCCCATATAGAGGAGTATAGCTCCCATGGTTCAGAGAAGCAGGATCTCCCAGTCTATGGATAGTGTAGGACCCACTAATCATGGGGTACTTTGTCACAGTAAGTGGGCTTAAGCACCATATAGCAATATGGTGTGACCAAATCCCCATATTTTTTGATAATGTTTTTTGAAAATGTCTAGGTGTTTTTAAAAAGCCTTGCTGGAGGTAAATGTTAGTTTTGCGTGTGTGCACTGTAATATTTTTGTTCCCCTCATAATGGACACACAGCGGGTGTACAGACCCAGGAACTCAGCACAGGGATGGTGGGAACCCTATGGGAATTTCTATGCTTACAAATTTCATGCGAAATTTCGTTAACGAATTTCAGATTCAAATTAACAGAAACATTACTGGTGTTTTGTTCACCAATCAGAGGAAGTCAGCACAGCACAGGGATGGTGGGAGCCCCTCATAATGATAAATTCATCATAATGAGCTTTCGTTATTTTAATGAAAAGTTTTACGAATCTAATAAAATTTGTATTTCGTACGAATCCGAATTGAATTTCGTACACGAATTATGAAATTCAAATTTTTTTTTCCGTACGGAACAAAACGAAACAAATTTTTTGATGGCGCCCATGTCTAACAGGCAGAACACAAAACTCCTGTAGAAGCAGCCTTTTTTAAGCCAGTGTACAGGAAACCTTTCAGTCACAAATGCACATGCTTGATAACAGTGGACTATTTCTAGGGGAATCTCTGTGGTGATGGTGGGGGGACCTCTGATATTATGGGGGCTTCTGATGTAGAGAGGGGTATTCTGGAGTGATGGAGGAACCTCTGATGTAATGTATAGACCATTGACATGATGGCAAACTTCTAATGTGATGGGAGAACCACTGGTGTAATGGAGGATCCTCTGATGTGATATTGGGGCCTTTAATGTAATGGGGGGAACCTCAAATATGAGAAGAGGACCTCTGATGCGTTGGGAGGACCTCTGATGTAGTGGGGGAACTTATGATTTGATGGGGGGGCCTCTGATGTGATTGGAGAACCTCTGATGCAATGGGAGGACCTCTGATGTGATAGGGGAACCCCTGATGTGATAGGGGACCTCTGATGTGATTGGAGAACCTCTGATGAGATGGAGGAACCCCTGATGGGATGAGAGAACCTCTGGTGTGATGGGGGACCTCTGATGTGATAAAAAGACCTTTGATGTGATGGGGGAACCTCTGATGTGATGGAGGAACTTCTGATGTGATGGGGGAACCTCTGATGTGATGGAGGAACCTCTAATATGATGGGAGACCGCTGATATGATGAGAGAACCTCTGATGTAATGAGAGGACCTCTGGCATGGTGGAGGACCTCCATTGGAGAACCTCTGGTGCGATGGGAGGACCTCTGATGTGATGGAGAAACCTCTGATGTGATGAGGAACCTCTGTGATGTGATGGAGGGCCTCAATAGGAGAACCTCCAATGCCATGGGGGGACATTGATGCAATGAGAGACCTCTGATGTGATAGGAGAAACTCTGATGTGATGGGAGGGCCTCTGATGTATTACAATTATGTAAGTGCCAGTAAAGTCCAAATCCCAAGGGGAAACTTCCTTTTTTCTGTCCTGATGTGATTAGAGGAACCTCTGATGTGATAGGAAGATCTCTGATGTGATGGGGGACCTCTGGTGTAATGGGAGGACCTCTGATGTGATTGGGGGACCTCTGCTGTGACCGGGGGACCTCTGATGTGAAGGAAGGAGCCTCTGAGGTGATGGAAGGAGCCTCTGACATGATGGGAGGACCTCAGATGTGATCTGGGACCTCTGATGTGATGTTAGGACCTCTGATGTTATGAGAGGACCTCTGATGTGATGGGAGGACCTCTGATGTGATGGGAGGACCTCTGATGTGATGGGGGAGGACCTCTGATGTGATGGGGGAGGACCTCTGATATTATGGGAAGGCCTCTAACTTGATGGGGGAACCTCTGATGTGAAGGGGGACCTCAATGGGAGAACCTCCAATGCCATGGGAGGACATTGATGCAATGGGAGACCTTTAATGTGACAGGAGAAACTTTGATTTGATGGGGAAACCTTTAATGTAATGGGAGGACCTCTGATGTTATAGGAGGATCTCTGATGTGATGGGAGGAGCCTCCGATGTGATGGAAGGAGCCTCTGATGTAATGGGGGGGACCTGTAATATTATAGGAGAACCTCTGATGTGATGGGAGGACCCCTGATGTGATGGGAGGACCCCTGATGTGATGGGAGGACCCCTGATGTGATGGGAGGACCTCTGATGTGATGGGGGGACCTCTGATGTGATGGGGGGGACCTCTGATGTGATAGGGGGGCCTCTGATGTTATGGGGGGGACCTCTGATGTGAAGACGGACCTATGATGTAATGGGAGGACCTTTGATGTGATGAGGGGGGCTTCTGCTGTGATGGAGGAACCTCTGGTGTGATGGGAGGACCTCTGATGTGACGGGAGGACCTCTGATGTGATGGGAAACTCTTATGTGATGGGGGGACATCTGATGTGATGGGAGGACCTCTGATGTGATGGGGGACCTCTGACATGATGAGAGGACCTCTGATGTGAAGACGGGCCTATGATGTAATGGGAGGACCTTTGATGTGATGAGGGGGGCTTCTGATGTGATGGGAGGACCTCTGATGTGACGGGAAACTCTTATGTGATGGGGGGACATCTGATGTGATGGAGGAATATCTGATGCGCTGGGAGGACCTCTGATGTGATGGGGGGGACCTCTGATGTGATGGGGGAATCTCTGACGTGATGAGAGGACTTCTGATGTGATCGGGGACCTTTGATGTGATGGGAGGACCTCTGATATGATGGGGGGAACCTCTGATGTGATGGGGGGACCTCTGATGTGAAGGGGGGGCCATGATGTGATGAGGGGAGTGGCTTCTGATGTGATGGGGGGACCACTGATGTGATGGAGGACTTCTGATGTGGTATAGTATTTCTCACCTGATGGAGGAACCTCTGATGTGATGGGAGGAACCTCTGATGTGATGGGAGGACCTCTGATGTGATGGGAGGACCTCTGATGATATGGTAGGAATTCTGATGTGATGGGATGACCTCTAATGTGATAGGAAAACTTCTGATGCGGGCGCCATGACTGAGAAAAGCTTAACAAACACTGCTCTAGACAAAACCATTTAAAGCTTGCATATTAAGGGAGCCCCACTGCATGGGTAGTTTTTAAAAGTTCAGCTTTAACCATCTTTTTTTTGCAGGGGCCACTTTAATGAAATCTTTTGGAATGTCGTGAACATGTTAAAGCTTCTGCAAGATTTTAATGATTGGGTTTTACATCTGCTTTAACCACTCTGTCTCTAAAGAGTTCCTTTCTGTATCGATCGCCATGGCTTTTGGCAGATATGATAAATGTGTAAATGTAATAAAAGTATTACGGCTCACATATCCTAGTTTTCTGCCATTAGAAGGAGAGGTACGTTAGAAGATACTTATAGACTTCACAAATTCGCTGTACAAGCTCTATGGGGCTATGATGCACAATGAGCGAGCTCTCCCAGGAAGCCAAACCCTTTTATATGCTTGCATATGGCTTATTTTTCAATTAAAAAGCCTGCAGTTTAATCTGCTGATATTTTTTCCCCCCCTTCTTCCGTCCCCTCCCCTCATCAACATGCTAATGAAGTTTTTAAATAAAACCTTTCTGTTTTTTTATGACATACATGATTTTAGACGTGTTGATGTGATCACTGGGTCTCTGTGCTTCTCTTATCAATGCAGGGAGATCATGGCTGGTGGGAGGGGCCAGCAGGGTGCTGCACATCGCTTTCTGAAAACATAACAGCCCCCCCCCCCATCTCAGTCCTGAGGCTCGGGTCACACTGCCGCGACTTGCGAGACTCCAAGTCGCATGACATGTGAAATCCCACGTTAGTCAACGAGCGCGGTTTTAATTAGCACTACTGAAGTTACTCCGACTTTAGAAAAGGTTCCTGTACTACTTCAAGGCCACTTCTATCCGACTTGTGCCTAAAGTATTACTCAAGTCGCCAAAGTCTCACTGTAAGTTGCACAACTTTCAGGTGGCGGCAGTGTGAAGCAAGCCTAGGGACCAGGGGGGCCCGTCCATTAAAGAGGAAGTAAACCCTGATGAGTTTACTTCCTCTTTCATTCCCTGCAAAGGTAAAGCATAATGGACTACTATGCATCGCATCGCATCGCATTGCATCGCATAGTAGCCCATTATGTGTCACTTACCTGACACAGGAGCCAGCGAAGTCACCACTGTCCCCTGTAGTCCGGAGCATCCATCTTCTCTGTGGGGTCTCGCTGCTCCGCCGCTGTCATTCGGCGAAGCCGCAATGACGTCACTCCCGCGAATGCGCACGGGAGCCGACACGCGCTGCATATCGCCGTTGACGGGTGCCGCGCTCAGTGCGCCTGCGCACCACTGTCTACGGCGCATGCGCCGTAGACATCGGTGCCTGTCTTTCGGCAAATATCTCCTAAACCGTGTAGGTTTAGGAGATATTTCTTGTACCTACAGGTAAGCCTTAATCTAGGCTTACCTGTAGGTCAAAAGTGTGTTGTAAGGGTTTACAACCACTTTAAGGGTGCACGGGCGCCGCCTCCCCTACCCATGCATCCGGGCCCTTTCAGGACACCGGCACATGGATTACAAAGCGGAGGGGCTGTTTTTTTTTTTTTTTTAAGCACTGGGCAGAGGCTCTAATAGGCTTCAATATAGGTTGGGCGCGGGTCGCAGAGAGTGCACTCCGAGCTTACCCAGGTGTGTTACAACAGCAAATCAATATTCGCTGTTGTAACACTGATCCTCCTCCTGGCCAATCAGGAAGCAGGTTTTGACACCAGTCACCGGTGCTGGTTTTGTTGGGCTTAGGCCGCGTACACACGCGGGGACTGTTCGCTCAACTTTGTCCGCAGAACAGTGTTTCAGCGGACAGTCCGCTCGTGTGTGGGCTTTCAGCGAACAGTCTGCTGAACAAGGTTTTTCGGAATTTCCGAAAAACTGTCCGCTGAAACCTTGTTTCAGCGAACAGTCCCCTCGTGTGTAGGCTTGTTCGTCAAACAAAGTTCCGCGCATGCTCAGAAAGAATTTATACGCCGAAGGTTGCATTGCAGTGTATAGGACGTCGTTTTCTAGTCCCGTCGTACGTGCCGTTCACGTCATCGCGCACGGTTTCAGCAAACTGTTCGTTCGTCGTGTGTGGCCAAGTCCGTCCATGCTAATTTTGAGCGGACTGTCCGCTGAAACTGTTTGACGAACAAAGTTGAGCGAACAGTCCCCGCGTGTGTACGCGGCCTTACCCTTACCTTCTTGGCCTCTGTCTAGGGATTCCCGTGGTAGATGGCCCAAAGAAATGCAGAAACTGACACTGAATCTTATTTTGGGTTATTTATTTAGAAGATAACACAGTCTCTTAATGCAGGATAGAGGGTTAGGAAGGAAGTTCAGGTACTTTTGGAACTGCAAAAACAGAAAGTGTCTTATAGAAGAAATCCAGAGAATAAACGTTTCACAACTGGATTCTCACAGCCCCGGATAGACCTCCTCTCACTAGGCCTAGCAGCCGGTAGGGTTTTAAAGAGGAAGTAAACCCTGATGAGTTTACTTCCTCTTTTTTTCCCTGCAAAGGTAAAGCATAATGGACTACTATACATCGCATCGCATCGCATAGTAGCCCATTATGTGTCACTTACCTGACACAGGAGCCAGCGAAGTCGCCGCTGTCCCCTGTAGTCCGCCGCATCCATCTTGCTGGTGGCGTCTCGCAGCTCCGCCGCTGTCATTTGGCGAAGCAGCGATGACGTCACTCCCGCGCATGCGCACGGGAGTCGACAAATGCGGCAGCTCCATTCTTGGAACTGCCGCGCTCAGTGCGCCTGCTCGCCGCTGTCTAAGGCGCATGCGCCATAGACAGAGGTGCCCGTTTTCGGGCAAATATCTCCTAAACCATATAGGTTTAGGAGATATTGCTTGGACCTACAGGTAAGCCTTAATCTAGGCTTACCTGTAGGTCAAAGTGGTTTGTAAGGGTTTACAACCACTTTAAGTAAAGCAAAGTCTCTGCCACAGACTTGGATATAGAACACTTGAGCAATAAAGTCTCTGCCACAGACTTGGATGTAACTGAGGGACGAAGACAAATTTAGAGAACTGTCATACGGTACCAGTATCTCTCAGCCGGTCTGGCAATACCATATGAATATAGATCCACAAAGTGTCCTTCAACTGAGCCTCCAGGCTCCTTCAGAGAAGCCAGCCTCGCGCATGGCCTTCTCCTGAAGAGTCCTCCCCTGGATGCTTCTCCAGTAGCTGGGCCTCTCCTCAAATGAGACGGCATCGGACCAACCTTGGATCATTAGGGCCTCAAATCCATTCAGGCCTGTCCCTGCAGTTGCTTCGCCTCAGGCTATCCAGCCCCAAGGCTCGGAATTGCCTGGATCCGCACCCCATGCCAGGAGGGCCATGGGGCCTGTTCAGGAGGACCGGAACCAAACAGACAGAAAATATCTTCTGGACCGGAGCCCCAGAAGCACGTGATCTCAGTACCTTAAATACCACCTCCCAGAATACACAGCAGGGAAACCCTCCCACTGTGCTGGTTCAGAGAAAGGGATGGCATTCAATACACCCAAGTAGACTGCATTCTACCACTTGTCGGCGGTGACAGCGACTCCTGCAGGCCAGGAGAACTCCCAATCCTGGGGAACTGCAATCCAGCTAGACTGGTACTGAAACCATAATTTAGCAAAATTAGCCCGAAAACCCAACTGTGATTTTAGGACTATTAATTTTCAAAACATATAGCCCATGCTCGTCAGGAGCCGGCGCTACATAGGTAACACCCACTACATGTGATACTGAGCCTTTGTGATTGGCAGAACTTAAAGCGGGAGTCCGCCGGGAGTTCCGCCGTTTTTTTTTTTTTTAAAGCCAGCAGCTACAAATACTGCAGCTGCTGACTTTTAAAATAAGGACACTTACCCGCCCAGCGCGCCCGCGATGTCGGCACCCGAAGCCGATCTCTCGATCGTCTCTCGGGGTGCTGACGCCGCCATCTTGGGTATGGGAATCAGGAAGTGGAGCCTTTTCGGCTTCATTTCCCGGTTCCCTACTGCGCATGCGCGAGTCACGCTGCGCAATAAGGACGGTCCCCGCTGCCTCTGGGATCTGTGTGTTTCCCAGCAGGCAGCGGGGCACTTGTGGAAGGGGGCGGGCACTTGCGGAAAGGGGCGTAATCTACGCCCCTTTCCGCAGAGAGCTATCCCGGAAGTGGGTGCAGTTACCTGGATTATCCAGGTAACTGCACCCCCCTCCCCCCTGAAAGGTGCCAATTGTGGCGCCGGAGGGGGGGAGGATTCCGATGAGCGGAAGGTCCACTTTAGGGTGGACCTCCGCTGCCAATTGTGGCGCCGGAGGGGGGGAGGATTTCGATGAGCGGAAGGTCCACTTTAGGGTGGAGGTCCACCCTAAAGTGGACCTTCCGCTCATCGGAATCCTCCCCCCCTCCGGCGCCACAATTGGCACCTTTCAGGGGGGAGGGGGGTGCAGGTACCTGTACAGTACAGGTATCTGCACCCACTTCCGGGATAGCTCTCTGCGGAAAGGGGCGTAGATTACGCCCCTTTCCGCAAGTGCCCGCCCCCTTCCGCAAGTGCCCCGCTGCCTGCTGGGAAACACACAGATCCCAGAGGCAGCGGGGACCGTCCTTATTGCGCAGCGCGACTCGCGCATGCTCAGTAGGGAACCAGGAAATGAAGCCGAAAGGCTCCACTTCCTGATTCCCATACCCAAGATGGCGGCGGCAGCACCCGAGTGACGATCTAGAGATCGGCTTCGGGTGCCGACATCGCGGGCGCGCTGGACAGGTAAGTGTCACTATTTTAAAAGTCAGCAGCTGCAGTATTTGTAGCTGCTGGCTTTTAAAAATAAAAATAAAAAACGCGGAGTCCCGGCGGACTCCCGCTTTAAATCCAGTGAATGAAAGGGGTGGACCAGGGACAGTCAGGCTTGGGAAGAAAGAAGAGCTAGATGGTGAGCTAAATGATGCTGGATGTCCTCCAGCCAGGGAGTGAGGTGGGCTCTTTCTGACTTCCTGCAGCTTCTAATGCACACTGTGAGAAGCTCATAGTGTGCAGTGAAATCCAAGGAAGCCATTTCAGTCCAGGAGAGGAGCCGCTACAACTGTGCAAGACTGAAGAGAAGGTTGGAAAAAGTCATTTTAATGCGCTTGATTTCTGTTACTTTGTTGCAGTTGATCTATATGGGGGCATTTCTCCTTCTCATCATCCAATTCTCTGGAGGTATAACTGAAAAGATCAGACAGCCTGGAAGATGTTCAATGATTTCAGAGGACTTTCTTGTGTTTGTAGGATATCAAAAGATTGTTTTGTCAATTTAATTATTTTACAGCATGCAAGGAAAAAGAAATAGCTTTTTCAATCGTGATTAGAGTCATAATTTGGATGAGAATAAAAAAGATATATATACAGTATATGCAGCATAGCAATTCAACAGAAATTACTTCCATGATCAAAATTTCTGACTGATTTAACCACTTGACCTCCGGAAGATTTACCCCCCATCATGACCAGGGCTTTTTTTTTTTTTTTGAGATACGGCACTGCGTTATTTTAACTGACAATTGCGTGGTCGTGCGACGCTGTACTCAAATAATAGTTTACGTGTTTCCTTTCCCCAAAAATAGAGCTTTCTTTTCCTCCCATCACAGTTCTTTTTTTTTTTTTTTTTTTTTGTGCTATAAACAAAAAAGACAGACAATTTTGAAAAAAATAAGAGCCAATGTTTTTTACTTTCTGCAATAAAAAAATGTCAAAAAAAAAAAAAAATCGAATTTCTTCATAAATGTAGGCCAATGTGTATTCCGCTACATATTTTTGGTAAAACAAAAATCCCAATAAGCATATATTGATCAGTTTGCAGAAAGGTTACAGCATCTACAAACTATGGGATATATACTGGAATGTTTTATTTATTTATTTATTTTGTTATAATGGCAATGGCGGCGATCAGCAATATATAGCAGGACTGCAACAATCTGACACTAAGGAGGTAATTTACTAAAAACTGGAGAGTGCAAAATCTGGTGCAACGCTGCATTGTAACCAATCAGTTTTCAGGTTTTTTTTCCCCAAAGCTTAATTGAACAAGCTGAAGTTAGATGCCGATTGGCTACCATGCGCAGTTGAACCTGACTCCTTTCACACTGGGGGCGACGAGTCCGTTAGCGGTAAAGCAAAGCTAGTTTTAGCGTCGCTTTACCTTTGTTTTAGTGGCACTTTTTGGCCGCTAGCAGGGTGCTTTTAACCACTGCTAGCGGCCGAAGAAGTTAAAAGCAACTCGTGTTTCGGGCGCTTCGAGAAGCGCTGCCCATTCATTTCAATGGGCAGGAGCACTGTATACAGGGCCCCTACAGCACCCCAAAGATGCTGCTTGCGGCATTTTTTTTCCTATTCCGCAAGCGCACCACCCCAATGTGAAAGCTTCCGGGCTTTCACACTGGGGAGGCAGAAGAGGCAGTTTTCAGGCGCTTTACAGGGGCTATTTTTAGCACTAAAATGGCTGAAAACGGCCTCAGTGTGAAAGTAGACTAACTGACACGTTTTGGGGACCAGTGGCACTAATACAGTGATCAGTGCTAAAAAATATGCACTGTCACTGTAGTAATGATACTGGCTGGGAAGAGGTTAAACATCAGGGGCGATCAAAGGGTTAAATGTGTGCATAGTCAGTGTTTGTGAATTGCGTGTTGCTTTCACTTGCAGGGAAAGAAAATCCATCAATTCCCCCTTGTTAGAACAGAACTCTGCCTTGTTTACATAGATAGAGCCCTGTCCAGCCTCTCTCTCCTCGCCGGCACCACTGATTGGCTTGTGCTGTGTCTAATAATTCACAGCACAGTCACATCGCCAGCGGGGGTGCGTGCGCACTCCCTTCCTGGAAGCAACGGATCACCTACTAGGTACGTGATTTGGCACAGGAGAGCCACCTTGCCACCATACATCTAAGTGATGTGCTCTGCAAGAGGTTTAACCACTTGAGACCCGCGCTATAGCCAAATGACGGCTACAGCGCGGATCTCCTTTGCCGGGACTACGTCTATTGACGTAGTCCCTTGCATGAGAGGCCTGCGCGCCCCCTGAGGGGCGCACGCGGCGCGCTCTGTGATCGGCGAGTCTATGAGACTTGCCCGATCACCGATCCGTGCAAGGGGTCGATCCCGACCCCTTATCACGTGATCAGCTGTCAGCCAATGACAGCTGATCATGTGATATAACGGAGCCGGTAATCGGCTATTATTCCTCCTCGCGCTGACAGCACGAGGAGAAAAAAAAAGAGCCGATCACCGGCGGCCGTGATCGGGACATCAGTCCCGATCACGGCCAGCCCTGCTAGTGCCCACCTGCCCCCTGCCAGTGCCCACCTGCCCCCTCATAACTATACATAATAAAAAATTAGTGCCCCCCGTCAGTGCCACCCAGCAGTGCCCATAGTGCCACCCAGCAGCGCCCACAGTGCCACCCAGCAGTGCCCACAGTGCCACCCAGCAGTGCCACCCAGCAGTGCCCACAGTGTCACCCAGCAGTGCCCACAATCTGCCTCAACAAAGGTGCTGCACCCCAGTGCCACATATCCGTGCCCATCAGTGTCATCTACCAGTGCCCATCAGTGCCCAGCAGTGCCGCCCATCAGTGCCCAGCAGTGCCACCTATCAGTGCCACCTATCAGTGCCCATCAGTCCCATCTATCAGTGGTACCTATCAGTGCCCATCCGTGCCACCCATCCGTGCCACCCATCTGAGCCACCCATCCGTGCCATCTTATGTGCCCATCTTTGCCCATCAGTGCCGCCTTATCTGTGCCCATCGGTGCCGCCTTATCTGTGCCTATTAGTGCTGCCTTAACTATGCCTATCAGTGCCCACCAGTGCAGCCTATCAGTGCCCACCAATGCAGCCTATCAGTGCCCACCAATGCAGCCCATCAGTGCCCACCAGTGCAGCCTATCAGTGCCGCCTCATCAGCGCACTTCAATGAAGGAGAAAAATTACCTGTTTGCAAAATTTTATAACAAACTATTAAACATTATTTTATTTTTTTTGCATCTTTTTTTGTTTGTTTAGCAAAAAATAAAACTCCCAGCTGTGATTAAATACCACCAAAAGAAAGCTCTATTTGTGGGAAGAAAATGATAAAAATTTCATTTGGGTACAGTGTTGTATGCCCGCGCAATTGTCATTCAAAGTGCATCAGCGCTGAAAGCTGAAAATTGGTCTGGGCAGGAGGGGGTTTAAGTGCCCAGTAAGCAAGTGGTTAAAGAAACAGAACTGCTCTTAAAGCAGAACGTCAGTCCTGCGTGGTGCAGGCTCTGCCCACCCTCCCCCGACCTCTGACGCTGACATTACGGCGCATGCACACATAGGCTTTGTCCAGTTTTCGGATCCTGGCAAAGCCATTGGTGCATCTGTGGAAGAGTGGGGGATTTTCAGTACACAGACTGGGAAGATTATGGACCTACCTGTTTGCAGTCTTTGCACATGCGTCTGAACCTGCCGCATTTCAGTGGGATGTCCTACAGGTGGCAAGTCCCCATCAAAGCCCCACTTACATCAGAGTCCCGATGAAAGTCTCTCCTTACATCAGAATCCCCATCAAAGTCCTCCCTTACATCAGAGTCCCCATCAAAGTCCTCCCTTACATCAGAGTCCATACCAAAGCTCCCCACTTACATCAGCATGTCAGGTTCTGACGCATGTGCAGACAGGCCCCAGGCCTCTCTTGGAACTCAAGCCCCGCGGCACACCTTTGCACAGGCAGAAGGCCCGGAGAACATCTCACCTAGGCGAGACACATGGAAGTGGTACAGGCGATACTCGAAAAATTTTAATATCGTGCAAAAGTTAAATTATTTCACTAATGCAACTTAAAAGGTGAAACTAATATATGAGATAAACTCATTACATGCAAAGCAAGATAGTTCCAGCTGTGATTTGTCATAATTGTGATGATTGTGGCTTACAGCTCATGAAAACCCCAAATCCACAATCTGTGAACATTAGAATATTGTGAAAAGGTTCAATATTCTAGGCTCAAAGTGTCCCACTCTAATCAGCTAATTAAGCCATAACACCTGCAAAGGGTTCCTGACCTTTGAGACGGCGGCACAGTGGTGTAGTGGTTAGCACGCTCACCTAGCAGTAAGAAGGGTCAGTAGTTTGAATCACAACCACGACACTACCTGCCTGGAGTTTGCATGTTCTCCCTGTGCCTGCGTGGGTTTCCTCCGGGTACTCCGGTTTCCTCCCACACTCCAAAGACATGCAGGTAGGTTAATTGGCTTCTGTCCAAAATTGGCCCTTGTAAATGATCAGGCGCATCACTAGGGTTGGTGTCACCCGGTGCGAAAAAAAATGGTGTCACTCCCCCACTAACTATAGTCACCCCTTAGTAAAGACCCCGCTCCCTCAGTATAAACCTACCCCTTCGGTGCAGACTCCTCTATCAGTGCAGACCCCCCCATCGGTACAGAGACCCCACCTCAGTACAGACACCGCCACCTCGCTGCAGACCCCCCCATCGGTACAGACACCCCCACCTCAGTGCAGACTGCCCTCAGTGCAGACTCCCCAGTGTAGACCCCCCAACAGTACAGACAGCCCCCTCCATGCAGACCCCAGTGCAGACACACCATTGCAGACCCCCCCAGCAGTACAGACACCCCCTCAATGAAGACCCCTCAGTGCAGACACCTGCCCCCAGTGCAGATCCCCCCAGTGCAGACATCCCCCCCCCTTACAGACCTCAACAGCAGTAATCATACACACACAGTGGTGTGTGTCCCTCAAGCTTGGGCTCCTCCTCCTCTGTGGATGTAAACAGAGAGGAGGGGGAGGTGGCTTAGTCTGCTGAGGGACACAGCCGCGGCACGCCAGGTGCGGTACACAGTGCAGCAGGCGGTGTCACCCGGGTGTGGCCTGCACCCGCCTAGCAACGCCACTGTATATGATTGTAGGCTCCTTGAGGGTAGGGACTGATATGAGTGTGCAATGTACAGGGATAGGGACAATTGTAGACACTCACTCAGGATGGACTGGTGTCTTTATTCAACCTTACTAACTAACCTTTAAATGATCTCAGTAGGAATCACAATTGTGGGAAAATCTGCTGACCTGACAGTTGTGAAAACTATCATTGACACCCTCCATAAGGAGGGAAAGCCTCAAAAGGTAATTGCAAAAGAAGTTGGATGTTCCCAAAGTGCTATATCAAAGAACATTAAAGCGGGGTTCCACCCTAAAGTGGAACTTCCGCTGATCGGAACCCTCCCCCCCCTCCGGTGTCACAATTGTCACCTTTCAGGGGGGGAGGGGGTCTTTACACCCAGGTATTTACACCCATTTCTGGGCATAGACTCCCACAGGAGTCTATGCCTCTTCCTGTCCTGCCGCTCTGTCTGCTGGGACACACACGGGTCCCAGAGACAGCGCAGACAATTCCTATTGCGGTGCGCGACTCGCGCATGCACAGTAGGGAACCGGTAAGTGAAGCCGCAGCGCTTCACTTCCTGATTCCCTCACCTAGAATGGTGGCAGCAGCAGCCGAGAGCCGAGCGATCGATCGGCCGGCCTCGGCTGCCGGCATCGCTGGATCCCGGGACAGGTGAGTGTCCATTTATTAAAAGTCAGCAGCTGCAGTATTTGTAGCTGCTGGCTTTTAATATTTTTTTCCACAGTGCAGTCCCGCTTTAATAGAAAGTTATGTAGGAGGGAAAAGTGTGGAAGAAAAAGGTGCACAAACAGCAGGGATGACCACAGCCTGGAGAGGATTGTCAGGAAAAGGCCATTCAAAAGTGTTGGGGGACTTTTACAAGGAGTGGACTGAGGCCTGGAGTCAGTGCATCAAGAGCCACCACACACAGATGGATCCTGGGCATGGTCTTCAAATGTCGTATTCCTGAACAACAAACAACGTCAGAAGCGTCTTACCTGGGCTAAAGAAAAACAGACCTGGTCTGTTGCTCAGTGGTCCAATGTCCTCTTTTCTGATGAGAGTGAATTTTGCATCTCATTTGGAAACCAAGGATCCAGAGTATGGAGGAAGAATGGAGAGGCCCACCACTGCAAGGTGCTTGAAGTCCAGTGTGAAGTTTCCACAGTCTGTGTTGATTTGGGGAGCCGTGTCATCTGCTGGTGTTGGTCCACTGTGCTCCATTAAGTCCAAGGTCAATGTAGCCGTCTACCAGGAGACTGTGGAGGACTTCATGCTTCCTTCCGCAGACAAGCTCTATGGGGATGCTTCATTTTCCAGCAGGACTTGGCACCTGCCCACACTGCCAAAAGCACCAAAACCTGGTTCAATGACCATGGGATTACACTCGCCTGACCTGATCCCCATAGAGAATCTATGGGGCATTGCCAAAAGAAAGATGAGAGACATGAGATGGAAAAATGCAGAAGATTTGAAGGCCACTATTGAAGCATTGAAGCATCCTGGTCTTCCATAAGCCCCTGTACACACGGTCGGAGATTTTGCCAACCAAATCCGTCGGATTTTGTCCCTTGGATTTAGTCTGACGGATTGTGTCCTAAACTGTTGCACACACACGGTCGGGCCAAGTTGGCGAAAAATCCGATCAATCAGAACGTGATGATGTAATTTCGTTACGATGGGACTACATTCAGGCTAGTAGCCAATAGCTTTGATGTAGGAATTTGATCTGAGCATGCGTGGCTCTTGATCCGATCAAAATTCTCTACACATGATCGGATTAGGTCCGTCCGGCCCAGTTGGTCGGGAAATATTTCCAACATGTTGGAAAATTGGGTCGGACGGATATTCGGATGGAATCAGTCCGATGCATACCACACACAGTCGGATTATCTGACGACACGGTCCGATAAGACGCATTTCGACAGATTCTCCGACCGTGTGTACAGGGGCTTAACACCTCGGCAGTGCCACGGGCTGATAGCTTCCATGCACGCCACATTGAGGCAGTAATTGCTGCAAAAGGGGCTCAAACCAAGTACCGAGTACATATGCATGCTTATGCTTTTCAGAGGTCCGATATTGTTTTACGTACAATCCTTATTTTATTGATTGCCTGTAATATTCTAATTTTCTAAGATTTTGGGCTTTCATGAGCTATAAGCCATAATCTTCACAATTATAACAAATCACAGCTTGAACTATCTTGCTTTGCATGTTATGAGTCTATCTCATACCCTGTTTCCCCTAAAATAAGACCTAGTGTGATTGTCGGTGATAGCTGCAATATAAGCCCTACCCCCCAAATAAGCCCTAGTTAAAGTCCTTGTAGGTCTTCTTTTCAGGGTAGGGCTTATTTTTGAGGAAACAGAGTAGGGCTTATTTGGGTGGTAGGGCTTATATTGCAGCCAACACCGACAATCACGCTAGGTCTTATTTTAGGGGAAACAGGGTATATTATGCCACGTACACATGAGCGGACTGTATGGCATACTTAGTTCGTCATACAATCCGACGGACAGTCCGTCGTAGTTTCCACTGAACGGACTTGACCACACACGGATGCACAAACAGTCCGTTCGAAAGCTTGCGCGATGACGTGTACAGCACGTACGACGGGACTAGAGATAGGAAGTCCAAGACACAGCAAAGCACCCTTCCGCCGTGTAAATCCTTTCTGGGCATGCGCCATTCTTAGTCCGTCGGACTAGCCTACTGACGACCGTACTGTCCGCTGAAACCAAAGTATGACGGACAGAATTTAGAAAAAACCGAAATACTTAGTACGCCGGACTGCACGCTGAAAAAGTCCGCTGAAGCCCACACACGAGCGGATTGTCCGCTGAAATGTGTTTCGACGGACTAAGTACGCCATACAGTCCGCCCGTGTGTACGCGGCATTCGTTTCACCTTTTAAGTTGCATTAGTGAAATAAATGAACTTTTACAAGCCATTCTAATTTTTCGAGAATCACCTTGTAAATAATGTGTAAAAAAAAAACATAAAAATGAATATCTATTGGTAAGAGAGGGAGAAGGGGGGAGTTATTTTTCAGCGCACACAGATGCAGCACGTTGTTGGGTACTGTCACAATACAAAGGAAAACTTTTTGCCTTTTCTATGCATTGGGACCTTGTTGACCAGCTCAGCACATGTGATGCGAGCGAGCTCTAAGCTCCCATTCACCCCCGCGTCGCGGGACATTAAGCTTCGCTCACATGTGCGTTTTGTTTTTGGTGTTGTTCCTCGCACATAGGGCAGATCATTCATCTCTATGGACTTTCATACGCGTGGCAAATGAGGCAAGGAAGCTTATGTACCTTTCTGAGCCTCGAGCTTGGCATTGGTTTTTAACTGCGTGTTTTGCCACTCATTTTTACATAAGCAAAAACACGTGTGTCGCTTTCCGTGCCTCGGGCGTCATTGCCAATGCGAAACAAGCGCGTTTTTGCATGAAAAAAAAAAAAAAACAACTCACAGCAAATAGCACACAGCTGAATGAGATCGTTGAGCTTCTTTGCCTCATTTGCCCCGTATAGGACAACCTATGGAAATGCACGTACACACAATGTACTGGTTCGACTTTTGATGGGGACTCTGTGTGTGTGTGTGTGTGTGTGTGTGTGTGTGTGTGTGTGTGTGTGTGTGTGTGTGTGTGTGTGTGTGTGTGTGTGTGTGTGTGTGTGTGTGCTCTGATGTAAGGGGTACTCTGTAAGGGGACTCTGATGTAAGGGGGGACTTTGACGGGGACTCTGATGTAAAGAGGACCTTTGATGGGAACTTTGATATAAGGAGTGCTTTGATGTGGACTCTAATGTAAGGGGGGAGCTTTGATGGGAACTCTGATGTAAGGGGGGAATTTGATGGGGACTCTAAAGTAGGGGGGGCCTTTGATGGGGATTTCGATGTAAGGGGGGACTTTGATGGGAACTATGATTTAAGGGAGGACTCTGATGGAGACATAGTTGTGATGGGGGACTTTGGTGGGGATTCAGATGTAAGAGGAACTTTGTAGATGACTCTGTTGAATGGGGGACTTTTATGGGGAGAGGGGGGTGGTCTCTGATGCAAGGGGGACTTTGATGGGCACTCTGATGTAAGAGGGGACTCTGATGGAAGGAACTTTGATGATGAATGTGATGTAAGGGGGACTCTGTTGTAACGAGACTCTAATGGGGACTCTGTTGTAAGGGTGACTTTGAAATTTAGATATGATGGGGGGCTCTGATGTATGGGGGATTTTGGTGGGGATTTAAATGTAATGGGAACTTTGGTGGGGACTTTAATATAAGGGGGGGCTCTGATGTAAGGGTGACTTTGAGGGGACTCGGATGTAAAAGAGACTTTGATGGCAACTCTGCTTTAGGCTGGGTTCACACCTATGGCTTTTTTAGTACTTTTTGCATTTTGTAGATTTGCACTACAGAACGTCTTCCATAGGAAACCATGGTAAATGGACTGTAGTGCAAATCTGCAAAATGCAAAAAGCACTAAAAATGCCATAGGTGTGAATCCAGCCTAAGAGGGGACTTTTATGGAAACTCAGATATGGGGTTTCTGATGTGAGGGGGACTTTGGGAACTTTGATATAAGGGGGACTTTGATGTGGATTCTGGTGTAAGGGGGGAGCTTTGATGGAGACTCTGATGTAAGGGAGGACTTTGATGGGGACTCTGATGTAAGGGAGGACTTTGATGGGGACTCTGATGTAAGGGAGGACTTTGATGGGGACTCTGATGTAAGGGAGGACTTTGATGGGGACTCTGATGTAAGGGGGAGCTTTGATGTGGATTCTGATGTAAGGGGGACTTTGATGGGGACTCTGGTGTAAGGGGGACTCTGTAAGGGGACTCTGATATAAGGGGGACTTTGAGGGGAGTCTGATGTAAAAGAGATTTTGATGACTACTCTGCTTTAACGGGGAATTTTATGGAAACTCAGATATGGGGGTTCTGATGTGAAGGGGGAGCTTTGATGTGGACTCTGATGTAAGGGGGGACTTTGATGGGGACTCTGATGTAAGGGGGGACTTTGATGGGGACTCTGATGTAAAGGGGGGCCTTTGATGGGAACTCTGATGTAAGGGGGAACTTTGGTGGGAACTTTGATATAAGGAGGGCTTTGATGTGGACTCTAATGTAAGGGAGAGCTTTGATGGGGACTCTGATGTAAGGGGGGAATTTTATGGGGACTCTAAAGTAGGGGGGACTTTGATGGGGACTCTGATGTAAGGGGGGACCTTTGATGGGGACTCTGATATAAGGGGGGACCTTTGATGGGGACTCTGAGGTAAGGGGGGACCTTTGATGGGGACTCTGATGTAAGGGGGGACCTCTGATGGGGACTCTGATGTAAGGGGGACCTCTGATAGGGACTCTGATGTAAGGGGGGACCTCTGATGGGGACTCTGATGTAAGGGGGTACCTCTGATGGGGACTTTGATGTAAGGGGGGCCTTTGATGGGGACTCTGATGTAAGGGGGGCCTTTGATGGGAACTCTGATGTAAGGGGGGACCTTTGATGGGCCCACATGTAGAGTGTCCCACTGAAATGAGCATACACGCAATATCCTACGTAGTGCGAACATCACTGTGTGTTGCGCTGTTAGCGGCACTTCACACACATGCAGGACGCAGACGAAAATGCAAAAATGTGGCTAAATGGGCGGCTTAACTGTGCAAAGCTGTGCAAAGTTTGTGGCGTGTTTGTCGCTATGAATAAATCACAACAATGCATGAGAATCGCATCAGAAACGCACATACATCCTACACGTGCGATAAGACAAAATGATATTTGCACTTGCTTAACAAGATAACGCAAACCAATAGTAACGAACCCTTAGCAACCAGATTCCATCTTTCACTGATTAGAAAAGAATGAAAACCCGTTGCCGGGGGTTACGCCGCTTCGCGTTTTATTAAACAAACCGCCTTGTGTACAGCCGCTGTGTTCCTTGTTTACTGACATGATTTAATTTACGTATGTTTACCGCTCAGCGAATTCCCGTCTCATCGCGGACCCCTCGCAGTATCGTTTCCATGAGAACATGTTTTCAGCTGTCGCGGCAAATGTGTGATGTAAACAATCTGCGGAGGAATATGACATGTTATATCACGCACCCCTTCTGTGCCAGAGAAACCCCGCCCTCATTTATCCCCCCACCCCCCAGAAAAAAGGAAACTTGCTGTGCTGACTTGACACAACCAATCAGCCGCTGCTTTTCATTCCTAAAACATAAAAAAATAGCTGCTACACAATCATTCCTCCAGCCAATACTAGATAAAGATTATACAAATATAAACAATGAAGCCATCAAATATATAAACCCAATCACATGCAGTGTAAACATTGTGGTCCCGGAAGCTTCCAAACTTTGTGCCCGCTGCGACCAGTCTTCTGATTTAGGATGGACACTGATAGAGACTCTCATGTGGGGGGGGGGGACTCCAATGGGGACTTTGATGGGGACCATGATGTGAGGCGGGCTCTAACAAAAAGGGGGTTTGATGCAAGCAGGGAGGCTGGTGACACGGCAAGTGACAAGCTGCATCTGGTGGCAAGTGACGTGGCAAGTGACAAGCTGCAGCTGGTGGTAGGTGGCATGACAAGTAACAAGCTGCATCTGGTGGCAGGTGACGTGGCAAGTGACAAGCTGCAGCTGGTGGTAGGTGGCATGACAAGTAACAAGCTGCATCTGATGGCAGGTGACGTGGCAAGTGACAAGCTGCATCTCGTGGCAGGCAATATGGCAAGTGACAAGCTGCATCTGGTGGCAGGTGACATGGCAAGTGACAAGCTGCATCTGATGGCAGGTGACGTTGGAAGTGACAAGCTGCATCTCGTGGCAGGCAATATGGCAAGTGACAAGCTGCATCTGGTATTTTTCGGTGGCAGGCAACATTGGGAAGCTTCAGCTGGTGGCAGGATAGTGAGAATCCACATCTGATGGCAGGCAGTGTGACAAGTGATGTGGTAAGTGGCAATCTGCATCTGGTGGCAAGTGACAAGCTGCATCTGAAGGCAGGTGACGTGGCAAGTGACAAGCTGCATCTGAAGGCAGGTGACGTGGCAAGTGATAAGCTGCATCTGAAGGTAGGTGATGTGGCAAGTGACACGCTGCATTTGGTGGCAGGTGACATGACAAGTGACAAGCTGCATCTGGTGACAGGCAACGTGACAAGTGACAAGCTGCATCTAAAGGCAGGTGATGTGGCAAGTGACAAACTGTATCAAGAAGCAGGTGATGTGGCAAATGACGAGCTGCATCTGGTGGCAGGTGACATGTCAAGTGACAAGCTGCATCTGGTGGCAGGTGACATGACAAGTGACACGCTGCATCTAAAGGCAGGTGATGTGGCAAGTGATAAGCTGCATCTGGTGGCAGGTGACATGACAAGTGACAATCTGCATCTGGTGACAGGCAACGTGAAAGGTGACAAGCTGCATCTAAAGGCAGGTGATGTGGCAAGTTGACAAGCTGTATCAAGAAGCTGGTGACGTGACAAGTGACGAGCTGTATCAGGAGGCAGGTGACATGACAAGTGACAATCTGCATCTGGCAAGTGAAGCTGCATCTGGTGGCAGGTGATGTGGCAAGTGACAAGTTGCATCTGGAGGTAGGTGATGTGGCATGTGATGCTGCATCTGGTGGCAGGCGATGTGGCAAGTGACAAGCTGCATCTGATGACAGGCAACGTGGCAAGTGACAAGCTGCAGCTGGTGGTAGGTGACATGACAAGAGACAAGCTGC
This sequence comes from Lithobates pipiens, assembly GCF_037356315.1. Lineage (NCBI taxonomy): Eukaryota > Metazoa > Chordata > Amphibia > Anura > Ranidae > Lithobates > Lithobates pipiens. The sequence continues at coordinate 14,563,986 of NW_027507825.1, forward strand.
ATCTGGTGGCAGGTGATGTGGCAAGTGACAAGCTGCAACTGATGGCAGGTGACGTGGCAAGTGACAAGCTGCACCTGGTGACAGGTGATATGACAAGTGACAAGCTGCATTTGGAGGTAGGTGACGTGGCAAGTGACAAGCTGCATCTGGTGACAAGTGACGTGGCAAGTGACAAGCTGCAGCTGGTGGTAGGTGACATGACAAGTGACAAGCTGCATCTGGTGGCAGGTGATGTGGCAAGTGACAAGCTGCATCTGGAGGTAGGTGACGTGCCAAGTGACAAGCTGCATCTGGTGACAGGCGACGTGGCAAGTGACAAGCTGCATCTGGAGGTAGGTGACGTGGCAAGTGACACGCTGCATCTGGAGGTAGGTGACGTGGCAAGTGACACGCTGCATCTGGAGGTAGGTGACGTGGCAAGTGACACGCTGCATCTGGAGGTAGGTGACGTGGCAAGTGACAAGCTGCATCTGGAGGTTGGTGAAGTGGCAAGTGACACGCTGCATCTGGAGGTAGGTGACGTGGCAAGTGACAAGCTGCATCTGGAGGTTGGTGAAGTGGCAAGTGACAAGCTGCATCTGGAGGTTGGTGAAGTGGCAAGTGACAAGCTGCATCTGGAGGTAGGTGACGTGGCAAGTGACACGCTGCATCTGGAGGTAGGTGACGTGGCAAGTGACACGCTGCATCTGGAGGTAGGTGACGTGGCAAGTGACAAGCTGCATCTGGAGGTTGGTGAAGTGGCAAGTAACAAGCTGCATCTGGAGGTAGGTGACGTGGCAAGTGACACGCTGCATCTGGAGGTAGGTGACGTGGCAAGTGACACGCTGCATCTGGAGGTAGGTGACGTGGCAAGTGACAAGCTGCATCTGGAGGTTGGTGAAGTGGCAAGTGACAAGCTGCATCTGGAGGTAGGTGACGTGGCAAGTGACACGCTGCATCTGGAGGTTGGTGAAGTGGCAAGTGACAAGCTGCATCTGGAGGTAGGTGACGTGGCAAGTGACACGCTGCATCTGGAGGTTGGTGAAGTGGCAAGTGACACGCTGCATCTGGTGACAGGCGATGTGGCAAGTGACAAGCTGCATCTGGAGGTAGGTGACGTGGCAAGTGACAAGCTGCATCAGGAGGTAGGTGAAGTGACAAGTGACACATTCGGGACTCCCACTGATTCTGCATTATGGCGAGTTTAACTATTTAATTTTATATTACAATGTAAAAATATAAATAATGCTATTCAACCATCCTGACACCTTACCAATCATGGCACCGTCACGATTGAAGTGCCAACACCAGCCATCGCCTGACAAATTGCCCGCGAAACCTTTATTGACCTAACTGGAGACCATCTGTACAGTCCTACTGACCATTCATGTTTGCAGCAAACTTATGGGGGGGGGGGGGGGTGTCATCAAATCTGTTGGTACTCAGGACCCTTTCCCCCTCCCCCACAGAGGTTGAATATTAGGAACAGAAGAATGGCATAGGAAAAAAAAAAAAGAACAATTGGCAGCGTGGAAAGGGTTAACTGGTCACCACTTGTTTTTCTCCCTGACAGCGGATTATGACCCGCAGCCATATGGACATCTCCGATATTCTGATGACTCGCAGCTTTTTCTCAGGAAAAACAAAGTTTAAGAAGAGCCCCGGAGATAAGCCAATTAGGAACGGCTTACATAAGACAGAAAACCTGATATAGCATCAATATTATAAAGATTAAATAAAGATCTCTATGCCATATAATAATTTCAATGTCATAATATAAAGATTTCTACGTTCTATAATAATAATTAACGTCATAGAATAAAGATCCCTATGAGGGCTTTTTTTTCAGCAGGAACGCAGAGGAACGCAGAGGAATGCAGAGGAACGCAGTTACGGCACTTTCAGCATTGAATGTATGTACTGGCGATGGGTGACGGGGTGTGCTTGAGGGTCTACTGATGCTGGCTACTGGGTGATCTATTGTCATTGGGGGATATAGTGCTACTAGGGTAGTCTTTTGTTGCTGGGGGATCTACTGTTTCAGGAGGGGGTCTATTTTGCTGAAGGTCTATTGTTGCTCGTGGAGGGTCTTATGTTGCTGAGGGGGCTCTATTGGTGCACGAAGGGGTATATTTTGCTGGGGGTCTATTGTAGCTTGTATGGGGATATATTGTTGCTGGGGGTTCCTATGTTGCTGTGGGGAAGGGGGGTCTACTGCAGCAGACAGTGGTCTATTTTTCTGGGGGTCTATTATTGCTCGTAAGGGATTATTTGTTGCTGGGGGTTCTACTGTTGCTTAGGGGGAATCTACTGCTTCAGGAAGGGGTTATTTTCTGGGGGTCTATTGTTGCTCGTATGGGGATCTATTGTTGCTGAGGGTTCTTATGTTGCTGAGCGGGATCAACATCTACAGGAAGAAGTCTATTTTGCTTGTGGTCTGTTGTTGCTTGTGGGGTATATATTTTTACTGGGGGTTCTTATGTTGTTGTGGGATCTACTGATGCAGGAAGGGGTCTATTTTGCTTGTGGTCTATTGTTGCTTGTGGGGTATATATTTTTACTGGGGGTTCTTATGTTGTTGTGGGATCTACTGATGTAGGAAGGGGTCTATTTTGCAGGAGGTCTGTTGTTGCTTTTGGAGGATCTATTGTTGATGGGAGTTCTTATGTTGCTTGGGGTGATCTACTGTTGCAGGAAGGTGTCTATTTGCTAGGAGTCTGTTGTTACTGATGGGGGATATGTTGTTGCTGGAGGGGGGTTTTATCTTGCTGAGAGGGGATCTACTGTTGGGGAGGTCTATTGTTGCTGGCTGCTGGAGGGTCTATTGATGTTGGCTACTGGGGGATCTGTTGTTTTTTCTGAGGAGTATCTATTGTTGCCGGGGAGGTCTACTGATGCTGGGGGGGGGTGATCTATTGTTTTACTGCCTTTCTTGTTGTTATTAACAAATTCCATACAAAATTACTTAGCATCAAAAAATGATACTTTGTTCTGTATTTTCTAAAAGGGGCGGTGCTGGGAGGTGGGTAGGGCGCAGAGACAAGTGGGGACTCGTGGTGAATGCAAAGCGTTATCTGATTGGATGAGGTAGAGAGGCAGTGATGTAACACTCTCCGCCTCCTGCAATCACAAAATGCTTCACATTCATTGAGAAAATACAAAGTGATCTCTGGATGGTATCATATAATAAAGATCAATTAAAGATCTATCCACCGTATATTAAAGATCTCTATATCATATGTTAAAGATCAAAGAAAGATATATAAATCAGATTGTAAGCTCCATGAGCAAGGCCCTCCTATTCCTCCTCTACTGTACTGTACTGCATTGTAATTGTACTCTCCCCCTCTACGTTGTAAAGCGATGCGTAAACTGTTGGTGCTATAAATCCTGTATAATAATAATAATAATAATAATAATAATAATAAAAGGTCTCAACGTCATCTAAGAATAATTTCAACGTCATGGAATAAAAATTAAATAGGGATCTTAACATCAAATAATAAAGATCCCTACATCATATACTAAAGACCTCTATATCATATAATAAAGTACAGATAAAAATCTCTATGTCATATAACAGTTTCTAGATAATATAAAAATGTCTCTACATTATTAATAATAAAGATCTCTATATCATATAATAAAGATCACCACATCATATAATAAAGATCTCTATATCATATAATAAATATCCCCGTACAATATAATAAAGATCACTATATCATATAATAAAGATCTCTATATCATAAAATAAAGATACCCACATCATATAATAAAGATCCCTATATTGTATAATAATTATCTCTATATCATATAATAAAGATCTCCACATAATATAATAAAGATCTCTATATCATATAATAAAGATCTCCAAATCATATAATAAAGATCTCTATATCATATAATAAAAATCCCCATATCATATAATAAAGATCTCTATATCATATAATAAAAATCCCCATATCATATAATAAAGATCCCTATATCATATAATAAAGATCCCTATATTGTATAATAATGATCTCTATATCATATAATAAAGATCTCTATATCATATAATAAATATCCCCGTACAATATAATAAAGATCTCTATATCATATAATAAAAATCCCCATATCATATAATAAAGATCTCTATATCATATAATAAAAATCCCCATATCATATAATAAAGATCTCTATATCATATAATAAAGATCCCTATATCATATAATAAAGATCCCTATTTTGTATAATAATGATCTCTATATCATATAATAAAGATCTCTATATCATATAATAAATATCCCCGTACAATATAATAAAGATCTCTATATCATATAATAAATATCCCCGTACAATATAATAAAGATCTCTATATCATATAATAAAGATCCCCATATCATATAATAAAGATCCCTATATCATATAATAAAGATCCCCATATCATATAATAAAGATCCCTATATCATATAATAAAGATCCCTATATTGTATAATAATGATCTCTATATCATATAATAAAGATCCCCATATCATATAATAAAGATCCCTATATTGTATAATAATTATCTCTATATCATATAATAAGGATCTCTATATCATATAATAAAGATCACCACATCATATAATAAAGATCTCTATATCATATAATAAAGATCTCCAATTCATATAATAAAGATCCCTATATCATATAATAAAGATCCCTATATTGTATAATAATGATCTCTATATCATATAATAAAGATCCCCATATCATATAATAAAGATCCCTATATTGTATAATAATGATTTCTATATCATATAATAAGGATCTCTATATCATATAATCAGGGCCGTCTTTAATATTGATTGGACCCTGGGCATGCAATTTCTACCTGCTCTGAGACAATACAATAGCAGCTAGACTTAAAATCAGTTTACTGTATCAGATCAGGCAGCAATTGTGATTGGTTGCCGTTGGTTACAGCATCTCATTACTGCTTAATGGCTGGTTGCTAGAGGTTACAGCACACATTATGGCTCACTGATTAGTTGCTAGAGGTTACAGCAAATGATTTCTGCTTGTTAATTGGTTGCTAGAAATTACTGTATAGTAATACTGTTCACTGATTGGTTGCTAGAAGTTACAGTACATCATCTCCTCACTGCAGGGGAGCCTGATACATATAGGAACGCCACCTTTATTTACATATCAATGCTGCTGGTCGCAGCTATTTATTAGTAATGCTGCCACTATTTACATATGAATGCTGGTTATTTACATGTAAACACAGGGTCTACAGGTGAGTCATCTGTACACAACAATAGGGCAGAGCTGGGCAGCATTAGTACCCGCACTTCACACTGAGATATCAGGACACAGCACAGGACTAAAACTTCAAGGGACAAGAAGGCAAGAAGGGAATTTAAACTGGAATAGTTGTCAAGTATGAAGCAGCTGCTTTGGGCCCCACAACAATGATAGGGCCCAGGGCAGCTGCCCCTTTTGCCCTGCCTTAAAGACGGCCCTGCATATAATAAAGATTGCTAGATCATATAATAAAGATCTCTATATCATATAATAAAGATTGCTAGATCATCATATAATCAAATGAAGATCTATGTTATATAATAAAGATTCTGTCTGCATAAAAGGCTGTTTTCAGTTGGGATTGTGCCTTCCCTTTTTGAAATAGCTGTAAGCAGACTCTTTCTGACAGTTTTCTCTTTTTCATGCTTTCACGAGAACCCGTCTTGTCTGGTCTTATGGAACAATTTCCACGTTTTCATGTTGAAATATTTCTTTTTGCCTCATAAAGGAGCTTGTGAGGATCATAAGAGACTGAAGGAAAAAGGGCAAAATGATAAGGAAATCTGATTGGTGGAGAACAAAGCGTGGTGTGTTATATCATGGGGAAGGAAATATACTTCATACGTTTATTAAGAGAGAATTAAAATGGGTTGAGCAACAGATACATTGTTTCATGATGATTTGTGTCAGCGTAACATTTCTAGGTATGTATTCTCTCTCCCAGAGATCATAGTACTCCCCCCTGACAATGCCTTCATCTGATTTTCTCTCCAGAAGGACGGCACAATTTTTGTTCAGGCATCATCCAGGGTCGCCATCTACTTCCTGGGCTGAGATGCTGTCTCACAATCATTTAACTCGTGTAAACTGACTGTGCAGTTCCCAGATGTGTTCACAAATGTCTGACCCAGATCAGCCCCTGCTGCAGCCTCTCACCTCGTGCCTTGCTACAAAGTTACAAGGTACAGTCTGGGGGGTGGGAGACTATGGAAATGCTTCCTCCTGCCTGCAGCAGACTGATGACCTCATCTCAGCCTAGGCAAAGTCACTGACTGATGATAAAGGACATCTTTTTTAGGAATAAAAGGTGGAGAGAAATGCTGCTATTGCTGTGTGCTGCGATATGTCAGGAATGTCTTCATACAGACTTGTGAAAGGTCCTCTATAACAATGCCACCCTCCCGAACCTCCAACTCCCCTCCTGTATTCCATGTGCAGGATTGTCAGCTCACTTTTTCCTGGTCAGCAGGAAAGGTCAGTGTTAATGAATGGTTGTAATGGGAAGCGTCCTTATAGTCAGCATGTGAAATTCTGCAGAGCCCTCTCCTACAGAGACTTGTGAATCTGCAAACCCCAGAGAGCCAGGAATGCCCGCCATCCGACATCACCTCTGCAGCCAATAAGATTGTATTTTACACCAATCAGAAGACCTGTGCTACAAAAATCTTTTCATTTTTTTATTTTTTTTATTTCCATTTTGCAAAGTGAAATGTAAACGTGTGACCAAGACCATGCATGCTAGGAAAACAAAAGAATACAATATAATTAGTGATACTTTCGTTGACAAAATAATTTTTCGGCATCATTTTCAGCAGCAATATGTTTACAGTGCCGAAAACACACAAACATTGCCCCACATATTCGCCAACTAACCTAAACTTACGCCTGTAAAGCCCTGAGACCACCGTCCAGAGCACGGTGCAGCATTACAGGCCTCCTCAGACCACCATCCAGAGCACTGTGTGCATTACAGGCCTCCTCACACCACCCCCCAGAGCACTGTGTGCATTACAGGCCTCCTCAGATTGTCCAGAGCACTGTGTGCATTACAGACCTCCTCAGACCACCGTCCAGAGCACTGTGTCCATTACAGGCCTCCTCAGATTGTCCAGAGCACTGTGTGCATTACAGGCCTCCTCAAATTGTCCAGAGCACTGTGTGCATTACAGGCCTCCTCAGATAGTCCAGAGCACTGTGTACATTACAGGCCTTCTCAGATTGTCCAGAGCTCTGTGTGCATTACAGGCCTCCTCAGACCACCGTGCAGAGCACTGTGCAGCATTACAGACCACCCTCCAGAGCACTGCGTGCATTACAGGCCTCCTCAGACCACAGTCCAGAGTACTGTGTGCATTACAGGCCTCTTCGGACCACAATCCAGAGCATTGTGTGCATTACGGGCATCCTCAGACTGTCCAGAGCACTGTGTGCATTACAAGCCTCCTCGGACCATCAAGAGTACTGTGTGCATTACAGGCCTCCTCAGACCACCATCCAGAGCACTGTGTGCATTACAGGCCTTCTCAGACCACAGTCCAGAGCACTGTGTGCATTACAGGCCTCCTCAGACCACAGTCCAGAGCACTGTGTGCATTACAGGTCTCCTCAGACAAGTATGGCAAGCTCTTAAATTAGATATACCATCAGAGTCCCCTTACATCAGTGCCACCTTACATTAGAGTCCCCCCCCCCTACATCAGAGCCCCTCTTACATCAGCGTTCCCATCCGAGCCACTTTACATAAGATTCCCCCATCAGAGTCTCCTTACATCAGTGCCACCTTACATCAGAGCCCCCCCTTACATCAGAGTCCCTCTTATATCAGATTCCCCATCAGAATTCCCCTTTATATCAGGGCTCTCTTACATCAGAGCCCCCCTTTACACCAGAGTCCCCTTAAATCAGTGCCACCTTAGATCAGAGTCCCCTCAGATAAAATTACCCTTCACAGCCCCCTTACATTAGAATCCCCTTACATCAAGGCCCCCTTACATTAGAGTCAGCATCAGAGTCCCCCTACATCAGTGCCAACTTGCATTAGAGTACCCCTACACCACAGACCCCCCTTACTTCAGAGTCCCCATCAGAGCCCCCTTACATAATATTCCCCATCAGAGCCCCCTTACATCTGGCCCCCCTTACATTAGAGTCAGGATCAGAGTACCCTTACATCCGTGCCCCCTTCCATCAGAGTCCACCTACATCAGAGTTTCTATACATCAGAGTCCCCTTCACAGTCCCCCTTACATCAGAGTCCCCTTTTCAGAGGGCTGAATAAAATCCTGCAGTGGGCAGAAGTTTGGAGAAAGATTGACCTGCAGTGAAGGTTCAGTTGGTTTCAGATGTACCCCATAGTGTAAAGACCAGCGATGGCGAACTGTAAAAATTTTAAAACATGGGCGGGGTCGGAAGGATGCAGCCAATCAAAAAATCCTAAAGTTGAAAAAGATAAAGGGTAATTCAAATATTACACATACGGGGAAAGAAAAAAACATTGGTTTTAAATGGAGTCAGCGGGGAGAAGGCGTCCAGGGCTGGCGATTACGCATTGCGCGGTGAATGTGGAGAGAGACATCGCGTACCGAGGCTGTTGGAAAGTAGATCAAGCAATATGCTGATCCATATGTTAAAAGCGTAGGCAGGAGCCCGATGGAGCCCTTGTTATCAGTGATGAATAATACATCTGGATGGGATTTTTCCTCTTTTTTTTTTTTCTTTTTTGATCTTTTCGTTTTTTTATATTTTATTTCTGACAAAGACTTTCTTTGGAAGTTGTGAAGTGCCTGCTGGGAATATCAGGAGCCGCATCTCTGAGCGCGGAGCAGAGCAGGGATAATTGATGCAGATCGCAGGAGAGAAGCTCCTAATATATTATTTTCTAATGAACAGTAAAATCACACAGGCTGCTCCCCGGCAGGAGGAATTAGCAATGGAAATAGGTTACCTGCCACTTAAAGGCATAGCTCCCAACTGTCCCTGATTTCGAGGGACTGTCCCTGATTTGGAGCAATGTCCCTCTGTCCTTCTTTCATTCTTGTGTATAAAATGCATTTGTTTTATCATTCAAAAAGGGTTTCCCAGTGTTAAACCTTTCATCCGATTTCTAAATTGCTGCATTTGTAAATTTCAAAAGCCAATATAAAGAATAGTAGTGTTAAACAAAAAAAACATGTGGGTTTAACTAATCGTTTTTTTTTTTTAAATAAAAGTTCTCCTTTAATACATAATTATTTTTTAACAGAGACCCTAGAGAATAAAATGGCGATTGTTGCAATATTTTATGTCACACGGTATTTACGCAGCAGTTTTTAAACACAATTTTTTTGAGGAAAAAATACACAATGAATAATATAAAAAAAAAAAAACACAACATATTATATACCCAAATTTTTAAATAAAATATGAAAGATGATGTTACACCGAGTCAATAGATACCTAATATGTCACGCTGTAAAATTGCGCATGCTTGTGGAATACTGACAAACTACGATGCTTAAAGCAGAGTTCCACCCAAAAATGTAACTTCTGCTTTAAGTGCAAGTGACCCCGTGGCATGCCACATTTGGCATGTCTTCTTTTTTTTTTTTTTAGGGAGGAGTAGATACCTTTGTTTTTACGGGCACCCAGCTCCCACTTCATCCCCTGGCTCAGCTGCGCTGTAAGGAAGATTATCTCTCCCCCCTCCCTCCCTGCAATCTTCGGGACACACGTGCCAGAAGATTGCCTGGCCATTCGCAGCATGGCTTGCGCATGCGCAGTGCGAGCCCACGGTTAAAATGCCGGCGCCTAGAGGGAGAGGAGCGAGGCTTCCTGCACCGTGGGACAGGTGAGTGTCTTATTATTATTAAGTCCGCAGCTACACTTTTTGTAGTGGCTGACTTTTAAATGGGTGGAACTCCGCTTTAAAAATCTCTATAGGCGATGCTTTACAATTTTTTACAGGTTTAGCGTGACAGAGGAGGTCTAGCGCTAGAATTATTGCTCTGATTCTAACATTTGCAGCGATACATCACATGTGGTGCAAACACCGTTTACATATACGTTCACTTCTGCACAGGAGTATGGAGGGATAGGGTTATTTAACCACTTGACACCCGCGCTATAGCCGAATGACGGCTACAGCGCGGATCTCCTTTTCCGGGACTACGTCTATTGACGTCGTCCCGTGCGCGCGCAGCGCGCTCTGTGATCGGCGAGTCTATGAGACTCGCCTGATCACGATCCCTGTAAGGGGTCGACCCCTTATCACGTGATCAGCTGTCAGCCAATGACAGCTGATCATGTGATACAACGGAGCCGGTAATCGGCTATTATTCCTCCTCGTGCTGTCAGCGCGAGGAGAAAAAAAAAGAGCCGATCACCGGCGGCCGTGATCGGGACATCAGTCCCAATCACGGCCAGCCCTGCCAGTGCCCATCTGCCCCCTGCCAGTGCCCATCTGCCCCCTCATAACTATACATAATAAAAAATTAGTTCCCCCCTGTCAGTGCCACCCAGCAGTGCCCATAGTGCCACCCAGCAGTGCCCACAGTGCCACCCAGCAGTGCCACCCAGCAGTGCCCACAGTGCCACCCAGCAGTGCCCACAATCTGCCTCAAGAAAGGTGCTGCACCCCAGTGCCACATATCCGTGCCCATCAGTGTCATCTACCAGTGCCCATCAGTGCCCAGCAGTGCCGCCCATCAGTGCCCAGCAGTACCACCTATCAGAGCCACCTATCAGTGCCACCTATCAGTGCCCATCAGTCCCATCTATCAGTGGTACCCATCCGTGCCACCCATCTGTGCCACCCATCCGTGCCCATCTTTGCCCATCAATGCCGCCTTATCTGTGCCCATCGGTGCCGCCTTATCTGTGCCTATTAGTGCCGCCTTAACTATGCCTATCAGTGCCCACCAATGCAGCCCATCAGTGCCCACCAGTGCAGCCTATCAGTGCCACCTCATCAGCGCACTTCAATGAAGGAGAAAAATGACCCGTTTGCAAAATTTTATAACAAACTATTAAACATGATTTTTTTTTTTTTGCATCTTTTTTTGTTTGTTTAGCAAAAAATAAAACTCCGAGCTGTGATTAAATACCACCAAAAGAAAGCTCTATTTGTGGGAAAAAAATGATAAAAATCTCATTTGGGTACAGTGTTGTATGCCCGCGCAATTGTCATTCAAAGTGCATCAGCGCCGAAAGCTGAAAATTGGTCTGGGACTGAGGGGGGTTTAAGTGCCCAGTAAGCAAGTGGTTAAATGGACACAGCTAATCATATGGTAAAGAGCCGCTGCAAATGGCGCTTCACCTTGATCTATGATCAGCTGTGCCCACGGAACAGAGTGTGCCCGGTGCCCGATGCACACCCCAGGGGCATGTTCTGGGAGGGTGTCCATGAACAGCGTCTCATCTGAGCAGAGCCCCTCAGATCACCAATTGACTCTCAGGTGTATCCCAGCAGAGTCCCCCCCCATGAATCCTGTTATCCCTACAGTTAGCTTTAATTGACTCCGTCTCCTCCGCTCTTCTCGCAGTCGGAGAATATGATATTTAAGCCCCCCTCAGGTGGGCCGCTCATCGTGCATGGCGAGCCAGCCGCGCCACGCATTGCTGGGCGAGCGGGGAGCTCGGAGCAGACGCTGGGGGTGGGAAGCGGAGAACGCTGGGCTATCAGGCTGCTGATGAGTCAGTGAACCCCCCCCCCCCACCCCGCTCTGGACTGAGGCCTCGCCTTGATGCGGAGTCCCTCTGCAACCAATTATTTGTCTAAGCTGGGAAAAAGGAATCTCTTCATCTCCTGCCATCTACATTTTTCATCGTTACATCGATGAGTAATTTTATGGTTAATTCATCACTCGGAACGCGGCATCTGTTATTTTCCTGTGGATTCTCCCTGCACCCTCAAAGCGGGAGGATAAATCAGTGTAAGGATTAGCAAGCTAGGAGGTCCCTCCGCATTAAAGCCTAGAGCAGTGATGGCGAACCTTGGAACCCCAGAGGTTTTGGAACTACATTTCCCATGCTGCTCAACTACACTGTAGAGTGCATGAGCATCATGGGAAATGTAGTTCCAAAACATCTGGGGTGCCAAAGTTCACCATCGCTGGCCTAGAACTACCACCCCATCTATTATAGTTTATACAGGCGGGAGGGGGGGGGGGGTTGTGCAACTAAAACTGGAGCCTAACTTCAACCAAAAACTAACACACCAATGGCGGCTGGTGGATTTTTTTGGGGGGGGGGGGTGCGGCAAACAATCACCACCCCCCACACCCCTCCGGCAACACCTCCAGCTCACTATCTTACCCCGTCTAGGTGGTGATTATCGGCCAGCGGGCCTCGCAGCAGGATCAGACATTGGCAGCGGAATCGGGCATCTCCTCCCCTTCCACCTCATGCCGTGTACACACGGTCGAACTTTTTCGGCAGAAAAAATCAGACGGAATCTTTTCAACAGAAATTCCAATCATGTGTGGGCTTCATCTGACTTATTTTTTTCGAAATTTCTGATGGACCTAGAAATAGAACATCTTTTAAATCTTTCTGACGCGTTCATCTGTATGCTGTTCCGACGGACCAAAAAACGACGCAAGGGCAGCTATTGGCTGCTGGCTATTGAACTTGCTCTTTCTAGTCCGGTCGTACGCGTTGTACCTCACCGCGTTCTAGACGATTGAACTTTGGTGTGGCCTCTGGCTCTAATAGGTGCTTAAACCCCTCCCCCCCCCCCCCCCCCCCAATTGGAATCCATGCATCCAACGTCCTGAAAGGGAACGGACGCAAGGATGAGGGGGGACAGAGCCTGTGCGCCTTTAATGGATGTGCCACCCCTGATGCATACCTCATTTTATACCCAGTGATGTCATCACTTGGTCTCTGTGCTGCTCTGGGCAATGCAGGTAGATCATGGCTGGTGGTGGGGGGCCGGAAGGGTGCTCTGTACATAGCTTTTAGAAAAACATCACATCATCCTGCCTCAGTACTTCTTTCAGGCTGCATTCACACCTGAGCGTTTTCAGCTTGTAAAACGCCCAACAAGCAAAATCCCATTCATTTTCAATGGCACCTGTTCACATCTGTGCGTTTTGTCACCTAAAGCAAAACGCCTGGTCTACTTTCACTACTGAGGCATTTTTCAGGCGCTAAAAGGGCTTAAAATTGCGCCTGTAAAGCCTCTCCCCTGCAGTCCCAGTGTGAGAGCCCGGGTCCTTTCACACTCGGGCCGAGTGCTTGCAGGATGTTCGAAAAAGTCCTGCAAGCAACATCTTTGGGGCAGTGCGGGAGCGCTGCATACACCGCTCCTGCCATTGGAACCACGGGCACCGCTGCCGATGCGCCTGCAAAACGCTTGGCGGCAGCACTTTGCGGGCGCTATTAACCCTTTATTCAGCCGCTAACATGGTTTAAAAGCGTCCCACTAGTGGCTGAAAAGCTAACGCCCCCCCCCCCCGCCCCCAGTGTGAAACTAGCCTTAAACTCAAAAAAGAACATGAGCTTCTTTGGAGCAGATTACAGGCGTTTTTCTGCTTTTTACATTTGGTGACTTCTACAAAAATGCGCAATTTTGAAACGCTCAGATGTGAATGCAGCCCAGGAAATCTCTTCAGACCTCCATGTACAATCTGTGCAAAAGAAAAAAGGGCGGCCGTGATTAACCACAGCCAGGCCGGGCACTTTCACCCCCAAAATAATAAAAAAAAAAGGTAAATAAGTAATTTTTCTCCTTCACTGATGCGCACTGATGAGGAGGCACTGACAGGCAGCACTGATGGGCACTGGCTGGTATCACTGATAGGCACCGACAGGCAGCACTGAAAGGCGGCACTGATTAGCATCACTTATGGGCACTGACAGGCATCACTTATGAGAAAAAGACAACTTCTCCTGCGCTCTGGTGTACCGGTCTTCAGAGTGTGATACCGACAGTTTAAGATGGTAGTGTGAAAAAGGTCTTGCAGCCCTCCTTAGAATATTGGGTATTCAAATACTGGAAAAACAAAACAAAAAAAGGAAGGCGCACTGACCTAGTGCATTACCATAAAAAAAGCTTTATTCAGAACAGAACAAATAGCAAAATGGCTACTCACAAACGAGTATTGATAAAAGGCATGATCAATACAAATGGATCCATCATCACACCGAACATCAACACATCCAGATCTGATGTCAGGTAGATTGATTGATAAATACCCCAACGTAAACGACTGACGCGTTTCAGGGGAAAACCCCTTTCTTCAGAGCCAAAACAAGCATGACCTGACATCAGATCTGGATGTGTCGATGTTTGGTGCGATGGGATCCATTTGTATTGATCATGCCTTTTGCCTTCATGCCTTCATGCCTTGCATCACTTATGGGCACTGGTTGGCATCACTGATGGGCACCAACGGGCAGAAATGATTGGTGTCACATATGGGCACTGACAGGCAGCACGAATTGGCATCACTGATGGGCACTGACAGGCAGCACTAAAAGGCATCACTGATAGGGAGCACTGATTGGCATCATGGAAAGGTGGCACTGATTGGCACCACTGATGGGAACTGATTGGCATCTCTGATGAGCACTGGTTGGCATCACTGATGGGCACCGACAGGCAGCACTGAAAGGCAACATTGATTGGCATCACTTATGGGCAGTGACAGGCAGCACTAATTGGCATCATTGATGGGCACCAACAGGCAGCACTGATTGGCATCACCTATGGTCACTGACAGGCAGAACTAATTGGCATCACTGATAAGCACTGACAGGCATCACTGATGGGAACTAATTGGCATCACCGATGGGCACTGACAGGCAGCACTGATTGGCATCACTGATGGGCACTGACTAGCATCAATGATAGGCACTGGTTGGCATCACTTATGGCCACCTACTGGCAACACTAATTGGCATTACTGATGGTCACTGACAGGCAGCACTAAAGGGAATCACTGATTGGCATCACTGATGGGCACTGTAAGGTGGCACTGATTGGCATCACTGATGGGCACTGACAGGCAGCATGGATTGGCATCAATGATGGGCACTGAAAGGCAGCACTAAAAGGCATTGCCGATGGGCACTGGTTGGCATCACTGATGGGCACTGAAAGGCAGCACTGATTGGCATCACTTCTGATAATTACATTTTATAAAAATTCAGTAAGCATGTTGATTGGGGGGGGGGCCAGGAAAGGCAAAAATATGCAGAATAAAAAATAAATAAAAACATTTGTAAAACAAGGAAAAAAAAAAACAAAATTAAATGAAATAAAGTAAAATACTACATTGTAAAATAGCCCATGTAATGAAAATTAAAAGGTTTTATACAAAAATTAAATTAGCATGTTGATTGGGGGAGGGGGGTGGAACTGGGAAAGTCAAGAAATATGCAGAATACAAAATACATTTAAAAATAAAAATAAAATAGAGTAAAATACAAAAATAGAGTTGAAAAAACAAACAAAAACAAAACAAACAAAACAAATTCAGCTTTAACATGAAACAATTTAACTGATGGAAGGTCTTCTGAAGAACTGGTAAAAGATATATCGCTAGTCACCAATCCGTTTCCTCATCTCTCGCCCCTTTTACTTCAGACTCTCATAGATCTCCAAAGCTCCCGATTACAGCTGGGAGCCTGACCTCGTTTTATTGAATATACGACATAAAGGTTTTCCAGCATGATACATGTAGGACAGGGGAAGGTAGGGAGGGCATTAAAAAGTGGAGCATTCCTTAAAGTAGTCAGGGGCCGCATTAGAGGCAAGTTATAATCCTGCCAGAGCATTCAATAAAGACAAAAAAAAAAAAATAAAGTTGTAAAATTAAAAGAAGAAAAGTTTTCAAAAAGACTTGCAGCACGATTTCTTTCATGATAGTTTTCCAGACAGCGGCGGCGGCGGTGGAGAAGAAATCTGTCTGAAAAGTTTCTGGCAGTCCTTCTCGCCCTCCGCCGCCCCTCCTTTGCGCGCTGACCCTGCAGGAACGGTTTGTCACACTGGCAGGTTTTGGATAATTGAAAAGGAAAAGCTGAAGTGTGCTGCGAGGGAGCCGATTCTTCATAAAGTAAGTGTGTGTGCGTGCGTGCGTGCGTGTGGGCCGCGGCCGCAGCACAGGCAGGCCGGCTCTATGGGGAAAAAGAGAGTGCGGGGAGACAGCGGCAAAGGTGGAGGTGATCACGATGCCTAAAAGTGACTGATTAGCTGGAGTCGGGTAAGTCTCTCCTGCGATTTTGCATCAGTTGCCTTCCTTTATCAGAGTTTGCTGAAATGAGAACAGTCTGAGTAACAATTTTACCTTCCGCATGCACTACGTATTTAAATAAATTGGTAAATTATATTATATATATATATATATATATATATATATATATATATATATATATAAATAAATAAATCCTAACTGAATGACCTAGTTTGATCTGTGAATAATAAACAAATGTCTTTTTAGTTTAATAAAATAAAAAAATAAATTTTTATTTTTTTCCTTTTGCGTTATATCTCAGGGCTGCTGATCTTTTGTCACCTCTTTGCAGTCACTTCCTGTCTGTGTGGTTGTTTTATTGAAAACGGTAAGATCTGGCCATGGAGTTGGTGTTTACCGTTTGTTAGACTGCCTCTCTTTATAGCCATCACCGGGTCCAGGCACTGAATACAGATCATAAAGCAGAACTGTAGCCAAAAACAAGGTAAAAAATCAATAGCCTAATAAAAAGGTAAAAACAACAAAACTAGCTTGTGTTGCATAATTCAACTTCCATACAGAGGTTGTTTTTTTTCCCCCCGCTGTACTTTTTTTTCTGCCACATTATGTCCTCAGTCTGATGGCCAGCATCATTCATCCCGGACGCACCCCCAACCTGTGACTGGACAGTGAAAGGAGAAGCAACACAGTCATCACTCTGCTCCCTCCTCGTAACATCGTGCTGCTTGTTAGTACAGATACTGATTGCCTGCTTCTTGCCAACCACCTTGCGGTTTGCAAATGGCTTACCACAGTTATGGGTGAAGCTATTAGCCATAACCCCATTATTTTATTTATTTTTTCCCCATCTGTCGGCTGGCTTTCTCATGAAAGCAGTCCGAGCGGCTCATTAGCTGCTGGATCAACTTTCAGAATGCAGAATTTCTCTGGCTAACTGTTTTTACTGGCGCACCTGAGAAGCGATCTTTTACTTCTAAAAAGGTAAAGAAGAGATTTGGGGTCTTTTTAACCCCCAGATCTCTACGTAAAGAGGACCAGTCATCCTTTTTTCTATTACAAGGGATGTTTACATTCCTTTTAATAGGAATAAATGTGATAAAAAAAAAAAAAATTTAATTTTTAAACTTTTGCTTATAAAAAGATAAAGAAGAGATTTGGGGTCTTTTTGACCCCAGCTCTTTCCATAGAGAGGACCTGTCATCCTTATTTCAGTTATAAGGGATTTTTACATTCCTTGTAATAGGAATAAAAGTGCTTAAAAAAAATAAAAGGGACAGTGTAAAGAAAAAAAAAAAATTAAAGCGCCCCCATCCCTCCATGCTGGTGCACAGAAGTGAACACACAAGCAAGTCGCGTACGCTTATGTAACGGTGTTCGTACCAAACATGTGCGGTATCGCTGAAAACGTTAGAGCAATAATTCTAGCACTAAACCTCATCTGTAACTTTAAACAGGTAACCTGTAAAGGTGTTTGAAGCACCACCTATGTAGATTTTTAAAGCGGGAGTCCGCCGGGACTCCGCGTTTTTTTTTTTTTTTTTAAAGTCAGCAGCTACAAATACTGCAGCTGCTGACTTTTAAAATAGTGACACTTACCTGTCCAGCGCGCCCGCGATGTCGGCACCCGAAGCCGATCTCTAGATCGACACTCGAGTGCTGCCGCCGCCATCTTGGGTATGGGAATCAGGAAATGGAGCCTTTCGGCTTCATTTCCCGGTTCCCTACTGCACATGCGCGAGCCGCGCTGCGCAATGAGGACGGTCCCCGCTGTCTCTGGGATCTGTGTGTTTCCCAGCAGGCAGCGGGGCACTTGCGGAAGGGGGCGGGCACTTGCGGAAAGGGGCGTAATGTACGCCCCTTTCCTGCGGAGAGCTAGCCCGGAAGTGGGTGCAGTTACCTGGATTATCCAGGTAACTGCACCCCCCTCCCCCCTGAAAGGTGCCAATTGTGGCGCCGGAGGGGGGGAGGAATCCGATGAGCGGAAGGTCCATTTTAGGGTGGACCTCCGCTTTAAGTACCGTAGTTTCTCACCATTCCACAAGTGTGCGTCATTTTAAAGCACAGGGTAAAAAAAATTGGGGTAAATATTGTTTTTTTTAATGAGTTATTTTTTCCCAAACAAACAAAACACCAGAGATCAAGGTAACTAATTCTCCCCCCTGACATTAATTATGGGACACTATTCCTCCCACTGACACGAATGATGCAAATTTTTTTTTACTCCCATTGACCAAGCCTATGGCATTGTTTACTCCCACTGATGCCAGGGAATTTTCCACTCTCATTGTCCACAGTCTGCCCCCCCCCCCCCACCCAAGGTTTGAAGGGCAGTAAAAACTGGCTCTTTGGGGGTCATTTACAAAAGGCAAATCCATGTTGAACTGTAAGTGCACTTGGATGTGCAGTTGCTGTAGATCTGAGGGGAAGATCTGAAATGAGGGGAAGCTCTGCTGATTTTATTATCCAATTATTATTATTATTTTCCTTGTATGTCCCCACTCAGATCTACATCGACTGCACTTCCAAGTGCACTTGCAGTGCAAAGTGGATTTGCCTTAAATAGTAAATAACCCCCTATGTTTCAAAAGCTGGAGGCGCCCCCCCCCCTCCCCCCCGATATATATCAGACCAAAATCAGGGACAAATGAGGAGGAAAGAGGGACATTGCTCCAAACCAGGGACAGTTGGGCGCTATGCATTAGAGTGTAAGCTCCTCCGGAGTTTGGAACTGATTGTGAGCAGCTGAAAATAAATGAAACAAATTTGCACATCCCCGGGGGCGGTTTGAGGCTCTGTAAATGACTAAGCTCCCCGTCTAACCTACTTTAGAAGAACAACTGCCAAAATCTCATCAGTTGCTATGGGCAATGCTTTTCCATTGTTCTACCTCAAAGCTTTGTGCTCCATCTATGAAGAGACAACAAGACGTCTGAATGACACGTTGCACTGCGTGCACTTATCAGGAATTTAGCTCAGCCGTCTTATTACCGGATAATGAGCGCCAGGGACAAGCGCGTCGGCTGCCGGTGTATTCACCTCTCCGGGAGAATACGGGGACATTAAAGGAGCCTTTGAAGAGGTCTCCAAGGACCTGTCTGCTTCTATCTCTGTTCCCTGACTGGTGCTCCACGGAATGGATACAACGTTTGCTGTGATCAAGGGATTGTAACTCCAACATTATGAAAAGATAGGCTTGCCTGCAGGGATGATTTTAAAGGAAATCTTTCGGGAAAACTGGAGTGGGCCTGGAAAACGGAAAGGAATTTACTCACCAACACTGCTCAGAAACTCTACAAACTCAAAAGTGATCTCTCCAGGGGTGACCCAATTTTACCTCTAAACTTCTCTCTCCCCCTCAAGGTTACGTCCTAATATGATTGATTATATTTTACCTTCTTCCTGAACCAAGGAACTGCTTTTACTACTCCCTGTAATGTCTTCACAAGGCCCGTGCAGGGGCAGCTGCAAAGCAGTTTTTAAAAGTGGAATTAGCCTATAATAAGACAGCAAGTGTTGCACGACTGAGTAATTGTCGTTCAAAGTGTGACAGTACTGAAAGCTGAAAATTGGCCAGGTAAAAGTGCCTGGTATTGAAGTGATTAATGATATCAGCACGCCTCCACAACTACATGCCCCAGAGTAATTTTCTACACACAGGGCAGGGCAGGCTCTTGAAATTCAAGGCACTGGTTATGTTCCGCTGGGGACTGAATAAAAGTTTGTAGATGATAGGAGGGGTTCTGTAGTTCAGGCAGGGCTGATAATCCATCAGAACCCTACAAAGCCATCAACACCTCTGCACAGCTACATGACTCACCTCGGTCCAAACTACCAACCAAACCATTCTCTTCGATCCTCCCAAGACCTCCTGCTCTCTAGCTCCCTCATCAGCTCCAGGACTTTGCCAGAGCCTCACCCATCCTATGGAACTCACCAACCTGAATCAGTCAGATCTGTGAAGACCTACCCTGCAGACAGGCCTATCCCGCTTCTGACTAATAAACTTTCTCCATCAGCTCATCTCTAACAGGTATTACCGTTTGTTGCACTGCAAAAGAGAGCCCCTTAGCCAGCCATGCTTTCATGTTGTTTACGCAAAATCCTGATCTTACCATCTGAATGCTGCAGTTGAAATCCAGACTTCTCAGACCAGGCAACATTTTTCACTCTTCTATTGTTCAATATTGGTGAGCCTCTGCGAATTGTAGCCTCAGTTTCCTGTTCTTAGCTGACAGGTGTGGCACCCAGTGTGGTCTTCTGCTGCTGTAACCCATCTGCTTCAAGGCTCGATGTGTGGTGCATTTAGAGATGGTATTCTGCATACCTTGGTTGTAAAGAGTGTTTATTTGAGTTTATTGTTGCCTTTATTATCTCAAATCAGTCTGCCCATTCTCCTCTGACATTAACAAGCCATTTTTGTCCACACAACTGCCGCTCACTGGATATTTTCTCTTTTTCAGGCCATTCTCTGTAAACCCAAGCGATGGATGTGCGTGAAAATCCCAGTAGATCAGCAGTTTTTGAAATACTCAGACGAACCCGTCTGGCACCAACAACCATGCCACGTTCAAAGTCACTTAAATCCCTTTCCCACTGGGGCGTTTTTTTAGGCGCTTTTGGGCTAAAAATAGCGCCTGTAAGGTGCCTGCAAAACGGCTCCCCTGCAGTCTGTGTGAAAGACAGAGTGCTTTCACACTGAGGCGATGGCGCTGGCAGGATGTTAAAAAAAAAAAAAGTCCTGCAAGCAGCACGTTTGGAGTGGTGTATACCGCTCCTCCACCACTCCTGCCCATTGATATAAATGGGCACCACTGCTGAAGCGCATGCAATGCGATTTGGCAGCAGTGCTTCACGGGCGCAATTTAACCTCTTCTTCGGCCGCTAGCTAGGATTATATGCGCCCCACTAGCAGCCGAATAGCACCGCTAAAATGATGGTAAAGCGCTGCTAAAACTAGCAGCATTTTACAATCAACGCCTGCCCGCTCCAGTGTGATAGCAGCCTATAAAATAAAAACACAGGTAGTCAAAACTTTTGGACGAAAAAAAAAATGAGCTAACTTTACTGTTTTAGGATTTTTTTTATTTTTATTTTTTAATCATTTAGTGTATTTTTTCCCCCCAAAAAAATGCATTTGAAAGACCTCTGTGCAAATGCCGTGTGACATAAAATATTGCAACAACCGCTATTTTATTCCCTAGGATCTCTGCTAAAAAATATATATATAATTTTTTGGGGGTCTAAGTGATTTTCTGGCAGAAAATACAGGACTTTTACTTGTAAGCAACAAGTGTCAGAAAAGATTTAGTCTTTAAATGGTTAAACTGAGAACTTCTACACACAGAGATGACTTCATTCATTCAGAAGTGTAAACATTGTATCTTTTTTGCTCTTTTCTTGGCAGGCTGCCCAGAGAGGAGGAAAGTCGTTTCTATGAAGACTCAGGTAACTTACACTGACTTCTATTACAGAAGTCATTTCCAAGTCGCGCTGTAGTTCTAAGGCCTTATGCACATGAGACGCAGGTGAAAACTCTGCTAAAAAAAAAAAAAGCTGAAACGTGCGTTTTGCCGCGTTTGCGTTTATAAAGATAACATCATGTAGACCCTCCCCAAGCTCTCAAAGCATGTTTTTTTTAACTATTTCTGCTATTTTGATCAGAGTGAGCAGCAGCAGCATAGAAAGCAGTTGTACATTTGCATTTGCCTCTCTTTCTGTGGTATATATTTTGAAATGGATCCCATATTGAATATATGTCAGGAAATGCTCCTGATGTTGCTCTTGATGAGACAGCAACGTCGTCGCAAATTTCGTGAGAGGTCCAGAGTCAGAGCTCGTCGATATTGGACCCATCCGTTGATGGGACAGCGAATGTCCGTTGGATATTTCACAAACATGTATGTGCAGCTGCGTACCTACCCCGACAAGTTTTCTTTTTAATTTTAGCTGGATGTCCATTGTCACATTTGATCTGCTCTTAGAAAAAGTACGACCTGGTCTGACATTCATGGACACCAATATGAGAAACAGTGTGTCACCAGAGGAACGTCTGTTGGTAACGATCAGGTTTGTGTATATATTTATAAAATATATTTATCTATAGATGTACAGATGAATTTTTTTTTCTCTGTCCTTTATTTAAAAAAATAAAAAATAATGTCTATTTATATAGTAAATTATCCAATATTTTAAAATATCAAAAAAAAAATTTGTGGCAATTTTTAAAATGTTTTCATGATTTATAATATAAAACAATATTAAAATAGCATTTTTTTTTAATCTTAATATATTTTTTTATTCATTTTTTTCTAGTTTCAAATTGTGGCAATTTTTAAAATGTTTTCATGATTTCTAATATAAAACAATATTAAAATAGTATTTTTTTTTATCTTAATATATTTTTTTATTCATTTTTTCTAGTTTCAAATTGTTTTATTTAAAAGCAATTCTATGATAATTAGATTTTTTATAACTGTTTTAAATTTATTTGGCCAATTTTTTAATATATTTTTATTGTGAAATATGTATTGATCAATATATTTTAATTCTTTGCTGCTGTATATGGTAGTATAATATTTGTTAATGCCTTTATTAAAATATCCAGAATCCTAACCACTAACCCTACCCCTAAACAATAACTCTAACACTAACCCTAACCCTATCCCTTACACTAACCCTAACCCAACCCTTAATCCTAAACAATAACCCTAACGGATAAACACTTACCATAACACCCAACCCTAATGACCAAATTACATTGCCGCAGATGGTCACAGTTGACTTTGAGGCCATGTATCTCTGATGCAGAAAAGTGCATGACATTTTGCGACCCGATTTTGGGGCCTTCTATCTCGGGGTCACTTGGTGATAGGAACCTCAAATTTAGATATGTTGTAGTGCTAGTTCCACAGTGTCTGCATACCGAATTTGGGGTTCCTGGCAATAAGTGGCCCCAAGATATGGGCCCCCAAAGTCGGGTCGCAAAATGTCATTCTCAGATCATATTTCTGAGTTTTCAGGTCCAAAAAATTGGGTTCCTTTAAAAACGCTTATAAACGCAAACGCAGCTAAACGCGGGTGCCGCGTTTAGCGTCTGAAACGTGGAAATTTTTCGCGTCTGAACCCATTTTTTTGCTTCTGGAAAAACGAGGTTAAACGCAACTGCATAAAAATGGCAAAAAACTAGACTGTGTGCATGGACACATAGGATAACATTGAATGAGTTCAGGGGCAGTTGAAAATAATGTCCAACTGCATCTGAACACGCGTTTAACAGCGTCTCGTGTGCATGAGGCCTAAATCAGCCTTTTTATTAGCTCAATCGGACCGATGCCGATTAATTAAAAAATGGCAAATATCGTCCGGCCGATATATCGGTCGACCTCTAGTAATTTGCATATACTCCAAACTGTTATGAAGAGTGATCAGATGAAAGTCCCGCTTTGACGTGAAAATAAACTTTATCCCAAAATAGAATATTTCCACTGCATGTGTGAAGGCTTCAGGATGGCCAAGAAATTTTACACAGAGATCCCGGTTCTCGCTGTGTCACGAGTGATCGCGGGAGCCTGGAGGTCATCGCGCCCCCCGGGAACAAACATTGGCTCTGGGGAGAGCAGCTGGCGACAGGGCGAAGCAACGTAACATGACCTTGTTTCGCCCAGCTGTGCCATTCTGCCGCAGTAAAACTGCGGCGACTGGCCGGCAAGTGC
Organism: Lithobates pipiens; assembly: GCF_037356315.1. NCBI lineage: Eukaryota > Metazoa > Chordata > Amphibia > Anura > Ranidae > Lithobates > Lithobates pipiens. The sequence continues at coordinate 14,587,906 of NW_027507825.1, forward strand.
TTAAAGCGGGAGTCCGCCGGGAGTCCGCGTTTTTTTTTTTTTTTTAAAAGCCAGAAGCTACAAATACTGCAGCTGCTGACTTTTAAAATAGTGACACTTACCCACCCAGCGCGCCCGCGATGTCGGCACCCGAAGCCGATCTCTAGATCGTCTTGTCGGGTGCTGCCGCCGCCATCTTGGGTATGGGAATCAGGAAATGGAGCCTTTCGGCTTCATTTCCCGGTTCCCTACTGCGCATGCGCGAGTCGCGCTGCGCAATAAGGATGGTCCCCGCTGCCTCTGGGATCCGTGTGCTTCCCAGCAGGCAGCGGGGGACTTTCGGAAAGGGGCTTAATCTACGCCCCTTTCCGCAGAGAGCTATCCCGGAAGTGGGTGCAGATACCTGTACCCCCCTCCCCCTGAAAGGTGCCAATTGTGGCGCCGGAGGGGGAGAGGGTTCCAATGAGCGGAAGGTCCACTTTAGGGTGGACCTCCACTTTAAAGAGTCATTGTAATCATTTGATTGCTCACTTTGCCACACTGAAATCGAAAAAAAAAAATAAAAAATTTAAATATCAAAGTTTTCAATTTGACCCATTCTAAAGTTATCGATTCAAACGTTTTGAAGGAAAAAACAAAAACAAAATGGTAAATTAGAAGAAAAATTTAAAAAAATCCAAATCCATATTGAACGAATTTAACAAAACGAAATAACTAGATTAACGAATCAAAACATTTTTTTTTTGTCATGCACATGTCTAGTTATCAAGGAATTGAACAGGTGTACCTAATAAAGTGGCCAGTGAGTGCATATGCACACTACAGTGGTTGACATCCACAGCCTCAGACAGAATCAAAAGTTAACTACAGTACTAATGGGGAAACCTACAACCGGAACTTCCATTATATACAATAAATCTTCGGTAATGTACTAGACATGTGTGCTCTTGCACAGTTGTCTACTAGATTCCCCGATCTGAGTAGGGCTGCATCGACAACGCATACCTGAAGGAGGTTATTCCATTGCATTTGGTGATCTATGAGGCAGAACTCCAGGTGCTTTGTCCAATCAGAATCTGGTGCAGCCAGTGCTGGGACAAGGTCTTCTAGAGCCCAGGGTGAACATGCCAAACTGCGCCCCCCCCCCCCCCAAAAAAATTACCCCTCCTAGCACAAATTCTCTACCCCTAGAAATTCCAAATTTGCCCTCCTGGTACACATCTTCATCCCCCCCCCCGGAAACCCGCCCATCCTCCCTCTAAGCACAAATCTTCTCTCATTCCAATTCCCCACACAAAGCCCCCTAAATTAACACTTAGCATACCCCCACTAAATTTCCCCTCCTAGAACAATACTTACCCTCTGCCACCCTCCAAGTTTCCCCCCTTACAACAAAAATCCCCTTACGATGCCCCCTTCACCTCACATGATACCACAGTGCCCAGGGCAGCCGCTCCTTCTGCCCACCCCTTGTCCCGGCCCTGGCTGCAGCTGTGCATGGTAGGCAATCGGCTTCTAACTTCAGCTTATTCAATTAAAGGGTTATTCCACTTTTGTGCAGGGGTAAAGTGAAGTGAATACAGTTGCTACACAAGTCATATTGTAATTGAATGTTATTAAAAATTCTTTTATTTTTAATCTTCAGCCCTGTAATTTTGTTTAACCCCTTCCAGCCCAAGGCCATCATATGACGTCCTTGAATTTCAGGGGGAATGTCTGAATGATAGGTGCAGCTATAGCAGTGTTTCTCCAATCCAGTCCTCAGGCCCCCCCAACAGGTCATGTTTTCAGGATTTCCCTCAGATGAAACGGCTGTGGTAATTGCTAAGGCAGTGAAACTGATCAAATCACCTGTGAAAAATAATGGAAAACCTGAAAACATGACCTGTTGGGGGGGCCGGAGGACTGGATTTGAGAAACACTGAGCTACAGGCATAATTCAGATATCCTCGATTTCAGCCGGCGATTGCCTACACCAGTGATGGCGAACCTCGGCATTGGAACTATATCTCCCATGAGGCTCAACTAAACATCGTCGAGGTTCACCATCACTGCCCTACACCATAAGAACAATCAGTTCTGCTGCTTGATCGTTCTTACGGGCGAGACGGGAGGGGGAGAAGACACCCCCCAGGCCGTTTCTCTGTGCTCTCCAGTGCCATCGGGGACCCAGAGAAAGAATCGGCCGCCGCTGGACGACAATAGAGATTTCCGGTGACCAGATGGTCACCAGTCATCTCTATGACTGTGGGAGGCCCGGGTGCGATTGTAAACAAAGTCGCATCGCGGCTGATAAGCATGAGATCGTGATTTTTTTTTTTTTTTTTGATCTCACGCTTTCCAGCCTGGAGGAGAAAGGTGGGGGTCTTATTGACCCCCGCATCTCTCCATAAAGAGGGCCTTTCACGAACGATTCCTATTACAAGGGATGTAGTTTACATTCCTTGTAATAGGAATAAAAGTGATTTAAAAAAAAAAAAAAAAAAAAAAAGTAAAATAAACAAACAAAAAAAAAAAATGTTTAAACACCCCTGTCCCTGGTAGCTCACGCTCAGATGCAAACACACACAAGTCCCACCCACATATGTAAATGCCATTCAAACCACACGTGAGGTATCGCAGCATGCGTTAGAGCGAGAGCAATAATTCTAGCACTAGACCTCTGTAACTTTAAATTGATAACCTGTAAAAAAAATATTAAAGCGTCACCTATGGAGATTTTTATGTACCGAAGTTTGGCGCCATTCCATGAGTGTGCGCAATCTTAAAGCGGAGGGTCCACCCTACAGTGGACCTTCCGCTCATCGGAACCCTCCTCCCCTCCGGCGCCACAATTGGCACCTTTCAGGGGGGAGGGGGGGTGCAGATACCTGTACAGTACAGGTATCTGCATCCACTTCCGGGATAGCTCTCTGCGGAAAGGGGCGTAGATTACGCCCCTTTCCGAAAGTCCCCCGCCGCCTGCTGGGAAACACACGGATCCCAGAGGCAGCGGGTGCATCCTTATTGCGCAGCGCGACATGCGCAGTAGGGCACCGGGAAATAAAGCCGAAAGGCTCCACTTCCCGATTCCCATACCCAAGATGGCGGCGGCAACACCCGAGAGACGATCGAGAGATCGGCTTCGGGTGCCGACATCGCGTGCGCGCTGGACAGGTAAGTGTCACTATTTTAAAAGTCAGCAGCTGCAGTATTTGTAGCTGCTGGCTTTAAAAAAAAAAATAAAAAACGCGGAGTCCCGGCGGACTCCCGCTTTAAAGCGTGACATGTTGGGTATCTATTTACTCGGCATAACATTTTTCACCTTATACAAAAATTGGGCTAACTTTACTGGTTTGTTATTTAATTCATGAAAGTTTTTTTTTTTTTTTTTTAAACGCGTTTGAAAAACTGTTACGCAAATACCGTGCGAGGAAAAAAAGTTGCAACAACCGCTATTTTATTCCCTCTGGTGTCTGCTGAAAAAAAACATATTTAAATGTTAAGGGGTTCCGAGCCATTTTCTAGCAAAAAAAAAAAAAAATTAGATATATATATATATAGATATAATTTTTACATATAGGAGAGATGTGGCAGAATAGGCCCGGTATGGAAGTGGTTCAAAAGGAATATGACCACCTCGTGACAGAGAGGGCCCCCCCACCCCCAAGAAATGTAAATTTCCTCCTTATGCGATTGGCTCACTGATTTTTCCCAGAACTCCATACCAAGATACAAGTCAGATTTTGGGCATCCCCTGCAACAAAAATTTAATTTTTGATGAGATACTCCTAAAGGGAAATCACGTCTAAAAAGGGAATCTGACCTTGACACTTTCCTCATTAGAGCCCTTCAAGTTCAGCAACTGATTGATAATTAGAAAATCGCTTTCATTGAGACTCAATTTGCACACGAACACAGAGAAACAAACTGCTATTACATCAGAATAAGGTTGGAATCTGCAATAAAGGTTTGTTAAAATCCCTGCAATGGACACAGAGGGGAGGGTTTTTCCTCAACAAAAGTGGAACTATACTTTAACCACTTGCCCACCGGCACTTTTACCCTTTTCCTGCCCAGGCCAATTTTCAGCTTTCAGCACTGTCACAATTTGAATGACAATTGTGTGGTCATGCAACACTGTATCCATATGACATTTTTATCATGTTTTTCACACAAATAGAGCTTTCTTTTTGTGGTATTTAACCATTTCCCACCCAGCCAATGTACATATATGGCTGGGTGGGAGCCGCCTCCTTCTGAATGGACGTTCAGGAACGTCCTTCAGAAGGAGGGGGGATCACGCGCGTGCGTGCCCACGCAGCGACGCGATCCCGATGTGCTCATGTCACCCAGACACGGCGCATCTCGGATCGGCAGGAGGGCTCTGTGATTGGCCCTCCTGATCACATGACGGCCGTGTCCAATCACGGCCGTCATGTGATGTAAACAAACAGCCAGTTGCTAGGCAATCAGCTCTCCTCTCCTCACACGGAAGTCGTCGCTGAGGAGAAGAGAGCAGATCGCTGCAGCCGGCTGGTGATCAGTGAGTATGAGCTGTTTTTACAGCTTTTTACTAACTGATCACCAGTCTAGTATAAACCTTCAGTGTAAACACACGTCACCACACATGTCCCAAAATAAAAAAAACACATGTCCCCCACTAAAATCACATGTCCCAATGATTATCTGCACACATATGTACGTGATCACCTGCACACATCTGTACATGATCATTTGCGTACATATGTCCGTGATCACACAAACCAATTATTATACACTTAACAGAATTTTTTTTTTACCAAAAACATGTAGCAGAATACATTTTGGCTTAAATTTATGACAAAATTCGATTTTATTGGATTTCTTTTAAAATAGAAAAAAGAAAATAGTTTTTTTTTTCCAAATTTCCGCTTCTTTTGCGCTTATATTGCAAAAAATAAGAAACGGAGTCGTGAATAAATACCACCAAAATAAAGCTCTATTTGTGCGAACAAAATGATAAAAATGCCATTTGGGTACAGTGTAGCATGACCGCGCAATTGTCATTGAAAGTGCGAGAGCGATGAACGCTGAAAATTGTGCTGGGAAGGAAGGGGGCGAAAGTGCCCCGTATTGTAGTGGTTAATCACCACTGGGGTTTTTCTTTTTCTTTTTTTGCTAAATAAACGGAAAAAACAAAACCCCTTGCAAAGTTTGTTAAAAATGTTTGCAAACAGGTAATTTTTGTTTCACTGATGTGCGCCGATGAGGCGGAATTGATGGGCCTTAAGCAGGTCACTGATTTTCGGTGTCCTGATTAGCAGAGCAGTCCTGCCAGTGCCTACCAGTGCTGCCCATAAAGCCAGGCACTGATGAGGAGCCCCTGATGGGCACTAAAGCCCTGTACACACAGGCAGAATGTCGGGAGACATTTGCCAGTACAGAAATTACCGGACGATATTCTGCACCTGTGTATGTTGGTCTGTCCTAAAGAAGAGAGTCGGCTTCAGTCAGATATGCATACTGGAAAACCAGCAGCTGGCCCACTCCCATTCAGCGCTCTCAGCCAAAAGGCTGGAGCATTCTGGGGAGGGGGAGATCCCCATCAGGACACGCCAACTCAGCAGGGGGGGAAATCGCTGCACTAACCTCACATGGTTAGTACAGAGGCTACTGACTGGAGTGGTCATTATTATTTTTTTGTGCAACCTGCTGGGTTGCACACAAAAAAATAAAAAAACACTGTAGTGTGCACCTGGCTTCATGAGCAGCACTGTTGAGCACTGATTGGCAGCACTACTCTAAAGATCAGTGCCCTGATTATCAGTGTACATGTTCCTTTTCAAGAAGCCGGTTACCATCTCTCTTCTCCCTCCATAATGATGTCAGCATGAGGAAAGGAGGGCCAATAACCAGCTTCTATTTACATCTGTGATTAGCTGTGATGGACACAGCTGATCACGTGGTAAAGAGCCCCTTTTTTACCTCAAATCCGATGTGCAGCGTCCTCGGATCACAGAGAAAGCCACTTCCCAGGACTAGCCTGCAGAACTGTAGTCATCATTAGGTTATAGCATATATGGTTGGCAAGTGGTTAAGCTTTCACAATCAAACCTGGGAGCCGATTAGTTTCTATGTAGAGCTGCACCAAATTTTGCACTAATCTCCAGTTTTAGTAAACCAACCCCACAGGTCAACATGCAGGGGGCGTTAAAAGGCAGAAAAACAAATAAAAAACATCAAAAACGCCCCTAACAGCAGCGTTAAAAACGTCGGGTGTGCATGAGGTCTTAATGTATTTTGATGTTCTAACTATGGGTGCTCAACCTGCGGCCCTCCAGCTGTTGCGGAACTACAGGTCCCACAAGGCATTGCAACGCTGACAGTTACAAGCATGATCTAAAGGCTGAGGCATGATGGGATTTTTAGCTCTGCAACAGCTGCAGGGCCGCAGGTTGAGTACCCATGTAAATAAGCACTGTACAATTTTAAAGTGTTACTAACCCGGGAGCCTGCATTCACTATATCTGATCTCCCCAGGAGCCTGCATTCACTATATCTGATCTCCCCGGGAGCCTGCATTCACTATATCTGCTCTCCCCGGGACCCTGCACTCACTATATCTGCTCTCCCCGGGAGCCTGCACTCACTATATCTGCTCTCCCCGGGACCCTGCACTCACTATATCTGCTCTCCCCGGGACCCTGCACTCACTATATCTGCTCTCCCCGGGACCCTGCACTCACTATATCTGCTCTCCCCGGGACCCTGCACTCACTATATCTGCTCTCCCCGGGACCCTGCACTCACTATATCTGCTCTCCCCGGGACCCTGCACTCACTATATCTGCTCTCCCCGGGACCCTGCACTCACTATATCTGCTCTCCCCGGGACCCTGCACTCACTATATCTGCTCTCCCCGGGACCCTGCACTCACTATATCTGCTCTCCCCGGGACCCTGCATTCACTATATCTGCTCTCCCCGGGACCCTGCATTCACTATATCTGCTCTCCCCGGGACCCTGCATTCACTATATCTGCTCTCCCCGGGACCCTGCATTCACTATATCTGCTCTCCCCGGGACCCTGCATTCACTATATCTGCTCTCCCCGGGACCCTGCATTCACTATATCTGCTCTCCCCGGGACCCTGCATTCACTATATCTGCTCTCCCCGGGACCCTGCATTCACTATATCTGCTCTCCCCGGGACCCTGCATTCACTATATCTGCTCTCCCCGGGACCCTGCATTCACTATATCTGCTCTCCCCGGGACCCTGCATTCACTATATCTGCTCTCCCCGGGACCCTGCATTCACTATATCTGCTCTCCCCGGGACCCTGCATTCACTATATCTGCTCTCCCCGGGACCCTGCATTCACTATATCTGCTCTCCCCGGGACCCTGCATTCACTATATCTGCTCTCCCCGGGACCCTGCATTCACTATATCTGCTCTCCCCGGGACTCTGCACTCACTATATCTGCTCTCCCCGGGACCCTGCACTCACTATATCTGCTCTCCCCGGGACCCTGCACTCACTATATCTGCTCTCCCCGGGACCCTGCATTCACTATATCTGCTCCCCCCGGGACCCTGCATTAACTATATCTGCTCTCCCCGGGAGCCTGCATTCACTATAGCATACAGAAAACAAAGAGTTCTAAAGTGCTAAAACTGGCAGTCATTGGAAACGTATGTCATAGCAATTATGCAAGGAATAGCTTGCATAATAGAATTCACTATATCTGATCTTCCACAGTGCACAGAACATGAAAATACAATTAAGTTTAGTAAATATAAACTGATAAATACCTTTTCTCATTAGCAGTATATAGCATACTTGTGACTATTAACAGTGTCTGGTTAACCACTGAATGACGGCTACAGTGCGGACCTGAATTTCCAGGAGGCCATCATAGGATGTCCTCCCATTTGCATGTGCACTGTAATCACAGAGCCACCGAGACTCAGACCACGTGATCCCACAGCCTCTTACCACGTGATCAGCTGTCAGCCAATGACAGCTAATCATACATGTAAACAAAAGCTCGGCAATATTTTATTTTTTTCTCCTCATGGAAAAAAAAAAGCCGATCACCAGCTTATGTTCAAGGGACATCGGTCCTGAAGACGAAGGAGGCACATCTGCTGCCTCCCCGTGCCAATCAGTGCCCCCTGCAATTGCCACCTATCAATGACCACAAGTGCCACCTATCAGTGCTGCCTTTCAGTGTAACCTATCAGTGCCTAGAGGCGATTCAGTTCGCATTGTGCGCTATATAAGCATTTCATTCATTCATTCATTCATGCCCATCACTGCCAGCTATCAGTGCCCAATGTCCTTCAGTGCCACCCATCAGTGCCTCCTGTGTCACCTTTCAGTGCACACCAGTACCGCCCATCAGTGCCCACCAGTGCAGCCTCATCAACGTACCTCAGTGAAGGAGAAAAATTACCTGTTTGCAAAATTTTATAACAAAATATAAAAAAATATTTTATATTTTTCTTTTAAAAAAAAACTTTCAACCAAAAAATTAAAACCGCAGAGGTGATCAAATACCACCAAAAGATAGCCCTATTTGTGGGGGGAAAAAAAATGATAAAAATTTTTATTTGGGTACAGTGTTGCATGATCGTGCAATTGTCAAAGTGCGACAGCGCTGAAAGCTAAAAATTGGTCTGGACAGGCAGGGGGTTTAAGTGCCCAGTAAGCAAGTGGCTGTAGGGGTAGATTTCATTATGTTATGACTGTCCTATGAGGCTGCAGGACTCCTGACCCTCTGTCTGGATAGTGCAGATTGGCCCTGTGCTGATTGCATGCACTCTCCCAAGAAAAACAAAAAAACAACTCTAGCAATACACATTAAACCAAGCATGTGCAGTGACTCCATATCCTCTGTCTCATCAAGAGATGGATTGGGAATAATAGAAGAAGGGGAGGATCAGAGAACAAAAAAATCAAATAGCCTTATTACACAGTGCAGAGGATGCCTCCCTTCGGTTTTACAGTGAGTATAATGAGCATGCTTTTCTGCATATACAGACTGATTTTACTAGTGTGGGTTTAGTAACATTTGGCTGGAATTCCACTTCAATCAGTGTGTGCCCCCTAGTGTTTATAAGCAGATAACACATGACAAGCAAAGACAGTTTTACTGTAGATGTCATACAGATTTATACCAATTCTAACTGCATTAGTGCAGTCATGTTAACCGCACAGTTCTATATACACACACATACACAAGTTTTGGACCTCAAACAATAGAGGCAATCTCATTGACGCAGTCAGAGGGGCCTGGATGGAAATGTTCAAATCGATATTCGATGGAGATCTGGAGCATACATTTTTACTGGAAGCAGCATAGACATAGTCTTGTCTGTTGGCCACATTTTACCGCTTTGCTTCAACATTATGACCTTTCATGTCAAGCATTTATGAATGGGGGGGGGGGGGGGGTGCAGATTTAGCACTGAAATAGAGCAAACTGCAATTATTTTCCTTTTTTAAAGGCCCCGTATTCTCACTGCTATACCAGCAGATTTCAACAAAATGACATACATGGCAAAAGAAAACAAAAAAAAAACACAAATAACTCTGCTTGTGACCCGAAACCCCACAAATGTTGTAGGGCTGAACAGGACTTTCCCCATTACAAAATTATATAAAAAAACAAAAAAAAAATAAAAAAATAAAAAAACACTCCTGAAGAAGCAGCGGTCTTGGTGGGGTGATGGTGGGGGGTTCGAAAGGTATAAAAGTTTTTTTTTTCCCAGTGATCTATGGATCAGACAATGGCGTACTGGGAATACAAGAGTTCTCGGATTTTGTAAAAGTCGTCACAGATGCACCCCTCTAAGCCGATGCGTCCCGTCTCCGTCTGCAAAGTAAAAAAAAATTAAAAATGCATAAAAAAAGGTAAATTTTTTTTTTTTTTTAGCAGATATAATGATAAACAATTTAAAGGGCAACATTTTTTTTTTTCTTACGTGTGCATATGTCTTTAACCATTTGCTGACCAGCCCTTTTTCTGACATTTATACACAAGTAAAAATCTGTATTTTTTGCTCGAAAATTCTTAGAACCCCCCAAACACACATATATATTATATTATATATATATATATATATATATATATATATATATATATATATATATATATATATACACACACACACACACACACACACACACACACATATATACATACATACATGTATATGTATATGTGTGTGTGTGTGTGTGTGTGTGTGTGTGTGTGTGTGTGTGTGTGTGTGTGTGTGTGTGTGTGTGTGTGTGTGTGTGTATATACACACACACACACACACACACTATAATATATATATATATATTTTTATATTTTTAGCAGAAACCCTAGAGAATAAAATGGCAGTCATTGCAATATTTTATGTCACACTATATTTGTGCAGCGGTCTTTCAAACACATTTTTTTTTTTTTAAATACACTAATGAATTAAAAACCAGTGCAGTTAGCTCAATTTTCGTTGTAAAATATGAAAGATGATGTTACGCTGAGTAAATAGATACCCAACATGTCATGCTTTAAGATTGCACATGCTCGTGGAATTGTGACAAACTATGGTACTTAAAGTGGTTGTAAACCCTTACAAACCACTTTGACCTACAGGAGGTAAGTCTAGATTAAGCCTAGATTAAGGCTTACCTGTAGGTCCAAGAAATATCTCCTAAACCTATATGGCTTAGGAGATATTTGCCCGAAAACAGGCATCGCTGTCTACGGCGCATGCGCCGTAAACAGCGGCACGCAGGCGCACAGTGCTTGTAGTTGCTGACTTTTTTTTTCTTTTTTTTTTTTTTTAAACGTGGACCTCCTCTTTAACCTCCTCGCGCCCGCCCTATGGCCGAATGACGGCCGTAGAGCAGGCGCATTCGTCCGGGCGGTCGTCCCTGGACGGCCCGATGTTTACTTCCGCAATGCGATGCGCGGGCGCGCATCGCGGAAGCTCTGTGTTCGCCGTGTCCCCCGGGGACAGGCAAACACAGATCGCTGTAAACGGCCAATCACAGCGGCCGTTTACAGCGTGATCGGCGTGTCCAATGGGAGATGATCTCATATGTAAACATATGAGATCATCTCTCGGCGCCGCTCTCCTTCCTCGCACTGTCTGTGCGAGGAGGGGAGAGGGGAGAGATGAACGGCTGCAGCGGCAGCCGTTCTGCCTGTGGGGGGAAAAAAAAAAAAGTAAAAAAAATAAAATAAAGTGCCATCCGCCCCAATGCCATCTGCCCCAGTGCCATCCGCCCCAGTGCCATCCGCCCCAGTGCCATCCGCCCCAGTGCTACCTGCCCCCAGTGCCATCCACCCCAGTGCTACCTGCCCCCAGTGCCATCCACCCCAGTGCTACCTGCCCCCAGTGCCCCCTGCCGTCAGTGCCCCCTGCCGTCAGTGCCCCCTGCCGTCAGTGCCCCCTGCCGTCAGTGCCCCCTGCCGTCAGTGCCCCCTGCCGTCAGTGCCACGTGTCGTCAGTGCCACGTGTCGTCAGTGCCACGTGTCGTCAGTGCCACGTGTCGTCAGTGCCACATAGTGCCATCCGTCATCAGTGCCACGTATCAGTGCCATTTGTCATCAGTGCCACGTATCAGTGCCACGTATCAGTGCCATTTGTCATCAGTGCCACCTGTCAGTGTCACGTGCCATCTGTTGTCAGTGTCACGTGTCATCAATGCCACTTATCAGTGCCATCTGTCATCAGTGTCACGCGTCATCGGTGCCATGTATTAGTGCCATCTGTCATCGGTGGCACATATTAGTGCCACGTATTAGTGCCATCTGTCATCAGTGCCACGTTTCAGTGCCACGTATTAGTGCCACGTATTAGTGCCACGTGTCATCAGTGCCACGTATAAGTGCCACCCGTCATCAGTGCCACATATTAGTGCCATCTGTCATCAGTGCCACATATTAGTGCCATCTGTCATCAGTGCCACATATTAGTGCCATCTGTCAGTGCCACCTGTCATCAGTGCCACGTTTCAGTGCCACGTATTAGTGCCACGTGTCATCAGTGCCACGTATAAGTGCCACCCGTCATCAGTGCCACATATTAGTGCCATCTGTCATCAGTGCCACATATTAGTGCCATCTGTCATCAGTGCCACATATTAGTGCCATCTGTCAGTGCCACCTGTCATCAGTGCCACGTATAAGTGCCATCATTGCCACGTATCAGTGCCATCTGTCATCAGTGTCACGTGTCATTGTCCTGGTGCTTCAAAAGTGTAATAAATAGTCAACAAGTTAGATGTGTAATTTATGTTCCTAGAACACATGATGGCGCTACCTGCATGTTGGGCCTCTCTATGTGGCCAGGCTGTGAAAAAGTCACACACATGTGGTATTGTAATACTCAGGAGGAGTAGCAGAATTTTTTGGGGGGTGTCATTTGTGGTATACACATGCCACGTGAGAGAAATAACCTATTACAATGACAATTTTGTGGAGAAAAAAAAAAAAAAAAAAAAATGAAAAATCTTAATTTTGCAAAGAATTGTGGGAAAAAAATGACAACATCAAAAAGCTCACTATACCTCTTACTAAATACCTTGGAATGTCTACTTTCCAAAAAGGGGTCATTTGGGGGGTATTTGTACTTTTCTGGCTTGTTCGGGTCACAAGAAGCGAGATAGGCCACCAGTACATCAGATGTGATCAATTTTGTGCGATTCGCACCACAGCTTGTAGACTCTCTAACTTTCACAAAGACCAAATAATATCCACTAATTTGGGTTATTTTTACCAAAGATATGTAGCAGTATAAATTGTGACCAAAATTTATGAAGAAAAATTAATAATTTGCATAATTCTGTCACAGAAACAAAGAAATATGCGTTTTTTTTCCAAATTTTCGGTCTTTTTTCATTTATAGCGCAAAAAATAAAAACCCCAGAGGTGATAAAATACCACCAAAAGAAAGCTCTATTTGTGGGAAAAAAAGGACAAAAAAATTCATTTGGGTACAGTGCTGCATGACTGAGTAATTGTCATTCAAAGTGTGAGAGCACCAAAAGCTGAAAATTGGTCTGGGCAGGAAGGTGTTTAAGTGCCCTGTAAGCAAGTGGTTAAATATAGGTTTATATAATACTCTGAATTGCTAATTAATAACAATTCCAAGATAGATATATCTATCTATCTCATATTATATCTATCTCATAATACAGATCCCCTTTCTTGAGAGATCTGGGGTCAAAAAGACCCCACATCTCTCCTTTACCCTTATTAAAAGCAAAAGAAACCTCTCCTACCACCTATAAAAGTGATCTTGCAGCAAATCCACCACTGGGCTCACTTTTATCTGAAAGCCGACAGCCTAAGGAAAAAAAAAAAAAAAAAAAAAAAAAAAAAAAAAACACAATACTGGGGGTTATGGCAGTTAGCTGCTGCCATAACAATGGTATTTAACGTCAAAATCATGACGTACAATCCCAGTTAGGCAATTGGCAAGCGGTTGTAAAGGCTGAAGGTATTTTACCCTTAGCACTTCCTAATACTTGCCTAAGCCCGATCTCAATTAGCCATGTGCATGAGACCCGAAGGCTCTCTCTCCTGAGAGATGCCATTGGCTCCTGCTGATGCTGTCAACGGCTGAGATGCCTTAACAGGAGCCATTGGCTCCTGCTGCTATCAATCACAACCAGTGAGGAGCGAGCGCCGACATACAGAAAGCCGAGTGTACTCGGCTAGGCTCCTCTTTCAGTCCCACCCCTATGTTGGACATAACACAGGTCCAATGGCGGGACTGGGCATGACTGGGAGCGGAGCCGAGTACACTCAGCTATGTATATATCAGCAGCGCTTGCTCCGCTCACAATCAACGGGGATTGGCGTATAACACATAATTTTCCCCTGATTTTAAGGGGGGGGGGGGGGGAGGGTGTGTTATACGCCAATAAATACAGTATATTATATAGATTTGTTTTAAACACACACACACACACAATTCTGCACTTGCACTTTTGGGTAGGGGGCTTGCACACCGCATCTGCTGTAATTAGTTACAACAGAAGCAGATTAGCGGGTGCCAGCCAATGGATGCACGCCGGCACTCAATGATCGGCAAGGAGACACACACAGGACGGGGCTCTGCCTATGTAAACAATGGAGAGCTCTGACCTATCATGGGGGATGGGCTGGATTTTGTTTTCCTGTAAAGTACATCCCTTAGTAAAAACACCACACTGTACACACAAACACTGGCTAGGCACACATTTAACCCTTTGGTTGCCCTAGATGTTTAACCCCTCCCCAGCCAGTGACATTAGTACAGTGACAGTGTATATTTTTAGCACTGATCACCACAAAGTGTCAGTGTCAGATTGTCTGCCCCAATATTGCATTCCTGCCGCAAGTCGCTGATGGCCGCCAGTACTAGCAAATAAAAATAAATACTAATGTGCGTAGTGTGAGTGGGCCCCCTTAGATTCCTGTAGTGTTGCAGCTTTTGAGGAACAGCTAGTCCTAATGACGGGACAATATTCCTTAGTGGGAGCGCTACCAAACCGTACCAGATACCAGAGGCAGCAGATGGCGCAGTCACTCACCCTGCGAACAGCCACCAAGTTGTTACAGACGAGGACGCCTCCCACAAATTCGGCCTGTATTCCTTCCCGCAGCAGGACCTGCTTGAAATCTGATAATCTGGGTTCGTTCATGAACACAGACTGATGTCCAGGAACCTGACAGACAAAACAATTCCAGGTCAGTCACAGGCTTAATACTTTTCTTTTACATTTGTATTTAAAAACTACATTTTAAAATTTCCTAATTTTTGTAAAAAAACAGATACAGAACAGAAGAAAGCAACATGGACTTTTTACAGGGGTCTTCAAACTACGGCTTAAAGTGGAGTTCCACCCCCCAAAAAAAAAAAAAATTTTTATATTATATATTATATATATATATATATATATATATATATATATATATATATATATATATATATATAAACCACTTCAGCCCTGGACCATTTTGCTGGCCAAAGACCAGACCACTTTTTGCGATTCGGCACTGCGTCGCTTTAATTGACAATTGCGCGGTCGTGCGACGTGGCTCCCAAACAGAATTGACGTCTATTTCCCCACAAATAGAGCTTTCTTTTGGTGGTATTTGATCACCCCTGCGGTTTTTATTTTTTGTGCTATAAACAAAAATAGAGCGACAATTTTGAAAAATAAAAATAAAAAAAAAACGCTTTTTTTACATTTTGTTATAATAAATATCCACCAAAAATATATATAAAAATTTTTTTCTTCCCCTCAGTTTAGGCCGATGCGTATTTTTCTACATATTTTTGGTAAAAAAATAAAATAAAAAAAATCGCAATAAGCGATTGATTGGTTTGCGCAAAAGTTATAGCGTTTACAAAATAGGGATAGTTTTATGGCATTTTTATTAATTTTTTTTTTTTTTTTACTAGTAATGGCGGCGATCAGCGATTTTGTGACTGCGACATTATGGCGGACACTTCGGACATTTTTTACACATTTTTGGGACCATTGTCATTTATACAGCAATCACTGCTATACAAATGCAGTGATTCCTGTGTAAATGACACTGGCAGTGAAGGGGTTAACCAGTGGGTGGCAGTGTAGGGGTTAAGTGTTCATAGGGGTGTGTTACTAACTGTTGGGGGCTGGGCTTTCTTTTAGTGAACACTGATCAACACATTTGGAAATTTTTAATTTTTTTTTTACTTGCCTTATAATGGCTGCTGCTATGTGATCCCTCAAAATCTGCCTCCTTCACTGCCTGGGCTCCTGACATGCAGGAAGGGAGACTACCTTTCCCCCTGCCTCTAGGCAATCATCTGGGACATGTGACAGGTCCCAGATGATTGCGCAGCCAGTCACAGCACGCTGAGCGGCTCGCGCATGGGCAGTGGGTGCCCGGCTGTAAAGCCACAACTGGGCACCCACTCTGATGCTTCTTTTCATTTAGTCCATTATAATAAGTAATTATCAAACTATAGCCACTGTAATCCAGCCCAAATCGCATATTACCTACGGTTTAAAGAAACTTTAAAAAACTTGTTTCCATTGTTTTCTGAATCCACAATGGAGTGCATTTCTGCCCTTACATTGAGCATTTCCTGTACTGTTAACCAGGCCTCCTTCTCAATCCAACGTTTCTATGGCAACCCTGCTTCCCTGTTCATAGCTGACTTGTTTTATTTCATAGTATTTACTTGTGCCAATTGTCTAATGTTTGCCTTTGTCAGTCTTATCAGCTTCAGCTGATAATACTGCAGTAATAGCCAGGTTTACACTGATTGTGATGTCACATGGTGTGTAGGAGGAACCTCTGAATGATTCTGCAGCCTCCTGGGATATCAGTGGTGTGCCATAGGAAGTCCTGATAACAGATAGATAAGTACATAGAGAGTGTGCCGTAAATCAGGGGAGATCTGGGCATGCTCAGTGATGTCATTCTAAAGAACAAAAAGGATTACAACAATACTAAGTAAGTAGATATCTACAAGCAGTGTTCATTAGGGTTTTTTATGCTGATTTACATGGGACAAAGTTGTGGGGGAGGGTTTACAACCACTTTAAAATGCCGGGGTCACCGAGTGGAGATGGATACAAGTGGGGCTTCGTCCCCCCCGTATCGCTGGACAGTGGGACAGGTAAGTGTTTGATTATTAAAAAAGTCAGCAGCTGCAGTATTTGTAGCTGCAGACTACTCATTTTTGTTTTTTAAGCGGAACTCCACTTTAACAGTTGTTTAGGAACTACACTTCCCATCGTGCCTAGTCATGTCTGTGAATGTCACTTTAACAATGCATGATGGGATGCGTAGTTCCACAACAGCTGAAGGGCCATATTTTGAAGATCTTTAATCTAGAGGAACAGAAATGGCCGCCAAGGCTTCAAGTGAAAGGATATAAACCCGAACTGGATGACATTTGTTTTCATAATGCACCGAGTCTCAAAAACAGCACCAATTACCGGAAGTGGGAACAGGATACCTGTATCATGGTCCCTCCCCCCGAAAGGTGCCAATTGTGGCACTGGAAGGGGAGCGGAGACAAATGAGCAGAAGTTCCACTTTTAAGTGGAACTCCGCTTTAATCTTAAAAAAAAAATAAATAAAAAAAAAAAAGAAGTACAAAGACTAAAAACGGAGACAATAACCAGTTTGAACTGTTAGTGCTCATGCACACGGACGTTTAAAAAAACTGGCTGCAAAGCTAGCTCCGACGCCTGGAAAAAAATCGGCGTTAAAAATGCGGTTTTTACCGCGTTTTGCATTGGCGTTTTTGCGCGTTTTTTAGCGTTAAGTAGCGTTTTTAAAGAAACATCTCTTGGATATAACACTCAGAAAACAAAGAAAATATGTTGCGCGTTTGGGCGCGTTTTTGCGCGATTCGCGTTTTTACAGCTCTAGCTCCGCGCCATGGAACGCACTGGTCCTGGGGTTTTTTTACAGCTTAAAAACGCCTATGCCATTTGCAGCTCAAAAACGTCTAGGTGGGCATGAAGCCATAGACTAACATGGACAGGCCTTTTTAAGCTGCAAAAAACGCTCAAAAAAGCGGCTGTAAAAACGTCCGTGTGCATGAGGCCTTAAGCAGAATTTATAAAGACAAACCAATAAAATCAATGACTATTTAGAGTATATAATTATATAATAAAGGGGAAGTCAGGCTTTCATATTTTCTTCCAATAAAGTGGAACTTTAATCAGAAATTTGAGTCCTGCTAGATGACTTCAGGCTGGCCCCTATTGCAAGTTACTATGTAAAACGTTATTAATAATAATAATAATAATAATAATAATAATAATAATAATAAACTGTCTCACCCTGCTCTGCGCATGCTCAGTTGCTCTCCATTTGTAGGCACTGCCAAGTTTGTAGAGGCCGATCTGCTGACAGCCTTAAAGCCAAATTAAACCCTCCTGTCATTTAGGGCTCATTTATACTTGCTTCGGCTTCACACATTAAACGGCTAGTTTACACTTACTTCAAAACAAGGCTTTGGAGAGGCTTTGTTAATGCTCTCTGAATGCCAGTCAAAGTCTCTGTCACTAAATAAAATGGTTAGCTTACAGTCCTTTTTACACCCGCTTTTGCTTCGCTTCAAAAATTATACCCCATCTCGCTTTAGTAGTGCTTCAAAGCCTCCATAGAAGTCTATGGAAAAGCTCGCTTGAAGCTCCACTGAAGTCCCTCAAAGTCTAACCGAAGCACCAAGCAAAAGCAAGGTGTAAATAGGACTGTAAGCTATTTTATTTAGCGACAGGAACTTTGACTGGTGTTCAGGAAGTTTTCAGAAAGCTTTACCAAAGTGTGTCCAAAGCCATGTTTTGAAGCGGGTGTAAACTAGCCAAAAAAAGCTGCTTCTGTTTGATCTGCAACTGCCCTGGTGCTGCACATGTGATCAGTTATGACACCGGCCATTTGATGGTTTGACAATTTGGTTGAGGACATAATCAAATGTGACAGTTTGCATTTCCAACATTCCAGGAATTGAACTGTTTTATGAAACCAGTAAGGTGATGAATTTAGCAGCACTTTACAATTTACTGCTGCTTCATGGGCTTCAGCAAAATGGCAGCCTCCAGCAAGAGGAAACAGGTGCAATGCTGAAGGCAATTTACAACACAATTTAACAGCACACTAATTTTGGTAGCATAATTATTAATGTGGAATGTATGTTTCTTTGCAAAAGAACATTCTTTTTTTTATCAAGTTGTTATGGGCAAAGTTGCACTTTAAAAGCAGGACTTTACCCATAAAAACTTGCTAAATGGCATTTTTAATCAAGGAAAATACGTTCCACATTAATAATTATGCTACCAAAATTAGCGTGTGCTGTCAATTGCCTTCAGCATTGCTCCCGTTTCCTCTTGCTGGAGGCGGCCATTTTGCTGAAGCCCCTGAACAACAGTAAACCCATTGATTTAACTGTTTAAAAAACAGAAAAACAAAATCAGTTACATTCCTGGAATGCCGTGATTGAGAACTGTCACATTTTAATGTGCCCTCAACCAAACTGTCAAACCATTAGATGGCCATTGTCATAACTGATCACATATGCAGCACCACGGCAGTTGCAGATCAAATATAAGCAGCTTCCTTGGCTGTAAAAGGATAGGAGGGTTTAATTCCGCTTAAAAGGCCTTCAGCAGATTTGCCCCTACAAACTTGCCAGTGCCTAAAATGGAGAGCAACTGAGCATGTGCACAGCAGGGTGAGACAGCATAATTACTGGATTTTAAACAGGATCTAGTCCCAGTGGTCTCAAACTAGCGGCCCTCCAGCTATAGCGAAACTGCAAGTCCCTGGGAGTCATGCTTGTAACTGTCAGCCTTGCAAAGCCACATGGGACTTGTAGTTTTGCAACACCTGGAGGGCCCCAGTTTGAGACCCTTGGTATAGGACACTTCATTTTAATATTTCTTTTTTTATAGCTATACCTGCAAAAGGGCCAGCCTGAAGTCATCTAGCAGGATGTAAAGTGTTTGTTACCCCAACATTTCATATTCCTGATATGTGGCTGCTGTAACATGTACTTGTATGAGAAAGTCTCCGGTTCACTTTGTATCGCTTCCTTCGTGTGAAATCCCGGATTTTCCTGACAGTCCCTCTGCTTTCCTATTAAAAACTGACACTAAGCCCGAGAGCATAGCGTGGTCAGTTATCTAGCTATGCTCAGAGCTCAATGTACTCTCCTCCAATGATAATACGCGTCCTGACACCCACCGCACTTCGTCTTTCACTAGGAAACTCTGTGTGCTGCTGCTTCTCCTCCCAGCTTTTATGCAGCTGAGATCAGAGGTAATGTGATCACTTACAAAAAAAAGGAAACAAAAAAAAAATATTTTATAATAAATTTTCATATCTATACACAAATGTTTTCCTTTAATTTCTATTTCAGACTGAGCGGGTTGTTTTACAAGGCGATTGTTTATAACCACTTTAACCTTCTGACTAAAGTTCCACTATAATAGAGTAGGGAGTCAATCAAACCCATTTGTTTTTTGTTTTTTTTTGCAGCCCATTGGGGAGATTTCTCTGCACACCCAACAGGAATTGAGGGGGCAATCTCGCCAAGGTGAGGGAAACTTCCCAGTTGTCAGGGGGAACAGGTGAACCTGTTGAAAAAAATTCCCTTCAATTTGTGTACTGGCCCACTCACAAATCTGCAAAGGTGCTCTGTGTCATTTGCAAAGGTCATGCCCAGTTGTCAATCTAGGCTAGTCCCAAAGCTAACCCCCCCCCCATGCAGGCGTGACAAATAGAATCACAGGACCCTGCAACACAGGCATAGAGATGCGATAGTACAATTCTGGGCTCTTATGGAGGTAAAAATAAATGATGACAACTAATTATACATGGAACATTCATGTAGGTGAATACTACCGTACTTGCTGCCTTGAGTTGTACCTTAACAATTAAGAAACTATTAGGTGTAGCAGGAGCTCCCTCTAGTGGACACATAAGACGCATAGTACGCACCTCAGTACTTGTTAAGGGTTCCAAGGTAGGGATGACCTCGCTTTCCTCTGTAAATTCTTTGTCGTCATCTCCAAACAGGCTCTTTATAACTTTCTGTTGAGCGATGGTGCTGGCATCCACTGGCGGTACGTCTACTTGCATCTCGCTGTCCTCCCCTTCCTCTTTCAACTCTCCTTCTTCCAAGATGACCCCGGTGTCAACCTTGGACACCCGCATGTCCAGCATGCCATCTATCCAGGCGAGCTCTGTGTCTTTAGCTTTGCAGAACTTAAGAGAGCTGACCAGAGAGTCTTTTAACCGGACCTGTAGCAAAGCAGTAAAGCCTCAACAATAAAGAATTTCAAGAGCACCCCAACATCCTGTAGTAAGCCACAAGGAAATATATGCAAGATAGCTTGGTGGAAAAAAACACTATGGGAGTCGATTTCCTAAAACTGGAGAGTGCAAATTCTGGTGCAGCTCTGCATGGTAGCCAATCAGCTTCTAAGTTCAGCTTGTTTTATTACGCTTTGACCAAAAAAACCTGGAAACTTATTTTTTTTTTTTTTTTTTTTTTTAAATGTAGAGCTGAACCAGATTTTGCACCCAGTTTTAGTAAATCAACCTGTGTCTAGTTTGCATATCTAATTTTTTTTAATACTATACAGTAATACCTCGGTTCACAAACGCTTCTGTTCATGAACAACTCGGCTCGGGAAAAAGAAGAGTTCACAAAAATTAAAATTTCCGGTATGCAAACTCTGCTTCGGTTCACGAACACAAGCCGCGGACATCTTCCCTGCTCCGACACGTGGTCACAACTTCCTGTAGGCGAGATTGCGGCCACAGACACTGAAAGTGTACTGTGAAGACGCTTACAGGATTGATAAGCTTTTTAGTACATATATTACTGACACTCACAACATCCCTGTGCACACTTGCTGTAAACCTTTTTTGTGTGCTTTTTATCACATACTGGTACCGGTATAGCTCCAAAGAAAATTCAGAGCGGTAAATGGTGGCGACAAGAATGTGCAGAGCGGTAAATGGTGGCGACAAGAATGTGCAGAGCGGTAAATGGTGGCGACAAGAATGTGCAGAGCGGTAAATGGTGGCGACAAGAATGTGCAGAGCGGTAAATGGTGGCGACAAGAATGTGCAGAGCGGTAAATGGTGGCGACAAGAATGTGCAGAGCGGTAAATGGTGGCGACAAGAATGTGCAGAGCGGTAAAATGGTGGCGACAAGAATGTGCAGAGCGGTAAAATGGTGGCGACAAGAATGTGCAGAGCGGTAAAATGGTGGCGACAAGAATGTGCAGAGCGGTAAAATGGTGGCGACAAGAATGTGCAGAGCGGTAAATGGTGGCGACAAGAATGTGCAGAGCGGTATTGAAGGTGACAAGAATGTGCAGAGCGGTAATGGTGGCGACAAGAATGTGCAGAGCGGTAATGGTGGCGACAAGAATGTGCAGAGCGGTAATGGTGGCGACAAGAATGTGCAGAGCGGTAATGGTGGCGACAAGAATGTGCAGAGCGGTAATGGTGGCGACAAGAATGTGCAGAGCGGTAATGGTGGCGACAAGAATGTGCAGAGCGGTAATGGTGGCGACAAGAATGTGCAGAGCGGTATTGAAGGTGACAAGAATGAATATCTCTCTTCAGACTGTACCGTGTTTCGTATTTTTGTGGTTCAAAAAAAAAAAAACCTTCAGAACAGATTAACCTGATCTACAAATTTTGCCTCAGTTTGCGGCCAGAGACGTGAAACAAATTAAGTTTATGAACCAAGGCATCACTGTAATTGTATCCGATAATTACAGTAGTAAACAGAGCCACGCTGCCATCTACAGGCTGCAAAGGTCTCTGTATGTTGTCTTTCAATTACCTGGTAAATGTGCGTTTCACTAGTTGCATCCACAGTCTCGTGCAGTTTTGGGGTGTAAACCTTTATGTCTTTCCCACCAAAAGCTCTGCAGGCTTCTGCAAGGTCTTGGCTGGCGTCAGGGGGCCCGTGGACAATTACCAGCTGTCTAGGTTTCATCTGGTTAATGATCTTCTTGATGGAATCACCATCAGACCTCCCCTCGTAGTCAATGTATGTGACTCTGGCCCTGGGGATTAAAACAAGCTTGCAGTTAGCGGAAACCAGAACTACACATTTGGTTTTTACACAACTATGAAAGGAATGGTTTTACTGCTCTGCATAGCATAAGCCACTCCGTGTTTGGGATATGTGATGCAATTAGACACGTAAATACCTTCCGTTCTAAAATGGTTCTACAGTTCTACCCACTGATTTGTTTGGAGGGCTTTTTGATTCCAGGTCCTTCTCGCCATGCCCTGTATGGCTATATGGTACATAGTAAGGTTGAATAAAGACACCAGTCCATCCAGTTCAACCTGAGTGAGTGTCTACAATTGTCCCTATCCCAGTACATTTCCAATAAGTCCTCTTTGCATTAGGTGGTCAAAGTATTAGCCCTTGTACACACAGTCTGAGATTCCGCAGGAATGAGTCCTATCGGACCGTTTTGTCAGATAATCCGACTGTGTGTGGTCTCCATCAGACTGTTTCCATCGGAGTATCCGACGGACCAAGTTTTCCAACTTGTCTGTAAAATTTTCCGACAACATGCTCCGATCGGACATACTCCGATCGTGTGTAGCCTACTCCGACGGACAAAGTGCCACACATGCTCAGATCAAATTCCTACACCAAAGCTATTGGCTACTAGCCTGATGGTAGTCCCGTCGTAACGAAATAACGTCATCACGTTATGTAGAATTGGATTTTCCGACAACTATGTCCGACCGTGTGTATGCAACAGTTTCGGACAAAATCCGTCGGATTTGGTTGTCAGAATGTCCGACCCGTGTGTAAAAGGGCTTAGAGTTTCAGCTTCAGGATCTGTTCTTCCAGTGACTATTCATGGATGATTTCCTTCAAGATTGACTGACTGGTTTAATCTTCTTGCCGTTCAAGAGTCTTCTCCGACACCATAGTTCAAAGGCATTCATTTTCAGCGTTCAGCCTTCTTTATGGTCCAACTTTCACAGCCGTAACTTAATTAGCTTGTTTACAATGGAAGGAAATTAGCAACCAGAAAAGGCAAAAATATGCAATATTAAAACTTTACCTTTAACCACCTCAGCACCGAGAGATTTTACCCCACTTCATGACCAGGCCACTTTTTGCTATTTGGCACTGCAACATTTTAACTGGTAATTGTCGGTCATGCAACACTGGGCCAAAATGAAAATTGTATAATTTTTGTTCACACAAATGGAGCTTTCTTTTGGTGGTTTTTGATCACCACTGGGTTTTTCATTTTTTATTATATAAACGAAAAAAAGACCATATATAAAAATAAAAATGTAAAAAATATTTCCTTTCTGCTCTAAAACATATCCAATAATATTGGTTTAAAAAAAAAAAAAAAAAAAAATAAAATCATAAATTTAGGCCAAAACGTATTCTGCTAAATTGTCTTTGGTAA
This sequence comes from Lithobates pipiens, assembly GCF_037356315.1. Classification (NCBI taxonomy): domain Eukaryota; kingdom Metazoa; phylum Chordata; class Amphibia; order Anura; family Ranidae; genus Lithobates; species Lithobates pipiens. Next base: position 14,611,828 of record NW_027507825.1, read on the forward strand.
AACTAAGGGAAGTCATTGATTTTCTTTCCCTGTTTTGCAGGGAAAGAAAATCCATTACTTCCCTGCTGACAGGATCAGTGCTCCGCCTTGTTTACATAAGCAGAGTACTGTCTTGTGTGTCTCAGTGTGTACCAACGGTCATCTATTGCCCAGCATCTGCTGTGTATAATTACCGCACAGCCCCCAGCAGTGCACGCCCCCTACCTGGAAGTGCTGGATCACGTACCTAGAATGTGATCGGGCGCAGCAGAGCCGCCTTGCTGCCGTATATATATATAGTGACATGGTTGGCAAGTGGATATATACTGGAATTTTTTTTTGTTTCATACTACTAAAGGACTAATACTATAGGCAGTGATCAGCAACTTATAATGGGACTGCGATAATGTGGCGGATAATCCGGCACCAACTGATGCAGAGTAGGAACTGACTAAAAGCCAAACAAACAAACGTCACCAGTGACACTAATACAGTGATTAGTGCTAATACTAAACATTGTCAATGTACAAATGACAGGTAATTAAAGAGGAAGTAAACCCTTTCAAACCACTTTGACCTACAGGTAAGCCTAGATTAAGGCTTACCTGTAGGTCCAAGCAATATCTCCTAAACCTATATGGTTTAGGAGATATTTGCCCGAAAATGGGCACCGCTGTCTATGGCGCATGCGCCGTAGACAGCGGCGCGCAGGCGCACTAAATGCGGCAAGTCCAAGAATGGATTTGCCTAATTTGTCGACTCCCGTGCGCATGCGCGGGAGTGACGTCATCGCGGCTTCGCCGAATGGCAGCGGCGGAGCTGCGAGACGCGACTCCCGTGTGCATGCGCGGGAGTGACGTCATCGCGGCTTCGCCGAATGGCATCGGCGGAGCTGCGAGACGCGACTCCCGTGCGCATGCACGGGAGTGACGGCTTCGCCGCTGTCATTCGTCTGAGCTGCGAGACGCCACCAGCAAGATGGATGCGGCGGACTACAGGGGACAGCGGCGACTTCGCTGGCTCCTGTGTCAGGTAAGTGACACATAATGAGCTACTATGCGATGCTTTATCTTTGCAGGGAAAAAAAGAGGAAGTAAACCCATCAGGGTTTACTTCCTCTTTAAGGTGTTAAATGTGTGCCTAACAATGTGTACTGATTTTTACTAAAGATCCCTTTGTTTCTTGTTCCCTATGTACAGAGCTCTGTGTTGATTGTCAACACAGAACTCTGGGCTGTGACTGGGTACAGCCGATCAGCAGGTCCCGGACAGAAATCATTGGCCAGGACCTGCTGACAGAATCCTGCTGTGTACAATGCACGTGTCCTAAACCCGGAAATGGGCAGCGACATACCAGTACGTCGCTTTGCCTATGCCGGCTGGTGGTCCGTAAGTGGTTTAAAAAAAAAAAAAAAAAACACACACAAGCCTTCCTTTAGAGGCTGGTTTCATACCTATGCGAACTGGATTAGGTTTCTCCACATCCAATTCATATAGCAGGAAAATGTGACTGGCTCTCTATGGAGCCAGTTAACATATCACCGCAGCAAGTCCGGTGCGTTCTGCAGGAAAATCGTGTGCTTTTTTTGGTCCATTTCAGGTCCGAATTAATTGGACCTGAAGCGGTGAACCAGGACGCACCAGACCCCTGCTGTGCGACTGATCCATCTTAGGTGTGAACCCAGCCTCATAGGGAGTGGAGTCTGTTCTGATCAACAGAGGAGCTGTGAGTAGATCTCCTGCTGATTTGGTGCTGAACAAGATGGATGGCAGTTTTTGTTTCTTTACATCTGTGCCGTTCAGTATGTGCCCAGCGGACACGAGTGGACCCACGACAGTTCTATGGACAGCCAGATGTAAAAGGACTACGCAATCAGTTTACATCAGGCTAAGTCCGAACCAACACATTTAGGCTGGCTTCACGCTGTGGCAGTTTTCAGGCGTTTTAGTGCTAAAACTAAGCGCCTGAAAACTACCGCTCATGTCTACCCAGTGTGAAAGCCTGAGTGCTTTCAGACTGGGACAGTGCACTTGTGGGACAGGAAAAAAAAGTCCTGCAAGCAGAATCTTTGGAATATGCTCATCTGGTATGAATGGGCAGCGATTCTGAAGCGCCGCAACATGGGCGCTTTTAATCCCTTTAACCCACTAGCGGCCGAAAAGCGCTGCTTAAACAGCGGTAAAGCACCTCTAAAACTTTGGACCTGCCGCTGCCGCCCCAGTGTGAAAGCAGCCTTAGGGCCTAAAAAAAAAATAGAAAAGAATGCAGGATTTTTTATAATTTTTTTTTTCCCCTGACCCGGTGGTAGGCAGTTCTAAATGGAAACAAGTCAGTTTACATCCACCTGTCCACAGGGCTGCATGAAACTTCCAATCATGGAAAACTTTTAGGTGGACCTGATCGGAGTGCCCAAATAACACAGTTTATGATCTATCAGACTGACAGGGTCTATGGGTTCACTTACTTTATCTCCATGGGCTCAGTTGCAGAGATGCACTTTGTGGGGACATCAGACAGGTCCTGGTCCATTGGTTCTTCTCCATTTGTCAAGCCGGACTCCAACTTGCTCTTCTCCTCCTCAGTCGCTTGAAGCTCTGGAACCAGGAAGTCTTCGGGCCTTACGAAAAACAAAAGCAATAGGTTAATTTTGACACGAACCGCCATACAAAAATCACAAGAATCAAAAAAAAATAAGAAAGCCTCACTTTATGATTTCTCCATATTCATCCCATTTGATACGCTCCTCTGTGGTGGGGAACATAGGATAAGACTTTTTGGCCTGTTTGAAGAAGAAGCGGCTGCGGCTGCCCTCATTCTTCATCATCAGGTCGTGTTTGGCCTTGTGAACCATCGGCTGATCGATGTCCTCTTCTACGTCGCTGTCATCGCTGGAGTCAATGTCAGCCCTGGGAGAGGAAGCAGAGATCACGGTGAGAATATGAGAAAGATTGTAGCTGCATGGAGTATGGTGATAAACAATGCAGTACTCACTCTTTGGACTGTTCCAGCTTCTTGGCAGCTTCTTTCTTCAGTCTCTCTTTCTCTAAATATTCCTCCAGCTCCTTCCCTTCCAGTTTTACGCGTTTTCTAAGCTGAACATAAAGCAAAAAGATTTTTTTTCCTTTTTTTTTTGACCAGATCATCTGTTTGCTCAACAACAAAGTGCACCTACTGTAAGTGAACACACACTTTATACAAAAAAAAAAAAAAAAAAAATACTGTATAAGAATTCTTAACCTCCCACCCCAATTCTGACATGCCTCACATTTATGTAAAAATCTGCATTTTTTTTGCTAGAAAATTCGTTAAAACCCCCAAACATATTATTTTGGGGAGGGGGAAAACAAAATACACTTTAACAACTTCAGCTCTGGAAGTTTTACCCCCTTCCTGTCCAGGCCATTTTTTGGGGGACATGGCACTGTGTTGCTTTAATCACTTAAACCCCCTTACTAACCAGGCTAATTTTCAGCTTTCGGTGCTCTCACACTTTGACAATTACTCAGTCATGCAACACTGTACCCATATGAAATTTTGTCCTTTTTTTCCCCACACAAATAGAGCTTTCTTTTGGTGGTATTTAATCATCACTGGGTTTTATTTTTTGCGCCATCAAAAAAAAGAAAAATTTGGTTAAAAAAAAATTAAAAAATAAATAAAAATTCAGTGTTTCTGTTAAAATTTATTGCAGAGTATGGGCAGAGTATTGCACTGAGCAGCGCTGTGGATACTACAGATCCAGTCCACAGCGCTGCTGCAAACAATCTCTCCCCCTCTCTCCTCGCACTGTACAGATCGGTACAGGGAGGGGAGGGAGGAACCGGCATGCCACGACGCCGGTTTGTTTACAAGTCATCGCTCCATGATTTGACGGGGTGCGGTCACGTGTTAAAAAACGGCCGCTACCAGCCGCCATTTACCGTGATGTGCCGAGTCTTCCGGACACGGCGGTCACGGATGTTTCCAGGAGCGCACCGCAAGGGGCGCGCGTGAGAGCAAGATTCTAGGAGGACGTCCATGGTGCTGTAGCCATCTTTCGGGTATGGCCCGGTCGGCAAGTGGTTAACTGACCATTGCACGGTCATGTGTAATGCTGTATTCAAAATATATGTCCTTTTTTCCCCCCCACAAATAGAGCTTTCTTTTGGTGGTGTTTAATCACTGCTGGGTTATTTTTTGCGCTATAAACAAAAAATTACAGACAAAAAATAAATAAATAAAAATGCTTTCGTACTTTCTGCTATAAAACATATCCAATAAGAAAAATTGGAAAAAATAAATAAATAAATCGAAGTTCTTGCTGGTGGGTCTTAATATAAACAAACGTGTCGTGCTTACCTGCTCTGTGCAAGGGCATTGAACAGAGCGGCCCTGATACTCCTCTTCTGGGGTCCCCCAGCGGTGCTCTTCCCCTTCATTGCGTGCCCCCACAGAGAGCCACTTTCCATGGGGGCACTTGTTCGGTGCACTCCCGAGTCCTGCTGCTGTGTCCATTGACACAGACAGCAGGACTCGGCCCACGTCACTGGATTTGACTGACGCTGTGGGAGCTAATAACTCCTACTGCTATCAGTCTATCCAATGAGGACCCGAGAGAGAGTGGCTGAAGCTGCTGGGCATGTGCTTTTCGCTGGAACAAATCAAGTTCAGGTAAGAAAAAGGGGGGCTTTGGGGGGCAGCTGCACCACATGTTTTTCACCTAAATGCATAAAATGCATTAAAGGTGAAAAATCTTGATACTTTACAACTCCTTTAAGTGTCGCCTATGGAGATTTTTAAGTATCGTAGTTTGTCGTCATTCCAATTTTTCAGCGTAACATGTTAGGTAATCAAAAAAGGTAAAAAAAATAAAAATCAGCGCTCGGTTATATACGATGAGAAGAACAGCAGCCACCTCTTTAACTGTGATACCAGCCAATAAACAAAATAAAACAAAGTATAAGCAGCGCTATAAATGTATGTGATCAAACAAGGAATGATGCAAAGTGCAACCATAGTAAAAAAAAAGGGACCTCCTTGAAAAAAAAAACACATATAAACAATAAAATGTATAATAAAGTGAAAACATGCAGATAACCAGCATGTAAAAGCCATTGACAAAGCAAACTGTGAAAGTCCATAAATAGTGAACAATCCATAAGTGAAAAAAATGCCCAAGACAAAGCATGAACGATCATCCAGGGGAGAGCGGTAGTCAAAACAGCAACAGTCCCAATAAGTGACTCAAAAATGTTAAAGAAAATACTGCCATAGTGAAGCCAATCAAATATTGCAAATTGTGGTTGCAACAATTACCTTGACATGGCTTGCAATCAGCCTGTGTAAATATCAATGTAGGTCCCAGCAAGCTGTCTGCTCTTAAGACGTGCGTGATGTCATCACCTCCAGGCCACTCCTGACGTGTTTCGTCACCAATGGCGTCTTTGGAGGACAGGCCAACTTGGCTGCTCATGCTTTGTCTTTGGCATTTTTGACCATTATAAAATACAGTCCTGCTTACCTGGTAGGAGGCATATGTCAAGAGGTCGTTTCTGGTGGCGGATCCCCTTTGCTTGTTTACATTGCACTTTCCTGGATGGACTGATTCGCTTCACCATTTATGGACTTTCACAGTTTGCTTTGGCAATGGCTTATACATGCTGGTTATCTGCACGGTTGCACTTTATTATACATTTTATTGATTATATGTTGGTTATGTTTTTTCAAGGAGGTCACTTTCTTACTATGTTTGCATGATTGCACTTTGCATCATTCCTTGATTGATCACATACATTTATAGCACTGCTTATACTTTGTTTTAACATGTTATGTATTGATTTACTCGGCTTAAAATCATCTTTCATATTTTACAAAAAAATAAAATAAAAATAGGTACTGTATTTATCGGCGTATAACACGCACCTTAATTTTATGAGGGAAGTTTCAGGGAAAAAAAAAAACTTAAATATTAAATAAAGAACTTTGAAGCAAAATAAGGGTGGTCAGATTTTACATCCATCCCCCTTCTCCCAAAAGAAAGTCTCCTAGCACATACAGTATCCTTACCCACCCTGCCCCACCCCCAAATCACTGCAAGTATTCATCTTTTTCCCTTCCCTGTCATCCATAGTGTGTGTATATATAATAAATCACACAGACCTCAGATGAGCGGCACATGTACAGCAATGTCTCTCCACCTCCTGACGACCGCATCTAAACTCCTAAGGCCGCGTACACACGGGCGGACTGTCTGTCCAACTTAGTCCGCTGAAACACATTTCAGCGGACAGTCCGCTCGTGTGTGGGCTTCAGCGGACAGTCTGGCGGACTAAGTCTTTCGGAATTTCCGTAATATTGTCCGTCCAACTTTGGTTTCAGCGGACAGTCCGCTCGTGAGTAGGCAAGTTGGACGGACTAAGTATGGCGCATGCTCAGAAAGGATTTACACGGCCGAAGGTTGCATTGCAGTGTATTGGACGTCGTATTTCTAGTCCCGTCGTACGTGCTGTACACGTCATCGCGCAAGCTTTCAGCGGACTGTCTGTTCATCGTGTGTGGTCAAGTCCGTTCATTCAAAAGTAGGACGGACTGTCTGTCGGATTGTCTGACTGACTTAGTTGGCCAGACAGTCCGCCCGTGTGTACGCAGCTTAAGTAAGCAGATCTGCGTACATGGAAACCATAGCATAAACATACAAAATTATGGCCCACTGAGCCATGATAGAGTATGGCTTGTGTCATTGGTAGTAGTGGGAATGTGCACACGATCGTGTTCAGAGCCATGCAAGTAGTGTTCTAATTGTGAGACACTCTGTCTCACAAAGACGCTTGCCGCATGGACCATCTGCACACGTCACTACTGTATTTTTATTTCAATATATACATGTGTGTGATTGGTTCTTTTGAAAGAATACAAGTGTCTGATTGGCTGATTCTGAAGCCACCACCTTCCTTTGTTATTCATGTTTATAGTATAAATAAATAAAAGGAGCAGCCTATTCTCTGGAGGATTCTGCTAAGCTCAAGGGGATACCAGCATCTGTGTCACTTGGAGAAATACAAGCGGGCTTTCCTGGCATTATATAAGAGCTGCTTTTGTGCTTTTAAGCACAAATAAATAATTTGCTTATAGGGAGAAGCTTAAAATTTCCCTAACAATCGCAGCACGTGGGACACCAAACACAAGCTTTGGGAGTGCCCACACTAGCGTGCCCCTCTCGGGCGAGTCCCTGCTCCAACAGGATTCAGCCTTGATTCACTGGCAAGCAAGAGCCCAGTTAATTCAAGAGGTATGGGATTTGACACCCCTCCCCCCCTTCCTGGCGCCCTCCCCCAATTGGCTTTTTTTTTTTCTTTTTAATATTGGTGTAAAACACGCACTTATTATTTGTACTCTGTTGTCAGGGGGAAAAGGTGTGTGTTATACTGTATTTATCTGCGTATATATGTTTTTTTTTTTTAAACCACTTTCAGACCGGACCATTTTGCTGGTCAAAGACCAGACCACTTTTTGCGATTCGGCACTGCGTCGCTTTAACTGACAATTGCGCGGTCGTGCGACGTGGCTCCCAAACAAAATTGACGTCCTTTTTCTCCCACAAATAGAGCTTTCTTTTGGTGGTATTTGATCACCCCTGCGGTTTTTATTTTTTGCGCTATAAACAAAAATAGAGCGACAATTTTGAAAAAAAACCCATTATTTTTTACTTTTTGTTATAATAAATATCCCCCAAAAATATATAAAAAAAACATTTTTTCCCTCAGTTTAGGCCGATACGTATTCTTCTACATATTTTTGGTAAAAAAAAAAAAAAAAAAAAATCGCAATAAGCGTTTATGGATTGGTTTGCGCAAAAGTTATAGCGTTTACAAAATAGGGATAGTTTTATAGCATTTTTATTAATAATTTTTTTTTTTTTTACTAGTAATGGCGGCGATCAGCGATTTTTATTGTGACTGCGACATTATGGGGGACCCATCGGACTTTTTTGACACATTTTTGGGACCACTGTCATTTATACAGTTATCACTGCTATATAAATGCAGTGATTCCTGTGTAAATGACACTGGCAGTGAAGGGGTTAACCAGTGGGTGGCAGTGTAGGGGTTAAGTGTTCCTAGGGGTGTTACTAACTGTGGGGGGGTTGGGCTTTCATTTAGTGAACACTGATCTCTGCTCCAATCACATGGAGCAGAGATCAGCATCACTAGTTGCTAGGCAGAATGGAGAAATGCTGTTTACACAGCATTTCCTCCATTCAGCCGTCCCGTGAGACGATCGCGGGGATGCCCGCGGCGATAGAGTCCGCGGGTCCCGCGACCGGACTCACGGGGGTCCCGACCAGCATGCTTTTTTTTTTTTTTTTTTTAAAACAGCTTTCTAAACTAAAGCCTTAAAATGAAAAAGTGATTTAGGCATGCAAACGATTCAGAGTTACAGTCAAGTTAATGCTGATGCTGCGCAATTTGGCCTGAATATTTAGGCTTTAATAACCTCTAGTCATGAAAGGGTCACTGATTAACACTTGCCCCTTGGACACCAAGAAGCAACATAGCTAAACCAGGTACCTGTGTCCATTAAGCCAGGCTGCATCATACCTCAATATCTATGATCTTCTCGGTTGGGTTATCGATCAGAAACCGGCTGAGGGTTCCAGGAGAGGTGCGGTAGGTGAGAATAATGGAATTTTTTGGATCCTGACACCACTGGATGAACAGCTCTCTGGAGAAACCACATTCCAGGTCAGGCTGACTGGCCAGCACCACTTTCGGACTGGGGACACGAGCGAGGTCTGCGAAGCCATGACACAAGGTGAGGTGTCGGAACTGAAAGGGATTGTTCCTCTTGTCTTCAAAACATCTCATCAGCTTATCGCTCATCCACTCCACCTGTATTGAAAAGCAGGCACATTCTTGCAATCAAAAAATAAATAAAACACACAATTGCTAGTAGACAGGTGTTTGAGCAATCACAAGTACAAAGTGCACAGCAATCACTACAGCACCAACATATAACTAAAACCAATACATGGAAGTATATGTATAAACAAACTTTATAACTGCAGCATGGGACTTACCTGAGACTTGGAAAACTCCACCACATTGTAGCTCACATTATTGAGAAGTGCCAGGGAGTATACACCGAGTCCAGCGTCTTTGGTCCTCCAAATCTGATCGAGCAACTGTGCAAGTTCCAGCACCCTTCCAGCCGTGTCCACTGCTATTAGCACATTGCCGTCACCACGAAGGGTCTCCAGGACATTTGCTGCACATAAAAAATAAGGCAGTGCAGTTAAAACACAGACTCAAGTCAGGAACATACTCAGTGTACTTCAATGGGTTTTAACCCGCTTGTCTACCGGGCACTCCCCCCCTCCTGCCCAGGCCAATTTTCAGCTTTCAGCGCTGTCACACTTTGAATGACAATTGCTACACTATACCCATATGGCATTTTTATCATCATTTTGTTCACATAAATAGAGCTTTCTTTTGGTGGTACTTAATCACCACTGAGTTTTTCTTTTATTTTTTTCTTTTTGCTAAACAAAATGAAAAATTTAATTTTTTTTCCCCAAAAACACAACTTGCTTTTACTTTCGATTATAAAACATTTCTCTTTCATGGATATGTGCTGATGAGGCGGCACCGATGAGGAGTGCCCTGATTACCTGTGTGCATTTGTCATCAGGATTGCCAGTTACAGGCTCTCCTCAGCCTAGGTCAGTGATGGCGAACCTTGGCACCCCAGATGTTTCGGAACTACATTTCACATGATGCTCCACTACACTGCAGAGTGCATGAGCATCATGGGAAATGTAGTTCCAAAACATCTGGGGTGCCAAGGTTCACCATCACTGGCCTAGGTTCACATATGTGCGATGTCAGAACCAGCACGATTACAAAGCTGGTTTCCGCATTGCATCTCTCCCATTCATACTGCCCTCTGTGAACGTCAAATTGTTAATGACACGCCTACATTGGTTCACAGATTGCAGTGCGAACTTGCACATGAATCGGATTGCATGAGTGAGAACACCCATGCGATCCGATTCTAGGGAAAAAAAAAAAGTCCCTGCACTATTTTCGTGTGAATCCAAGGAGAGTTCAGCCATACAACTGTCAAATTTGAATGCAGAATGATAAAGTTCTGCGCTAAAAAAATAAAGAACCCACTGCTAACGGGCTGAGATGAACCCAACCTCAAGCAGACTTCATCTCCTCATTTAGTGTTGTACCGTTATCTCTGAATTCTAGAAACAAGTAGTTACCCTCCCTACTAAGTTACAGTCTTCCTCTATACCCAAAATCTGCTTGTTCATTGAGGATGAAGAACACTGGCCACAAAGAGAAACACATTTCAAAAGGGAAACACTGTTTATAACCCAGAAACGCCAAATGTATGAACAAATCACCTCCAAGTATTTTTTTTTTTCCCCCAATGAAAACTGATAGAGGTGGTTCACACCTGGGGTGGGCCACTTGTCAGGCGACTTAGCCGCCGCCTGACAGGTCGCACTCCATTCTGTACAATGGAACCGTTCTAATAGGAGCGACTCAAGTCACTCCGACTTAGAAAAAGGTTCCTGTACTACTTTGGGGCGATTTCGTAGTGCCTGGCATTGACTTCTATACAGAAGTCGTTTCGCAAAGCTGCGCTGAAGTCGCTCTGTACGGGGCGGCTTCAGAGCCGGGCGACTTTGAAGCCATACCTGTGTGAACCGGCTCTTAGGCCTAATTCACACTGGCAGTGACATACATGTGTCTATAGGACATTTCTAAAAACATAGGGAGGCTTCACACTGCCCTTTTGCTAAAGCACGGCTAACCTGCAGGTTTTGTGCGGGTTAGCTGTGCTTTCCCATAGACGTCTATGATGTCCTGCGGTTTTGGTGCGGTTATAGAAAGCGCGCCAAAACTCCTGTGAGACCTCATGGAACTCTATGGGAAAGTACAGCTAACCTGCAAAAAAAAAAATCTGCATGTTATCTGTGCTTTGCCCAAAGCACAGCAGGACCGCACCAGGGCAGTGTGAAGCTGCTCTAAGTTCATGTAATGATTTTTTAATGGTAGAATTCCCACTTTGAATTTAGTGTTCAGTTTGAGTTTCTGTGTATCCAGCGGTGAATTAGATCCTCTAAATGCGTAAAAACACACGTAAATGCAAATGCATTTGAAACGCAGGAGAACGTTAATCTGGAAAAGCATATTAATATTTGTTTATAGTCCTCAAATAATTTCTTCTGCATTTAAAAACGAGTCCGATCCTATTATACATTTAAAGCTGGCCATAGACAGTTCATTTTTTTCAGCCACACAAAAAAGGTGAATGTAGAAATTTACAACACAAACCCCCCCACCCCCCCTCGTTTTCCCAGTGCTTGGGGGGATGGGAAAATTAGGAGAGATTATAAAGGGGTAGTTAACGCTCTAACTAAACATGTACTTACAGGTAAGCTTCCAATTAGGCATACCTGTAGGTACGATGAATCTCTCCTAAACATACACCAATTAGGAGATATCGCATCAGCAACAGCCAATGACGTCACCCTCGCATGCGCAGTGACGATCAAGGCACACAGAGTGTCATGGAAAGCAGAGCGTGGTGCTGCGGCTCCCATGCGAAAGTGATGTCAACATGGCTCTGGCCATTCAAACAGCAGTAATGCTAATAAAGGGTCTGGAGGATATTAGTTATGAGGAAAGATTGCGAGCTCTGAACTTATTCTCTCTGGAGAAGAGACGCTTGAGAGGAGATATGATTTCAATATACAAATACCGTACTGGTGACCCAATAGGGATAAAACTTTTTTGAAAAAGGGAATTTAACGAGACTCGTGGCAACTCATTAAAATTAGAAGAAAAAAAGGAGGTTTAACCTTAAACTACGTAGAGCATGGGTCTTCAAACTATGGCCCTCCAGTTGTTCAGAAACTACAATTCCCATCATGCCCAGTCATGTCTGTGAATGTCAGAGTTTTACAATGCCTCATGGGATGTGTAGTTTTGCAACAGCTGGAGGGCCGTAGTTTGAGGATCCCTGACGTAGAGGGTTCTTTTCTGTAAGAGCGGCAAGGATGTGGAATTCCCTTTCACAGGCGGTGGTCTCAGCAGTGAGCATCGATAGTGTCAAGAAACTATTAGATAAGCACCTGAACGACCACAACATACAGAGATATACAATATAATACTGACATATAATCACACACATAGGTTGGACTTGTGTCTTTTTTCAACCTCACCTACTATGTAATGAAAGCGTGCCTACTGGAGGGCTTTGTTTGAAAAGCAAACGTGTCATAATGTGCTAGAATAGATTATGGTATAAAACCTGCAGGGGACCCAGTTTTTTTTTTTTTTTGGTCCGGTTTACTACCGCTTTAAAATAATTTTAGAGTTAGAGTTAAAGAGGAACAGCAGTCTGCTCACATAATTTGTAATAAAAACATCTTTGCCATTCTGAAACTTCCCTCCAACCACTTTGCATATTATTTTATATATACAGTGATTCTGCATTTGTCAAATATGCTGCAGAAATCTCCCTCCACTAAGTCTGGCTGCAACCATTTTAACTGTGGGCAGCTGAAGCTGTTGCCTGTTTATTTCCCGGATTTACACAGAGGCTCCAGCTTGGCAGCTCTCATTGGCCCTCTTATGATTCACCCCCCCCCCCTTCCTTCCTGGCAAACTCTCACAAGAGTGAGAGAGCTGTGCATGATGTCATAAGCCTAGGCTAATGACCAGACATGAAACAGGAAGTGGGCTGTATAAGGGATTTACTGGCATGGAAAAAGAAAAATGTTTTACTATTCAAAAGTTAAGAAAACAACAAGGACAGAAGATTTGATAGATGGAAAGTTGAAAAAAAAACTAAAAAAACTGACTGATGTTCCTCTTTAAGTTCTAAAGTCCCACTGACTAGTGCAACAACTATAAATATGCAGACAGCATAAGGAGAAGAGATCAGTACATACTTAGTAGTTGTTCATCTCTCTGCTTTCTTCTCGGCTGGACATAAGTAGCATTAAAACTGTCTGTGATGAGTAGAGATGGACGGCTAATCATTTCCAGTGAGCAGCCATTTAAATGTCTACCGAAATAATAAAAGCCAAAATTAGAATAACACACAATGACGACAGTAACATAAAAACTAAAAGCGAAATTCTGGGCTGTTTTCAAAGAAAGCAAGTAAAAAAAAAAAAAAAAAAAATGCTTAGTGATGTTTATGTTGTTAGTAAAATCAAGTTGTAATGAGATCTTACACATGAGACCTATTTAGCCTTAATGAAACACCTTCTGAATGCAGCCAGGGCATACGTCCCCAGCATGCAGAAACAACAATCTCCACCTATGGTGTCACCGTGGTTTGCCAGGGTGAGCGATACTCAGCAGATAGAACACCTGACAGCACCCCCTAGGGACAGGACGGATGAACACAACACACGCTGGCTGTATTGGGATATGTTACAGTTCTCAGATGAATACTTGACATATGCTTAACCACTTACCCACTGGGCACTTAAACCCCCTTCCTAACCAGACCAATTTTCAGCTTTCGGTGCTCACACTTTGAATGACAATTACTCAGTGATGCAACACTGTACCCATGTGAAATTTTTGTCCTTTTTTTTCCTCACACAAATAGAGATTTCTTTTGGTGGTATTTAATCACCGCAGTTTTTTTTTTTTTGCGCTATCAAAAAAGACTGAAAACGTGGTAAAACAAATCTGCAAACCGCAAATCAATCTCTCCCCCTCTCCCTGTACAGATCGGTACAGAGAAGAGAGGGGAGGAAGCAGCATGACACAACGCTGGTTTGTGTACAAGCGATCACTCCGTCATTTGACGGGGTGCGATCATGTGGTAAACGGCCGCTACCAGCCGCCATTTACCGTGATGTGCAGGGTCTTCCAGACCCGGCGGTCACAGATGTTTCCAGGAGCAGGGCCACTGATAGGCTAGTACGACTGGCCCTGTTGTACCGGGCCCGGCAAGCAGGGGGGCCTGGGCAAGCTGAGCAGATAAACATTAAAAAAAATTAAAAAATAAAAAATCCTCCAGCCATGGCCGATCCGGCTCAACTACCAACCAAATAGCCCCCACCACCCCCCGGTTATTTTTAAGTTTTTTTTTTTTTCTGCAGATAGCTATCTGCAGACTAGGTGGTGTCAGGGGAGGGACTATTTCCTCTATTTCGGGTGCGGAAGAACACCTCTTCTGCACCCGCTCTTCATGCTGGCTGTGGCTCAAGTCCCAGCCAGTGCGTCCTCTATCGTGCCGTCCCCCTTGGCGCCGTGGAGTGATTCCTCCGCCTCCTCTTGCGAGAAGTGCCAGTGAGGCGAGTGGCGGTGGCAGACTGGCAGAACACAAAAAATAAGTAGCCGACATGATCGCATCTGAATGGAATCATTTGTGGACAGTTGGACACTCCAGTCCAGGCAGCGGTGCAGCAGGATCAGGGAAGAAGTGCCTCATGGAGCCCAGCTAAAAATGACACAGGTGTGTGTGCTTGCTTGGGGAGGGGGGGGAATTCAAGATCTACTACTGATGCAGCAGCGTATATACATTATGGTATTCGCAACACACATTATATATACACATACATATCAGAGACTCTAGGGAATAAAATGGCGATCGATGCAATATTTTATATTGTGGTATTTGCACAGCGTGTTTTTAATGAAAAAAAATTTAAATAAAAAAAAACAAACACACACACACACACACACACACATATATTTTACACACTTTTTTTTTAGCAGAGACCCTAGGGACTAAAATGGCGGTCGTTGCAATTTTTTATGTCACATGGTATTTGATCAGCAATTTTTTAAAAAGCAAATGTTTTTAGGAAAGAAAAAAAACAAAACACCTTTAAATTTAAAAGCAAGAAAAACACAATAGATAACCCAATTTTTGATAATACCAAACATGTCATGCTTGAAAAATTGCAAACACTTGTGGATATCATATGATTTTTTTTTTTTTTTTTTTTTTAGCAGAGACCCTAGGGAATAAAATGGCGCTTGTTGCCATTTTAAATAAAATATAGGTTCTGAGCGATTTTCTAGCAAACAAATGAAGAGTTTTACACATAGGAGAGAAATGCCAGAATTGGCTTTAGTGGCAAGTAGTTAAATTCCTCTACAGGTAAAGAAGAGGACCCCCCTTTAAGCTGTGCTCTTGTGAGACCCCATGACTTACATCTCCCTTTTGTGGTTGAAATCTACAGCGTATACAATCTCCTCCTCCCCGTCTTTTACAATCTTCCATATGGTGCCTCCAATCATGTGACCAGCTGGCAATGGGGCGATAGACAAACCGTGACCTTTTCCTGCAGAAGAAGAAAATGTGGGTCAGTAATATAAAAAAAGGGAAATATTTGGTTATATTTAAATGTAACGTAGGTTGATCTCATCACTTACATAACGCATATGTGCAGCTACCAAAAGGTTGGGCTTTAACACCTACTCGCCGCACATAAGCGTGCATGGGTGGCAGAGCTTTCTGTGTTTAAAGTACACTCACTGTACGCTCCCATAACAACTGTTAAATGGACACCAGGGCTAGGCAGGAAGGAGTTTAACCACTTCAATACCGGGCATTTCACCCCCTTCCCGCACAGGCCAATTTTCAGCTTGCAGCGTTCTCACACTTTGAAGGACAATTGCACGGTCATGCAACACTTTACCCAAACTAAACTTTTATCAATTTTGTTCACACAGCCAGAGCTTTCTTTTGGTGGTATTTAATCACCACGTTTTTTTTTTTTTTTTTAAATATAAAGTTTTGCAAAAAAATAATTTTTCTTCATACATTTAGGCCAAAATGTATTCTGCTTCATTTCATTGGTGAAAATAACCAGAATCAGTGTATATTATTTAGTCTGTAGCAAACCATGGAATGTATATCTGAAAAGCGATCAGTCCTGAGGTTACTGAAGGCCTACTCCATTTCTTAAGGCCCAAAAAAGCCAGTACAGTACAAATATCCACCAAATTACTCCTTCTTGGAAATTAGACAGTCCAAGGTATTTAGTAAGAGGCATGACGAGTTTTATGAAGTGGTAATTTTTTACCAGAGCAATATATTACCAACACTGTACTATTCTGTAGAAGTGATCAGGATTTTTTTCTTCTTTTTTACACATTAGGATTGCTTATAGCAGTGAATTTCATTGCTATAAGCAAGCATTTTACTGAATGAAACTGATTCAGTGTGTTTTGTGATTGGCCAGAGCGAAATCACATGATACAGATGGTCTGCGATTGGCCCCGTCTGTACCATGTGATCACACTGACCAATCACAGCTAGCAACACAATTGTACACAACGGATGGAATGAAATTAAGCCATCCATTGTTTACAACTGCCATGTGATCTGCTACGATTGGCCACAGTGGTCACATGGTACTGGCAGCGAGCCGGTACACTGATCAGTCATCACAGCCGGTGACAAATCACACCAAAGTGCGGCCCCACGAGAGGCACGATCCAGGACGTCATATGATGTCCACCTGCATCGACAAAAGTCCTGTCCGTCTTTTTGCTATAGGCTGGGCAGGAACTGGTTAAATGAGGACCCTCTTACTAAAATCAGAACCTCATGAGTTAATGCTATGCAAACCTTGCCTCCCAATAGTTTGCATTTACAATTATGTATCATATCTGCACATTACATATGCAGGTACTGATTCATGGTAGGAGTTCTGTACCAGTAATTGTGCTTCACTGTTCCTCTGCCATGCCCAGTCTATCAGACTGATGGAAAACAATCACATTGGGGCACATTTATAAAGCAGTGAATCTGACAGCAAACATTATCAGGAGAATCTTCCTAACTGCATGTTTTAACCACTTCCTGTCTTATAAACAGCCTAAGGTTGAAGTGGTTATACTGGGATCATGACTGAGGCTACAACCATAATACCAGTATTGGTTTTTTTTCAGCCAGCAATTTTCTACAAATGTAAAAATGATCCAAGCAGCTATAGAGCTGCTGGATCACTTTTACAGGTGGTGCAAGGGGGTCTCTCTCCCTCCTGAAGCTACCTTTACCAGGCTCTACCGCCCGATCAGGAAGCCTGGTAAGGATGGGACCGGCTACATCTGCTTCCTGAGACACAGTGAGAGGGACTGATGTTGTTCCTCCTGCTGTGCGATGTCAGAAAAAGGAAGCGATGAGGATTTTGTCACTTCTGATTTCAGTCTCATGTAAACAAGCCGCTACCTGCTTGTAAAAGCATCTGATCAAACCAAAATCGGTTAGATCAGATGCTTTGCAGGCCAGGAGGTGAGATCTCTCCAAAAAGAAGACCTGTACGGCCCACAGTATCACAAGGGATGTTGTTCACCCCTTATATTAATAAAACAAAGTTGAAAAAGGTACTGTGGTTAAAAAAAAAAGCGCCCCATCACACCCATATTGTCAAAACGATTGGCACGCCTGCCTTTACACGCACATCTACTTTAATGGCGCCTTAGTTCGTAGGGTTCAATATTAAGTTGGCCCACCATTTGCATCTATAACAACTTCAACTATTCTGGGAAGGCTGATCACAAGGTTTAGGAGTGGCTCGCAGTCTCCGCTCCAATTCATCCCAAATGTATTCTATCGGGTAGAGGTCAGGACTCTGTGCAGGCCAAGTTCCTTCACCCCCAACTCGCTCATACATGTCTTTATGGACCTTGCTTTGTGCATTGGTTGAAATCATTTGGTGAAGGGGAGATTATGGTGTGGGGTTGTTTTTCAAAAGTTGGACTTGGCCTCTTTGTTCCAGTGAAGGGAACTCTTAAGGCGTCAGCATACCAAGACATTTTGGACAATTTCATGGTCCCAACTTTGTGGGAACAGTTTGGGGATGGCCCCTTCCTGTTCCAACATGTCTGCGCACCAGTGCGCAAAGCAAGGTCCAGTTTGGATGAGTGAGTTTGGGGTGAAGGAACTTGTTACTATTGAACCCATTAAAGTTCATGTGTGTGTGTAAAGCAGGCATCCCAATACTTTCGGTAATATATATATATATTTTCTCTCTCTCTCTCTCTCTCTCTCTCTCTACATATAGAGATAGTAGAGATAGAGATAGTAGGGAGTAGAGATAGAGAGATAGTAGAGAGTAGAGATAAAGATAGTAGAGAGTAGAGAGTAGAGATAGTAGAGATAGTAGAGATAGTAGAGATAGTAGAGGATAGAGATAGTAGAGATAGAGATGGTAGAGAGTAGAGATAGTAGTAGTTCACCGACAGCTCCTCTCAGACCACTGGGTTGTTACGCCACCTTCAGGAGAGGACTAGGCATAACATGTTAACATGTAATAATAAAACTAGAGCTTTCTTGTTGCACCCAAGGGGCGGTCCCTTAGGTAACAACCCCACAGCCTGCCTTGCAGCTTCAGTACAACGTAGAGAAAAATAGGAGGGGAGGGGAGGGGAGGGTACTGTGTCAGTTAGTGAGCTACAGAGAAAAGGATTTTACGGCGAGTACAAAAATTTTCGCCTATATTCACTGACTGACACAGCTCCTCTCTTAGACCATTGGGACATTTTGGACTTCTGAAAGAGCCGTAACAGACAAATACACCCTCAGAGCCCAAACCCCGTCCAGGGAATGAAGGGCCACCTCCTTAGGATGTGTCAGCTTAGGACACGGAAATGGTAACACAATGTCTTCATTGATGTGGAACGCCGAAACCATCTTCGGTAGAAAAGAAGGTTGCGGACGCAACACCACCTTATCCTTGTGGATAACCAGATAGGGCGACTTTTAAGACAAGACCGCAGTTCCAAAACCCTCCTGGCCAAAGTAATGGCCACTAGAAAGAACACTTTCTGGGAAAGAGTCAGAGGGATCTCTCTGATATTTTCAAACGGCAGTTTCTGGAGCACCGATAACACCAGGTTCAGATCCCACAGGGGTAACGGTGGACGCACTGGAGGAACTACATGTCGGACCCCTTGAACAAAAGCGCTCACTAGAGAGACACCAGGGGTTGCTGAAAAAAAAAAAACAGCCAAAGCTGACATTTGTCCTTTAATGGTGCTTAACCGCCAATTTCTGGTCTACTCCTTGCTGTAGAAACAGCAGGATCCTGGATATATAAAAGGAGGGCGTACGTCATCCTTTCTCCTCACACATGGAGATGTAGGCCTTCCAGGTACGATGATATCTTCCGAGAGGAAGATTTCCGTGCTCTCAGCATAGTTGGAATCACAGAGTCCGAAAGGCCCCAGGTTCCTCAACACCTGGCTCTCAATAGCCATGCCGTTAAAAGCAGCGATGGTCAAGCAGCATGGAGAATCATGAACCAATTTTGGATGATGTTATTTCTGTAATGATGTTACAAATATTTTCTGTGGAGAAGCTGTCAAGTTGCAGTCCTGTACTTTCTATGGAACTTAGCCTTTACCAGCCTACAGATCGCAGCACATTCTTCAATGCCTACCTTTCAGATGGACGATCTGTGAGAATTTCAGCTGCTGTATCTTATCAAACGCTGAATCCACATCATCCAGGGTGTACAAATTAAAATCTTCTGTGTTGTGCCGGGACTAAAATATGAAAACAGTTACAACGTTACACATTCTCTGACGCTGAAAACGTAGACTTGAAGAGATACCAGAAAAAGAAGCAATACTGACCTGGTACAAGTCATACATAAACATCTGCCCCATCTTATATACAGGGATCGTAGCATATATAGCACAGTTTAATCCCAGCTTGCCCACGGCGTAGGGGAGTGCCCCGAGGTGTAGAGGATCCGGATGAGAAAGAAGCACAGCATCTATCTGGTGTACATACCTAGGAGGAAAACGGAACAGAAATAACATACAGGCAGTAATCTCTACAAAATGTGCAATTAGTTTTGCTCCAAATTCGTTTAACGAATTTCGGCGAATTCGTTAATTTGGAAATATCAGAATTAATGAAAACACGCTTACCAAATTTTTTCAAATATTCGTAAATTAATATTCATAAATTCAAAAAAAAAAAACGTAAAAATTTTAAAATCTGAACAACAACAACTATTACCAACTATTAAATTATAGCTATTGGAACTTCCTTTTAAATTTGGCTGTTAGTGAACGTAACGAATATGAATTTATCCAAAATTATGAATTATCCGAAATAACGAATGCCGCATCTAAACAAATGAAATGGAACAAATGGTAATAAAATTAAGAAAATTTTTTTATTATTTTCTATTCGTTTAGATAATCGCATTCTTTATTTCTGATAAATTTGTATTTGTTACGTTAACTATTAAATTATTAGGTATTGGAACTTCCTTTCAAATTTGGCCGTTCGTGAACATAACGAATACAAAATTTATCCGAAATTACGAATGCTGCATCTAAGAAAAAATAAAATAAAATGGAATTAACAAATAATAAAAAAACGTATTATTATGATTTTTTTTATTAATTCGTTATTTTCTATTCGTTTAGATACGAATTTATCTGAAATAAAGAATGCGCGCTATTTGGGAGGGGGGGGGGGAGGAGGAGGAGGAGAAGCTCATTTTTTGGCAGTGTACATGTCTAGTAATCTCCCTGGTTCATCCGTTTATATCTCCCCAAGTGAGCTTTATTCTTTATTGTATTTATTTTTTCACAGTCTCAAATTTTTTTTTGGATCAACTTTATTGCTATCACAAGTGATAAACAACATCCTTGTGTTAGCACGGTGCTGTGGCAGGTCCTTTTTAATGGAGAGATCTTGGGTTTATTAGACCCCAGATTTCTCCTCTGGTCTCCAAAGCAGCAGATCAATGCCAGATCAGTTTGATCTGCTGTTTCAGTAGCTGTAACTGTTTGTAAGCAAACAGACTCCAGAAGTGACAAAACCCTTTGGGGGGTTAGGGGTGGCGTACACACCTCATTCCACAGTCTGTAAAAGCAATCCGGCAGCTCTTTAGACATTCATATTACTTTTACTTTGTTCAGCATCAACTGCTTTAAAAAAAAAAAAAAAAAAAAAAAAAGGGGGGATCTCTCAGTAATTGGTGCAGCAATGGCCAAGATATTAGCCTTGCAATCCAGCAACGTGCTAGTACATCACTGGTTGGCAAGTGGTTAAGAAAGCATGTAGGTGCGTTGGCCAGGTTTGCACAAACCTTTGGTCATATATGTGGCTAGCTTTACCCTACTCACTGGCTGCAATTTGGATAATTCCTTTTATGTACAGACTGAGAGCTGGGCATATGGATCATGTGAAAATTCATAAATAAAATCAAGACAATAATTAAAAAAAAAATTTAAGTGTCACTAAACCCACAACATAAAAAACAAAAACAAACAAACAAATGGTGTATTCAATGCTGTTCATACTCAGTCACTATGAGATTCGTTTTCTGCAAAAATCCTGGTTGATCCTGCTGCTCTCTCCCCCGCCCCCCCCCCCTTTCAGTGAGTTTCTATGCTGAGTATTTCCTCCCCATCACATCTGAGCAGTCCATGTAACTATAGAGTCACACATGTGGGTGTATATACAGTGCTAAATGAAAGCCCCCTCCCTCCCCCCCTCCTCCATGCCCACTAACCAGCTAAACACAATGGGAGTGGGATAATACATGAAGATCGATGGAGACTTCACCTCCCTTTTTATTTTCAGACCCAAGCTGTAGGGGTGTGACAGCCTGTGACTGGCAGAAATCTTCCCATACCATGTTATTGCCAAAAAAAAATACTAAAGATTTGGTGTGTGTGTGTGTGTGTGTGTGTGTGTGTGTGTGTGTGTGTGTGTGTGTGTGTGTGTGTGTGTGTGTGTGTGTGTGTGTGTGTGTGTGTGTGTGTGTGTTTAGACATGTGCAATTCGTAATTGAATGAATTTGGACAAATTCTTTAATTTGGAAATATCCAAACTAGCGAAAACCCGTTCAACAAACTTTTCCGAATGTTCAAGTAAATAAATAGGAAATTTAAAAAAGGTAACTCGAAAACCCGAAAAACTGAAATAAAAACGTAACTATTACTAGCCATTAGGGCTGAAACAACTAATCGATTAATCGACAACTAATCGATTATTAAATTAATCGATTACTATTTTCATAATCGATTAATCGGCCAGTAACAAAATGGGGTTAAAGTTAATGAGTCTGATGATATTTACCAGATTGACCCTTTAATAGTATATTTCTCCTTTAATAGTATATACAGCGTATTTCTCTCCTCTAATGGTATATACAGTATTTCTCTCCTCTAATGTTATATACAGTATATCTCCTCTAATAGCATAAACAGTATATATCCCCTCTAATATTATATACAGTATATATCCCCTCTAATAGTGTGTATATACAGTATATCTCTCCTCTAATAGTGTATATAGCCTCTAATAGTATATACAGTATATCTCTTCTAATAGTATATACAGTATATATCCCCTATAATATATACAGTATATCTCTTCTGTCTGTTATTCTCAGAGTGGATTAGATATTTTGCTTCTTAACCATATAGTTATTTATATTTACCACTGCATAGAGATATTTAAGAATAAATTGCTTTTTTTCTTTAAACTTTACATATTAACTAAATTATACACCACACCTTTTTTTACGGTTAACCGATTAATCGAAACAATAATCGGCCAACTAATCGATTATGAAAATAATCGTTAGTTGCAGCCCTACTAGCTATTAAATTGTGAGTATAAAATTTCCTTTCGACTTCGGCTATTAGTGAACGCAACGAATACAAATAATCTGAAATAACAACAAATACTATGTCTAAATGAATTGAATGGATTAATAATTACAATAATAAATAAAAAGTTTCAACATACAGATGTGCTTTATTGACAGATGCATGGTTCACAGCAATGAAAAAGAAACAGTGGGTGTTCACAGTACAATAAGAGAACACATTGAAAATGTAAACAGGTAAGGCACTTGAAACCTCCGCATGAACAGCGGCTAGCACAGTTTCCAGAACAAACCAAGAGATAATACAAAATACAACGTAGGCATTTATATTTCCTAGTTAAGAGAACCAGTTAGGATCATCAACCAGGGAAGACTCAACAGTGTGGCGAGTTTCACATCAAGGTCCAAAAGCATAAGACCTTATCAAACTTCCAGTGACACCCTCTGTTGGAGTAGGTCATCTTGTATTGGGGTAGGGCTGCACAAACCAGAAAAGAGCGAGGTGTTATCCAAGACTGAATTAAGCGAAAACAGCCTACAATGTGGGAATACGGGGTCTCTCTCAGGGAACAGTCTAGGCAGTTTCTCGGGGTATAGTACACTCAGTGGAGATATTTAACTTGAATCAACATATCTCTGGAGGAAATAAGTTTCGGACCCTGTTCCAAGCTATCCTCAGTCTTCCCCGTCCAATGAGGAGATGTCATTCTTGCAGTAATCCCATAGTTTCCCCATCCTAGGTATATCAGTGCACAGGAAGGCACCATAGAGAGATGATAAAGGCTTTTCTATGTCCCCTAGTGTCAGCATTTCTTCTATGGGGTCAGTTTTAATAGTGGGGGGCTGAGGGAAATGAGCCCTAGTAGCATGACGCAGCTGGAATTACCGAAATAGAATCCAGCCCGGTAGTCCGAACCTGAGACAGCTGTGAAAAGCTTAAACGGAATACCTGTGGGCATAACATCCCCAATAGTTTTAATCCCCTTCCACAACCAGAGCGGGGAGGGGGGGGGGGTCCTGTATCGTACGTAGGTGATGGAGCCCGGGGTTACCCCACAAAGGTTGAGCCAGGACAATTGACCCGAGGTGGAGAAGCGCTGCGCATTGGCCTTCTAAATTCTCAGCATGGTATGTGTGGGTCCCGGGATGAATCGGTAGACATTAAAGATCCCAGCACAAGTGGCTGCATTGGTTGTGGAGCCCTCGAACCACCAGTAGGCAGAGACCAAGACCGCTGCCCAGAAATAAGTTAATTTTAGGGAAAAAGGGAAAATGCAAGTTTACCCACTAGTAGAGGGTCACTGTGTACGACCAAGAATTGAATCATTCATCCTTAATTAAGGTGTTGGTGCCCAGAAATAAACCTGGAAATTGGGTAAAGCCAGGCCCCCCCCAACCCCCGAGGGGAGAGAGAATGTAGTTTTAGCAATGCGGGGGTGGGCTCCATTCCATATAAAAGCATATTAAACAGCTATTTCTCTAAAGAAGGAAGCGGGGACCCAAACTGCAAAATATATATATATATATATATATATATATATATATATATATATATATATATATATATATATATATATATATATATATATATATATATATATATATATATATATATATATATATATATATATATATATATATATATAGTTGAAACTATGGAGAAGCATCATTTTAATCAAGTTAATGTGGCCCAGCAGGTTCAGCGGAAGCCCCGACCACGAGGAGCAGCAATAACTGCCACATAACTCCCATTTCCAGCTGCACTGCTTCAATCTTTATAGTTAGCGTGGATTGGCACAGAGCAGTTGCTGACATGTCAGCCACAAAGCTCGAGTGAGGAGATTCTTCCATCTCCGGCTGGTCCATCTGCGATGACATGTTGGATTTCCGCGCTGCATGAGCCTCCACACGTGCGGGAGGAGAGGAAGGTTAAATCTCCTCAGTCTGCGGAAACCGGAGCTTTTTACTCCTTTCAGATTTAGCTCGGGAGGAACGGCGTCTCACCCAGGTGAAATCCCCTGTCCGCAGGAGGTAATTTTGACCAGGAAGAGGATATTAGCAGCACCTGCCAGCAGAGCTCTGAAGTAAGCAGCCGCTCAGGTGGCCATCTTGGAAATGGCCCCCCACTTTATACTATTATTAATTTGTTCCATTCGTTTCGAAAATTCGTCATTTCGGGTTAGTTTGCAACGTCGGATAAATTCGTATTGGTTATGTTAACTAACAGCCAAACTTGAAAGAAAATTCCAATACCTATAATTTAGTTAAGTTATTACTAGTTAGTTATTTCAGATTTTTGAGTTTTCCAATTTCCAATTCTTTTCCGAATATAAGATTTTTTTTCCAAATTGCAATCGAAGAATGGCCCAAAAAATAAAAAAACAAAAAAACAAAATGAAAAAAAAAAAAAAGATGAAACTAAAACAAACATTTTTCAGCAGTGCGTATGTCTAATTTGTATGGCAATTGAAAACAGTTTATTTTTACGCTGCATTCCAAAGGCTGTTTTTTTTTTTTTTTTTAATTAACCACTTCAATACCGGGCACTTAAACACCTTCCTGCCCAGACCAATTTTCAGCTTTCAGCGCTGTCGCACTTTGAATGACAATTGCGCGGTCATGCTACACTGTACCCAAATGAAATTTTTATCATTTTTTTTCCCACAAATAGAGCTTTCTTTTGGTGGTATTTGATCACCTCTGCGGTTTTCTTTTTTTGCTAAACAAATAAAAAAATAACGAAAATTTTGAAAAAAAAAAATGTTTTTTTTTGTTTCAGTTTCAAAACTTTGTAAATAAGTACATTTTCTCCTTCACTGATGGGGCTACACTGATGGGCACTGATAAGGCGGCACTGATGGGCACCAATGATGTGGCACTGATGAGGTGGCATTGATGGACACTGATATGTGGCACTGACGGGCGACACGGATGGGCACTGATAGGTGGCACAAATTGGCACTGATGGGCGGCACAGATGGGCACTCATAGGCGGCACAGATGGGCATGGATAGGCGGCACAGGTGGGCACTCATAGGCGGCACAGGTGGGCACTCATAGGCGGCACAGGTGGGCACTCATAGGCGGCACAGGTGGGCACTCATAGGCGGCACAGGTGGGCACTCATAGGCGGCACAGGTGGGCACTCATAGGCGGCACAGGTGTTATACTGTACTAATGGATGCCAATCGGTGCCAAACAATAATGCATGCCAATCAGTGATGCCCATTGTGGGCACTGATTGGCATCCATTATGGGCACTAATTGGCATCCATTGTGCTGACTGGCATCCCTGGTGGTCTAGGGAGGATTACCTTTTCCCTGGTGGTCTGGTGGCGTCCCTGGTGGTCCAGTGTGGGCATCCTCGGGGGGGCTGTGCTGATAATCGATGATCACAGACCCCCCCTGTCAGAGGAGCAGCCGATCGGCTCTCCTCTACTCACGTCTGACAGACGCGAGTGAGGAAAAGCCGATCACCGGCTTTTCCTATTTACACTGTGATCAGATTGTACACGGCTGATCACGTGGTAAAGGGTCTCCGTCGGAGACTCTTTACCTTGATCGTAGTTGCGGTGTGTCAGACTGACACCCCGCAACAACGATCGTCGCGATGCGCGCACCCGGGGGCGCGCAGCGGCTCATAATCCTGATCACGTCATATGACGTCCGATCAGGATTATGAAACCACTTTGCCGCCGTCAATTCCCTATAGGGCGGGCGGCAAGTGGATAAAATAATTACAATATAAATTAAACAGTGTGTGTTTGGTATCACTGTAAAGTTTACACCTGAGACCTGTCTATCTAGTAATGAGTAGGACACAATCCCCAACATGACACGTACTTTTTGATGGCTTCAATGATCTCCATAGAAAAACTTTCATCCCAGCCGCAGTCAAGTAAGAAGCGAAATTCATCCACCTGCAGCAAGTAGCAGAGGGCCGACTCCTCCTGCGCTCCAGAGAGCGTCGTCAGCTTGATGATGGAGGTCATCCTGGCAGCTGCTGCAAATCTGATAAAAGAAAAATAAACAAGAAAACAAGCATATTTTTTTTTTTTTTTTACCATTTTAAATTTATTATATAGAGCCGTCAATTTACGCTGCGCTTTATATATGTATTATACATTCATATCGGTCCCTGCCCTCAAGGAGCTTACATTCTAAGGTCCCTAACTTACATTCATATATCAGCATGTCTTAAGTGGTTGTAAACCCTTACAAACCACTTTGACCTACAGGTAAGCCTAGATTAAGGCTTACCTGTAGGTCCAAGAAATATCTCCTAAACCTATATGGTTTAGGAGATATTTGCCCGAAAACAGGCACCGCTGTCTACGGCGCATGCGCCGTTGACAGCGGCGCACTGAGCGCGGCATTTCCAACAACGGAGCTGCCGCGCGTGTCGGCTCCCGTGCGCATGCGCGGGAATGACGTCATCGCGGCTCCGCCGAATGACAGCGGCGGAGCTGCGAGACCCCACCAACAAGATGGATGCGGCGGATTACAGGGGACAGCGGCGACTTCGCTGGCTCCTGTGTCAGGTAAGTGACATATAATGGGCTACTATGCGATGCGATGCATAGTAGTCCATTATGCTTTGCCTTTGCAGGCAATGAAAGAGGAAGTAAACTCATCAGGGTTTAATTCCTCTTTAGGAGCGTGAAAGGAAACCAGAGGAAACCCAAGCAGGCACATGGAGAACATGCAAACTCCAGGCAGGGAGTGCCGTGGTTGGGACTCGAACCAGCGACCCAAGTACTGCCAGGGGGAAGTGCTAAACACACTGAAGGAAACATCCCTTGTGACAGTAATAGGCAGTGATAGGTTCTCTTTATAGTCACGTGATGATGGTGAACCTTGGGGCACCCTGGATGTTTTGGAACTACATTTCCTATGATGCTCCACTACACGGCAGAGTGCATGAGCATCATGAGAAATGTAGTTCCAAAACATCAGGGGTGCCCCAAGGTTCGCTATCACTGGCAGGGTGTCTGCTTTCAGAAAATATATGAGGGGGGGGGGGGGTGCTATGTAACCTTCAGGCCTAAAAATAAATTAAAAAAGCAAAACAAGCGCTGGCAGTGAAACGTTTTCAGGTAGCGTCCATTTAAATGAACAGGCTGGCAACGCAGCATGCCCACCCAAAAAAAGAACATGTGCCATTTTTAACAGCGCATACCCATGGCAATGCCACTTGCCAATGCATGCTGTGGCGGGACACACATTTCCACAATGCACAGAAGAAAGGTGTGAATGCCGCCCCCCCCAAGGTGATCGGAGGAAGAAGCAGAGGGGGCATGGCGGTGATAAATCTCCATATCAGTTCACTGGATGGTGGCAACTCCGGCAACAACCAACCAATGCCGCCGCCGCCTCTTATCACATCGCTTCCCCGCCGCTCCTCTGATCCCCCACAACCAGGAAGTCAGAACTTTGTTGTTCCAGGTGAAGCTGGAGGATCAGCATGACAGGGCCCCTTTAAGGTAGTTGCCCTGGGCAACAGCGGCCTTGTGTCCCAGTTGTTTGGGGGGGGGGGGGAGCTGGGCTCTCTATAGCAACTCCTGCTGGCTGCCATGGGTAACAGTCACTTCTTCTCGAACCTCCATAGACAGGACTCCGCTCGGTATGGCCCTTAGCCGGTTACCTTTCACAGGACTCCGGCCCTCAGCGCTCCCCGCTCATCCCATACACCGGTCTCACCAGCCCTACTATCCACTCTGCGCATGACCGGAAACTGATCGGCACCGTTCAAATGTGAGAGGGGGGGGCGAGCGGCTGATATCCCGGATAGAGGCGGCCTACACCGATCCGCCAGCTGTGTACAGGCACTAGAGCCTCTTCTCTACAACAACAATAACAGCCAGGTACACCTCGGCGCGGCTTTCTCAGGAAGCTGTATTTTGATTACTCTCCCCCCTTTCAAAAATGGTCTCGCCCAGTGTCTCTTCCGGGCTAGGGAGCGCGTCCAACTGTTCGCCTGAAGGGGGGGGGTGTGTGTGCGCGCTCATTCCGTATTTAGGTAATTATATCGCAGTCGAGTGCGGGTAATGTGTCACCTTCATCTGCTGTACTTTGGACGGCCGCTAGTGTTAGCTCTGTATTATCGGGGGATTGGGAGGGGGTTATTTTCTGATATGACTCCCCCCGAATAGTAGAGTGGACTCTTCCAGTGTCCTCTGTAGACATACAGCACACATTGGACTGCTCTCCGGTGAGGGGCGCCGAGACACCCAGGTATATATGGGGGGGAGGGGCGGCGTGTATTATTATTATTATTGTGTGCTTTCCCAGCCGTGTGTACGGTGGGCTCTTCCAGTGTCTTCTGCAGGCATACTGGGAAGGTCAAAGGGAGCATATGGGGGGAGGCAGGGACTGGGAAGGCCAGGGGGTGTACTTGGGAGAATTAACTGGGAAAGATAGGGGGGTTTATTGTGTAGATTAGGGGATGTACGTGAAGTGGGAGCGATGTAAAGGGAGCAGCGACTGGGGGGGTGTACGGGGAGCAGCGAGTGGGGAGGCCGGGGGGCCTACGGGGAGCAGTAAGTGGGGGGGGGGCGTATTGTGAGTGGGGAGGCTGGGGGATGTATGGGGAGCAGAGACTGGGGAGGCCAGGAGGTTTACAGGGGAGATTAGGGGGCTACTGGTTGTATTGACTGGGGAGGCCAGGGGGCGTGCTGGGGGCAATGACTGAGGAACAAGGGCAGCCATGCTATTTATTATCCAGGAGGCTGCAGTCCAGAGATGCCTAATAAAGTTATCATTCCCAGCATGACCTGACTGTCTTTGTTTAAGTTGTAAGATGATGGGAGTGGTAGTTGCTCAGTAGCTACAGGGCAGTGGGCAGCAGGGTGTTCCTGGGAGACATACCAGAAAGTAGGACCAAAGGGATTTTTGGAGAGACAAGTGAGGGCAGGACTGGAGGGGTCCTTGGGAGGCTACGGGGGGGCCCCAAGAGACCGTGGAAGGGTGGGATTTGGGGACCCTGGAAGATGGAAAGGAGGGCAGAAACAGGAAGGGCCCATAGAGGCGGGTGGAATTCTGGGCCCCTGAAGATAGATGGGAGTATAGGTCTGGAGGGAACCCCCCCCCCCCCAAGGAGAGGGTGGGACCTCCCGCACGCACAGACAGACATAAGACTCTCAGTATCTCGGTAGTTGCACCCCAATCTTCAGGTCGCCCCTAACATTTCCCCTTTTCTCTCTCTCAGCTATCATGAACATTGTGACCTTTGTCCGGGAATTCTGGACCTTCTCCTTCCTGCCGGCTGGATTGCTGGTCGGCTGGTATCTTGATCGGAGGTATGCAGAGAAGCTCTCCATCTTCAAACATAAAAGCAAACTCTTCCCAGGGTGAGAGACTTTTTTTTTTTTTTTTTTTTCCTCGGATCATTTTACTACTTTCCCTTTTTTCCAGCTCCTCGGTTTGGTTGATTCCTCATTTTCTGGATGAGTGAGGCAGCTCTTCACTCGCTGGAGAAATATGTTCTATTTCCATCATCAAGGGAGCGACATGTCGCTCACCCAGCCAGCAACTGAGCAACTTGTGGCAATGCATACTTTGTTTTTTTTGTTTTGTTATGTTTTTTGTTTTTTTCCCTATATACCGAACCTGTTGCTCTCAAGTTATTGCTAGGTCACAAGAGTGACAGCAGCCCAACACTTGTACAGGGAAGTCTGGGTGTTCTCTGCATTTTTTTTTTATTTTTTTTTCTAGGGTGTAGGAACCAGTCAGTGCTTTGACAACAGGAGCGTTTCTGATTGGCTCCTGCGTATATCTGTGTGATCGTGAGCTGGTTATCACCGAATATCCCTGAAGGGCCACTTTGTGGGAAGCAGGTTTGCTGCAGCTATATATAGGGTTGCGTAGTCCACAAAAACATACACTATATTACCAAAAGTATTGGGACACCTGCCTTTACACACACAAACTTCAATGGCATCCCAGTCTTAGTCTGTAGGGTTCAATATTGAGTTGGCCCACCTTTTGCAGCTATAACAGCTTCAACTCTTCTGGGAAGGTTGTCCACAAGGTTTAGGAGTGTGTCTATGGGAATGTGTGACCATTCTTCCAGAGGCCCATTTGTGAGGTCAGGCACTGATGTTGGAAGAGAAGGTGTTCTATCGAGTTGAGGTCAGGACTCTGTGCAGGCCAGTCAAGTTCCTCCACCCCTAACTCACTCATATATGTCCTTATGGACCTTGCTTTGCGCAATCGTGTTGGAACAGGAAGGGGCCATCCCCAAACTATTCCCACAAAGTTGGGAGCATGAAAATGTCCAAAATGTCTTGGTATGCTGACACCTTAAGTGTTCCCTTCACTGGAACCTAAGGGGCCAAGCCCAGCCCCTGAAAATCCCCCCCCCCCCCTTCACCAAATGGTTTGGACCAGTGCACAAAGCAAGGTCCATAAAGACACGGGGCTGACTCCCTGGTGAGCATCTGTACAGACACTATAGCCTCATACACACGATCGGATTTTCGGCAGGGAATTGTATGATGACAGACTGTTGGTTTAAAATCTGACCATCAGTACTCTCCTTCAGACAATTGTTGTCCAACTTTCCGCAAACAAATGTTGGACAGCAGGCCAGTAAATTTTCGGTGGACAACGGTCTGTTGTCAGATTTTTGTACAAACACGCATGCTCGGAATCGGTGCTCACCAAATGCTACGTTAGCAGAAGGTGCCCAAAGGGTGGCGCTCAAGAGCTGAAATTCCACGTAGTATGTCACTACGTTCGTGTTTGTTGGCCGACAATTGTGTACCATTTGTATGCAAGACAAGTTTCTGACAGCCTGACGCATGAAGGTTAAAAAAAATCTACGTGCAGCTCCCCCAGTTATAGAGGCCCGTCTGGATCCAGCGATGTGCGCAAGAGCAGCAGCTCTTGTGCCTCTCCAAGTCCTTACTGACTGCAACACATTGAAAGCCGTTGGCTCCCACTGCTGTAAATCATGGCCAGTGAGATGGGGTGAGTCATGGTCTGTGTGTCTTATGGACACAGAGGCAGCTCGGGAGCAAACATGAACGAGTGCCCCCATAGTAAACCGCTTGCTATGGAGGCAGTCAGCAAGGGGAAGGGGGGGGGGAGAAGTGTTGGCACAGGACCCCAAAAGAGTGTTTGGGCTGCCCTGTGCAAAACCAACTGCACAGAGCAGGCAAGTATAATGTGTTTATTTTTTAATGTAAGCCTTTAACCACTTAAGGACCGCCCCACGTACATGTACTGCTGCAGGGCGGCCCCTAAGTGCATAATTGCGTACCTGTACGTCATTGGCTCTGCGCCATGTGTGCACTGCCGGAGCTGTGCTCCCCGCTTTGAATGGACACAGAGGGCGCCAATCATTCGTAGTAGAGGCAGACTGTCGTTCTGTCAGACAGGAAGAAAGATCTTGTGTTCCTGCAAATCAGGAACACAGATCTCTCTCTCTTCGTCCAGTTAAAGCATTCCCTAAGAGCACACTTAACCCTTTGATTGCCCCTGGTGTTAACCTCTTCCCTGCCAGTGTCATTTTATACAGTGACAGTGTTTTTGATCATGGTGTTGCTGGTCCCCAAAAAAAATTTTGTCTGCTGCAAAAACAATAAAAAATAAAGTCCATAAATCTATCCCCTATTTTGTAGACACTATAACTTTTGCGCAAACTAATCGATATACGCTTATTGGGAGTTTTTACCAAAAATATGTAGAAGAATACATATTGGCCTAAATTGATGAAAAAAATAGATTTACTTTTTTATTGGATGCGTTTTAGAGCAGAAAGTAAAAAATATTAAATAATATAAATTTATATATATATATATATATATATATATATATCTCTATCTCTCTCATTTTTCTTTTTTTTTCTTTAACCACTTTCAGACCGGACCAATTTGCTGGTCAAAGACCAGACCACTTTCTCAAATCGCCTTTCAGGACAACCCCGGAGAGAGTGTAGCTCCACCTTGCAATCAGGAAACACATGCCCACTTTAAAAACACCTCCTCCTCCTCCATGGCTTCAGTTATTGTGTTTCCTCCTTGGAGGAAGCATGTGCCTGAACCAGGGAGAGCTACACTCTCTGCAGGGGAGTAAGGCTTACCTTTTGTTGCAGGTTGTTTCTCTTTGACCCCCAGCAGCATCTCCACGGGGAGAGGACTCCTGGAGCTCCTGGTCCCGCCATCTCACGGGAGTAAGGACCCTCGGAGTGCCGGCGTCGGGTGCCCGGTGTCCGCTTGTTAGCGCAGGGAGGGCTCTGTTGCTGGCGGAGGCCGCTGCAGGTCAGCGGCATGGCTCCGTTTTCGGCGCCGGGTCCCGGGCGGCGACGGCGTCGTTCACGGTGACGCGCGGGCGCTCTGAGGGGGCGTGGCGCCGTGGTTCAGCGCCTGGAACGCAGGGGTCATGGGGCGGGTCAGGTGACCGTGTGCTTCCGCTTCCGGCCGGCCTTGATGACGCGGAGGCCGGGAAAATTTAAAATGAGAGCTGTTTGTAAAATAGCTGCCTCACTCAAACGATGGAAGAGTGCAAGCCAGCTATGGCGGAGACAGGCGCCCCCAGCACCGGTCCAGCCCAGGTACGTAAGGTGCACTGGCACCCTCTGCTTTACTGTGGGTATGTCTTTGTTTGTTCCCCCCTCTTGGGGGCCTGTCGCTGCAGGTCAGAGGTGGACTTCGCTCTGACCTTTTGCAGCCTAGTTCTGGGGTCTCACTAGTAGGTCTGTTTGGTGGTGGGTCTCTGCACTGGCTTGGTGTTAAGCAACTGGTTGTTGAGAGCTTTTAGTGAATTAAACCTGTATGTCGTTTCAGGAAAAATCACTAGGAAAAGCTAGACCAGGTCAGAGAAAATGTCCTTCCTGCAAAACCCCCCTCAGAGATTCATGGCAGAAGGCAATGTGCAGAAATTGTATCAGAGAATTAGTGGAAGAGGAAACATCTCAACAATATAAGGATTTGTTTTCTTCGGTTAAAGAGCTGACAAACTCTTTGAGTTCAGTCAAGTCCATCCTGATACAAAACCCTCCCGCACAGACCGAGCCTCAGAACTTACCGCCCAGCCCCAGGGCGTCGTCATCCAGACAGGTGGAAACTGAAGAGTCTGGAGACGAAGGGGGTAGTACTCTCATCTCCTTCAGGGATTCTGAGGAGGAGGAAGAGGAAGAAGATAGCAGGGGCTCCAAATTCAAGCTATCACTAGAGGAAGTAGATGATATTTTAAAAGCAATCTACACTACTCTAGAAATTCAGGAAGAAAGAGTACAACTGTCAGTTCATGACAAAATGTACCAGGGGTTGGACGAAACAAAACGGCGAGTTTTTCCTGTCCACAGGGTCCTCTCAGACTCAGTGAGAAAGGAGTGGAAGGACCCAGAAAAAGCCCCTTTCTTCTCTAAAGCTCTCAAAAGAAGGTTTCCCTTCGAAGATAAGGACTCAGAGGTTTGGAACAAGAAACCCAGAGTCGATGCAGCTTTCTCGCAGGTATCCAGACGAACGGATCTAGCCTTTGAAGATATGGGGATCCTTAAAGACCCAATGGACAAAAAAGCTGACTCCATCCTTAAAAAAGCTTGGGATGCTGCGTCAGTCAGTCTAAAACCAGCAATGGCAGCTACGGTGGTGGCCAGGAATCTGGAATGTTGGGTAGAGAAGCTGAAGAGCCATATTGAGGCGGGGACACCCCGCAAGGATCTCTTAGAGTCCTTTCCACTGATCCTGAATGCAGTCAAATACATGGCGGATGCATCAGCAGAATCAGTTAAACTGGCCGCTAGGTCTTCGGCTCTTGTAAATTCAGCCAGGAGAGCAGTTTGGCTGAAAACATGGTCTGGGGACACTGCCTCTAAGGTCAAGCTGTGTGGTCTTCCCTTCTCGGGTGACTTGCTCTTTGGTCCTGATTTAGAGTCTGTGCTGGATAGAACAGCCGATAAAAAGAAGGCTTTTCCAGTTAAGAAAAAGCAGATTGCTAAAAAGAATTTTCGTGCTTTTCAGCAGTCCCATAAAAAAGACCAGGAGCACAAGAGCAGATGGGGTTCACAGAAGGGCAAAGGCAGGGGTGGAGTCCTCTTTAGATCTCCCCCAGAGCAGTCCCCTAAGAACAAGTGACAATATCTCCCCAGTGGGGGGGAGACTGTCAGCTTTTCGCGAACAATGGGACAGGCTGTCTCCAAATCTGTTCGTGAAGAGCGTTGTCGATCAGGGGTACAGGTTGGAGTTTTCAGAACTACCCCCGAGCAGGTTTTATGTGACAACATTGCCAAGGGATCAGGAGAAGGCCTCTGCAATGAAGCTGTTGTTACAGGAGCTGATACAGCAAGAGGTTCTGATTCAAGTCCCAGTAAACCAGCAGGGCGGGGGTTTTTATTCACATATTTTTCTGGTGAAAAAACCCTCAGGGAAGTACCGTCTAATCCTGAATCTGAAATTCCTGAACAGGTTCATTCGGTACAAACATTTCAGGATGGATACAATTTTCTCCATCACAAAGCTGTTGACCCCAGAATGCTTCATGGCATCCCTGGACCTAAGGGATGCCTACCTTCATATACCAATTCATCAGGCATCGCAGCAGTTCCTGCGCCTGGCATTGAAGGTAGGGAGTTCGGTATGGCACCTCCAATTCAGGGCTCTGCCGTTCGGACTCTCGTCCTCTCCCAGGGTCTTTACGAAGATTATGGCAGAGGCTTTGGAACCCCTGAAATTGAAGGGGATTCCAGTTGTTCCTTATCTGGACGACCTTTTGTTTTTTGCAGACTCCAGGGAGCAGGTCCTAGTCAATCTCCAGAGGGCCCAGTCTCACCTCGAGGGCCTGGGATGGCTTCTAAACCTAGAGAAGTCAATCCTGACCCCCTCACAGGAAATGAAATTTCTGGGGTATACATTAAATTCGATTCTCCAGAAAGTTTTCCTGCCGTTGGAAAAAC
Organism: Lithobates pipiens; assembly: GCF_037356315.1. NCBI lineage: Eukaryota > Metazoa > Chordata > Amphibia > Anura > Ranidae > Lithobates > Lithobates pipiens. The sequence continues at coordinate 14,647,323 of NW_027507825.1, forward strand.
AGGAAAAGTTACAGCTAGCTGTACAGCGGATACAGAGCAACCAGACAGTCTCAGTCAGGATGGCTATGGCAGTTCTGGGCCTGCTTACGGCAGCAATCCCGGCTGTTCAGTGGGCCAGGTTCCATTCCAGACCCCTTCAGAGGGAGGTTCTGTCAAGCTGGTCCCATCAGGATCCTTTGGAAAAACAGCTAAAAATTTCGTCAAAGACGAAAAGGGCTCTTTGGTGGTGGAGAGACCAGGCAAACCTCTCAAGGGGCCTGGTGTGGACCTTTCCTGTGGACAAGCGCCTTACTACAGACGCAAGTGCCTGGGGCTGGGGAGCCCATCTGGATGGTCAGACATCTCAGGGGGTCTGGTCAAAACAGGAAGCTCAAAGATCATCCAACTGGAGGGAGTTGAAGGCGATCTTTCTGGGTTTAGTGGCATTTCAGCAGAGTTTGAGAGGCCACCATGTTCAGGTGTTGTCAGACAACACAACAGCGGTTACCTACATTATGAAGCAAGGGGGAACCAGAAGCAGGAGCTTGATGGAGCTGGCCAATCTGTTGTTAGCCTGGGCAGAACAGAACACAGCCTCACTATCGGCAGTGCATCTGAAGGGCTCTCAGAATTTGTTTGCGGACCTCCTAAGCAGGCGCAAATTGCTAGAGGCAGAATGGAGTCTGAATCAGGAAGTGTTCCTGATGATCTCCGAGGCCTGGGGGGTTCCTCAGGTAGACCTTTTTGCCAGCCAGCAGAACTCAAAGGTGGACAGATTCTTTTCTCTTCACCGAGGAGATGCAGCAATAGGGTTGGATGCATTCGCTCACCCCTGGCATTACCAGCTGTGCTATGCCTTTCCCCCCTTTCCTCTAATTCCACTAGTACTGAGGAAATTCAGGGAAGAAAGGACAGACTTAATACTAGTCACTCCTTTTTGGCCAAAAAGACCCTGGTTCGTGGGTCTTCGAAACCTAGCCTCGAAGCCCCCATGGAGGTTACCACTCAGAAAAGATCTGTTATCCCAGGGGACAGTAAGTCATCCAGAAGTGGAACTCCTGCAGCTAACCGCCTGGTTTCTGAGGAGGACCTGTTAAAGGCTAAAGGTCTCTCAGATAAAGTAGTAAAGACCCTGCTGTCCAGTAGGAAGGCAGTTACACAGGCAATTTACATGAAGGTCTGGAAAAAGTTCAACTCCTGGTGCAGTTCTAGAGAACTCAAGGTCAAGAGCACGGTGTCAGTCTTGGAGTTTCTCCATGAAGGAATGGAGAAGGGTCTCGCAGCCAGTACCCTGAAGACTCAGGTGGCTGCCTTATCAGTTTTCTTTGAAAAGACTTTATCTAAAGAAACTTTAATTTCTAGATTTTTTAGGGCTCTTGCTCGAAATAGACCAGTAGCCCTTAAAGACTTTCCCAGTTGGGATTTGTCTACAGTTTTACAGGGTCTCTCGGGAGCACCGTTTGAACCCTTACAGGAGGCTTCTTTGCAGAAGGTGGTTTTAAAAACAATCTTTTTGGTGGCCATCACCTCGGCCAGGAGAGTCAGCGAGCTCCAAGCTCTAGCTATTACAGAACCCTTCCTTAGAATTTATCAGGACAGGGTGGTACTGAGGACGGATCCAGCATTCCTACCGAAAGTATCCTCAACTTTCCATCGATCACAGGAAATAGTGTTACCTACATTCTCTGCAAGCCCAGCAAATGCAGGAGAGGAAGTTTTTCACACATTGGATGTGAGAAGATGTCTTTTACAGTTTCTGAAAGTTACTAAAGAATTTAGAAAATCAAACGCCCTCTTTGTGATATTTTCTGGATCACGCAAGGGGGAGAAAGCTTCTAAAAGTACGCTGGGTAGGTGGCTTAAGTTGGCTATAACAGAAGCCTATAAAGCAAAAGGAGAAATACCTCCCTCAGGTATTGCTGCCCACTCTACTAGATCCACGGCAGTTTCCTGGGCTGAAAGGGCCGGTGCCACGCCTGAACAAATCTGCAAGGCTGCCACTTGGTCCAGTTATTCGACATTTCTCCGGCATTACCGGTTAGATCTACTGTCTGCAGCAGATCAGGCCTTCGGCAGGAAGGTACTGCAGGCAGTAGTCCCGCCCTAGGGTAAGTTTCTCGGTTATCCTCTCCGGGGTTGTCCTGAAAGGCGATTTGAGAAAGACTCAGTTAGACTTACCGGTGACGGTATTTCTAAGAGCCTTTCAGGACAACCGTTACTTCCCTCCCTAGGTTATGCTTAGTAAATGTATTAAGTTCTACCATGGTGTTGTGCTTTCTGTGCTTTGTTTTCCAGCGTCGGAAGGCCACAATAACTGAAGCCATGGAGGAGGAGGAGGTGTTTTTAAAGTGGGCATGTGTTTCCTGATTGCAAGGTGGAGCTACACTCTCTCCGGGGTTGTCCTGAAAGGCTCTTAGAAATACCGTCACCGGTAAGTCTAACTGAGTCTTTTTGCGATTCGGCACTGCGTCGCTTTAACTGACAATTGCGCGGTCGTGCGACGTGGCTCCCAAACAAAATTGACGTCCTTTTTTTCCCACAAATAGAGCTTTCTTTTGGTGGTATTTGATCACCCCTGCGGTTTTAATTTTTTGCGCTATAAACAAAAATAGAGCGACAATTTTGAAAAAAAACGCATTATTTTTTACTTTTTGTTATAATAAATATCCCCCAAAAATATATAAAAAAACATTTTTTTCCCTCAGTTTAGGCTGATACGTATTCTTCTACATATTTTGTGGTAAAAAAAATCGCAATAAGCAATTATTGATTGGTTTGCGCAAAAGTTATAGCGTTTACAATATAGGGATAGTTTTATAGCATTTTTATTAATCATTTTTTATTTTATTTTTTTACTAGTAATGGCGGCGATCTGCGATTTTTATTGTGACTGCGACATTGTGGGGGACCCATCGGACATTTTTGACGCATTTTTGGGACCATTGTCATTTATACAGTAATCACTGCTATATAAATGCAGTGATTCCTGTGTAAATGACACTGGCAGTGAAAGGGTTAACCAGTGGGTGGCAGTGTAGGGGTTAAGTGTTCCTAGGGGTGTGTTACTAACTGTGGGGGGGTTGGGCTTTCATTTAGTGTACACTGATCTCTGCTCCAATCACATGGAGCAGAGATCAGCGTCACTAGTTGCTAGGCAGAATGGAAAAATGTTGTTTACACAGCATTTCCTCCATTCGGCCGCTCCGTGAGACGATCGCAAGGATGCCCGCGGCGTTCGAGTCCGCGGGTCCCGCGACCGGACTCACGGGGGTCCGACCAGCGCGGAAGCGCGCCGCCGGCGGCGCGCTCCCGATGGCAGGGCGGCATCGAATATTGGACGTACCTGTACGCCAATATGCCTGCCCGTGCCATTCTGTCGACGTACATCGTCGTGCGCTGGTCGGGAAGTGGTTAATGCAGCTGCAGTATTTGTACTTTTTTTTTTTTTTTTATCGTTAAGTTGATATTAAACATTATTTACAATTTAATAACCGTGTTTTAAATTTTTCTCTCTGAAGGGAGCTCGAGCCAAAGAAAGAAGAATCAAAGGGATGAATAGAGAGATGGTGATCTGCGAAGGTCTACAGTGCAGCCTGATGGATGTGCGACTTCCTGTATAAATTGTGTATTTTGGAACCAGCTCTTATCTGTTATATATAATAAATATGATTTTCAATGGTAATATTTCTTCAGTTTATTTCCTATTGAAAAGGTCTACAAGATGGTAAATGGAGCGGGGGGGGGGGGGGGGAGTAAAATATGTATATAAATAATAACTATGGATCTTGATCTATTTTGTCTTCAGTTGCAGTAGATCCAGTGTATATACAAAATGTTTATTAACCACTTGCCTACCAGACACTTACACCCCCTTCAGCGCTTTCACACTGTTCACACACTTTGAATGACAGTTGCACGGTCGTGCTACACTGTACCCAAACAATTTTTGTTATCATTTTCTTCACACAAATGGAGCTATCTTTTGGTGGTTTTTAATCACTGCTGCATTTTTTATTTTTTTATTTTTTAAAAAAAAAAAAAAGACCAAAAATATTGGGGGAAAAAAAGTGTTGTGTTTTTTTTTTTTTTTTTTTTTTCCTGTCAGTAAATTTTGGAACCAAGTAATTTTTCATCCTCACTGATGTGTGCTGATGAGGCAGCACTGGTGGGCATTGATGAGGAGGCACTATTATGCCGCACTGATACCCTGTTTCCCCTAAAATAAGACCTAGCGTAATTGTCGGTGTTGGCTGCAATATAAGCCCTACCACCCAAATAAGCCCTACTCTGTTTCCTCAAAAATAAGCCCTACCCTGAAAAGAAGACCTACAAGGACTTTAACTAGGGCTTTTATTGCAGCCAACACCGACAATCACACTAGGTCTTATTTTAGGGGAAACAGGGTAGGTGGTACTGGTGGGCTTTGATGGGCAGCACTGATATGCAGCACTGATTGGAATTTTTCATCCTCACTGATGTGCGCTGATGAGGCAGCACTGATGGGCTGAACTGGTGGGCATTGATGAGGAGGCACTATTATGCCGCACTGATAGGTGGTACTGGTGGGCTTTGATGGGCAGCACTGATTGGTGGCACTTGTGGGCACTGTATGCTGACAATGGTGGGCACTGTTTTGCGACACTTTATTGTAATCGGGGCACTGATGATCAGTGCCCTGATTATATCCCTAGATGTCCCCCTGTGAGGAGATAACTCTGATCGGCTCTCCTTACACTCTGTCAGTGTGAGGCGAGGAGGGCCGATTACCGGCACTTCCTTGTTTTACATGTTTTTCAGGAACGTCCATCAGAAGGAGGGATTGCGCGTGCCCGCGCAGCGGCGCGATCCCGATGCGCTCGTGTCACCCGGACATGGCGTATCTCGGATTGGCAGGAGGGCTCTGTGATTGGCCCTCCTGATCACATGACGGCCGTGTCTAATCACAGCCATCATGTGATGTAAACAAACAGCCGGTTGCCAGGCAATCGGCTCTCCTCTCCTCACACGGAAGTAGTCGCTGAGGAGAGGAGAGCAGATCGCTGCAGCCGGCTGATGATCAGTGAGTATGAGCTGTTTTTACAGCTTTTTACTCACTGATCACCAGTCTAGTGTAATACACACATGTCCCCAAATAATAAAAACACATGTCCCCCACATATGTCCCACTAAAATCACATGTCCCAATGATTATCTGCACACATATGTACATGATCATTTGCGTACATATGTCCGTGATCACACAAACCAATTATTATACACTTAACAGAATTTTTTTTTACCAAAAGCATGTAGTAGAATACATTTTGGCTTAAATTCACCACAAAATTTGATTTAATTGGATTTCTTTTAAAATAGAAAGAAGAAAATATTGTTTTTTTTTTTTTCCAAATTTCCACTTTTTTTGCGTATCACAAAAAAAAAAAACGGATTCGTGAATAAATACCACCAAAATAAAGCTCTATTTGTGTGAACAAAATGATAAAAATTTCATTTGGGTTCAGTGTAGCATGACCGCGCAACTGTCATTGAAAGTGCGAGAGCGCTGAAAGATGAAAATTGGGCTGGGAAGGAAGGGGGTGAAAGTGCCCGGTATTGTAGTGGTTAAAGAGCCACAGACAAGGCTCTTTACAGAGATCGGGGTAGGGCCGTGTCCTAGCAACATATGTCGTCCCAAAACTAGAGCTTCACCGCGCCGCCGTCAAGCTTTGACAGTGGATGGGCAGCAAGCAGTTAAAGTAGCTTTCCAGGTAAGGATATTTTTTTATATATATATATAAATTTACATTGGTGCAACTTGAACCAATGTAATTATGGATGCACTATACCTGGCTGATGCCCATGGAAGCTGAAAATCGCTGTAGTAGATACCACTACTACACCACTGTAGTGAAGGGTGCCACATCACCTGTCACCACTTGCAGAATGTCACTTACCACGTCACCTGCCACCATTTGCAAATTGTCACCTGCCACCATTTGCAAATTGTCACCTGCCACCATTTGTCACTTGCCACATCACCTGCCACCATTTGCAGATTGTCACCTGCCACCATTTGTCACTTGCCACATCACCTGCCACCATTTGCAGATTGTCACCTGCCACCATTTGCAGATTGTCACTTGCCACGTCACCCATCACCATTTGCAGATTGTCACTTGCCACATCACCTGTCACCACTTGCAGATTGTCACTTGCCACATCACCTGCCACCATTTGCAAATTGTCACTTGCCACCATTTGCAGATTGTCACTTTCCACGTCACCTCTCACCATTTGCAGATTGTCACTTGCCTTGTCACCTGTTACCATTTGAAAATTGTCACTTGCCATATCACCTGTCACCATTTGCAGATTGTCACTTGCCACGTCACCTGTCACCATTTGCAGATTGTCACTTTCCACCATTTGCAGATTGTCACTTGCCACATCACCTGTCTCATTTGCAGACTGTCACTTGCCATGTCACCTGCCGCCATTTGCAGATTGTCACTTGCCACATCACCTGCCGCCATTTGCAGATTATCACTTGCCACATCACCTGACACCATTTGCAGATTGTCACTTGCCACATCACCTGCCGCCATTTGCAGATTGTCACTTGCCACATCACCTGCCGCCATTTGCAGATTGTCACTTGCCACGTCACCTGACACTATTTGTCACTTGCCACGTCACCTTTCACCATTTGCAGATTGTCACTTGCCACGTCACCTGCCGCCATTTGCAGATTGTCACTTGCCACATCACCTGACACCATTTGCAGATTGTCACTTGCCACGTCACCTGCCACCATTTGTCACTTGCCACATCACCTGCCACAATTTGCAGATTGTCACTTGCCATGTCACCTGACATTTGCAGATTGTCACTTGTCACGTCACCTGACACCATTAGCAGATTGTCTTTTGCCACCATTTGCAGATTGTCACTTGCCACATTAACTGCCACCATTTGCAAATTGTCACTTGCCACGTCACCTGCCACCATTTGCAAATTGTCACTTGCCACGTCACCTGCCACAATTTGCAGATTGTCACTTGCCACTTCACCTGTCACCATTTTCAAATTGTCACTTGCCACAATTTGCAGATTGTCACTTGCCACCATTTGCAGATTGTCACTTGCCACCATTTGCAGACTGTCACTGGCCACATCACCGGCCACTAGATGTGGGTTATCACTTGCCAACTGATGTGGATTGTCGCTTGCCATGCCAGCCAGTGCCACCAAATGTGCCTTGTCGCTTCATTGGTTGCAGGCTGGCAGCACTGATCCATTTAGTGAGGGCAGAACCAGAGAGCGGAGATGCGGGACGGGCAGTGAGAGATGATGTCATCTCTCTGCTCCCCACCACATATCGCTCCCATCGACACATTATGCTCATTATGAGGGGCTCCCACCCTCCCTGCGCTGTCCTCATTATGAGGGGCTCCCACCCCCCCTGTACTGTGATCAATATGAGGGTCTCCCACCATCCCTGTGCTGTGCTCATTATGAGGGGCTCCCACCATCCCTGTGCTGTGCTCATTATGAGGGGCTCCCACCATCCCTGTGCTGTGCTCATTATGAGGGGCTCCCACCATCCCTGTGCTGTGCTCATTATGAGGGGCTCCCACCATCCCTGTGCTGTGCTCATTATGAGGGGCTCCGACCATCCCTGTGCTGTGCTCATTATGAGGGGCTCCCACTATCCCTGTGCTGTGCTCATTATGAGGAGCTCCCACCATCCCTGTGCTGTGCTCATTATGAGGGGCTCCCACCCTTCCTGTGCTGTGCTCATTATGATGGGCTTCCACCATCCCTGTGCTGTGCTCATTATGAGAGGCTCCCACCATCCCTGTGCTGTGCTCATTATGAGGGGCTCCCACCATCCCTGTGCTGTGCTCATTATGAGGGGCTCCGACCATCCCTGTGCTGTGCTCATTATGAGGGGCTCCGACCATCCCTGTGCTGTGCTCATTATGAGGGGCTCCCACCATCCCTGTGCTGTGCTCATTATGAGGGGCTCCCACCCTCCCTGTGCTGTGCTCATTATGAGGGGCTCCCACCATCCCTGTGCTGTGCTCATTATGAGGGGCTCCCACCATCCCTGTGCTGTGATGACTTCCTGGGTTTTTAACTTCATCATAACAAATAATCGTAATTATTATGACAATAATAAAATGATATTAACGAACATTCTTATTTTGTCCGATTCTGAATCTCCCATCGACTACCAGTACCAGTCTCCCACTCCCATATTAAAAAAAGGTAATTTTCCCAACCCTAAGGGCCGGTTCACACTGCAGGCGATGCGAGGCGACACCGACTTGCCTCGCCGCGACCTGCCGCGACCTCAGCGGCAACTTGCAGATGACTTCTGTATAGAAGTCAATGCAAGTCGCCCCGAGGTCGCCCAGAAGTAGTACAGGAACCTTTTTTCTGAGTCGGAGCGACTCGAGTCGCTCCTCTCAGAACGGTTCCATTGTACAGAACGGGGGCGACTTGCCAGAGCGCGGCAAGGCGAGTCGTGTCGCCTCGCATCGCCCGCAGTGTGAACCGGCTCTTACGCAGCAGCAGCAGAAGAAAACCTCTGATTGGTCAACAAAACACCAGTCACGTTTCCGTTGTAACAGAATTTGGATCCGAAATTCATCAACGAAAGTTTGTATTTCATATACAATTCGGAAGCATAGAAATTCGTATTTCGGATCTTCCGAATGTATGAATTTTCAGAAATTCATACGAATTTTCGATTAGTACGAAACGAACCGCACATGTCTAGCAGCCAGTACTCTTGGCCTGGGGATGAGTCCTGTCTGGGAGGAAAAAAAAGGGGTACTAGAAAAACTAAGAAGAAGTTACAAAAATAATATTTATTGAAAAAATGACATAGTATGATTACAGTATTCAAAAAAAAAAAAAAAAATCATATAAGAATGATACAACTTGTACAGTGAGTCCTTGTACGTCTACGTGTTTCGCCGTAAGGCTTCTTCAGGACAACCGAGGCTCAGAGATATAACTATCTATATAACTCACTATCTGAAATTAGATATATTACAATTAAAATCCAATACAACACATCATATTGCATTAAAAAGCGTATGCTAGACCATCTAAGAGAGAGCGAGAGGGACAAAGAGACACATAGGGCCATAAAGGTACCTTTGGGTGGGTTAAGCCTCGTGTACAAATATCCAGTGGCTGGAGAGTTACCAGAGGTGTGAAATATTTCCAACAAACTGTAAAAAGGTAAATAGTACGCAATTGGTTTTAAGAAAAAAAACTGGGGGACATTTAAAAAAATGAAATATATACCTACTAGTAAATAAATAAATGTTGCTACGACAGGGGCAGGTGTGCATCTTGTAACATAATGGACAAATAGCACTTGAATGTCTAGGGTCCACAAGGGAAAAATGCCATTGAAATTCAGCGAGGCTAAAGACTCTAACAATAAATATATTACTTATCATTAGAGTCTTTTTTTCTCTCATAGATCTCTCTATTACAGCCACTTTTTGCTAGCCGGTATATACTATACTATACTATATAGGAGCATAGGCTCCTCTACAAGGGGATATTGCAGTTGTGCTACTGCCGAGAGCTCCAAAACAATACACACACTGCCTGGAGACCCCGCACCCCCATTTCATTGTATAGCTTTAGATAGACATGTGCATTTAGTTTAGTTCCAAATTCGTTTTTTAACGATTTTTTTACAAATTCGTTAAATCCTGAAATTTCCAAATTTTTGAATTTCTGAACTTTCGAATTTCCGAATTTTTGAATTTCCGAAAATTAGGAATTTCAAAAATGTGAAAATTCTAAATTTTCCAAAAATTTTAAAAATTCTACATTTCGGAAACGGTGGAAAATTGAAAATGTCTAAATTTCGGAAATTTAAAATTTCAGAAATTCGATATTTCAAAATTAGGAACTATGAAAATTCAAAAATTTGGAAATGTGAAAATCCAAAAATAAGAATGAAAATCTGAAAATTCAAAAGAATACAAAACCGAAAATTCAAAATCCAAAAATCGGAAATAATAACTGAATAATAACTATTACATTTTCTGAATTTTGAATTTCCGATTTATTTTCTGCATTTCGTTTAGTTCTGAATTCGTTTTTTAATAATTTTTTACAAATTCGTTAAATCTTGAAATTTCCAAATTTTTCCATTTCCAAAATTTAGAATTTCCAAGTTTTCGGAAATTTGAAAATTCTAAATTCTCTGAAATTTTGGAAATTCTAAAATTAAAAAATTATAAATGTCGTAAATTGGAGAATTTCGTAAATTGGAAAATTTCGTAAATTGGAAAATTTCGTAAATTTGAAAATTTCGTAAATTGGAAAATTTGAAAATTCAAATTGAGAAATTAAAAATTTAGAAAATTTGACATTTCAGAAATTCGAAATTTCAGTAATTTGAAATTTCAGAAATTCTAAAATTCGAAATTAGGAAATGTAAAAAATTCTAAAATATGGAAATTTGAAAATCCAAAAATAAGAATGAAAATCTGAAAATTCAAAAGAATAAAAACCAAAAACTAGAAAACTCAAAAAGCTGAAATATTAACTAATAATAACTATTAAATTATAGGTATTGGCATTTCCTTTCAAATTTGGCTGTTAGTGAACGTAACAATTTATCTGAAGTTAAAGCGGAAGTAAACCCATCCATAAAACTGTTTAATTTCCGGCATGTGCCAGAAATGTAACACTCCCATTAGTTGTGTTTTCAACCAAACTGTCAAACCATCCAATAGCTGGTGTCATAACTGATCACATGTGAAGCATCATGGCAGTTGTAGATTAAACAGAGGCTAAGATGGCAGCTTCCTTGGCTGAAAACGATAGGAGGGTTTACTTACACTTTAAGAAATATCTGAAATAACGAAAGCCGTAACTAAACGAATGAAATGTAATGATAATCATACATTTACAATTACAATTACTAATAATAATAAATAACAATAATAATAAAACCTTTTTTATTATTATTATCTATTATTAATTTGTTCTATTCCATTTGTTTAGATGCAGCATTCCGCTATTTCAGATAATTTGTAACTTCAGATAAATTTGTATTCATTACGTTCACAAACAGCCAAATTTGAAAGGAAATTCCAATACCTATAATTTAATAGTTTGTTATTATTAGTTAGCTATTATTTAGAATTTTACTGATTTCCTTTCTTTTTTTCAGATTTTCGAATTTCTAGATTTTCGAATTTTGGAATTTCTGAATTTCAAAAATTTTAAGTTTCGGAAATTCGAAAATTTGGAAATTTGAAAATCCAAATTTTAGAATTTCTGAAAAAAGCAAAAAAAAACAAATGAAATTAAAGTGAACACATTTTTTGTCAGTGCACGTCAGGCTGTAGTTTTATTTGGATGCAATTGAGGGCATGTCCCCTTTAACCGATTTGCTCTGTGGGGCCCAGCTCTGGTTTAGCTATTTGCTCACCTCAGAGAGAGCCATCACATCGCTGAAGGCCGTTCTTCTGTTCCACCTCTACCACCACACACTAATGGGTACAGGGCATTGGTGGCTGGTGCTCCATTTTTTTGAGGGGGCGCAAACATAGCCCCAATTAACTCCACCGGCCCCCATCACTCGCCTGTGATGGGCTTACAGACAGACAGACAGACAGACCGACCGACCGGGTGAAGGTGCAGATATACTGTAAACCATGGCTCTAGAACATGGCTCTCCAAACTATGGCACTCCAGTTGTTCAGAAACTACAATTCCCATCATGCCTCATCATGTCTGTGAATGTTTTACAATGCCTCATGGGACATGTAGTTCTGCAATAGCTGGAGGGCCATAGTTAGGAGATCCCTGATCTACAACATAGTGCCGGGACCTCTCATGGAATATATGCAGTATATAGGAGATGTGTAATTAAATGATTTCCCCCTTGTAGAACAATGGTGTGTATGAGATGGGTGGCAGTTGGAGGGGAGCGTAGTCAAGTGTTTTCAGGGTAGACAATGTCAGTGGTGGCAGACCTCCCCTCCCCCACCCTAGAAAGCCCCCCCACCCCGCCCATCGGGCAGCCAGCAGTAATGCACCTACCCGATCCAGGGCTGGGGCTATGCTGTGGTCTCCTCTCCTCGTGTGCGAGCGGCATCCTCAGGTGTCTGCTCCTCCCGTGTCTCCTCTCTGTTTTCCAAAGCGCTGGGCATCCAATAGGATCGCCCGATGCTTTAGCCAAATGGGAAGTAGGCCTTACGGCCTGCTTCCTGATTGGCGGGGAGGAACGTTGGTGTGAAAATAGCAAAAACTCATTCTCTATCGGCACACAATTGGGTGGGATCGTGGCACACTCTCTGCTCCCCAAGGCCACCCTTTTTTTAAGCCTATTAGAGCCTTCGGCTCTAATTAGGTGCTTAACCGCTTGCCGACCAGCCGCCGTCATTATACAGTGGCAGGACAGCACGATCCCGCAAGCCATCGTAGCCATCGGTCGGCTCGTGGGATCGGGATAGCAGGCACACACGCGTGCCCGCTGCACTGCGGGGGGGGGGGTGCCAATCGCAGACACGAGAGGCAGAACAGGGACAAATCCCTGTTCTGTTCTGTGAGGAGAGACAGATCGTGAGTTCCTAATAGCTAGAACGATCTGTCATCCCCTCTAGTCAGTCCCCTCCCCCTACAGTTAAAAACACGTAGCAGGGAACACAGTTAACCCCTTGATCACCCCCTAGTATTAATCCCTTCCCTGCCAGTGACATTTTTACAGTAATCAGTGCATTTTTATAGCACTGATCGCTGTATAAATGCCAATGGTCCCAAAAATGGGTCAAAAGTGTCCGATGTGTCCGCATAATGCTGCAGTCCTGATAAAAAACGCCATTTCTAGTAAAAAACAAAATAATAATAATAAAAATGCTATAAATCTATCCTCTATTTTTTAGGCGATAACTTTTGCACAAACCAATCAATATACACTTATTGCGATTTTTTTTTATACCAAACATATGTGTAGTGTCGGTACTCCAAATGAGTATGCGCTATGTCTGTAAATCTAGTTTTTGCCCAAAACTGTAGTTGAGTTTTGGGATTAATTGTTCTAAATTATGCGTTGGCATCAGTTTTGCTGGGCTGTATTAAGGTTCTGCCTGGTCATAGGTGGAGTTCGCACCTCTGAGAGGCACTACAACGCAGTCTGGTTGGACGCATTGGGTACCAATTTCTCTCTCGGAGCCAATCAGTCAGCGTTTGTCATGCTGTGTATTCCGGGAGGGAGTACTTAACATGCTGAAGTCACATGGTTCTGGGTTCCGGTCCAGAAGTTGGTGTTGACTCCGTGGTCCTGGTCCTCCTGACCAGCCCCCAGGGGCCGTCATGGCCTGGGGTGCAGATGCATCTGTTTCCAAGCCTCGGAACTGGCTAGTTCGAGGTGTAGTAACTGGAAGGAGGATTCTAAGGTGTTCCGGTGCCATCTCGGGTTTGGAGAGGCCCAGCAACTCTACATGCAACCAGGGGAGGACTCTTCAGTAAGAGGGCCACGCACGAGGCTGGCTGCTCGGTAAGAGCCTGGATGCTGAGTTGTCATGGACATTGATTAAATCCACATTTCTTACAGTATAGCCGCACCTGCTGCAAGATTCTGGTACAGTAAGAAAAGTTCATACCTCTTTTGCCTTCCGGAGCCTATGTGTGAGGTTATCAGGTCTTTAAACCCTTTTTGTGGCAATCCTTGGAAGCACTGTCAAGGTGCCCAGGGAAGACAGTGCGACATGGAAGTCCAACTAATTTTTGAAAATTATTCAACTGCTGGATGATTACCCAAAATGTTTCATCATTGGGTCAGCCCAAAACGTAGTGGTTCTTTGGTTTTAGGAAGAGACAAAGTAAAGTACTTAGTTGTTTTAGAAAAGGTTTTAGACTTAGATGAGAGAATTCTATTGAGTCTGGGATAGAATACTGCTTTCTAACAAACTGTGTAATGTGTTTGTGTTGCTGTTGTGTTTCTTTTTCAGGATTCACCGAGATCGTCTGTCAATCTACTGGAGAATGGGTGGTGTAGATAGATAGGATTGGGTGGTATGTGTACAGTCTGTTAATGTGAACTGTTTTATTGTGACTAATCTTAAATATGTTGTTATCCCTTTTTTGCTTCCTCATCCCAACACCTCAAAAGCTCAGGTGCTTAACCATTTTTTGTAGTGTTAGGAAGTTTTCCTTTAGCGAGGCGATGAGGACATCATCTCATTGACCGAGGGGAGTGTGTAGCGCCGGTACACCAAATGAGTACTCCCCTCTTTTTTAGGCGATAACTTTTGCACAAACCAATCAATATACACTTATTGCGATTTTTTTTTTTATACCAAAAATATGTGTAGTGTCGGTACTCCAAATGAGTATGCGCAATGTCTGTAAATCTAGTTTTTGCCCAAAACTGTAGTTGAGTTTTGGGGTTAATTGTTCTAAATTATGCTTTGGCATCAGTTTGGCTGGGCTGTATTAAGGTTCTGCCTGGTCATAGGTGGAGTTCGCACCTGTGAGAGGCATTAGAACGCAATCTGGTTGGACGCATTGGGTACCAATTTCTCTCTCTGAGCCAATCAGTGGGCGTTTTTCTCGCTGTGTATTCCGAGAGGGAGTACTTAAGGTGCTGAAGTCACGTGGTTCCGGGTTCCAGTCCAGAAGTTGTTGCTGATTTCCATGGTCCTGGTCATCCTGGCCAGCCCCCAGGGGCTCTCATGGCCTGGGGTGCGGATCCATCCGTTTCCGAGCCTCGAACTGGACTGGCTAGTTCGAGGGGCAGTAACTAGAAGGAGGATTCTAAGGTGTTCCGGTGCCGTCTCGGGTTTGGAGAGGCCCGGCAACTCTACATGCAACCAGGAGAGGACTCTTCAGTAAGAGGGCCACGCACGAGGCTGGCTGCTCGGCAAGAGCCTGGAAGCTGAGTTGCCATGGACATTGATTTAATCCACATTTCTTACGGTATCGCCATACCGGCTGCAAGATTCTGGTACAGTAAGAAAAGTTCCTACCTCTATCCTTCCGGTTACAAATAAGTTTTCAACCAAGTCTGTGTGAGAGACTTTGCAAAGTTAAAATGACTTTTTAGCTGCTAGATCCAAGGTCAAGGATTTATCCAACAGTTAAATAATCCAGTTGCGAGTGGCTGTTCCCTGGATTATGTACAGAGAGAGACCTTTATTGAAGCAGCAGTTTCAAGCATTTTAGCTAAACTTTATCCTGATACCCTCTATTCCCAATTTAGAGACTGAGTTTGTTCAACTGTTTTATGCAAAATAAAAATCCTGACAAGGAATTCAAGTGTCGGTCTCTACAGTTACTGGGTTATCATCCCTGGGAACCCCTAGACAAGGACAACGAGTTACGAGCTGGTGGAGGTAAACAGTAACCCCCAAAAAATTCAGCCGCTCCTTCGGGGGTAAGTGCTACATATGTAGAAGAATACATATCAGCCTAAAATGAGAAAAAATGTGCTTTAAAAAAATGGGGATATTTATTATAGCAAAAAGTACAAAATATTGTGGTTTTTTTCAAAATTTTCGGTCTTTTTTTGTTTATAGCAAAAAAAAAAAAAAAAAAAAAGCAGAGATGATCAAATACCACCAAAAGAAAGCAATATTTGTGGGAAAAAAAGGACGTCAATTTTGTTTGGGTGCAGCGTCGTACGAGCGTGCAATTGTCAGTTAAAGGGATGCAGTGCCGAATCGCAAAAAATGGCCTGGTCATTCAGCAGCCAAATCATCTGGGGCTGAAGTGGTTAAAGTGATTGTAAGGGTCATTTTTTTTTAAATAACAAACATGTCACACTTACCTCCACTGTGCAGCTCATTATGCACAGAGTGGCCCCAAACCTGCTGTTTTGGGGTCCCTTGGCAGCTCTCGCGGCTCACCCCACATCAGATAACCCACTAGGAGAAGCATGCTCCCGAGTCCAGCATTCAGCGTCCATAGCGGCCAGATGCAGGACTCAGTCCCTGACCCCCCCCCCCCCCTGCGTCTTTGGATTTAATTGACAGCAGCAGGAGCTAATGGCTGTGCTGCTATAAACCTATCCAATCAACAGTCGGGAGCCCATGGAGAGAGAGACAGTGCATCTTTGCCGTCTGAATAAAGGGGTTCAAGTAAATAAAACGGGGGGCCGGTGACTGCCAGGTGTTTTTTCACCTTAATGCATAGGATGCATTAAGGTGAAAAACACGAACCTTTACAGCCCCTTTAAAAAAAAAACTTGCCTTAGGAATGCATGCTTCCTGAAAGGGGCCGGGCGCCTAAATAGGCGGGCGGCGGCACGGATGGGGGGGTGACGGCGCAAGGGCCGCCATAGGCCCTGTCCACTGTCCACTGCAGCCTTCATGTAAAAAAAAAATTCTGGTTGCCCACACACCCAAAGAAATCACCTTTATTAGAAATCTTAAAAAACATCTTCACAACGAGGTGATACAGCATATACAGTTAACGCGTTTCATGGCATTTTCAGATTACACGCTGAATTAGCATGAAACGCGTTTATATACTGTATCTCTTCGTTGTGAAGATTCTTTTTAATGAAGACTTCTAATAAAGGTGATTTCTTTGGATGTGTGACCAACCCACATTTTATTTTACATGATAACTGTACTCTTCCTTTCTAAAGAAAGGTGTTTGGTGGGTATGGTTTCTATCTCTAGTCAGCTTGCCGTTTTCTCATCCAGGGGACCCCCTAGTAAAAAAAATGTTCCTTGTTGACAGTAGGCTTTTTCTGTCTGCCTCATTCACATCCAGATCTAGTAAATTGGAGCATGTTTGACCTCTGCCATCTTGTATGTACATGGGGCTAACAATGCCTAGGTGCCTGTCCTGCATTTCCGAGGACCCATGACCACCTTGGTCACCACTCGAAGGACCATTGGCTCCCCTACAGGGGCTGATTGCACTTGTGTGATTGCTGTGAGCTCCTAGTCAATGTGCACACTGACCCAGGACCCTATACCTCTATTTTGTAGTGGATTTCCAGTTTTCCTGAGACCAAGGCTGTCTTTTAATATTGATTGGACCCTGGGCAAACATTCTCACACCAATGCCCCACCCTCCCATGCATGTTCATTTTCCACCTGCTCTGAGACACAATAAATAGCATCTAGACTCAAAATCAGTTTACTGAGCAGATCATGCAACAATTGCAATTGGTTACAGGATATCATTACCACTCATTGATTAATTGCTAGAGGTTACTGCTCATCATTACTGCTAACTGATTGGTTGCTATTGGTTACTGTTCATCGTAACCACTTACTTATTTGTTGCTATATGTAAACATGGCATTCTCTCTATGGAGGTATTCCTTGACTGAACGTGGCAGTCTCCCTATGGAGTGGCCCCTGGACTTAGTTGCAATCCCTCTATGAAGAGGTCACTGGACTGGAGATGGCAATCTCTCTATGAAGGGCCACCTGGACTGAAGGTGGCTATCTCTCTATGAAGGGGCCCCCTGGACTGGAGATGGCAATCTCTCTATGAAGGGGCCCCCGGACTAGAGATGCCAATCTCTCTCTGAAGGAGCCCCTGGACTGGAGGTGGCAATCTCTCTATGAAGGGGGCCCCTGGACTGGAGATGGCAATCTCTCTCTGAAGGGGCCCCCTGGAATGGAGATGGCAATCTCTCTCTGAAGGGGCCCCCTGGACTTAAGGTGACCAGATTTTTAAAATGAAATCCAGGGACATATTTTTTTTTTACTAGCAATGGCGGCAATCAGCGACTCTCTGCCCATAGCCGCTCGCCGCCCGCATAACAGCCTGTCAAGTCTTACTCTTCGGGCCCCGGGTACTACTGGGTGGGGAGCGGAGGAAGATCACTCCACCAGGGAAGGCAAGGAGATAAGCAGGCAGGTGGCTGGCAGGGACTTGAGCCAAGGCAGAAGAATATGTGAGCGGAGCTGGATGGGCATGCACCTGAAACTGAATAAATATTTCCTCCGCTCCGACTTGCACATGATCATCAGAAAGGGGAACGGATAATGAAAAAAATACACCCCCCTAAGCTAGTAGGAGCGACAGAGCGGGGGTGGGTAATTCCGTTTTTATTTTTTATTCTGCACTGACTGTCTTTGAAATTGCCCCAGCCCCTGTTCAAATACAATCCGGGGACAAAACTGGGGACAGACTTGGTCCAGGGACAGTGTCCTCAATCCGGGGACTGTCCCCGGATAATGGAGATGTCCAGTCACCCTATCTGGACTGGAGATGGCAATCTCTCTCTGAAGGGGCCCCTGGACTGTGATAGCAATCGTTCTAAGAAAAGGCCCTCGGACTTGCGGTGGCTATCTCTCTATGAAGGGGCCCCTGGGCTGGAGATAGCAATCTCTCTATGAAGGGGTCCCTGGACTGTAGATGACAATCTCTATTTATAGGGGCCCCTGGACTGGAGATAACAATCTCTCTCTGAAGGGGTCCCTGGACTGGAGATGGCAATCTCTCTTTGAAGGGGCCCCTGGACTGGAGATAACAATCTCTCTCTGAAGGGGTCCCTGGACGGGAGATGGCAATCTCTCTCTGAAGGGGCCCCTGGACTGGAGTTATGTCAATCTATCTATGAAGGGGCCCCCTGGACTGGAGATGGCAATCTCTCTATGAAGGGGCCCCTGGACTGGAGATAGCAATCTCCCTATGAAGGGGTCCCTGGACTGGAGATGACAATCTCTATTTGAAGGGGCCCCTGGACTGGAGATAACAATCTCTCTCTGAAGGGGTCCCTGGACTGGAGATGGCAATCTCTCTTTGAAGGGGCCCCTGGACTGAAGATAACAATCTCTCTCTGAAGGGGTCCCTGGACTGGAGATGGCAATCTCTCTCTGAAGGGGCCCCTGGACTGGAGTTATGTCAATCTATCTATGAAGGGGCCCCCTGGACTGGAGATGGCAATCTCTCTCTGAAAGAGCCCCTGGACTGGAGGTGGCAATCTCTCTCTGAAGAGGCCCCTGGACTGGAGATATGTCAATCCCTTTTTGAAGGTGCCCCTGGACTGGAGTTATGTCAATCTATCTATGAAGGGGCCCCCTGGACTGGAGATGGCAATCTCTCTCTGAAGGAGC
Organism: Lithobates pipiens; assembly: GCF_037356315.1. NCBI lineage: Eukaryota > Metazoa > Chordata > Amphibia > Anura > Ranidae > Lithobates > Lithobates pipiens. Next base: position 14,666,354 of record NW_027507825.1, read on the forward strand.
CCCTGGACTGGAGGTGGCAATCTCTCTCTAAAGAGGCCCCTGGACTGGAGGTGGCAATCTCTCTCGCGGGTGTAAACAGACTTTTGTCAGTTTACACCCGCCTACCTCAGATCCGATCTGCTAAAAAAACAGAAGTGGATCCGTCCCCTTCCATCTGATCGGATCAGAGGGCCCATAGAGTAGAGTGGGCTGTGTCTGTGTCCACTCTGCATATGCACAGTGGACACAGACTTGTCATCCGCCTGCTCTGCTCATTGTGGCCTGCGACTGGTTACTAAGTCGCTTAAGTGGCCCTTGCTCTTCAAAAGGTTGGGCACCCCTGTTCTAAGCTATAGTCATCATGGGCTGTATAAAGGCTGTGTGGGGAGCAGAGCGGTGGGAGGGGCCTGGAAGGCTCCACCCACTACAGAAAATACAGGAGGGGCGGAGACAAGACCAGTCACCCTGCACAAGGAGAGAGATCAGCAGTGAGCAGTCTTTATTACATCATGTCTCACACTGGATTACTGCACAGATCTTGAAGAAATACACAACGCTCACAGAGATTCAAGATAAATACACAGGACCAATTTATTTTGATCATATTTACTTATTCAACTTAGGCAAAGTGCTTTCAGTTGTGTATTTCCACCATTTCCACCATTGGCGGCAAGTTTCCAGCTTCCAATATGGCGGCCGCAGCGCACTGACGCTTTTAGGCGTTCCATATGCATCATGTGATTCCTAAGACGGTCAGCTGACTGGAAGAGGACGCGTGGTCAGGTGACAGGATACACTTACATCGATTGGACGGTTTACTACCGGCACAGCCGTGTCGTGGGCGGGGTCGCCTGCTGAGACAAATAAACATGGAGGTGATCTTTCACGAGAAAGTAAGTGGGAGGCAAGGGAGCCGGCGAGGTGGGAGCGCTATGGGGGACCGAGGACCCTGTGAGCGAGAGCGCAGTACTAACCCAGACCGAGGATGTGAGAGGGGCCTACCTGAGAGAAAAACCAGAGGGAGATCCCTGACCTCACCTGAAAGAGAGAGACCACATCCCTGCCCCCACCAGAGAGAGACCACATCCCTGCCCCCACCAGAGAGAGAGAGAGACCACATCCCTGCCCCCACCAGAGAGAGAGAGAGAGACCACATCCCTGCCCCCACCAGAGAGAGAGAGAGAGAGAGAGACCACATCCCTGCCCCCACCAGAGAGAGAGAGAGAGAGAGACCACATCCCTGCCCCCACCAGAGAGAGAGACCACATCCCTGCCCCCACCAGAGAGAGAGAGAGAGACCACATCCCTGCCCCCACCAGAGAGAGAGAGAGACCACATCCCTGCCCCCACCAGAGAGAGAGAGAGAGACCACATCCCTGCCCCCACCAGAGAGAGAGAGACCACATCCCTGCCCCCACCAGAGAGAGAGAGAGACCACATCCCTGCCCCCACCAGAGAGAGAGAGAGACCACATCCCTGCCCCCACCAGAGAGAGAGAGAGACCACATCCCTGCCCCCACCAGAGAGAGAGAGAGACCACATCCCTGCCCCCACCAGAGAGAGAGAGACCACATCCCTGCCCCCACCAGAGAGAGAGAGAGAGACCACATCCCTGCCCTCACCGGAGAGAGAGAGACCACATCCCTGCCCCCACGAGAGAGAGAGAGAGAGAGAGACCACATCCCTGCCCTCACTGGAGAGAGACCACATCCCTGCCCTCACTGGAGAGAGACCACATCCCTGCCCTCACCAGAGAGAGAGACCACATCCCTGCCCTCACCAGAGAGAGAGACCACATCCCTGCCCTCACCAGAGAGAGAGAGACCACATCCCTGCCCTCACCAGAGAGAGAGAGAGACCACATCCCTGCCCTCACCAGAGAGAGAGAGAGACCACATCCCTGCCCTCACCAGAGAGAGAGAGAGACCACATCCCTGCCCTCACCAGAGAGAGAGAGAGAGACCACATCCCTGCCCTCACCAGAGAGAGAGAGAGAGACCACATCCCTGCCCTCACCAGAGAGAGAGAGAGAGACCACATCCCTGCCCTCACCAGAGAGAGAGACCACATCCCTGCCCTCACCAGAGAGAGAGACCACATCCCTGCCCTCACCAGAGAGAGAGAGAGACCACATCCCTGCCCTCACCAGAGAGAGAGAGAGACCACATCCCTGCCCTCACCAGAGAGAGAGAGAGACCACATCCCTGCCCTCACCAGGGAGAGAGAGAGACCACATCCCTGCCCTCACCAGAGAGAGAGAGAGACCACATCCCTGCCCTCACCAGAGAGAGAGAGAGACCACATCCCTGCCCTCACCAGAGAGAGAGAGAGAGACCACATCCCTGCCCTCACCAGAGAGAGAGAGAGACCACATCCCTGCCCTCACCAGAGAGAGAGAGAGAGACCACATCCCTGCCCCCACCAGAGAGAGAGAGAGACCACATCCCTGCCCCCACCAGAGAGAGAGAGAGACCACATCCCTGCCCCCACCAGAGAGAGAGAGAGACCACATCCCTGCCCCCACCAGAGAGAGAGAGACCACATCCCTGCCCCCACCAGAGAGAGAGAGACCACATCCCTGCCCCCACCAGAGAGAGAGAGAGAGACCACATCCCTGCCCTCACCGGAGAGAGAGAGAGACCACATCCCTGCCCCCACGAGAGAGAGAGAGAGACCACATCCCTGCCCTCACTGGAGAGAGACCACATCCCTGCCCTCACTGGAGAGAGACCACATCCCTGCCCTCACCAGAGAGAGAGACCACATCCCTGCCCTCACCAGAGAGAGAGACCACATCCCTGCCCTCACCAGAGAGAGAGAGACCACATCCCTGCCCTCACCAGAGAGAGAGAGAGACCACATCCCTGCCCTCACCAGAGAGAGAGAGAGACCACATCCCTGCCCTCACCAGAGAGAGAGAGAGACCACATCCCTGCCCTCACCAGAGAGAGAGAGAGAGACCACATCCCTGCCCTCACCAGAGAGAGAGAGAGAGACCACATCCCTGCCCTCACCAGAGAGAGAGAGAGAGACCACATCCCTGCCCTCACCAGAGAGAGAGAGAGAGACCACATCCCTGCCCTCACCAGAGAGAGAGAGAGAGACCACATCCCTGCCCTCACCAGAGAGAGAGAGAGAGACCACATCCCTGCCCTCACCAGAGAGAGAGAGAGAGACCACATCCCTGCCCTCACCAGAGAGAGAGAGAGAGACCACATCCCTGCCCTCACCAGAGAGAGAGAGAGAGACCACATCCCTGCCCTCACCAGAGAGAGAGAGAGAGACCACATCCCTGCCCTCACCAGAGAGAGAGAGAGAGACCACATCCCTGCCCTCACCAGAGAGAGAGAGAGAGACCACATCCCTGCCCTCACCAGAGAGAGAGAGAGAGAGAGACCACATCCCTGCCCTCACCAGAGAGAGAGAGAGAGACCACATCCCTGCCCTCACCAGAGAGAGAGAGAGAGACCACATCCCTGCCCTCACCAGAGAGAGAGAGAGAGAGAGACCACATCCCTGCCCTCACCAGAGAGAGAGAGAGAGACCACATCCCTGCCCTCACCAGAGAGAGAGAGAGAGAGACCACATCCCTGCCCTCACCAGAGAGAGAGAGACCACATCCCTGCCCTCACCAGAGAGAGAGAGAGAGAGAGACCACATCCCTGCCCTCACCAGAAGAGAGAGAGAGACCACATCCCTGCCCTCACCAGAGAGAGAGAGAGAGAGAGACCACATCCCTGCCCTCACCAGAGAGAGAGAGAGACCACATCCCTGCCCTCACCAGAGAGAGAGAGAGAGACCACATCCCTGCCCTCACCAGAGAGAGAGAGAGACCACATCCCTGCCCTCACCAGAGAGAGAGAGAGACCACATCCCTGCCCTCACCAGAGAGAGAGAGAGACCACATCCCTGCCCTCACCAGAGAGAGAGAGAGACCACATCCCTGCCCTCACCAGAGAGAGAGAGAGACCACATCCCTGCCCTCACCAGAGAGAGAGAGAGAGACCACATCCCTGCCCTCACCAGAGAGAGAGAGAGACCACATCCTTGCCCTCACCAGAGAGAGAGAGAGACCACATCCCTGCCCTCACCAGAGAGAGAGAGAGACCACATCCCTGCCCTCACCAGAGAGAGAGAGAGACCACATCCCTGCCCTCACCAGAGAGAGAGAGAGACCACATCCCTGCCCTCACCAGAGAGAGAGAGAGACCACATCCCTGCCCTCACCAGAGAGAGAGAGACCACATCCCTGCCCTCACCAGAGAGAGAGAGAGACCACATCCCTGCCCTCACCAGAGAGAGAGAGAGACCACATCCCTGCCCTCACCAGAGAGAGAGAGAGACCACATCCCTGCCCTCACCAGAGAGAGAGAGAGACCACATCCCTGCCCTCACCAGAGAGAGAGAGAGAGACCACATCCCTGCCCTCACCAGAGAGAGAGAGAGAGACCACATCCCTGCCCTCACCAGAGAGAGAGAGAGAGACCACATCCCTGCCCTCACCAGAGAGAGAGAGAGACCACATCCCTGCCCTCACCAGAGAGAGAGAGACCACATCCCTGCCCTCACCAGAGAGAGAGAGAGAGACCACATCCCTGCCCTCACCAGAGAGAGAGAGAGAGAGAGACCACATCCCTGCCCTCACCAGAGAGAGAGAGAGAGACCACATCCCTGCCCTCACCAGAGAGAGAGACCACATCCCTGCCCTCACCAGAGAGAGAGAGACCACATCCCTGCCCTCACCAGAGAGAGAGAGACCACATCCCTGCCCTCACCAGAGAGAGAGACCACATCCCTGCCCTCACCAGAGAGAGAGACCACATCCCTGCCCTCACCAGAGAGAGAGAGAGACCACATCCCTGCCCTCACCAGAGAGAGAGAGAGACAACATCCCTGCCCTCACCAGAGAGAGAGAGAGACCACATCCCTGCCCTCACCAGAGAGAGAGAGAGACCACATCCCTGCCCTCACCAGAGAGAGAGAGACCACATCCCTGCCCTCACCAGAGAGAGAGAGAGAGACCACATCCCTGCCCTCACCAGAGAGAGAGAGAGAGACCACATCCCTGCCCTCACCAGAGAGAGAGAGACCACATCCCTGCCCTCACCAGAGAGAGAGACCACATCCCTGCCCTCACCAGAGAGAGAGAGACCACATCCCTGCCCTCACCAGAGAGAGAGAGACCACATCCCTGCCCTCACCAGAGAGAGAGACCACATCCCTGCCCTCACCAGAGAGAGAGACCACATCCCTGCCCTCACCAGAGAGAGAGAGAGACCACATCCCTGCCCTCACCAGAGAGAGAGAGAGACCACATCCCTGCCCTCACCAGAGAGAGAGAGAGACCACATCCCTGCCCTCACCAGAGAGAGAGAGAGACCACATCCCTGCCCTCACCAGAGAGAGAGAGAGACCACATCCCTGCCCTCACCAGAGAGAGAGAGAGACCACATCCCTGCCCTCACCAGAGAGAGAGAGAGACCACATCCCTGCCCTCACCAGAGAGAGAGAGAGACCACATCCCTGCCCTCACCAGAGAGAGAGAGAGAGACCACATCCCTGCCCTCACCAGAGAGAGAGAGAGAGACCACATCCCTGCCCTCACCAGAGAGAGAGAGAGAGACCACATCCCTGCCCTCACCAGAGAGAGAGAGAGACCACATCCCTGCCCTCACCAGAGAGAGAGAGAGACCACATCCCTGCCCTCACCAGAGAGAGAGAGAGAGAGACCACATCCCTGCCCTCACCAGAGAGAGAGAGAGACCACATCCCTGCCCTCACCAGAGAGAGAGAGAGAGACCACATCCCTGCCCTCACCAGAGAGAGAGAGAGAGACCACATCCCTGCCCTCACCAGAGAGAGAGAGAGAGAGACCACATCCCTGCCCTCACCAGAGAGAGAGAGAGAGAGACCACATCCCTGCCCTCACCAGAGAGAGAGAGAGAGACCACATCCCTGCCCTCACCAGAGAGAGAGAGAGAGACCACATCCCTGCCCTCACCAGAGAGAGAGAGAGACCACATCCCTGCCCTCACCAGAGAGAGAGAGAGACCACATCCCTGCCCTCACCAGAGAGAGAGAGAGACCACATCCCTGCCCTCACCAGAGAGAGAGAGAGACCACATCCCTGCCCTCACCAGAGAGAGAGAGAGACCACATCCCTGCCCTCACCAGAGAGAGAGAGAGACCACATCCCTGCCCTCACCAGAGAGAGAGAGAGACCACATCCCTGCCCTCACCAGAGAGAGAGAGAGACCACATCCCTGCCCTCACCAGAGAGAGAGAGAGACCACATCCCTGCCCTCACCAGAGAGAGAGAGACCACATCCCTGCCCTCACCAGAGAGAGAGAGAGCCACATCCCTGCCCTCACCAGAGAGAGAGAGAGACCACATCCCTGCCCTCACCAGAGAGAGAGAGAGACCACATCCCTGCCCTCACCAGAGAGAGAGAGACCACATCCCTGCCCTCACCAGAGAGAGAGAGACCACATCCCTGCCCTCACCAGAGAGAGAGAGACCACATCCCTGCCCTCACCAGAGAGAGAGAGACCACATCCCTGCCCTCACCAGAGAGAGAGAGAGACCACATCCCTGCCCTCACCAGAGAGAGAGAGAGACCACATCCCTGCCCTCACCAGAGAGAGAGAGAGACCACATCCCTGCCCTCACCAGAGAGAGAGAGACCACATCCCTGCCCTCACCAGAGAGAGAGAGACCACATCCCTGCCCTCACCAGAGAGAGAGAGACCACATCCCTGCCCTCACCAGAGAGAGAGAGACCACATCCCTGCCCTCACCAGAGAGAGAGAGACCACATCCCTGCCCTCACCAGAGAGAGAGAGACCACATCCCTGCCCTCACCAGAGAGAGAGAGACCACATCCCTGCCCTCACCAGAGAGAGAGAGACCACATCCCTGCCCTCACCAGAGAGAGAGAGACCACATCCCTGCCCTCACCAGAGAGAGAGAGACCACATCCCTGCCCTCACCAGAGAGAGAGAGAGAGACCACATGTGGTCTCTCTCTCTCTCTGGTGAGGGCAGGGATGTGGTCTCTCTCTCTCTCTGGTGAGGGCAGGGATGTGGTCTCTCTCTCTCTCTGGTGAGGGCAGGGATGTGGTCTCTCTCTCTCTCTGGTGAGGGCAGGGATGTGGTCTCTCTCTCTCTCTGGTGAGGGCAGGGATGTTGTCTCTCTCTCTCTCTCTGGTGAGGGCAGGGATGTTGTCTCTCTCTCTCTCTGGTGAGGGCAGGGATGTGGTCTCTCTCTCTCTCTGGTGAGGGCAGGGATGTGGTCTCTCTCTCTGGTGAGGGCAGGGATGTGGTCTCTCTCTCTCTGGTGAGGGCAGGGATGTGGTCTCTCTCTCTCTGGTGAGGGCAGGGATGTGGTCTCTCTCTCTGGTGAGGGCAGGGATGTGGTCTCTCTCTCTCTCTCTCTGGTGAGGGCAGGGATGTGGTCTCTCTCTCTCTCTCTCTCTGGTGAGGGCAGGGATGTGGTCTCTCTCTCTCTCTCTCTGGTGAGGGCAGGGATGTGGTCTCTCTCTCTCTGGTGAGGGCAGGGATGTGGTCTCTCTCTCTCTGGTGAGGGCAGGGATGTGGTCTCTCTCTCTCTCTCTCTGGTGAGGGCAGGGATGTGGTCTCTCTCTCTCTCTCTGGTGAGGGCAGGGATGTGGTCTCTCTCTCTCTCTCTGGTGAGGGCAGGGATGTGGTCTCTCTCTCTCTCTCTGGTGAGGGCAGGGATGTGGTCTCTCTCTCTCTGGTGAGGGCAGGGATGTGGTCTCTCTCTCTCTGGTGAGGGCAGGGATGTGGTCTCTCTCTCTCTGGTGAGGGCAGGGATGTGGTCTCTCTCTCTCTGGTGAGGGCAGGGATGTGGTCTCTCTCTCTCTCTGGTGAGGGCAGGGATGTGGTCTCTCTCTCTCTCTGGTGAGGGCAGGGATGTGGTCTCTCTCTCTCTCTGGTGAGGGCAGGGATGTGGTCTCTCTCTCTCTCTGGTGAGGGCAGGGATGTGGTCTCTCTCTCTCTCTGGTGAGGGCAGGGATGTGGTCTCTCTCTCTCTCTGGTGAGGGCAGGGATGTGGTCTCTCTCTCTCTCTGGTGAGGGCAGGGATGTGGTCTCTCTCTCTCTCTGGTGAGGGCAGGGATGTGGTCTCGCTCTCTCTCTGGTGAGGGCAGGGATGTGGTCTCGCTCTCTCTCTGGTGAGGGCAGGGATGTGGTCTCGCTCTCTCTCTGGTGAGGGCAGGGATGTGGTCTCTCGCTCTCTCTCTGGTGAGGGCAGGGATGTGGTCTCTCTCTCTCTCTCTGGTGAGGGCAGGGATGTGGTCTCTCTCTCTCTCTCTGGTGAGGGCAGGGATGTGGTCTCTCTCTCTCTCTCTGGTGAGGGCAGGGATGTGCTCTCTCTCTCTCTCTGGTGAGGGCAGGGATGTGGTCTCTCTCTCTCTCTCTGGTGAGGGCAGGGATGTGGTCTCTCTCTCTCTCTCTGGTGAGGGCAGGGATGTGGTCTCTCCCCTCACCAGAGAGAGAGAGACCACATCCCTGCCCTCACCAGAGAGAGAGAGAGACCACATCCCTGCCCTCACCAGAGAGAGAGAGACCACATCCCTGCCCTCACCAGAGAGAGAGAGACCACATCCCTGCCCTCACCAGAGAGAGAGAGACCACATCCCTGCCCTCACCAGAGAGAGAGAGAGAGACCACATCCCTGCCCTCACCAGAGAGAGAGAGAGAGACCACATCCCTGCCCTCACCAGAGAGAGAGAGACCACATCCCTGCCCTCACCAGAGAGAGAGAGACCACATCCCTGCCCTCACCAGAGAGAGAGAGACCACATCCCTGCCCTCACCAGAGAGAGAGAGAGAGAGACCACATCCCTGCCCTCACCAGAGAGAGAGAGAGAGACCACATCCCTGCCCTCACCAGAGAGAGAGAGAGAGAGAGAGACCACATCCCTGCCCTCACCAGAGAGAGAGAGCGAGACCACATCCCTGCCCTCACCAGAGAGAGAGACCACATCCCTGCCCTCACCAGAGAGAGAGAGACCACATCCCTGCCCTCACCAGAGAGAGAGAGACCACATCCCTGCCCTCACCAGAGAGAGAGAGACCACATCCCTGCCCTCACCAGAGAGAGAGACCACATCCCTGCCCTCACCAGAGAGAGAGAGACCACATCCCTGCCCTCACCAGAGAGAGAGAGAGAGACCACATCCCTGCCCTCACCAGAGAGAGAGAGAGAGACCACATCCCTGCCCTCACCAGAGAGAGAGAGAGACCACATCCCTGCCCTCACCAGAGAGAGAGAGAGACCACATCCCTGCCCTCACCAGAGAGAGAGAGAGACCACATCCCTGCCCTCACCAGAGAGAGAGAGAGACCACATCCCTGCCCTCACCAGAGAGAGAGAGAGACCACATCCCTGCCCTCACCAGAGAGAGAGAGAGACCACATCCCTGCCCTCACCAGAGAGAGAGAGAGACCACATCCCTGCCCTCACCAGAGAGAGAGAGAGACCACATCCCTGCCCTCACCAGAGAGAGAGAGAGACCACATCCCTGCCCTCACCAGAGAGAGAGAGAGACCACATCCCTGCCCTCACCAGAGAGAGAGAGAGACCACATCCCTGCCCTCACCAGAGAGAGAGAGAGACCACATCCCTGCCCTCACCAGAGAGAGAGAGAGACCACATCCCTGCCCTCACCAGAGAGAGAGAGAGAGACCACATCCCTGCCCTCACCAGAGAGAGAGAGAGAGAGACCACATCCCTGCCCTCACCAGAGAGAGAGAGACCACATCCCTGCCCTCACCAGAGAGAGACCACATCCCTGCCCTCACCAGAGAGAGAGAGAGAGAGACCACATCCCTGCCCTCACCAGAGAGAGAGAGAGAGACCACATCCCTGCCCTCACCAGAGAGAGAGAGAGAGACCACATCCCTGCCCTCACCAGAGAGAGAGAGAGACCACATCCCTGCCCTCACCAGAGAGAGAGAGAGACCACATCCCTGCCCTCACCAGAGAGAGAGAGAGACCACATCCCTGCCCTCACCAGAGAGAGAGAGAGAGACCACATCCCTGCCCTCACCAGAGAGAGAGAGAGACCACATCCCTGCCCTCACCAGAGAGAGAGAGAGAGAGACCACATCCCTGCCCTCACCAGAGAGAGAGAGAGAGACCACATCCCTGCCCTCACCAGAGAGAGAGAGAGAGACCACATCCCTGCCCTCACCAGAGAGAGAGAGAGAGACCACATCCCTGCCCTCACCAGAGAGAGAGAGAGAGAAAACATCCCTGCCCTCACCAGAGAGAGAGAGAGACCACATCCCTGCCCTCACCAGAGAGAGAGAGAGACCACATCCCTGCCCTCACCAGAGAGAGAGAGAGACCACATCCCTGCCCTCACCAGAGAGAGAGAGACCACATCCCTGCCCTCACCAGAGAGAGAGAGAGAGACCACATCCCTGCCCTCACCAGAGAGAGAGAGAGAGACCACATCCCTGCCCTCACCAGAGAGAGAGAGAGAGAGAGAGAGAGAGAGAGAGAGAGAGAGACCACTTCCCTGCCCTCACCAGAGAGAGAGAGAGAGACCACATCCCTGCCCTCACCAGAGAGAGAGAGAGAGAGAGACCACATCCCTGCCCTCACCAGAGAGAGAGAGAGAGAGAGAGACCACATCCCTGCCCTCACCAGAGAGAAAGAGACCACATCCCTGCCCTCACCAGAGAGAGAGAGAGACAACATCCCTGCCCTCACCAGAGAGAAAGAGACCACATCCCTGCCCTCACCAGAGAGAGAGGGACCCCTCACAGTGCCATTGACCACCATTGTAACCAATCCCAAATTATTGGTGTTTCCTCTTTTATGCAGTAAATCATAAAACATGAATTGCGGTCATCTCACACCACCAATAATAAGCTCTTTCTGAAAATAAAAAAATTATCTAAAATTGATTACCGTAGTATAAGATGTATGATGGAGTAATTGACATTCAAATGATCATATATCAAAGTTTATAACAAAGAACACCGCCCAGTTTAATGTATAAACACAAGCGCTCACACCCTAAAAACGTGTGTGTTTACTGGGGGGTGTGGAATTTCCAATACAATTTAGCAGCTTCTTTACATTTATTCCTACCTGAATAAATCGCCTGAAATTGCATTTACTGGGACAGGGAATTACCGGCTGATATTAAAGTAGTTAAATGTGAGTGTCTGGTGGATGCCTGACAAGTAGATCCCGCCATGGCTCCTCTCTCCTCATTGGATTTCCATTATTACATTTTGGTGAGTGCAGCATTAGGAGTGAAGAGCAACACATGCTGAGCAGAAGAGGTAGGTGGGCAGTCTTCCCTCGGCAGTCTCCAGTAAATATAGAACTCCCTCAGGTGATGGCCCCCCCACTACCTCTAACCTCAACAATTTTGGGGGGACTAACCCTTTAAATGCGTGACTTCCCTTCCTGTATTCCAGCAAGAGGGCTCTCTGTGTGCCCAGCACTGCCTGAACAACCTGCTCCAAGGAGAGTACTTCAGCCCAGTGGAATTATCTTCTATCGCCATGCAGCTGGATGAGCAGGAGCGGATGAGAATGGCGGAAGGAGGGCTACAAAGTGCTGAATATAGGACCTTCATGCAAGTAAGTACGCCTTTTTAGTTCCAAAATTATTCAGATTAACCCTTTTAATATCCAAAGATAAAACAAATCCTATCATCTAGTAAAACAAAATATATCATTGCAGCTAATTGGTGTATCTGAGTGAATTATACTGCGTTTGTTTCATTTAACCACTTCAATACCGGGCACTTAAACACTTTCCTGCCCAGACCAATTTTGAGCTTTCAGCGCTGTCGTGCTTTGAATGACAATTGCGCGGTCATGCTACACTGTACCTAAAATGAAATTGTTATCATTTTTTTTTCCCACAAATAGAGCTTTTTTTTTTTTTTTTTGGTGGTATTTGATCACCTCTACGTTTTTTTATTTTTTATTTTTTTTGCTAAACAAATAAAAAAAAGACCAGGCGGCAAGTGGTTAATGACAGATAAAAATAGCGCTCTCTCTCTCTCTCTCTTACTAGTATAATTAATTATTATTTTTTTAATTCTGTTATTTTATTCCATAGTTTGTATAACTTTCACGTAAACCAATCAATATATACGCATCGCTTCTCGGTCTTTTGGCTAAGATCAAGTGTAGTATCTGTTCTTATCAGTTACCAGGAGGTGGCGCTTGCTTCCATCCCTGTTCTACGGCGAGGTGGAGCAGGGGTGGCAGTTGCTATGCAAAACCTGCTGGTGTGAAGGTAACCCGCAGCGGTTCGTAGCCGAAAGGGAAGCCTTCTGATGAGGATGGAGAACCACTGGCCGGGGGGGGGGGGGGACCCTGGCCTTCTGGCCTTCTGGCCTTCTGGCCTGGATTGGGGCGGCTTTAGCTCTGGTCGGTTTTTCAGGAGGGAATGTTGGTTCCCCTTTCTCCCACCGGGGGAACGGCCAGTACTTCCCGAATGTAATTGGGTAGGAGTGATGGGAGCGAGGGTGAGGCCTGATGGCAAAGGGCTCTCGCTAAACTCCTGGATCTCCATGCCTTTCTGGCTGGGGTGGGGGCTTGGTGATGTGCCCCTGAAGTGTCAATTCAGGGGTGCCTTACTTTCACTGTGATTTAATCACTCTGATGTTTGGCACCTTGGTCACGTCACTATAATGCACCTTTTCACATCTGCCTCTAGGGCCGGGCCTTTTGGCTAGGACCAGAGGAATTTTTGATTCCTGGCCGGAGGGCCTGGTCATTGTGTTACACAATGGCCACTTTTTCACTCTTCCCTCTCCACTATCCCTTCCCCACTTTATTTTATTTGTGTGTGTGTGTTTTGTCACGTTTTGTGTTGTCACCTGCATGTTTGACTAGTAGGGTGTCGGTCCTCGGGCCAACTCTGAAAGTCTTGTGTGAGGGTGGACATAGGCCTTCTGGCTTGGTTCGCCCTCTCTTTGGGGGGGCTCTCCCTTCAGGGGAGCCCCTACCCTAGTACCTGGGTGGGTCTGTTTCGGCAGACCTTCCGGAGAAAGGCGGTCGTCCGGCTTCGGCTAGATGGGCCATGTATTGGTACCTTAGTCCCCGTCTGGAGCCTAACGCCCCGGGGATCAGGGTAAAGTCCTTCCTTGCGGAGGATAGCAGACACCCATGGCACGTTTTTGTGTTTCACTCTTGATGTGTGTGCACTTTTTTTGGCACCTGGTGGAAGTTTTTGGGTGTTTTGCACGCCATAAGCTTTTTAAAAATAAAAAAATCAATATACGCATGTTGGGATTTTTTACCAAAAACTTAGCAGAATACATATTGGCTGAAATTTATGAAGAAATTGGATGTGTTTTATAATTGTCGGCCTTTTTTTGTTTATACCGCCAAAAGAAATCTTTTCGTGGGAACAAAATGACATCAATTTCATTTGGGTTTAGTGTTTCACGTCCACGCAATTGTCCTTTAAAGTAACGCAGTGCCGTATCGGGAAAAAAAAAATACCTGGTCATGAAGGGGGGTAAATCTTCTGGAGGTCGAGTGGTTAACAGAAAAATGGACCAAAGTGTTTTTTTTTTTTTTTTTTCCAAAATGTGTATAACTTTCCTTTAGCCCGACCCACCACAAAAAAATAAAAAAAATAAACCTAAATAAACTCTCCTACACCAGACATTCATGGGGATACCGTATATGTTTTTATTATTATATCCCCTAGTCGGGTCAATAAACAGTGCAGATCTGCCCTATAAATCCCCGCCAAGGGCTTGTTTACACTTTATTCAAAATGTGCCATTGGACACGCTTTTTTTTAACCACTTGAAGACCAGGGTTTTTCTTTTCCTGACTTTTTGTTTATAAGTAAAAATCTGTATTTTTTTTTTTTTGTCAGAAGATTACTTGAAATATAGGAAAATACATATATTTATTAATATACAATATCTCACAAAAGTGAGTACACCCCTCACATTTTTGTAAATATTTTCTTCTATCTTTCCATGTGACAACACTGAAGAAATGACACTTGTCTACAATGTAAAGTAGTGAGTGTACAGCTTGTATAACAGTGTAAATTTGCTGTCCCCTCAAAATAACTCAACACACAGCTATTAATGTCTAAACCGCTGGCAACAAAAGTGGGTACACCCCTAAGTGAAAATGTCCAAATTGGGCTCAAAGTGTCAATATTTTGTGTGGCCGCCATTATTTTCCAGCACTGCCCTAACCCTCTTGGGCATGGAGGTCACCAGAGCTTCACAGGTTGTCACTGAAGTCCTCTTCCACTCCTCCGTGATGACATCACAGAGCTGGTGGATGTTTGAGACCTTGCGCTCCTCCACCTTCCGTTTTGAGGATGCCCCACAGATGCTCAATCTGGAGACATACTTGGCCAGTCCATCACTTTTACCCTCAGCTTCTTTAGCAAGGCAGTGGTCATCTTGGAGGTGTGTTTGGGGTCATTATCATGTTGGAATACTGCCCTGCGGCCCAGTCTCTGAAGGGAGGGGATCATGCTCTTCTTCAGTATGTCACAGTACATGTTGGCATTCATGGTTCCCTCAATGAACTGTAGCTCCCCAGTGCCAGCGGCACTCGTGCAGCCCCAGACAATGACACTCCCACTACCATGCTTGACTGTAGGCAAGACACGTTTTGTACTCCTCACCTGGTTGCCCCCACACACGCTTCACACCATCTGAACCAAATAAGTTTATCTTGGTCTCATCAGACCACAAGGACATGGTTCCAGTAAACCATGTCTTTAGTCTGTCTTCAGCAAACTGTTTGCAGGCTTTCTTGTATATCATCTTTAGAAGAAGCTTCCTTGTGGGACGACAGCCATGCAGAACAATTTGATGCAGTGTGCGTGCGTATGGTCTTATCACTGACAGGCTGACCCTTCAACCTCTGCAGCAATGCTGGCAGCACTGTTGACTATTTCCCAAAGTCAACCTCCTGGATATCACGCTGAGCATGTGCACTCAACATGTTTGGTCGACCATGGCGAGGTCTGTTCTGAGTGGAACCTGTCCTGTTAAACTTCCAGAAGATTTACCCCCTTAATGCCATATATTATATTTAATAATAATAATAATAATAATAATAATATTATTATTATTATTATTCTCATCATCCTACCCAAAACACACTTTTTTTGTTGATGCTAACCTAGATCAAGCACTGATCCTTCTAATTTATCATTTTAATTTAATTTTTTTTTCTATTTTTACATACAAACTTTTTGTTTGCTAACCTCCTTGGCTAGGAGAAAAATAAATATTTGTATCTTTCCTGGATCCAGAAGAGAAAGAGAGAGTACCAGGAGTGGGTTTTACTGATTGATTGTTGTGCCAATCACAGGCTTTCACAGTTATCATGTGATTGGGAGCTGGGACTCCTGATTGTTGGTAAGAGACCAGACGGATAGTTCTCTGCGCTGGGAGGATGCAATGGAGCGTGCTTCCAAGCACAAATGCTGACGCACATGTGGAACCTATAAAGACTCCCTTCCTCGACACCGCATACATCTGTTTTGCCAGCAGCAATAGGTTAAAGAGTCACTCTAGTGAAACGTCGCTGTTCGTTACAGATACCTGGCTGATTATGCTTAAACTCCAGCCTTACCACACTTATAGCAAGTTTTCTTCTCCATTCCCATCAAACTCTGCATCTGCACAGAGCTTTAGAGCTGCAGCAGCTATCTTGAGCCCACCTTCGCTTTCTGTCTAAACAGTTCTCATCGGTCACCTCTCGTCTTGGATCTGTACTGTCATTGGCCTGCTTTTTTCAGTGGTTGGCTTTTTCTGTCATCGGTAATTTTCTTCCCAATTTCATTATATGAAAGAACAAATTTTCAGCATCCCTTTTAAACCTTGTAAGATACAACGGTAGGCGCATTTTGCAGCGAGTACGCCAGTACAAAACTGTATTTTTAAGGGCCCGGTGGCCCACTTTTATTTAAAAGCATGGAAAAGTTCACAAAGACATCAGTACCCACGCAGGGGTTTCCACCATTACTGTATCTTGCACACTCAATACATTAGCCTCCTGGCTTACATTATTCCCATACGGCTGATTCAGGCCTTTAGCCTAGGCCTTAGGTATGTTCCTCAGACCCAAAAGAAGAGTTTAGCTCTCTCCTAGCTCACTCCTGATCAGCGCCTTGCTGCTCTGTCACCAAGTACATCTGCCTCCTGCAGCCTCTGACTCCTCTCCAGAGGAATGGGTGTCCACCTGACTCCCATGCACAGACTTCCTATCTGTTGGGTGGAACACTGAGCTATGGCCACAACTAAATAGCTCAGCACACACCTTTCCTTCCATAGTCTGGCATAAAATGGCAATCTTCCAGGTAACACACTACTGTCGCATATCTCTCCCCCCCCCCCCCCCTGTTTTGAACCAGAGGGGGGAACACATGAACCCGTCACTATGAATAGGACACCTCTGTGCCAGCCATTAGCTGCGTAGGTCCATTTCTTTTTCCAGTTATGTTTCCACCAGCACTTCCCCTTGGCACCTCTGTGCCAACTATCAGCAGCAGGAGTCCTAATCTGCCCAACCTTTTTTCTAAAGGGGCACTCCACCCACATCATCTTCTGGGTGTGCGGCACTTCTTCCTAAACCGTGGGCTCCCACTAACCTCTCTATACCTTCTGGCCACGGGACCCTCGCTGTCTTCTTTTCTCCCATAGACCTACTCTACCGGGACTGTTGGGGACCCACTTCCATGAAACTTGTCAGGGACTGGCCCCTCTCACTACCTGACACAACACTAACCAACAACATCAGTTTCTCAGGTTTACTAAACCCCTGTGTGGTTACCCTTGGCAACCAAATCATCTGAGAGCAACACCACATGTTTCTGTTTAACCTCAATAGCAATGTTCCACAAGGGGTTATTCAACTCATCATTATCATCAGGACCTCTTGTCCCCTTGTTTGCTAGGACATTGTCTAGGGAGGGACCATCTACAGGCAAGCAGTTACTCCCTGGGACATCCTCGCAGTTTCACATCGCCCCCCTGTTGTCCAACACTCCAATAGCAACTGTCCTACCAATGTACGTTTTTCGCTACATTTTTCCACCAATCTCTTTAACCGTATTTGTGTCCACTGGTAGCTCAACCAATACCTCTGAGCTGTCCGACAGTGCTCTACAGTGCTTCTCATACACTTTTTCATTACAATTACCAACACTGTTATTTCTTGGCAAAGTCTCCGGGTACCTCAAACTGCACCTCCCTGCGAATGATGCACTGAATTCCCACTACTGCCGCGTCTTTTCCGGGTCCTTCCTTTACATGAGGTCTAGCGGGCGAGACAGCACACGCGCCATGTAGCAACCCCTGCTCAGCCGCACCTCGGACCGCACCAGCAGGAATGCACCTTTATCACACCAGCATACAGAGAGACTTCCACTATGTCTATCATTTCTGATTACTCTAGAAGTTCCCCTGAACGCCTTCCAGACACAACTGTCACTGGAAGCACTCTCGGAGAGAACTGTGAGACAACATTCCACAAAAGTAACCAACGTTGCAGTAACCAATTTTTATCAACAGTGCTCAACATCGCCTGAACCACGTGTCTCCACTGATTGGTACTACGCAGTACCAGGTCGCCCATCTGCGGAGGATACATGCAGGTGTACAGTGGAAGATTTTCACCAATTCCAACAACATCTCTGTTATTTCTAGACATGCCACATCTAAACACAGAGCTCTAGGGACTTTTCCTTTACCAGCGACGTGGAGGGGCTCATTTGCTAAGGCTTGAGAGGCCAAGACACTCGGAGACCTCCACCTCCAAGGCAACTGACAAAACTTGCAGTTCCCCATGAGCACTGCAATTCGCATGTGTCACACTCATCCTCTCATTTTCAGCAATCCTGAGCCCTTCTAAGTCCCTATCCATTATCCCACCATCCTGACACTCAACATTACTCATCTCCTTTGCTGTGGACAAAACTTCTGCCACGTATGCACCTTTTTCTAATCCTTCCACTTGGAGGGGGTTAAGTTCTGCAACAGCCAATGCACCAGTGTCTACTGGCTTTGCAGCCTCTTCATTTGTCACAGCAGCAATAGTGTCCAGCTTACTATTACCTTCAGAAATTTCTTTCCGCCCCGCTAACACCTTTATGGCGAGACTATCCCACTCTATAGTGTCTGTGCTCCAATCACCAGCACTCCGCAGCACTGCTCCCTCTGACCAAGGAGACACAGGTGGACAGAGTGGTTTAGCAGCAGACAACCTGCACCAGTCACTGTCAACCACATCAGATTGCGATAGTTGCCAGGTCACAACTAAATACCCCAGCACACAGCTGTGCAATCAGCGTGCCTTTCCCTCCACAATCTGGTGTAAACCAGGTAGCACAGGGTCCTACTGTCGCAACGTACATGCTGCTTGGGTGGTGTAGACTTTGGCTGTGCAAATAAGAGATTTATTTTCACTTCTTGTTTAGGTGTCACTTTCTCTGAGATGGAAGGTGAAGGGGGGAAAGTAAATGCAAATTTTCAACATTTTGTTTGTACTTTGCTTTTGCATTATTCCTGATGTTTCCACCTCCTGTTTATTGCAGCAACCTTCTGGAAACATGGATGACAGCGGATTCTTCTCTATTCAGGTAAGCTCAACATATCACCAGAAATATGACATGCGAGTTACCTGCCATGGTTGGAGGCTTCGGGTATGTTAACATGCAATTGGACTTTTCTATAGTAAATGACATTTGAGCAGTGAGTCTGAGCAATATTGGTGAACGAAAGGTGTGCTTTTTAATCAGGTGTGGAAATTTAGAGTGTAACTAGTTGTAGACACTGGATGTGCTCCACAGCTAGTTAAACTGAAAAACATAGGACATGTGGTGTGCGCTCTGTCCTTTTTTGCGGCACTGTTATGCCTTCCCCTACTTGCTGGCAATTCCTGGCTGTCAAACTGACAGCCAGAAGATGATCTATAAATAAAGCAGCTATCGCTGTCCTAAAAAAAAAAAAAGGATTATATAACACACAGAGTAACCATTTCCATAGCGGGCCTATTTTTGCACTCTCCTCACCTACATGTAAAAATCATAATTATTTTTGCTAGAAAATGTGTGTGGGTGTGTAAAATATATATATATATATATATATATATATATATATATATATATATATATATATATATATATATATATATATATATATATATATATATATATATATATATATATACAGTGCCTTGCGAAAGTATTCGGCCCCCTTAAACTTTTCAACCTTTTGCCACTTTTCAGGCTTCAAAAATAAAGATATAAAATGTTTATTTTTTGTGAAGAATCACCAACAAGTGGGACACAATTGTGAAGTGGAGCGAAATCTATTGGATCATTTTAAACTTTTTTAGCAAATAAAAAACTGAAAAGTGGTGCGTGCAAAATTATTCGGCCCCTTTACTTTCAGTGCAGCAAACTCACTCCAGAAGTTCAGCGAGGATCTCTGAATGATCCAATGTTGTCCTAAATGACTGATGGTGATAAATAGAATCCACCTGTGTGTAATCAAGTCTCTGTATAAATGCACCTGCTCTGCGATAGTCTCAGGGTTCTGTTGAAAGCGCAGAGAGCATCATGAAGACCAAGGAACACACCAGGCAGGTCCGTAATTATGTTGTGGAGAAGTTTAAAGCCGGATTCGGATACAAAAAGATTTCCCAAGCTTTAAACATCCCAAGGAGCACTGTGCAAGCGATCATTTTGAAATGGAAGGAGTATCAGACCACTTCAAATCTACCAAGACCTGGCCGTCCCTCTAAACTTTCAGCTCAGACAAGGAGAAGACTGATCAGAGATGCAGCCAAGAGGCCCATGATCACTCTGGATGAACTGCAGAGAACTACAGCTGAGGTGGGAGAGTCTGTCCATAGGACAACAATCAGTCGTACACTGCACAAATCTGGCCTTTATGGAAGAGTGGCAAAAAGAAAGCCATTTCTCAAAGATATCCATAAAAAGTCTCGTCTAAAGTTTGCCACAAGCCACCTGGGAGACACACCAAACATGTGGAAGAAGGTGCTCTGGTCAGATGAAACCAAAATCCAACTTTTTGCCCACAATGCAAAACGATATGTTTGGCGTAAAAGCAACACAGCTCATCACCCTCAACACACCATCCCCACTGTCACACATGGTGGTGGCAGCATCATGGTTTGGGTCTGCTTTTCTGTTTGGTATCTCCCCCTCCGGCGGACATGTGCTACCCCTGGCCTGGGGCGTTTTTTTTTCCTTCCCCCCCCCCATGGCTTGCAGGTTTTAGGACAGTGACACCGGAGTTTCCGCTGTCTATTTGTTCCTTCCTGCGCACTCCCGGTGCGGTGTTACCCTACTCCGCATCTGCGCAGTGTGGAGGAGCTGACGGTGTGACGTCAGACGCTGCCGACTTTCCCACCGGCGGGCACGCCTGACGGAACGCTTGTTGGGGATCCCATAAAGCAGCGGTCTGTTTAGACCGCTGGGTTTGGGCTGGCGTTGGCGTAAGACCGGCGAGTCTGTTCCAGTTATCTGCAATTGTCAGGTAATATGTTTTTGAATACTATGTGGATCTTTACAAATATTCGTGACCACTATATGGGATAGTTGGCCATACATATCTTTCCCTGGTCTCTCTTTATTTTTGATGTGTGCCTTATTTATAACCAAGATAGTGAACTATCTACAGGTCCAAATTACTGAACAGGCAACGGTATAGGACGGGTGGTTTTACCCTGTTCATACACATTTGCCAGGTAATATGTTTATTCTATCTAGATTGTTTAAATATGCGCTACCGCTATAGAAAAGGAATGTATATATTTTTCCCCTCTTTCTAATTATTTGATATAGACGCAGTGATATATCTTACCTTTTTTCAACATGCTGAATCATTTTGCAGTCTCATTAACTGCTTTCACTAACCACTTATACCATCGAATTTTGTGTGATACCTCACTTTGGTTACCACAAATATCTGTATACTCTGTGACCGGTAAGCTCTTACTGTTATTTGACGGTAGGGAGTGGTACTGTGTCTCTCTCTTCTATTTTATTTTATTTTTTATTTTATTTTTTCTCTCCGCTAATTGAGTTAAATACTTTATTTCTACTAGTGCCATAAGCATTCCATCCCCCATGTCCACCGGAGGGGGAATATAAAAAGGGCCCCACTTAACCGAAGTTTGTTTTTTATCTTCCCTTTCTCTGACCCTCTGGGTGAGTAAATGTCCCCATATTCCCCCTCATTCTTACTTTTATATAATTATTGGCTGAATAATGTTCTATTTCTTCATCTATATTAATTTGTTGACTGTTAATGAATTGTATATTATTCATTTATATAGACATCCTCCTGAAGAAGCGGATGATCCGCAAAACTAGTAGAGGAACCTTCCCTATACGTCACCAGAATTCAACTCTGTTATGAGTACTTGTAGATGGGCAGCACAGTGGTGTAGTGGTTAGCACTCTCACCTAGCAGTAAGAAGGGTCGCTGGTTCAAATCCCAACCACGACACTACCTGCCTGGAGTTTGCATGTTCTCCCTGTGCCTGCGTGGGTTTCCTCCGGGTGCTCCGGTTTCCTCCCACAATCCAAAGACATGCAGGTAGGTTAATTGGCTTCTGTCCAAAATTGGCCCCTAGTATAGGAATTGGGACCTAGGATAGTGGGCTCCTTGAGGGTAGAGACCGATGTGAGTGTGCAATGTACAGGGATAGGGACAATTGTAGACACTCACTCAGGTTGAACTGGATGGACTGGTGTCTTTATTCAGCCTTACTAACTATGAAACTATGAAACTATGTTAATCTGGGGTGTATTATGATTTTATTTATGTTACTTTGTATTTTGTCTTTTTTGTAATTTATTAAACATGTGTTTTAAATTTTACTATTATCTATCTTTCCTTTTTCTCTCTATACATAAAGTACCGGTATAGTCCAAACACCAATCATTGGTCTGGGTTGAGTATAAAAAGCCAGCGTGAACGGCTATCTCAATACCCCCATACCAAAAATTCCAAACATACAGCAAAATCTACAAAGGAATGGTTCACAAATAAACGTATCCAGGTGTTAGAATGGCCAAGTCAAAGTCCAGACCTGAATCCAATCGAGAATCTGTGGAAAGAGCTGAAAACTGCTGTTCACAAACGCTCTCCATCCAACCTCACTGAGCTCGAGCTGTTTTGCAAGGAAGAATGGGCAAGAATTTCAGTCTCTCGATGTGCAAAACTGATAGAGACATACCCCAAGCGACTTGCAGCTGTAATCACAGCAAAAGGTGGCTCTACAAAGTATTAACGCAAGGGGGCCGAATAATTTTGCACGACCCACTTTTCATTTTTTTATTAGTTAAAAAAGTTTCAAAAATCCAATAGATTTCGTTCCACTTCACAATTGTGTCCCACTTGTTGGTGATTCTTCACAAAAAATTAAAATGTTATATCTTTATGTTTGAAGCCTGAAATGTGGCAAAAGGTTGAAAAGTTCAAGGGGGCCGAATACTTTTGCAAGGCACTGTGTGTGTGTGTGTATATATGTGTGTGTGTATGTGTGTGTATATAGATATATATATATATATATATATATATTTCTTTTTATTAGCGGTACAGTGTCACATGACCGCGCGATTGTCCGTTAAATGAACACAGTGCTGTATCGCAGAAAATGGCCTGGTCAGGAAGTGGGGGGTAAACCACCTCGGAGGGCCCATTAATACCCCTTCCATCCATGCTATGGAGAAGAAGAGGTGTTTGTAAGATCAATAATGGATAAAAAGAATAAAAATAAGCCTGACAAAACTAAAGCAACCACCACGTTTTCTGTACTTACATTTTGAATATAAAAGGAAGGTTGACGATGACTGTGTGTGGCAGGGACAAAGAACAAACCGTTGTATCATTCTGCTACAAGCGTGCAATGGATGCACGGTCTGTATTATCTGCGTCAGACAGTGTAATAAATTTACAGAACTCACTGCTTGCTGCTTCTTTATTTTTTTTTACAGGTTATAAGCGACGCTCTGAGAGTGTGGGGCTTAGAATTAATCCTGTTCAACAGTCCAGAATATCAGATCCTCGGCATCGATCCAATGTAAGATGTTTTTTACAGTCCTAGAAATGGTCGTACGACATAAGTAAGATCAGTGCTGTTCAGTTTTATCAGTCCTGTACACTTTTTTGTTCAGCAGTACCAAGCCTTGATGAAGCAGGGGAGCCTCTGAACCCCAGAAACGTGTTGGATGTTTGATACAAAAGTATGAATAAAATTGGGTCCTCCTTGCAGTAAAAATATGACAGGGTTTCCTAAAGCGGTGGCAGTCTTTAAGAAAAATATAATGTGCTAGTATGCTCCCTATGCTAGCACATTATGAAAGGCTTGCCTTAAAATGAAGCCCTCTAGCAGCTTGCTGTCACTGCTGCAGAGGCTTCCATCTTCACCCGATCTTCCTTCCTTCCTTCCTTCCAGGCTCTGATTGGCTGAGTGGCCACGGCACTCCGCTCTGAAGGAACAGCACGGGTATGCGCTTCCTTCAGGGTGCATGCGCAGTGACGTCGCTGGCTGTTGCTCGTTAAATATCTCCTAAACGAGACCTATTAATTTTACCTACAGGTAAGCTTATAATAAAGCTTGCCTGTAAAAATAACATACTACCACTTTAAAGCGAGTTGTAATGTTAAATAGTTTGTAAACTTCAGACATGAAATATGAACAAAGCATATCCCCTCTACAATGTGTACTTGTCTCTATCTGAAGCACGAAGTGTCATTCTGCCTGCTGCCTCATTCCTCTGCTATCTGTCACTTCTGACACGTTTTCCTGACACCAAGAGAAAAATGGCGACGTGAGAGGGAGCTCCAGCACACAGCATGTGATTGACAGCCTCAGCTCTTTTCCTGTGTACTGTGGGGGGAGGGGGGTGTCCCTCCCCTCCCCTCCAATCAACTCTCAGAGCTCTCCTCACTGAGCTCTAAAGAGTGTAATTTTTTTTAGAAACCATGAAATCAGACCGAGACAGAAGTACAGTTAAATCACACATGTTTAATAATAAAAGTAAAAAGAACAAACGTAGTCAAAACATAGCCAAAGTTCAGTAACTGGAAAGGATAGTCAGCCAAGCCAGAAGTCAGGGATCAATGTAGTGGAACAGCAAGCAGGATCTGGAGCCAGAAGGGATGTCAGAAAAGCAAGTCTTGAACAGGATCGCAGGAGATAGTCTCTGTGATGTTGACCAAGGCGATGGCAGAGCTCCTCGCGAATGGATGGCTTTTTTTTTTCCCTCTTCTGATAGCTCAAACAAGTTTTTGTAAATTCTGGACCTTGGATGGATGTAGAACTAATCAGAAATATTTGGAGATAATTACATTTTTTTTTTTTTCATATAATTCTAGCAGCACTATGCAGAGTGACTCCCTGCCACTGGGGATTATCCAATATGTTATGTCACACTTTCACACAGTTTGGATGGAAGTTGGTTAAAGCGGAGGTCCACCCTAAAGTGGACCTTCCGCTCATCGGAACCCTCCCCCCCCTCCGGTGCCACAATCGGCACCTTTCAGGGGGGAGGGGGGTGCAGTTACCTGGATAATCCAGGTAACTGCACCCACTTCCGGGATAGCTCTCTGCGGAAAGGGGCGTAACTTACGCCCCTTTCCGCAAGTGCCCGCCCCTTCCCGCAAGTGCCCCGCTGCCTGCTGGGAAACACACAGATCCCAGAGGCAGCGTCCTTATTGCGCAGCGCGATTCGCGCATGCGCAGTAGGGAACCGGGAAATGAAGCCGAAAGGCTCCATTTCCTGATTCCCATACCCAAGATGGCGGCGGCAGGACCCGACAGGCGACCTAGAGATCGGCTTCGGGTGCCGACATCGCGGGCGTGCTGGACAGGTAAGTGTCACTATTTTAAAAGTCGGCAGCTGCAGTATTTGTAGCTGCTGGCTTTTAAAAAAAAAAAAAAAAAAAACGCGGAGTCCCGGTGGACTCCCGCTTTAACCTTACACCGTGGCTTTTTTTTTTTATTTTTTTTTTATTTTTTTTTTAGATGAGCATATAGTATTTGTTTTTTTTTTTTTCTAGTTTTGCAGGGCTTCTTGCAACTGTAGACTGATTATTATTTTTTTTTTATTATTATTATTTTATTTCATTCCTAGAAACGAACGAGCTTTTATTTGCAATTATAAAGAACACTGGTTTACTGTACGAAAATTAGGCAAACAGGTAGGTTTCATATATTTTTATTGACGTTATTAAGTTGTAAAACTGATCTTGCGATAAAATGCAAGGTCTACCTTATATCACCTTCCCCCTAATCTACAATTGCTGCATTATACCTGGGGGGGGGGGGGGATTAGAAAATATATGACTTTTACCTCTTTCTGCTCATTTTATGACCAATTCATTAACTGCAGGCTGCAAAGTGGAGCCCCATGGAGTTCTCTCTGCTTATCACAGACGACTGGGCTCACTTACTTGCATATATACTGGCTGTAAATGAAGAATGTGTTTATTAATTTTATTTTCTCTTATATTCACCGACCGACACAGCTCCTCTCTGTAACTAAATGGTTTGTATAGCCTGTTACATAATATACAGAACTTTTAATCCCGCCCCAGTGGGACGGACTCTGTGCTATCAACCCTCCTCACTGCTCCCAGCAGCTTCAGTTTTTATTTTGCCTAGTAAGGAGAATGACCTAGGAACCCTGCGGGCCTCTCGGTCCATGGTTTTTGCTGCAGGTTTGCTGCTTTTTGCGCAAGATGAAAGATCCTGACATTTTCTGTCAACTGCCGGCTGGGTGACAGGCTGGTTAATGATATCCTTGTAGTCTCCCCAGTCCGGCCATCGAGCGGGCCGCGGCTAAGGCTCGGCAGGCCACGACATGCCTCAGCTCCAGAGGTGGTCAGTGAGCTTCAATGCTCCGGGGTATACATATGACTGGGCTACTGATGTCTGGATCACAGTATACTGGGCCAACAGCTACCCTGTAACTGCGCAGGAGTAGGTCTCTGATGGAATGTCTCCCAGCTCTTCAGGACTGGTAAGTACAGCTCTCCCTGTCTGTGGGGTGAGCAGCTGGGCATTCCCTGGGGGGGGGGGTAGATTCGGGGGCCACCCCTCCTCCCCCCTCCCTCTGAGGGGGGTGGCTGCATGCACTGTGGGCGTGTGTGTGTTCGCTGTTTTCTCACCTGTGGGGGGCTCTGTGTGGCTATTGTTGGTCCTGGTCCCGGTATGGGGGGTCCCAAGGTGTTTGTGGAGGTGGCTCTGGCTGTAGGCAGGCAGCACGTTTTTTTTATTTTTTTTGTTCTGTCACCGCATGGCGCTGTCCGGAGGCAATCATGGATGTGGAAAAGCTGGTATTCCCCTGGTGAGCTTCAGCAGCCATCTTCTTTAGGATCTCCTATTAGTTGCATTGGCGGCCATTTTCTTGAAGCCCGAGCGCTTTTTTCGCCGCTGCTCTCTTGTGGCAGCATTACATGTGCTCTCACTTGCTGTTTCCTGTGTCCACTGTGTGTACAGAACGCTGGATGGCTCTTTGCTGAACGCTGAAGCTAACTCTGCAGAACGTTTCACCGCTGTTTATAGCTGCTGCTGACAGTTTTCTCCTCTCTGCAACTGGGAACCTCCTAGAGACTACAGGCACTGCTAGTGGCATTCACAGAACGGTCCTCTGGGGAGAGCTCTGATGCAGACTCGGGCCCTGTTGCGGCTGGTGACCCCTGCTCTGATCAGACGTGGCTGACCAGGATCGTTCGGACAGTGAGGATGATTCCCTGTCCGGGTCCGGGCGCGACAAAGCGCTTGTTTGAGCACTTATCACAGCTGTGCGTGATACCCTGAAGATTCAGGATCCAGCGGATCCCTCTGCTGATGTACCGGTCCCTTTTGGGTCCCGCAAGCCAGCACGTTCACCTAAGGTGTTCCGGTATTTTACTTATTTTGACAAATTCATCTACAGGGCAACGGACCTTTTCGGCCCCCAAAAATTTGGCGGTGCGTTACCCCTTGAGGAAAGCCTTCTCAAAAAGTGGTCGGCTCCTCCGGACGTGGACCCCCCAGTGTCTAGGTTAAATAAAGTAACCACGATCCCGGTTGAGGGTACTCCTGCATTCAAGGATCCCACGGACAGGAAGGCCGAGGCGTTGGCTCATTCCTTGTTTACGGTTGTGGGGTCAGCCGTGCGACCTGTACTGGCATCCGCACTGGTGTCGCAGACACTGACTGAGTGGGCAAAACGTTTGCACCGCAAATTGGGTGAGCAGAACGCCTCCCCTGTCTGCGTGGCGCTAGCAGACCAACTAGTGCAAGGCCTTAAGTACGTTTGTGACGCGGCCCTGGATACTCTCCCTCTGTTATCCAAGGCTTCAGTGTCAGCTGTGGTGCTGAGGTGCCTCATTTGGCTGAAATGCTGGTCTGCTGACCAGGCATCCAAGAAAGCCCTGACGGATCTTCCCTTCGCGAGCGGCTCTTTGGAGCCTCGTTGAATGACGTTATTAAGAATGCCACTGGTGGTAAGAGTACACTACTCCCACAGGCCAGGGAGGCTAAGGAGCCTCGCCGCAGGCAAGAGCCCTCTTTTTTTCCGCTTACAAACGGCTTTTTCATCCGTCCGGCAGGATGCCCACGGATGGTCAGAAGCGTCCCTGGAACCGCAAACCTAACAAGCCTGCAAACAATAGTGCTACCACATGAAGGTTTGCCCCCACCCAGATATCGGGTGGGGGGTCATCTTCGGGAGTTTGCAGCCCGGTGGACCTCCCATTTATCCGACCACTGGGTCTGCGATCTGATTTCCACAGGCTACAAGATACCCATGTCCCCGGTTTGCCGTGAGGCCCTGTTAGGGGCGGTAAGGGACTTGCTGAATCAGGGAATCAGTTCTGGAATCGGAACGCTTCCAGGGGTTCTACTCAAATCTGTTTGTGGTTTCCAAGAAGGAAGGGGTATGTCCAATCTTGGACTTGAAGGCCCTCAATCACTTTGTAAAAGTGCTGAGTTTCAGAATGGAACAGTTCGCTCAGTAGTCGCTGCACTCCATCAAAGGGACTTTCTGGCGTCCTTGGACATCCAGGATGCTTACCTGCACATACCCATTTGCCTTTGGCATCAAAAATTTCTGCATTTGGCAGTCAGGGAAGCCCACTACCAGTTTGTGGCTATTCCTTATGGCCTGGCGTCAGCCCCCCCCCCCCCCCCCCCCCGAGTCTTTACCAAAGTACTGGCTCCAGTATTGGCGCTGCTGAGGCAACGTGGGATCGCGATCGTGGGTTACCTAGACTATCTCCTCCTGAGAGCATCTTCCACCTCAGAATTAGAGGAGGATGTAGCGATCACCTTGCAGACCCTGCAAGAATTTGGGTGGCTGTTGAACCTAAAGAAGTCGGTGGTTGTTCCCGACCCAGCGTCTGGAGTACCTGGGGTTACTATTGGACTCCAGGGAAGCGAGGGTTTTTCTCCCCTCAGACAAATTGATGACTCCCAGATCGGCGGTCAATCTACTGATGAGCCGCAAGTGGTTGTCTCTCTGCTTTTGCATGCGAGTTCTGGGGCTCATGGTAGCCTCCTTCGAGGTGGTACCTTATGCCCAAAAATTTTGCTCAATAAAATTTTGATGAAATGGGACAAATCTCCGTTGTCCCTGGATTGGCAGATCCAGGTGAGTCAACCAGCCAGGGACTCGCTGATCTGGTGGTTGAGGTCCCCGGTGATTCAGTCCGGAAAATCCTTCCTTCCTCTGACATGGATGGTGATCACTACGGACGCCAGTCTGTCGAGCTGGGGTGGAGTGATGGGGATTCAGTCGGCTCAGGGCCTCTGGTCGGCAGAGGAATCCAAGTTGCCGATCAATCTGCTCGAATTGAGAGCGATCAGGCTGTGCCTCCGCACATGGTCGATGAGTCTTCAAGGGCGTCCGATCAGGATACAGTCAGACAACGGCAGGGCTGTGGCGTACATAAATCACCAAGTGGAAACAAGAATCTCAGCCGCTGCTCGGGAGGTCGCTCACATACTTCGGTGGGCAGAGTGACACGTTCCGGCCCTGACGGCCATTTACATCCCAGGGGTGGAAAATTGGCAGGTGGACTATCTGAGTCGACAGATGTTGGACCCAGGAGAATGGGCATTGCCAATCCTGGTTGCCCCAGATTGGCCTCAGCTGCCCTGGTTATGCAGACCTGGTGCTTCTGGTGGCAGACGCTCCCTGGCGACTGTCGTTGCGAGAGGACCTCCTATCTCAAGGTCCAATCTTTCACCCTGCTTTACCATCGCTGGCTTTAATGGCATGGCTGTTGAAAGCCAGGTGTTGAGGAACCGGGGTCTGTCGGACTCTGTGATTCCAACTATATTGAGGGCGCGGAAATCTTCTTCCAGGAAGATATACTATCGTACTTGGAAGGCCTATATCTCCATGTGTGAGGAGAAAGGGTGGCATCCGCGCTCTTTCTCTATGTCCAGGATCCTGTTGTTTCTTCAGCTAGGTGTAGACCAGAAGTTGGCGTTGAGCACCCTCAAGGGGCAAACTTCAGCTCTGGCTGTCTTTTTCCAGCGACCCCTGGCGTCTCACTCATTAGTGAGTACCTTTGTTCAGGGGGTGCAACATGTAGTCCCTCCGGTGCGTTCTCCGTGGGATTTGAACCTGGTGTTTTTGGCACTTCAGAAGCCGCTGTTTGAGAATATCAGTGAGATCCCCTTGTTGACCCTTTCACAGAGTGTTTTTTCTAGTGGCCGTTACCTCGGCCAGGAGGGTTTCTGAATTGGCTGCCTTGTCATGCAAATTGCCTTATCTGGTCATCCACGGGGATAATGTGGTGTTGCGTCCGCAACCGTACTTTCTACCAAAGGTGGTTTCGGGTTTTCAGATCAATGAAGACATTGTATTACCATCATTGTGTCCTACACCGAAGCACCCCAAGGAGGTGGCCCTTCAGGCTCTCGATGGGGTTAGAGCTCTGAAGGTGTACTTGTCTGCCACGGCTCCCTTTCGGAAGTCAGACTCACTGTTTGTTTTTGTTTTTTTCGGTGGCTGGTCCAAAGAAAGGTATGGCGGTCTCGTCGGCCACCATTTCCAGTCGGATCAGTCAGATTGTAGTCCAAGCCTGCGCCTTGAAGGGGCAGGTGCCCCCCTTTCCAGTCACGGCCAACTCTACAAAAGCAATCGGAACGTCTTGGGCCTTCCGACACCAAGCGTCTGTCGCTCAGGTGTGTATGGCGGCAACCTGGTCATCTGTCCATACGTTTACCAAGTTCTACAAGGTAGACGTCATTGCATCGGCTGATGTTTTGGCCGCAAAGTTTTGTAGGCGGCCGTGTAGTTGCAATTGAGTTTTTTTTGTTTTTTTTCTTGGTTTTTCGATTTAAAAATGCAGTACTGTTTTGTTAATGCACTGTTGCATTACTTCCGCAATGTTGCGGTCTTGGGAATCACTCCTGTGGAGGATGCCCGGTTATATGGTGGAGTTTTTCCACACACTGCTGTTTTTTGTGGGTTTAGTTTCACTATTTCCCACTTGCCATGGTGGATGAAGTTTTTATGCTGTTTTTTTTCTACCCCTCATTTGGCAATGCTTGGGGACGTCACATTTAGTTACAGAGAGGAGCTGTGTTGGTCGGTGAATATAAGAGAAAATAATAAGATTTTTGTACTCACCGTAAAATCCTTTTCTCTGTAATTCACTGACCGACACAGCACCCGCCCCTCGTTTTCTCTAAGTTATACTGCTTGTTGGCATACTGAAGCTGCTGGGAGCAGTGGGGAGGGTTGATAGCACAAGGTGCGCCCCCCAGGGGCAGGATTAAAAGTTCTTTGTATTGTGTAACAATTTTGCCTAGTTCTAATGGCAGGCTATACAACCCATTTAGTTACAGAGAGGAGCTGTGTCGGTCGGTGACTTACAGAGAAAAGGGTTTTACGGTGAGTACAAAAATCCTATTTTTACCATAAACAAAATAAAAAGTAAAGGGAGAGAAGAAAAATCCAAATCAAGTCAATATTTGGTGTAACCAAGTTTTTGTCTTTTAAACCAGCATCAATTCTTCTAGGTACACTTGCACACAGTTTTTGAAGGCACTCTGCAGGTAAAAGCAAAAATAATTTTTTTTATTTTTTGATCTTTTGCTATTAAAGGTAAAGAAGAGATTTGGGGGTCTTTTTTGACACCAGATCTCTACATAAAGAGGACCTGTCATCCCTATTTCTATCACAAGGGCTGTTTGCATTCCTTATAATAGCAATAAAAGTGCTTAAAAATAATGAAAAAAATTAAATACATAAGAAAAAGAAAAAGTAAACTGCTCCCATCTCCTCCGTGCTGCCGCGCAGAAGCCAAAGCATTTGTAAGTCACGCACACATATGTAAATGCTGTTCGCACCACACATGAGGTATCACTGCAAATGTTAGAGCGAGAGCAATAATTCTAGACCTCCTCAGTAACTCCAAACTGGTAACCTGCGTTTTAAAGCGTTGCCTATGGAGATTTTTAAGTGTCGTAGTTTTTCGCCATTCCACAAGCGTGCGCAATTTTAAAGTGTGAGATGTTGGGTATCTATTTTACTAACTAACTTTACGTAACATCTTCTTTTACATTATTCAAAAATATTGAGGTATATATTGTGCTTTTAACAGTACAAACAAATTGCTACTACCCTCACCTATAACTGGCCTTTGCAGCAAGGAGCACATGGAAGGGCAACGCATGCAAATCAAAACCAAAGAAATTCCCAGCTCAACTTACCGACTAGCCTGCTAACCCACCGAATTGTTCTGTCTAACAGTATGCGTTCAAAACTGTTAGGACAATAATATTGGTGAGGGGCATAGTGGGCACCTTTGCTGCCATAGTGCTATTTTCAGGATGTCCAGTGCCTTTTTAACTAGTTGCCGCACACTGTCAAATGACAGCGGGGCGGTGCGGCTCTCGTTCTGGGACGTCCTCATAGGATGTTGTCCCAGAACAACCTCTCTCGCACGCTTGCGGCGATCGTGACGGCACTGTGTTGCTAGGACATGGCGCATCCCCGTTCTCTGTAAAGAGCTGCGTCAGCGGCTCTTTAACTATGTGATTGGCTGTGTGCAGCCGGTCACTTGTAAACATGGAGATGCCAGTAATCGGCGCTCCTCGCCTCACACTGACAGAGTGTGTTGGGAGAAGAGATCGAATCGGCGGCATCTCCACAGATGGAACATCTAGTTAGTCAGTGCTCTGATTACAATATAGTGCCAACAGTTTCACCAATCAGTGTCCACAAGTGCCACCAATCAGTGCCCATTAGCGATGCCAGTCAGTGCTGGCTATTGGTGCCCATCACTGCTGTTGCTCAATGGCTATCAGTGCCCACCAGTACTGCCTTTTAGTGCCCATAAGTGCCACCTCATCAATGCCCACCAGTTCAGCCTATTGGTGCCCATTAGTTCTGCCTCATCGGTGCACATCAGGTGAGGAGAAAAATTACTTGGTTACAAAATTTGCTGGCAGAAACTAAGTTAAAAAAAAAGAAATGTATTTATTTTTTTTCAATTTTAAAAATAAATAAATAACCCCAGCAGTGATTTAAATACCTCCAAAAGAAAGCTCTATTTGTGTGAAGAAAATTATAAAAATTTTGTTTGGGTACAGTGTAGCATGACCGCGCATTTGTCATTGAAAGTGCGACAGCGCTGAAAAGTGGCCTGGGCAGGCAAGTGGTTAAGGGGAGAGTGCTCCTTCCGGCTCACCTGCCCTCTGCCTATGCATTATGTGCTTCCGCTTTTGAGGCTCCCAAAATTTAGCATTAGGACTACAACAGATACTGGAGTGCCTTGATCGGGCTTTGCAGCTTATGCATGCATTTGCAAATGTGTGCAAACGAAACCCCCGTTTTTTAAGGCATATTGTTAGACCGGATAATTCAATTGGTTAGCAGGCTGGTCGGTAAGTTGAGCTGGGAATTTCTTTGTTCTTGTTTTTGCATATACGGTGTGGTGTTGTGTTTTAAAATGTATTTATTTTTTTTTTTTTTCAAACAAAATTGCGTTTGAAAAAAATGCTGCGCAAATACTGTGTGACATAAAAAAAAAAAATTGCAATGGGCACCATTTTATTCCCTATGGTCTCTGCAAAAAAATAAACCTCTATAATGTTTGGGGGTTTTATGTACCATACGTATAACATGCACGATTTTAGGAGGGACGGCGCGGGGGGGGGGGGGGGGGGGACTTAAATTTTGAATAAAGAACATTGAAGCAAAATAAAGGTAAGCAAAAAATACTGATTTAAACGTGTAAACAATAAGTGCCAGAAAAGGCCTGGTCTTCAATTGGTTAATTTAACCACTTCAATACTGGGCACTTAAACACCTTCCTGCCCAGACCAATTTTGAGCTTTCAGCGCTGTCGCATTTTGAATGACAATTGCGCGGTCATGCTACACTGTACCCAAATGAAATTTTTATCATTTTTTTACCACAAATGGAGCTTTCTTTTGGTGGTATTTGATCACCTCTACGGTTTTTATTTTTTGCGCTATAAATAAAAAAATACCGAAAATTTTGAAAAAAAAAATTGTTTTTTTTTTGTTTCAGTTTCAAAACTTTGTAAATAAGTAAGTTTTCTCCTTCACTGATGGGCACTGATGGGGATACACTGATGGGCACTGATAAGGCGGCACTGATGGGCACCAATGAAGTGGCACTGATGAGGTGGCATTGATGGGCACTGATAGGCGGCACGGATGGGCGACACAGATGGGCGACACGGATGGACACTGATAGGTGGCACAAATTGGCACTGATAGTTGGCACGGATGTGCATGAATAGGCGGCACAGATGTGCATGGATAGGCGGCACAGATGGGCACGGGTGGGCACTGATAGGCGGCACAGGTGGGCACTGATAGGCGGCACAGGTGGGCACTGATAGGCGGCGCAGGTGTTATACTGTACTAATGGATGCCAATCAGTGCCAAACAATAATGCATGCCAATCAGTGATGCCCATTGTGGGCACTGATTGGCATCCATGGTGGTCTAGGGAGGATTACCTTTTCCCTGGTGGTCTGGTGGCGTCCCTGGTGGTCCAGTGTGGGCATCCTCGGGGGGGCTGTGCTGATAATCGATCAGCACAGACCCCCCCCTGTCAGAGGAGCAGCCGATCGGCTCTCCTCTACTCACGTCTGACAGACGCGAGTGAGGAAAAGCCGATCACCGGCTCTTCCCATTTACCCTGTGATCAGCCGTGATTGGACACGGCTGATCAGATGGTAAAGAGTCTCCGTCGGAGACTCTTTACCGAGATCGTAGTTGCCGGGTGTCAGACTGACATCCCGCAACAACGATCGCCGCGATGCGAGCAGCGGCTCATAATCCTGATCACGTCATATGACGTCCGATCAGGATTATGAAACCACTTTGCCACCGTCAATTGCCTATAGGGCGGGCGGCAAGTGGTTAAAAAATAAATACAATTTTTTTGTAGCCCCTGCAGTTTGGGGGAGGAGAAGGAATCCCACTGCAAGGTTAGCTTTTTTTATTTTATGTTTCCTGGAGTTCAGCTTTGAAGCAGTGCAGTGTGGTTCAGCTATACCTCTGTGTATAATTTTGAGTATAAGATTTGAGTCCACAAAGTATCTCAAATGTTGGGAGAAGATACTCTAGTACAGTGTATCTTCTAACCAGATCATTTTGCTTTCTTGGATCCCAGTTGAAGTAGTATTACATCACCGACATCTAGAAGTAAGGGGTGAGGTGAGTATATTTTCTAACCCTTTTCCACTTTTTTTTTTTTTAACTTTCTTTTTTCTTTTTTTTTCTTTATAGGTATAATGCAGCAATGTGAGATGAGGGTGTGTTATGTAATAAGCGAGCCATGCATTTTATTGCATAGTGTTTTTTTTTTTATTATGCTTTTTTAAATACTGAAAAAAAATATTTCAAATGGGCCATTTACTACAAAAATGTATATGCTTTAAAGAAAACTTGTCCTCTTCAGCACAGACTTCCTTTAAAGTGGCTTTGAGCAGCGTATTATACTAAAAAGGAAGTAAAAAAATAAAAAAATAAAAAATAAAAAAAAAAGCATCATACCTTCCAATGTACCTTCCACGCTTTTTCTTACAGGAGCTGTGACGGGCTGAGTACAAAATTTCAGCTTGCGATTTTATCTAACAGTGAGTGTCATTATAATGTCAGGAGTGAATAGGGAGAACTTGGAAGCCCTGTTTTTTTTTTTTTTTTTTTTAAGCACAGCAGTAGACTGTGCTTTTGGTGAACTGCAAATGAACTTAGAATAAACACGCTGCATGTAATCTGAAGCTAAAGCAGCTCACTGCTGTCACCTGTGTGACTTGCTTCCCTCCCTCCCCATAGTATTGATGCAGGCTCTGCCTTCTCCCCCATACTGATGCGTTACATTGCATCATGTGTGGCCAACTGTACACAAGTGTGGTTAGCTGTGTTAGTTATGATTAAAAATGTGATTTCTTAAGGCTAAATATAAAAAAACAAAAAAAAAAACTTTTTATTGTTTTGGCTTGGGTGACTTTTGCATATGTTTTTGACCCTTTCGAAAGCCTGCACTTGGGCAGACACATGTAAATAAACACACATTAACCACTTCCCACTGAGGCCATTTCTGGCGTTCCTCTCCTACATGTAAAAATCTTTTTTTTTTTTTTTTTCGCTAGAAAATTACTCAGAACCCTTAAACATCATACAAACATTTTAGAAAATAAATTGGGGGGGGGGGGGGGGGGGAAAGCACTGCGCTAAGGTCAAAGGCTGAGGGTCAGCAGCTAACACCCAAACAAACAAAGTTCAGTGGAAATAAGGGAAAATTGGTGTAGCGCTAGTGAATGAATTGGTGAAAAACTCAAAAAATATATATTAACCACTTGAGATCCACGCTATAGCCAAATGACGGCTACAGCGCGGATCTCCTTTTCCGGGACGACGTCAATAGACGTCTTCCCGTGTACGAGCGGCCTGCGCGCCCCCTGAGGGGCGCGCGCGGCGCGCTCTGTGATCGGCGAGTCCATGAGACTCGCCTGATCACCGATCCGTGGAAGGGGTCGATCCCGACCCCTTATCACGTGATCAGCTGTCAGCCAATGACAGCTGATCATGTGATATAACGGAGCCGGTAATCGGCTATTATTCCTCCTCGCGCTGATAGCGCGAGGAGAGAAAAAAAAAAAAGCCGATCACCGGCGGCCATGATCGGGACATCAGTCCCGATCACGGCCAGCCCTGCTAGTGCCCACCTGCCCCCTGCCAGTGCCACATTTAATAAAAGTAAGTGCCCCCTGTCAGTGCCACCCAGCAGTGCCCACAGTGCCACCCAGCAGTGCCCACAATCTGCCTCAAAGGTGCTGCACCCCAGTGCCACATATCCGTGCCCATCAGTGTCATCTACCAGTGCCCAGCAGTGCCACCTATCAGTGCCCATCTATCAGTGGTACCTATCAGTGCCCATCCGTGCCACCCATCCGTGCCACCCATCCGTGCCCATCTTTGCCCATCAGTGCCGCCTTATCTGTGCCCATCGGTGCCGCCTTAACTATGCCCATCAGTGCCCACCAATGCAGCCCATCAGTGCCCACCAGTGCAGCCTATCAGTGCCGCCTAATCAGCGCACTTCAATGAAGGAGAAAAATGACCCGTTTGCAAAATTTTATAACAAACTATTAAAACATGATTTTTTTTTTTTTTTGCATCTTTTTTTGTTTGTTTAGCAAAAAATAAAACTCTGAGCTGTAACTAAATACCATCGAAAGAAAGCTCTATTTGTGGGAAAAAAATGAGAAAAATTTCATTTGGGTACAGTGTTGTATGCCCGCGCAATTGTCATTCAAAGTGCATCAGCGCTGAAAGCTGAAAATTGGTCTGGGACTGAGGGGGGTTTAAGTGCCCAGTAAGCAAGTGGTTAAAGTGGGGTGATAATGAAACCAATACTAAAAAACATGCATGTGACAAAATGTGCGAAAGTACATGAAATCAAAAATAAATACAAATAATGATTCAATAAGTATGTAGAGATATATATGTATGTGTATGTATATATATATATATATATATGTATATGTATGTGTGTGTGTGTGTGTGTGTGTGTGTGTATATATATATGCACGTGGATCCAACACTGACACTTTTTACTACCCAATATATGTGGACTGTTTTGCTGGAACTTATATTTCAGCTACTGATATCCATCAAGATCCACGTGCACTTATATATATAATATATATATATATATATATATACTGTATCTACATACATACTTAGTGAATCATTATTTGTATTTTTTGATTTCATGTACTTTCGCACATTTTGTCACATGCATGTTTTTTTAGCATTGGTTTCATTATCGCACCTTTTAATATATATTTTTTGAGTTTTTCACCAATTGATTCACTAGCGCTACACCAATTTTCCCTTTATGTATATTTTTTAGCAGAGATCCTAGAGAATAAAGTGGCGCTCATTGCAATTTAAGTCACACGGTATTTGTGCAGCAGTTTTTGAAATGCAATTTTTTTTGGGGGGGGGGGGGGAAATGAACTTTAATGAATTTTATTGGAAAAAAAAAACAAAACTGCACAATATATAACTCAACTTTTTGGTAAAATATAAAGGATAATGCTACACTGAGGATGGATACTTAACATGTCACGCTTTAAAACTGCGCACAGTTGTGGAATAGCACCAAAACTTCTGTATGCTTGAAATTCTTTTTACAGGTTATCAGTTTAGAGTTGGAGGTCGTCTAGTTCTAAAATGATTGCTCTTGCTTTAACGTTTGTGGCGACACCACACATGTGTGGTGCGAACGCTGCTTAGATATGCGGGCAAAACCTATGAACGCTTTCCTTTTGCGTGCGAGTACAAGGGGACAGGTGCACTTTTAAAAAAAAAAATGTTTTATTATATATTTTTGTATAACCTTCTTCTTTTTTTTTTTTTTTTTTTTCTGTTTTCTCTTCTCCTTTTTTTTTTTTTTTGCCACTTTTATTGCTATAACAAGAAATGTAAACATCCCTTGTAATAGGAATAAGGCATGATAGGTCCTATTTATAGAGACATCTGGGGTCAATAAGAACCCAGATATCTTCTCTACCCTCAAAAGCATTGGCTCAAAAAACAAACAAAAAGTGGATCTCTGCTTTTCAGGGGAAAAAAAACTGACGTTGATTAAAGTGGAAGTAAACCCTCCTATTGTTTTAAGCCACGGAAGCTGCCATCTTGGCCTCTAATAATTCTTCAAATGCCATAATTCTGCACATGTGATCAGTTATGACATCAGCTATTGGATGGTTTGAAAGTTTGGTTGAGAGCCCCACCAATGTGAAAGTTAGCATTTCCGGCATGCCGGGAATGTAAATGTTTTTTTTTTTAAACTGGGTTTACTCCCGCTTTAAATCTGCCAGAACCCGGAAGTGACACCCTGTCGTTGCATCCGGTCTCCCAGGGTCAGAGCTGCTGTGGTCCCCAGCCAACTCCTGTGGTAGACCACTGCTGGATTGGATCTCTGGCTTCCTGATCGCATGGGAGAGCAGCGGGAGGGGAGGGGGGTGGGGACGTTCCCTCCTGCTTCATGTAAAAGCAATCCAGCGGCTAAACAGCTGCTAGGATGGCTTTTTACAAGTGAGGTAATTGCTTTGCTAAAAACAAAGAGATCTGGATGATGCCTGTAGCTGCACCCATCCATCCAGATATCTCCACTTCAATCTAAGGATGTCATATGGCATTCTAGAGGCAGGATGTGATTAATGAAGTTATTATTTTGGTGACTAAAGAAATATGGTGTCACCAGTTCTCCTGCTTATGTTATTACCTATTTGTTTTACCTTTTTTTTTTTTTTTTTTTTCCCTTTTCATTTCCTGCAGTGGTTTAACTTGAATTCCTTGTTGACGGGTCCAGAACTCATATCAGACACTTACCTTGCACTATTCTTGGCTCAGCTGCAACAAGAAGGTAAATCTCTCTGCATTTAAAGTAGAGCTATAACTTTCCATTAAATAAAAATAAATATACATTAACTCAGGCGAACCACCCTCCCTGACAGCGAATAAACAATAGTTTCAAAGCACCAGGGGTGGTGTCTCTATGGTGTACTAAGGGCCCAGGCACCACTGGTGGTGTCTCTATGGGGTACTAAAGGCCAAGGCACCAGGGGTGGCCGAGAGTGCCAGCTATCCTGAGGGAAACTTGGGAGGGAACCAGCTACTATTACTGGGGCGGTACACCTGTCGAACGGTAATGCAGGAAGGGTCCTGGGTGTCTCCTGGAGCCGGATTGCCACCTAAAGGCCTAAGCACCACTGGTGGTGTCTCTATGGTGTACTAAAGGCCAAGGCACCATGAATTGCTGCTCACTCCTACTCAAACAACCACGGATGTTGGCTTGGGAGAGATCTGAATTGTGACATGGAGCCGGAGTCTTTATACTCCAGATTTCAGGCCTACTATAAGGGCATTTTAAACGTATCCTTAATAGAGGTTAGTCTTATGGTACATAGTTCCCACTCACCTGGCCAGAATGTATCAGACAGCCCCCACAGAGTGTTTCAGAGGTTGTACGCTACGTGGCACCATGTTCCACATTAGGTGGTAATTTCCCAAAATTAGGTACTACTGGAACAGAGTATTTTCTATGCTCCGCCAATTTACTGGGTTTTTCTTTACACAGCAACCCCATCTTGCACTGCTTAACCTTTTCACGCCTAAGGGTAAAACAAATCTTAATGCCCAAGCACAATTTTGACATGTGTTAGTAAACCTTTACATCTCATCACAACTACTTGATGTATCCAGGTGGACAACACCTTGTTTGTTTTTTTCAGGACAAACTGGACGGTGTCAGTGTTTATTTTAAATTCTTGTTACAATTTAACCTTTATTTATTACAATTCTTTATTTATTTTTATTTTTTTATCAGCCCCTTAACAGACCCCTGACATCTCCCCTTTTTTGAGACACAGAAAGGGACTGGAGACAGAGTTTCCCCTGTCCCTTTCTCAGCAGCTTCATCTGCACTGGAGATGAATGGACAGTTGACAGAGGCTCCTCTCCATTCATAAACTGAAGTATCGTAAACATAGTTTTCTCCGTTATGAAATGACTGAGTCAGTGATCACTGACTCTGTTCATTTGGAATAGGAAGGAGCCGACGGATTTACTGGCGCCTTCCCCCGCTCTCCATCCTGAAAGATTGACACAGAGGGGGACCGGACCGGAGCACTCGGAGGGGGGCGGAACACATAGAGGGGGACTGGTGCAGTCCCTCTGGTCCTAGCACAAAGTAAGATACGCGTATAAATGCGGCCCCACTTCCGCGAGGCTGCACTTAAGTCGGCAGCAATGGGTTAATTACCCTCCGCCAGGGTTGTCGTCTGCTTGGTCCATTTCATCCTACTGGCAGCTAAAATTACTATAGCAGACTGAGAGCAGTGGGAGCCCCTGTCTCAAAACTGAACCTCACTAATTGATCAAGTTGTTTAACCACTTGCCGCCCACCCGCCCACTACAATTTACTGTGGGGGGGGGAGAGAAGGAGAAAGTGGCAGCTGTAGACAAAACTACATACCTGTACGTCTCTGCCTACTTCCTAGAAATGATCACTGTATTAGGCTACTTTCCCACCGAGGCGTTTTAGCGCTAAAAATAGCACATGAAAACCACCTCCCATGCCTCCCCGGTGTGAAAGCTTGAGGGTTCTCATACTAGGGCGGTGCGCTAGCAGGACATTAGAAAAAGTCCTGCAAGCAGCATATTTGGGGTGGTTCGGAAACCGCTTCCAAAATGCCCTGCCCATTGAAATGAATGGGCAGCGCTGCTGAAGCACCTGCAAAGCGCTTCGGTGGCGCTGCAACACGGGGACTTTTAGCCCTTTTGACTGCTAGCAGGGTTTTTTTTCCAACTTTTCTCCCATTTTAGTTTTATAGTGCGAAAAAAAAACAGTAGTGATGAAATGCCACCAAAAGAAAGCTGTATTTGTGTAAAAAAAAAAAAAATTATATAATTTTTGTTTGGGTACAGTGTTGCATGTCTGCGCAATTACCAGGTAGTACAGTAAGACCAACCTGATTTATTTTTATGAGGAGGTAAGTAAAGCCTTGGACAGAGGGGTGGCGGTGGACGTGGTATACTTGGACAGAGGGGTGGCGGTGGACGTGG
The DNA here is from genome assembly GCF_037356315.1 of Lithobates pipiens. Lineage (NCBI taxonomy): Eukaryota > Metazoa > Chordata > Amphibia > Anura > Ranidae > Lithobates > Lithobates pipiens. The sequence continues at coordinate 14,707,490 of NW_027507825.1, forward strand.
TATACTTGTATTTTGCAAAAGCGTTGGATACAGTTCCGCACACACGGCTCATGTGTAAGGTAAAGTCTACAGGTTTGGAAATCTCAGTTTGTAAATGGATAGAAAACTGGCTAAAAGACAGAATTCAGAGAGTCGTGGTTAATGATTCTTACTTTGAATGGTCTAAGGTTGTCAGTGGAGTACCCCAAGGTTCAGTGCTGGGACCCTTACTTTTTGATATCTTTATAAATGATATTGGGTCTGGGATCAAAAGTAACATTTCCGTCTCTGCAGATGACACCAAGCTATGCAGTGGAATAACCTCCTTACAGGATGTCTCCAATTTAAAAAGCCGACCTCAATGCTCTGTCTAATTGGGCGATTATGTGGCAGATGAGGTTTAATGTTGAGAAATGTAAAGTTGTGCACTTGGGGGCTAAGAATATGCATGCATCATACATGCTAGGGGGGGTACAATTGGGGGAATCCATAGTGAAGGATCTGGGGGTTTTGGTAGATCATAATCTCAATAATAGCATGCAATGCCAAGCTGCGATTTGCAAAGCGAACAAAGTCCTTTCTTGTATTAAGAGAGAGGTATGGGCTCCAGAGAGAGAGATATCATTTTGCCCCTATCCAAATCATTAGTAAGACCTCATCTGTAATATGCCGTTCAGTTTTGGGCACCAGTTCTTAAAAAGGATATCTGGGAACTGGAGAAAGTACAGAGAAGGGCAACCAAACTGATAAGAGGCATGGAGGAGCTCAGCTACGAGGAAAGATTAGAGGAACTGAATTTATTCACTCTTGATAAGAGGAGATTAAGGGGGGATATGATCAACATGTACAAATTATATAAGGGGTCCATATAGTGAACATGGTGCTGAGTTATTCACTTTACAGTCAACAAAGAGGACAAGGGGGCACTCTTTACGTCTAGAGGAAAAGAGATTTCATCTACAAATACGGAAAGGTTTCTTCACAGTAAGAGCTGTGAAAATGTGGAATAGACTCCCTGCAGCGGTGGTTCTGGCCAGCTAAGTAGATTGCTTTAAGAAGGGCCTAAGTGTACATAATATAACTGGGTACTGACATTTATAGGTAAAGTTGATCCGGGGAAAATCCGATTGCCTTTCGGGGGATCAGGAAGGAATTTTTTCCCCTGCTTTAGCAAATTGGATCATGCTCTGCTGGGGTTTTTTTTTTGCCTTCCTCTGGATCAACTGTGGGTATAGAATTTGGTATATGGGATTGTATGATTTTTTTTTTGTGGTCGAACTGAATGGACTTGTCTTTTTTTTTCAACCTGACTAACTATGTAACTATGCTGAATAGCAGAAAATGTCCTGGTCTTGAAGGGGGTAAAACCTTCCCGAAGCTGAAGTAGTTAAAGAGAGGTGCCCCTGTCCCTGACTCTTTTTAAATAACTTTATTGGTAATGTTTCTGCAGTACACGGTTTGATAGTGCCATTCACCAGAATACTGTAACCCTTTTATTTTTTTTTATTTTTTTTATCCAGGCTACTCCATTTTTGTAGTAAAAGGTGACCTTCCAGACTGTGAGGCTGACCAGCTCCTGCAGATGGTTCTAGTTCAGCAGATGCAGCGACCGAGGCTCATTGGAGAGGACCTGGCTGTCCGAAACCAAAGGTAGACTTGGCAGCTGTGTTTTTGCTTTTTTGGGGGGGGGGGGGTTTCAGTGTTTTTTAGCACCAGTAATTCCCAATCTGAAATGATGGCAAGAGGAAGAATGGTTGGAGCATGGAGAAAAGCCACTGCCCCATAAATCTTTGGAAGGAAGAGAGGAAAGATCCATGGAGTCCTATAGTGGCAATAAGAGAGGAGACCTCCGCCTGGCCATGCCTCCAACGTGTTTCCCCCCCCGAACTTTGTCATGGCTAACTCCTATACTCCATAAATCTTCACTGCTTTTCTAAAGCAATTAACGAGTCTTTGTTGGTAAACTCAGGTGGGCAGGAGCTGAGTGGGTGCAGCAGGAGCCGAGGAACAGATTGCTGCATAACTATTAGCAGGGCAGCAGAAAAACACACCTCCTGCCCATTTGTTAACCAGGAAAGAACCCATCTGTGCACCCCCTAATGCTGGTTTCACTTTGGAACTAGAGTCATGGCTTGAGAATAAGCTCTACCCAAGAATTTAGGCTTGTCCTGTTGAAGCTAAATTCTACATATCTGCTAGCGCTTGTTTGAGTGACTCGGGTGCCCATAATAATGCTGTCATTGGACTGGTGGATGTGGATAAGCAGGACTTGGTTAAGAGTTGAATAAAGTAGAACTATAGTTTGATAAAGGGAGAGTTTTAATCCCTGTTAAGGTTTATTTTATTTTTTTATTTTATTTTTTTGCCATCTCTGTCCCTTCACTTCCGGTCCCATAGCCAAACAGAAAGTGGGAGGAAATCCCTCTAAAGTGAGGGAATCCTGGGGTGTCAGCAGAACTAGTGTCCCCAAGATTACCTCCTAATACTTTTCTGGGGACAACTCCAAAAATTTGGGATTTTCACTTTCCATGATAACAGTAAACAGAAAAAACAGGGGCATAGATAGCAATAAAAATTTTTTTTTTCGAAATACAAAAGTAAAGATACATAACTATTCTAAAACAAATTGCTTTTTAAAATCATCCTAACCGTGCCATAGCCGAAAGACTGCTACAGCGTGGCTCTGTTCCATGCCTCTGGCGTGCATCTGGCATGCTCTCTGATCGCGGTTTTCTTTTGAATAAAAACATGGTGTGGGCTATCTAGGGGGAGGTGCTGCCAATCGCAGCCTGTCCCCCCCCCCCCCCCCATTCTGTGTCTATATGCTTAGAATTATAGGGAAGTGAAGCCCCCATCAATCAACATGTAATATACCTCCCCCAGTGTGTTAAGCTGTTTTAGTGTGCATGAAAGAGTAGGTAGGGAGCGGGCTGTCATGCCCACATGTGACACTTTACACCTGCCTACCAACAATCTGATCTGCAAAAAAAAAGGGGGGGATCCGTCCCCTTTCCTCTGATCAGAGGGCCTATAGAGTAAAGCGGACTGTGTCCATTCTGCATATGCAGAGTGGACATAGACCTGTCAATCGCCTGCTCTGCTCATTGTGCCCCGCGGCCGGTTACCAAGTCGCTTTAGTGGCCCACGCTCTTCAAAAGGTTGGGCACCCCTGTGCTAAGGGGAGGGCTTATCCTGAGAGATCTGCTGTGGACCCAGAGAAAAGGTTTTTTTTTATGACGAGTACAAATTCCATTTTCAAAAAAAAATTCTGTACAGGAATCACCTAATTTACTGTAAGCGGGGTCAGGTCCTTCTCGTTCTCAGTCTACTCTTTAATATTGAGTCTTATTCTGTGACGCAGAGTTCAAAAAAGTGAGGAAGAGACCAAGTTGTACGATGGTACCACCGGGATGGATGAGGATGAAGAGAACCTACAAAAGGCCCTTGCTTTGAGCAGACAACAGATAGACATGGAAGACGAGGAAGCAGATCTCCGCAGGGCCATTCTTCTCAGCATGCAAGGTACAGCTGAAAAGACTTGCAGAGAGCTTTGCAGCAGGCTACTTACTTACACTTTCAGTATATGAGAGCCGGTTATTGTGGAAAGCAATGTCCTTTCCTTTGTAGTAGAGGGCAGGAGGGCACAACCTGCTGCAGTAAAATCTTACCATTGGACTCCATGAGGGATGGCTGAACAAGTATTTTCAGAATGTTGTGGCCTCCTTAGCTGTGCTACAAAGGAAATGGATATGTTTGTTTTGTAGATGTCGGTCAGCCCACAAGTCTTCTCACGTAATTTTCTTTCAGGAGGACCTCGTCAGGATGTGACAGAATTGGCTTCCTCTAGCCAGCCGCAGACGTCGGAGATCTGCAAACAGGATTTACTGACACAAGAGCAGCTTCGTCTGAGGAGACAGTTGTACTTTGAAAAGTAAGACCAGAGAAATTAAACATAAGTGTAGTTATTGAAGGTAAAGAAGAAGTTCTGTGATTGGATGTGGGTACAGCATGACTTTCAAGCCTTAAAATTTGATAAAGTGATATATATTTTTTTTTTTTTTTTTTTACATGTCAGAAAGTCATACTCTCCTGCTCTGTGATATGGTTTTGCACAGAGCAGCCTCAATCTTCTTTTTCTCGGGTTCCCCGCTGGCGCTCTTGACTCCTCCCCCTTTACCAGTGCCCCCGTTAGCAAGCTGCTTGCTGTGAGGGCATTGGTGCGTGCACGCTCCCAAGTCCTGATCTATGCATCTATAAGACTCATAGGGGGTGGTTTTACTAAAACTGGAGAGTGCAATTTTTTTATTTTATTTTTTTTATTGTCAAAGCTTAATTGAACAAGCTGCAGTTAGCAGCTGATTCGCTACCATGCACAGCTGCACCAGATTCTGAGTGCTCCAGCTTTCATAAATCTACTGCTTAGAGCAGTGCTCTAGCCCCGCCCCCCACTCTTGCCTCATTTGCTCACTGGTTGTGATTAACAGCAGTGGGAGCCAATGGCTCCTGCTGCTGTGTCTCAGCCAATGAGGAGAGAGACACCTGAGACAGCCAAGGCTCCTGTGAAAATTGCTTGATTTTAATGGGGCTCAGGTGAGTATTGAGGTGGTTTGGCTGTAGGGGGAGCAGTGCACGTGCGCAATGATGCTAGGAATGATGAGACGTGCAGTCCTGAAGAGGGAGATCGGGTGACTTTGCATGATGTTCATAGAGCACTCTCCCCGACCAGAAGTTTGAAGAAGCAGTACAGTGGAAGCCAAAGGCTCCAGCTGAAAACTCATTGCAATTTAAAGGAGAAGTACAGCCAAAGCTTGTTTGGCTGTACTTCTCATGTGGATCACAGGAGTGCAGTTCATTCTGCACTCCTATGACGCGTTTTCAGTAATCGGTGGGCTGACGTCACAGAGCCAAGCCAGGCTGGGGCTAGATCCCTACAAAGTCAGGATCCACCCACATGCTGGGCTGGATGCCGGTCCAGGCCTCTTGGCGAGTCTCTGAGAGCCTGAGCGGGCCACTCCTGCCCCCTCCACAGACCCATGGTCTGGTGAGCGAGGGAGAGGCAGAGCAGAGAGCCGGTGACAGTCATTGGCTCTCTACTCAGTGAGCACTGATCAATGGTGTTTGAGTCCTCGGTTCTCTGCCTTTAGGCTCCATTCACACTAATGCATTTTTTCATGCTTTTTGCAGAAACGCAAGACATTTTTAACACGAGTTCCTATGGAACACGTTCGCATTAATGCATTATGTTTTTGGAAAGGGTCAGGGACTTTTTCTTTTCCTGCAGAGTTTTGCATGTCATGGACTTCAATGGACCTGCATCCAAAATGCAAGTACCGCATTTTTACCAAAATTTTATTTTTATTTTTTGCTTTACATTTACTGTATTTAGCCAGCCGCGGCATCCTTAACAACCAGCGATTAATCGGCTGTCTCAGCAGGGCAAAAAAACAAATTGTGAAAGAAAAAAAAAAAACTGCATGGGATCTCACCCGAAGGTATGGATCTGGAGGGGACACCCCCACGCCAAAATAAAAAAAAAATGGATTTCTTATATAGCCAAACTGGTGACATCCCCCAGAGAGCCCACCCCCTCACACCTTCTTCTCTCCTTGACACACTGGCTGATGATGTCATCCCTGTGGGCGGGTTCACACCTGACAATGGCCCAGAACCCCTCTCTGCACAAGCCCAGCATCTCTCCAGCCGCCCACCGCGCGGTCCTCCAAGTTTTCTGGTCAGACTTTCTCTGGATTACCTGAGCTTGTAACCTTGAACGGTCTGGTGACTCTTGATGGTTGATCATAGGTCCCACTTTTTTTTTTTTGTTTTGTGGGTGCCTCTTCTTTCTTTTTGTTTGTTCATTCCTTCGTTCGACAAGTGTCACTGGTTTTATACTGCACTTTAAGCATTGAGCTGGATTTTTTTTTGTGAGCTTTTACTTACTTTATTTGAAGTTTTTACTTTCTTTAGTGGATAATGCCACCATCCTACCTATGGGTAAGGCTTCCTCTTTGGGCAGTTTCTTCTTTTATGGTCACATGACCACACTGGGCTTGAGCATCACACTGCCATAGAAACCTCCTAGAGGTGTTTGGGGAAGATGTGGCAAATCGTAATGGGTATGTGAGGGTCACCTCCCTCCAAAGCATTCAGCATGTAGTGCTGGGGAGCAGAAGTGCTGAGACACAGGTCAGTTAATTATAGGAGAGACACGCAATTTCATTTTTTTTTTTTTTTTTTACCAATAAAAGTTTATTGAAACAATTGACATCACAATACAATATAAAGAAAAAAAATATCCAAGGACATACGCCCATAAGGCACAAAATAACATATTCTGTCATAAAATCCTCTACAGAGTACCTCATAGTTCAGTAACGTGAGTTGGCAAAGAAAAGAAAACGCTAATAAAGAAAAGGCCTCTGTAGGTGCGGAGCCTAAAGAAAAGATTGCCAATAACCCCCTTAAACCAGTGCACCTTGATACATTCGATGGTCGGGGGTGAATTTTTAAGTGTCTAGAAAGATAGAGGAGGAAGGGGGCGAGGAATAAGGAAGAAAAGTGGTGGGGGGGGGGGAGGGAAAGGGGGAACAGTAAATTGGGAAGCAAGTCAGCAAACCACGGACTGGGGGTGGTACAGGGTGCGTGTAGTAAGATCCGTGGGCCGATAGTACCTAAAATGTAGGCTGACTCCAGTGTGAAAGTAGAGGCACAACATTACAATCCTGTATGCAGCAATAAACCCGCAATTGCATTTTTAGTATTGTATAACCATGTTTTGGTTTTCCCCTTTTCGTAAAATGGCCTGTACTGTAACAGTGTTTTATTTTAGGCAGCAACAGCCGAAACCTGAACTGCAAGAATCTACAGAGAACAACACCACCACTAACTCTGCAAACACAGACCAAGGTTTGATTTAATTTTAACCCCTTCCTGACGCTTGTACACACATATGCAGCCTCACGGAAGTGGATCTTTATCCACGATTCTGCATACAGTGGGGAAAATAATGATTTGATCCCCTGCAAATTTTGTAAGTTTGCCCAATTACAAAGAAATGAAGGGTCTATAATTTTTTATCATAGGTGTATTTTAAACGTTAGAGAGGATATTAACCAAAAATCCAGAAAGAACATGATGCAAATGTTATAAATTGAGTTGCAGTTCAGTGGCAAGCACAGAGGTCATACATTTCTTGTAGTTGGTGATCAGGTTTGCACACATCTCGGGAGGAATTTTGGTCCACTCTTCTTTACAGATTTTCTCTAAATCCTGAAGGTTTCTTGGCAACTCGGAGATTCGGCTCCCTCCCATAAATTTTCTATAGGGTTAAGGTTTGAAAACTCCACGACCTTTTAATGTGCTTCTTCTTGAGCCAGTCCTTTGTTGTCTTGGCGGTATGTTTTGGGTCATTGTCATGCTGGAATACCCATCCATGACCCATCTTCAATGTTCTGGCTGAGGGGAAGAAGGTTTTCATCCAAGATTTTCAGATACATGGCCCCATCCATTGGCCCCTCCATGTGGCAAAGTAGGTCTGTACCTTTAGCAGAGAAACCACCCCAAAGCATCGTGTTTTCACCTTCGTGCTTGATTGTAGGGATGATGTTCTTAGGGTCATAGTCAGCATTTTTCTTCCTCCAAACACGACGAGTCCCCCTCTTCAGGAAGACACCTGTACAATCATGCCAATGAACATCTAAATGATTCAGAGAAGGATTGGGAGAAAGTGTTGTGGTCAGATGACACCAAAATTGAGCTCTTTGACATTGAATCGACTCACCGTGTTTGGAGGAAGAAAAATGCTGACTATGACCCTAAGAACACCCCTTGCATTGAGGGGCCAATGGACGGGGCCATGTGTTGTACAATCTTGGATGAGGACATTTTTCCCACAGCCAGAACACTTAAAATGGGTCTTCCAGCATGACAATGACCCAAAACATACCGCCAAGGCAGCAACGTTTTTTTTTTTCCCTAGTTTTGTAAATAAGTAATTTTTCTCCTTCACTAATGAGGTTGCCCTGGTGGGGCGCTGATGAGGCTACACTAATGGGGCGCTGATGAGGCTGCCCTGATGGACGCTAATGCTCACTGATGAGCAGGTAGACTGGCATCACTGCTGGGCACTGTTGGGGCTGCACAGATAATCAGTCCCCTGATTATCTGTACAGGTCTCTCCCGTGAGGAAATGCCATTGATCAGCTCCCCTCTCCTCATACTCCTGTCAACGTGAGGCGAAGTGAGCCGATAACTGTAATTTCCTTGTTTACATGTGATTTGGACACAGCTGACCACATGGTTAAAGAGCCATGTCATCATCTCTTTACCGAGATCGGGGTCACGCCATGTCCCAGTAATATGACATCGCTGCAGAACAACTGGGCATACCGTCCGCTGTAATTTGACTATACCGTGGGCGAGAGGTAGTTACCAGCTGTGAGAGCCAATGGCACCCACTGCTGTCTCAGCCAATGAGGAGAGAGCGTCCCAGACAGCTGACACTCTAGTGCCCTATCGCTGGGTTGAGATGGGGCTCAAGTAAGTTGGGGGCTGCTGCACACAGAAGCTTTATTTTATCTTAATGCACTTTAAGAGGCAATGTTTCCAAATTTTGAATAAGATTTGTTGTGCTACAGAGAATATAGTATAAAAGCTAACACCAGATCTTCTCCTGCAGATCCTGCAATGAACGATGAAGACGTGCTCAGAGCCACCATGAAAATATCCATCAATACAGGCGGGACAGGACCAAGTCCCCAAGAAAAATGACCCTTGGGCTCCGGCCTGTCTGTTTACACTGACCTGCTTTTGTTGCGCAGGTAGTAAGGATGTACATACTGAGTCTATCCTCTGGACGGGCGTCTGCTTTGGGATATATTTGAAGCTTTTATGGGTGTCTTTTAAAAAGGTGTCTGTGTGGCATTTTACTTTCACAAGAAGATCACGTTGTCCTGCTTTTTCCTGATCTCTGGATGTGGTGTCTCCGTCATACAGAAATATCTCACAAGTCCTGCTTGGCTGAACTTCACATGACCAAACAGAGCTTGCCGCACGGCCAACGCTTCTCTCCAAAGTCCATTCCGTTTACATTGCTGATAGGACAGCTGATACTGCTGACCAATCAGAAAACTGTTCTAGGGGAATCTGTCACAAAGCTATGTAGGGAGACTCCAATGCAGTTGGTCGATCTTAACCTGCATAGTAGTTTTGGGGCAGCAAAATTGCCTTGAAACTAGTATATGTGGCCCCATGGGCAAGAGGGCAGCTGCTTCCATCAGAGGCTTCAGTGACGGGTATTTAGATTTGTGGCAGAAAAGTGCATCTGTACTGCAGTTATAAATCTAACGATGATGATGATGAGGAGCGCAAGAGAGACTCAGGACTTGGTTCTTGAGGGTATTTGTATATTTTTCATAACTGAGCTCCAGGAAGATATAAAAGGCACAAATAATGCAGCTCTGTATTCATCATTAAATGTATTTTTTTTTAAATGCAAGTAGTGTAATAAGTACCTGAATTTTAACCTGGTACCAGCCTCTTGCAGTCCAGATTGAGCAAAGCTCAGAGTGGGAGGTGGAGAAGCAGCACAAAGAGGTAATCAAGCTTGCTGCAGTGCAAGGAGGATGCTGACAGGAGGAGAGAGCAACAGATGAGCTCATCAGCCTGCTGCTTCTGGTTTCTCTGTCCACTCACAGACTGGGTCTCTGGGCAGGAAGGGGACCTGCAAATGAAAGTGCAACGGTAGCAGAGAAAAATTTAGCTGCCTTTGACTGCTATACAGGGCGGTGCTGTGTAACTTGATGGACAAAAACAAAATTCCAGTTTGTAGGTAAAGCAAACATTTTGCTTATTTTAGATATTTACATTAGTATCCATCTGATTTTACTGCTGAATGACCGGGCCATTTTCTTTTCTTACATCAGGGTACACAGAGCCATAGTAGTTACTATGTGGGTTTATATGGGAACCAACAGGTGATGGACACTGGCAAGCCCCCAAGGCAAGACGTGTGCTCCCCTATATAACCCCTCCCATTACTGGGAGTCCTCCGTTTTTTCGCCAGTGTCCAAGGTGTTGGTCGGATCCATTCTGATGGCTTTTCATGGGATAAATGAATGGTACCCGGGCCTCGTGTCTGAAGAAACAATGTTTTGCTTGCAAACGCTTCTCTTTAGAGAGCTGGGCCCTGGGATCCAGTACTTTTTGGTAGTAAGGCCATTAAGTTTTTACTGGCAGGGTGCTGTCACAAGTCCAGGATTGTGGAAAACCCAAGGTTCCCCGGTTCCTGAAGGTTTTCTAAAAGGTCTCGGAGCCCACCGTGAAGGGTGAAGATTGGGTCTTTATCTCTGATAAAACTCTGCTGCGAGGAAAAGGTATTTCTCCTTCTATGTATAATTTTGCCATGCCTATGTGTCACCACTGGGGACTGTATTGAGCACTCACCGTTCTGATGCTGGAAAAAGCACAGAAGCCTTCATTCTCCTCTCCTCCAGCCGCAACAGATCTCCGGTACGAAGAGGGGGTCTGGTCTCCTCCTGTGTCCCCAAATTATTTTTTCCCCAGAATGCCAAAACAGTTGCCCTTTTAAATAAAAAAAGGGACAGACCGCGGCTGCTCAGCGGGTGATTTACCCCCCGTCATGTCTGCAGATGCCGCTTGCGGGGGGCGTGGCTAACAGCGTCAGACGCTGGCCACACCTACAGGAAGTGTGTGTATAGCTACTGCCTGGCTTTGGAGGGACAGAGCAAAGAGGTTGGCCAGATCAGGTTTGGTGACACAGGATTTCCCTTTGACACATTGTACTGTAAAGAGGCTAGGATTAATAGCAGCTATTGCACTGTACTATAGCCTAGCAGTTTACATTATTTTCCTGGTAGTGCCTCTGCTTTGTGCTTTAAAACTATGAGTGGCAAAGGGACCAGGAACTCCTCTAAGGGTTCTAAAGGGTCAGTGGTTACACAACAAACTAAAACCATTTCCAAAAGAATTTCATCCTCTTCTGAGAGTGTTGTGGCCGGTCAGATTGAGCCGTCAGGGGAAACTGTAGTTGCAGTCACACAAGACACTTCAGCCCCTGAGTATGTCACACAAGAGGTTTTGTCTTCTACCATTGCTGGTTTTGAAAAGAAGATTGGTGCTATTTTATCCCTCCATAGTGGGGTCATACGTAGCAGATCCCCATCTAGTGCTCAAGACCCTCTTTTGGAGGTTCAGGAGGCTGGGGATCAGGTAGATCTTCCCAAAGATTTGGAAGATACTGGTTTATCCTCTTTGGAGGATCCTAATATAGAAGGAGTAACATCACCAGACAGGTTGCTTGTGCACTCTTACTAGAGGCTCTTGATGATCCCACTAGGGCTGAAACAACTAATCGATTAATCGACAACTAATCGATTATGAAATTAAACGCTTATTTTCATAATCGATTAATCGGCCAGTAACATAATGGGGTTAAAAAAAACTAAAATGAGCCCTTTATAGTACAAAAAGAGCAAATCGCTACTGTAAATATTACTTACACTGTTCTACAGTAAAAAAAAAAAAAATGAATCTCTTAGTCGTGATTATCTGTGTTTTTCTACTATAAATGGCTCATTTTAGTTTTTTTAACCCCATTATGTTACTAAACGTCTTAGACCTGGTTCACAGCTATGTGTTTATTGGTGCTTTTTGCGGAAATGCACTACAGTTCATTTACATGGTTTCCATATGGGATACGTTTACATCTGAAAGGGTCGGGCACTTTTAATGCAAAATGTTTTTTTTTATTGGTTCAATATACTTCAATGGAGAAGCTGCAGAAAAGCATGTAATGCATTTTTGCAGCAATTTGTGTTTTTTAATCTGCCCCAAAAAAAAAATGCAAATTGCAGTAAAATCACAAAAATCAAAACGCCCAGCAAAAAGCACTGCAGAAACTGATCAAAAGCAAACTGCATAGGTGTAGATGAAAATATTCAGACGGAAAATCGTTGAATGAAAGCATTTTGCTTGAAATTTTCACTTTTTTTTTTAACATTGTTTTTAAAATGAATGTCATTTCTGAATGAAAACCACATACACTGTCTGAAAATTCCTTTGACCAAGAAGTTTTCTATTTCCAAATTTTCCCATCACTGTGGTTGAAAATGAACATCAATTTGACCCACTTTTTTTTTTTTTTTTTTTTTTTTTTTTTTTTAAGGCTATTAACCGATTAATCGAAACAATCAGCCAACTAATCGATTATGAAAATAATGGTTAGTTGCAGCCCTAGATCCCACTTTTAATTTGGGATCATTAAAAATTTCCTCCCTCTGGGGATGCCTTTCCTATTCATGCATGGCAAAGGAAGCTTGTGTATGCTGAATGGGAACATCCGGATAAACAATATTATCTTCCTAAGACATTCTCCACACTTTATCCTATGGAAGAAGACTTCTATAAGAAATGGGGGGGTTCCAGCGATTGATGCTGCGATTTTCTCAGTGAATAAGAATCTCACATGTCCGGTAGATAATGCGCTAAAGTTAAAGGATCCAACAGATAAAAAGTTGGAGCTTCTTTCTAAAAGCCATATGTCTTTAGCAAGTTCAGTAGCGCAGCCGGTTCTTGCCACAATTGGCGTATCCCAGTCCATTAAGGAACAGTTTGAGGAGATGCTTAAAGTTTTGCCTGATGAACAGGCCCAATATTGCGCTGATTGCGCATTATGTTTCACAGTAGATGCTATGAGAGATTCTATCATTCAAATCTCACGGCTTATGCTTGGACTAGTGCATTCTCACAAAGTTCTGTGGCTGAAAAGTTGGTCAGGTGAAGCACCCTGTAAAAAGCTCTTAGCCAGTTTCCCTTTTCATGGTGAATGGCTATTTGGAGAGGATTTGGATAAATACCTACAAAAGATCTCGAATGGCAAAAGTTCTCTTTTTACCAGTAAAGAAGAAATTCAAACACTTCTCCTTTTAAGCATACTACTTCTCCTGTGCCAGAGGCATCAGCCTCCAGACAGTCTCGACGGCCTCAACCATCAGGTTCAAGGGAAAAACCAAGGTCAGAAGAGATCTTGGGGCAGAAAGCCCATAAAACAGAATGCTAAAGCCTCCTTATGAAGGGGCGCCCCGCTCGCTCGGGTGGGAGGGGGGGTGGGGGCTCCTGCAATTCTCAAGGATCTGGCAGGAACAATGTCCAGACAGATGGGTGGCTTCTGCTGTTTCTCTAGGTCACAAACTAGAGTTCCGAGATTTTCCGTCTCCTCGGTTTCTAAGGTCCAATGTTCCTAAGGACCCAGAGAAGAAGGCGGCTCTCCTTCTAGCACTGGATCATCTATTATGGTAATATCAGAGGTTCCCTTAGAGGAACAGGGCACAGGTTTTTATTTCAAACCTTTTTACAATTCCAAAACAAAGCAGAGAAGTAAGACCTATTCTAGATCTCAAAGATCTGAATTGGCACTTGAACATGGAGTCAATCCGGTCGGTTGTTGCCATTCTCCAAGTAGGGGAGTTTTTGGCTTCTATCGATATCAAAGATGCATATCTCCACGTGCTAATATTTCCCGCTCACCAGAAATTTCTGCGCTTCGAAATAGAAAATCATCATTTTCAGTTTGTGGCCCTGCCATTCGGTCTAGCCACAGCACCACGGGTGTTCTTAAAAATTCTGGCACCTCCTCTAGCCAGATTAAGGGCTCAAGGCATAACGATCCTGGCCTACTTAGACGATCTGCTTTTAATCATTCAGTTTCAGGTCTAAACCACAGTCTGTTCACCACTGTAAACTACCTGGAATCTCTAGGCTGTATTCTCAACCTAGAAAAATCCTCCTTTAAAACCATTAAGGAGATTACAGTACTTGGGTCTGGTCATAGATACCATATAGCAAAAGGTATTTCTACCCCAGATAAGAATCCGTTCCATTGTAGAGCTAATTCAACTCGTCAAAGCAAAGAAAAAGCCTTCCATTCGGTTGTGCGTGAGATTGTTGGGGAAAAATGGTGGCCTTCTTCGGGGCCGTCCCTTACGTGCAGTTTAATTCAAGATTGCTACAAAACACAATCCTGTCGGCCTGGAACAAGGAGGATCAGCGCTTAGATTTTCCAATACGCCTGGCTCCCGACGTGCATCAGAGCCTAAATTGGTGGTTGGTATCCAACAACCTCCAAAAAGGGGAAATCGTTTCTACCAGTCTCCTGGAAAGTGGTGACAACGGATGCCAGCCTTCTAGGCTGGGGAGCAGTCCTGGAAGAGGATTCTGTCCAGGGGAGATGGTCCAAGTTGGAAAGGACCTTCCCTATCAACATTTTGGAGATTCGGGCAGTTGGTTTGGCAATAAAGTCCTGGACGGTTAGACTGAGGGACTATCCTGTCAGGATTCAGTCTGACAATGCCACGGCTGTGGCTTGCATCAATCACCAGGGGGGGCAGCCCAAAAAGAAGTGAATCATGTTCTGACTTGGGCCGAACACAACATCCCTTGCCTATCGGCAATATTCATTCCGGGAATAGAAAATTGGCAGGCGGACTACTTGAGTCACTAACAATTATTTCCGGGATAATGGTCTCTTCACCCCAACATCTGCCTAGCAATATGTCAGAGGTGGGGTACTCCGAACGTGGACCAGTTCACATCCCGATTCAACAACAAGGTTGACAACTTTGTGTCAAACTAAGGATCTGCTAGCCTGCGGAACACTCATTAGTCTTCCCATGGGATCAGTTTTCTCTGACCTATGCATTTCCTCCAGTTCTGCTACTTTCGCGTCTTCTTTGCAGGATCAAGCAGGAACAAAAGGAGGTGATTCTGATGGCCCAGAAGATCTTGGTTTGCCGAGATCATAAAGATGGCAGTAGGAGTCCTTTGGATTCTGCCATTATGGCCAGACCTTCTCGCACAAGGTCCGTTATTCCATCCTACCTTACAGTTGCTAAATTTAACGGTCTGGCTATTGAGACCCACATTCTAAAGGATCGTCTCCTTCGGGAGTGTCTACCTTGATTAATGACAGGAAGCTGGCTTCCAGAGTCATTTACTATAGAGTCTGGAAGGCATATGTTTCCTGGTGTGGATCCAGGGGTTGGCACCCCAGGAAATCTGTCATAGGTAGGATCCTTTATTTCCTGAAAATGGGATTAGAAATGAAGCTGGCCTTGAATACTATCAAGGGCCAGAACTCGGCCTTGCCAATATTTTTTCAATGGCCTCTTACTCTTTAGTGTGTAGCTTTGTTCAGGGGGCAACACGGATCAATCCCCCTATCAAGGCACCTCTAAATCCTTGGGATTTAAACTTGCTCTTATCGGTTTTGCAGAAACAGCCTTTTGAACCTTTACGTGAAATTCCCTTGGTTCTTTTGACTAGAAAGTTGGTCTTTCTGGTTGCCATTTCTTCTGCTAGAAGAGTATCAGAACTAGCGGCTCTGTCTTGTAAAGAGCCATATCTGATCACGCATAACAATAAGGTGGTGTTACCTCCTCATCTTGAATTCCTACCAAAGGTGGTGACAGGTTTTCAATTAAACCAAGATATTCTTCCTTCTTTCTTCCCAGAGCCTCGATCTAGGGAAGAGAAGGCACTACATTCCCATGATGTAGTGAGAGCAGTCAGAGTGTATTTAAAGGCGACCACTCAGGTTCATAAAACGTACTGGCAGATGGTCCAAAAAGAGGACAGGCAGCGTCAAAATCCACTATTTCCAAGTGGATTTGTCGAGTCATTATTCAGGCTTATGATTTAAAGAAGAAAATTCCTCCTTTTCGTGTTAAAGCACACTCAACCAGGGCGGTTAGTGCCTCTTGGGTGGTGCATCATCGGGCCTCTATGGCTCAGATCTGCAAGGCCGCAACTTGGTCTTTAGTTCATACGTTTACCAGATTTTATCAAATCGATGTTAAGGGTCATGAGGATATTGCCCTTGGGCGCAGTATACAGCAGGCTGCAGTATGATTCCTCTGGCCTCCTGTTTTTTGTTGTCTCCCTCCCTTCAGTTGCCATTGCTATGGGACATCCCACATAGTAAGTACTATGGCTCTGTGTCCCCTGATGTAAGAAAAGAAAACAGGATTTTTAAAATGGCTTACCTGTAAAATCCTTTTCTTTGTACATCAAGGGACACAGGTCTCTCCCTTCTTATTATACACTTGCATTGCTTGGCTACAAAACTGAGGACTCCCAGTAACGGGAGGGGGTTATATAGGGGCGTACGCGTCTTGCCTTAGGGGCGTGCCAGTGTCCATCACCTGTCGGTTCCCATATAAACCCACATAGTAACTACTATGGCTCTGTGTCCGCTGATGTACATCAAAGAAAAGGATTTTACAGGTAAGCTGTTTTAAAAAAATCCTGTTTTTTGCGATTCGGCACTGCGTTGCTTTAACTGACAATTGAGCGGTCATGCGATGCTGTGCCCAAACAAAATTGACATCCCTTTTCCCCACAAATGGAGCTTTCTTTTGCTGGTATTTGATCACCTTTTTGTGGTTTATTTTTTGCGCTATAAACAAAAAAAAGCGAAAATTTGGGGGGGGGGGGGGGGGGGGGGAACACAATAGTTTGTACTTTTTGCTATAATAAATATCCCCAAAATAGGGAATAGATTTATAGCATTTTTATAATTTTTTTTTTTTTTATATATATTATCGGGACTGCGACATCACGGTGGACACTTGATACATTTTTGGGACCACTGGCATTTATACAGCGATCAGTGCTATAAAAATGCACAGATTACTGTCAAAAATGTCACTGGCAGGGAAGGGGTTAACACTAGGGGGTGATCACAGGGTTAATTGTGTTCCCTGTGTGTTTTTTCTAACTGAAGGCGGAGGGGACTGATCTCGAGGAAATGACAGATCCTGGTTCCTAGCTATTGGTAACACACGATCTGGCGCCTCCCCCCCCCCCACTGTCCCGATCCCGCGAGTTGACGTACAGCTACGGCGGTTCGTGGGATCGTGCCGACCTGCCACAGTATGACAGCAGCTGGTCGTCAAGAGGTTGAAGACTAATGCCCCGTACACACAATCGGAAATTCCGCCAGCATAAGTCCGATGTGAGGTTTTGGCCGGAAATTGCGACCGTGTGTATGTTCCATCGGACTTTTGCTGGCGGAATTCCTCAGCATGCTCGGAAGCATTGAACTTAGTTTTCTCGGCTCGTCGTAGTGTTGTACTTCACCATGTTCTTGACTGTCAAAAGTTCAGCGAACTTTTGTGTAACCGCCTGTATGCAAGACAAGCTTGAGCGGAATTCCGTGGGAAAAACCATCCAAGATTTTTCCAATGAAAACTCTGATTGTGTGTACGCGGCATAACTCAACTCCTGTAAAAAAAAAAAAAAAAAAAAACAACCCCCACTGGACAAATCTATGCACCTTTTCAAGGATCTACCAAAACTCTGTTGCGGAATCCTTCCCGTTTCTGCTCTGGAAGAACAGCTTTGTTAGATCATATCTTGTGCAGGACTGATTCTGATTGGGAGTGATTAATTCATTGCAAAACAGCTGATGTGCTTTTATTCTCAATTCACATTTTGTATGACTCCAAAGTCCGGCGACTTTGGAGTGCAAGTTTAGATGGGTGCAACTTGGATGTAAATTGTTGTCCCTCTGCAAAGTTGAACCCATCGTTGCATGTAAAACATTCAGTTATGACTTTTATGTAACTTTTGAGGGATAACATTTGAAGTCTATGGTCCTCAAGTTGCATGAAAGTGGAACCAAAGTAGTGCATGTAATACTTTGAAATCGCAACTTTAAGTCACACATATACTATATTACCAAAGGTATTGGGACACCTGCCTTTACACGCACATGAACTTTAATGGCATCCCAGTCTTAGTCCGTAGGCTTCAATATTGAACTGGCCCCGCCCTTTGCAGCTATAACAGCTTCAACTCTTCTGAGAAGGCCGTCCACAAGGTTTAGGAGGGTGTCTATGGGAATGTTTGACCATTCTTCCAGAAGAGCATTTCTGAGGTCAGGCACTGATGTTGAAGGCCTCGCAGTCTTCGCTCTAATTCATCCCAATGGTCATTCTAACAGGTTGAGGTCAGGACTGTGCAGGCCAGTCAAATTCCTTCACCCCAAATGTATTCATCCATGTCTTTATGAACCTTGCTTTGTGCACTGGTGTGCAGTCATGTTGGAACAGGAAGGGGTCATCCCCAAACTGTTCCCACAAAGTTGGGATCATGAAATTGTCCAAATGTCTTGGTATGCTGACGCCTTAAGAGTTCCCTTCACTGGAACAAGGGGACCAACCCCACACCATAATCTCCCCTCCACAAAATGATTTGGAGGGGTGGCCCAACACTTTTGGCAATATAGAGGGAATGGGTGAGTTTTGTGGAACTTGACTGGTCCGCACAGAATCCCGACCTCAACCGGATAGAGCACCTTTGGGATGAATTAGAGCAGAGACTGCAAGCCAGGCCTTCTTGTCCAACATCCGTGTCTGACCTCACAAATGTGCTTCTGGAAGAATGGTCAAACATTCCCATAGATACACTCCGAAACCTTGTGGACAGTCTTCCCAGAACAGTTGAAGCTGTTATAGCTGCAAAGGGTGGGCCAACTCAATATTGAACCCTACAGACTAAGACTGGGATGCCATTAAAGTTCATGTGTGTAAAGGCAGGCGTTCCAATGCTTTTTACAATATAGTGTATGTAAATTGCAAGGATCTTGGCTAACTTTGTTGTAGAGTCCTTCCTGTTTTTGCTCTGGAGGAACAGCTCTTTGTTAGATCATGTCTTGGGCATGACTGATTCTGAATGGGAGTATTGAATGCATTACAAGCAGCTGATGGCCCTCCAAGTTGCATTAAAAATCATACCAAAGTAGTGCATAATCTACTTTTAAAGTCACGGCAACTTTAAGTCACACATATATGAATCTTTGGAAAACATGGGGTAGGACTTTGGACATCGAAGTCGCATGACAAGTTGCACAAGTATGTTCTCAAGGAAAGTTGCAGGGTCTGCCTCCCTTTAGAAGTGATTAACCCTTAGAGCTCGCTTACACTTGCTTCAAAATGTTGCATTGAACATGCTTTTTTTTAGCACTCTAAATGCCAATCAAAGCTCTCGTCACTAAATAAGTGTTAGCTTACAGTCCTGATCACCCTGTTTTGCTTCCAAAGTTATCCCCCATGTTGCATGCTTGGTGCTTCAAAGTATATTTAAAGCCTCCACAGAAGTCTCTGACAACGCTCCCTTACACCACCAGCAGCTTTTCAGAGGCTTTTATTCAGCGCTGTCTTTGCTTTGGAGGGATTGCAGGTATGAGAGATCCCAGGATGCACTGGGAAACCAACAAGCAAATTGGGAAGAGTTCATCAGCAGTCACTTCCGGTTGATGGGTATATATTTTGGGAGTGTGGTCTGGTGCAAAAGTCACATCTGGTGTGCAGTGGGGAGCAGCAGGAAGGTGAGCAGGGTGCAGACTGGAGTGGAGCAACTAGCAGATGACCTATGTGGTGTGCCACATTGGAACACTATAGCAAAAGGTGAGCGGGGACTGAAGAGAGAGGACTGAGCAGCAGATGATCAGTAGAGCTTGAGGACCAGATAATCTAGAAGATGTCACACGTGGTGAGCAGTGAGTGATATAGCAGGAGGTGAGCAGGACCAGATAAAGCTGGGTGTTGCTACTCATTTGGGGGATCAGCAGAGCGGCGGGTTGCTACTGAGTTGGGGGAATCAGCAGAGCGGCGGGTTGCTACTGAGTTGGGGGAACAGCAGAGGTGACTGGTTACTATTGAGCGGGGAATCTGCTGCACAAAGGTACTAATGAGCTGGGGATCTGCTGAACGCGGGTACCCATAAGCTGGGGATCTGCTAAGTGGGGGGTACTACTTGGCTCTTTTAAAACAAATCGAAAATAAATAAATATACACACAGGGCATTTGCCGAGATTAAAGTGGAGTTCCACACACAAAAAAATAAATAAAAAAATGTGCATAAAAAAAAAAAATTTGCGAGATTTTTTATTTATTTTTTAACTTATAATGCCTGTTGCTATGTGGTCCCTCCAAATCTGCCTCCTTCAGTGCCTGGGCTCCTGATGTTGCTTCCCTCTGCGCAGGAAGGGAGATCACCTCTCCCCCCCCTCCCTCTAGGCAATCATCTGGGACACGTGACCGGTCGCGGCTCACGCATGCGCAGTGGGTGCCCGGCTGTGACTGCTGACTTTTTTCATTTTTTTTATTTATTTTTCAAGCCAAACTTGCATCAAAAACGCATCCAAAAAACATGTTGAAGCGGTAGGCGCTTTAATGTGTGTTAAAGTTGAAGCAAGTGTAAATGAGCCCTCGGGGATTATCTCACCAAAAATGTATTTTTTGTTGCAGAGGATGCCTAAATTACTAAACACAAAAAGTTGCACAAATATAAAAATGGTGAAAATGTGTGTGTAAAAACACCCTGGAAATAATTAACGTAATTTTTATAAAAATCGTGATAAAAATGCAAGAAATTATTTATGTGTAAAAATGTAAAAAAAAAAAAAAAAATTGAAGGGACTATGTGGAAAAAAAAAAAAAAATTAAAGATGGGTCATATATGCTGCATGTGAAATAACGACAGTAAAAAAAAAGCTTCTGAAACGCACCAACCTACAGACAAAAATAAATGATCAACAATTCAACACACAAGTGCATATGAAAATTTGTATATGATGATAAAACCTCAAAAAAAGTACACACACACACACACACACACACACACACACACACACACACACACACACACACACACACACACACACACACACACACACACACACACACACACACACACACACACACACACACACACACACACACACACACTATATAGTGTCCTGAGCGGGGAAATGAATATTGCACATCGATCCTTTTGTGGGGGGACAAAACAAGCAGCCAGATGGCTTCTTACCAGATCTGATGGACTCCTAATTACGGGAGTTGTTCTCGCAAGAGGGATTGAAGGAACCAGTTTCTGGTCTCCAGCTCTTCAGCAATCTGCCTGTGTTTCTCCTCAATCACGGGGCTGTTTTCCTGGATGGTGAGCCACAGATCTCTCATGGTCTTGTTACACAACTATTTCAATTTGAGTGTTTTAGCAAAAAAAAAATTAAGCGGTTCTTTATTTTATCATAGAAAGATTTGGAAAGCTGCGCCACTAACCCTATTCAAAAATAATGAAAAATACCTAAAGAATTAATCGCACACACATAAATAAATGAATATTTGTTGCCTATTATATAAATAACATTAATATCGCACAAATTAAATTTGAGCAAAAAGAACATTAAAAAATATATAACAGAAAAACAGCTTGAAGGGAGCAAAAGCTGAAAGATAGAGTCCACTATGTATGTTCTTATCAGGACACCGCGGTGAATCCACACGAAACTGCAAACCAGTGCCCGTCACCGAGATTAAAATGCGCTTACCAGATACAGGTCAAATTGTAGCCTAAAAGCGGAGGTCCACCCTAAAGTGGACCTTCCGCTCATTGGAATCCCCCCCCCCCTCCGGCGCCACAATTGGCACCTTTCAGGGGGGAGGGGGGTGCAGGTACCTGTACAGTACAGGTATCTGCACCCACTTCCGGGATAGCTCTCTGCGGAAAGGGGCGTAGATTACGCCCCTTTCCGAAAGTCCCCCGCTGCCTACTGGGAAACACACAAATCCCAGAGGCAGCGGGGACCATCCTTATTGCGCAGCGCGACTCGCGCATGCGCAGTAGGGAACTGGGAAATGAAGCCGAAAGGCTCCACTTCCTGATTCCCATACCCAAGATGGCGACGGCAGCACCCGAGAGACGATCGAGAGATCGGCTTTGGGTGCCGACATCGCGGGCGCGCTGGGCGGGTAAGTGTCCTTATTTTAAAAGTCAGCAGCTGCAGTATTTGTAGCTGCTGGCTTTAAAAAAAAAAAAAAAAAACGGCGGAACTCCCGGCGGACTCCTGCTTTAATAGTAAATCATCCGTGTCAAATTGTAGTCTTAATAATAAATCATCCGTGTCGTTAACCCTTGCGTCAAACGCTAAATGATCTGCTATCCCAAGTGTATGGCAGCATCGCAAAAAACAACTTCCACAGTCAGGCAATCTGGTATGTCACCAGCATTAGCCCAAGAAAGCGAAAGATGCCTCCATAGTGTAAAACCATTCAGATATTTTATTATACTATAAACTATTGCACTTATGTAAGGTATCCATTAAAACAGCATCGAAAATAAAACGCTAAAAGCCGGCCGGCATTCAAAAGCCTGTCCTCCCCTCGTAGAGCGTGGTGGCGTCACTGCGTACCTTCCCAGACGCGTTTCGTCATAAATGACGTTATCAATGGGGAACTGGGAACTTTATTTTATCAGCTCAGAGATTCCATTCAGGTTTTATAAAAGGAGAAAAAAAAAAAACAGGGGAACTCGTGTGCGGTAAATTCTTTAGGCGTTTATTCCAACATTTAAAAGGATAATATAAAAAAATAAAATAAAAAAGCAGCAGCAACAAAAGTTAATTCACATTGCCTGCTGGTGCACGGTGACGTCACGGACAGCTCTCCTACCGACCAGTTTCCTAGTAAAAAGCATCGACTAAGGAAAACTGTCTGTAGGAAAACTATCCATGGTGTCGCCACACAACAGCAGGCAATGTGAATGATTTTTTATTTTTTTTTTATATATATATATTATCCTTTTAAATGTACTTGGAAAAGTTTTTATCGTTGGAATAAACTCCCAAAGAATTTACCACACACGAGTTCCCCTCTGTTTTTTTTTTTTCCCTCCTGTTATAAATACTGAATGGAATCTCTGAGCTGAGCTATTAAAATAAAGAACCGCTTTATTTTTTATTTTTTGCTATAACACTATGGAAATAGTTGTGTAACAAGACCATGAGAGATCTGTGGCTCACCATCCAGGAAAACAGCCCCGTGATTGAGGAGAAACAGGCAGGTGTGCATACAGATTACTGAAGAGCTGGAGACCAGAAGCTGGTTCCTTCAAGAGGAAGTAAACCCTGATGAGTTTACTTCCTCTTTCATTCCCTGCAAAGGCAAAGCATAATGGACTACTATGCATCGCATCGCATCGCATCGCATCGCATAGTAGTCCATTATGTGTCACTTACCTGACACAGGAGCCAGCGAAGTCACCGCTCTCCCCTGTAGTCCGCCGCATCTATCTTCTTGGTGGGGTCTCGCAGCTCCGCCGCTGTCATTCGGCGAAGCCGCGATGACGTCACTCCCGCGCATGCGCACGTGAGCCGACATGCGCGGCAGCTCCATCGTTGAGAATGCCGCGCTCAGTTCGCCTGCGTGCCGCTGTCTACGGCGCATGCGCCGTAGACAGCGGTGCCTGTTTTCGGGCAAATATCTCCTAAACCATATAGGTTTAGGAGATATTTCTTGGACCTACAGGTAAGCCTTAATCTAGGCTTACCTGTAGGTCAAAGTGGTTTGTAAGGGTTTACAACCACTTTAAGTCCCTCTTGTGAGAACGACTCCCGTAATTAGGAGTCCATCAGATCTGGTAAGAAGCCGTCTGGGCGGCTTGTTTTGTCCCCCCCCGCAAAGATCGATGTGCAATATCTGATATACCTGTGTACGATGAATTCGATACGGCCACAGAGTCTGTAGGATCACACCAGCTGTTTTTATCTCCCCGATCTGGACATTTATAGTATAAATATTAAGAAAAAATGTTTTATATATATATATATTTTTTTTTTTTTTGTAGGTTTTTGGACTTTTTTTTAGGTTTTATCATTATATATATATATATATATATATATATACACACACATTTTCATATGTATTTGTGCGTTGACTTGTTGATCGTTTTTTTTTTTTTTTTATGTAGGTTGGTGTGTTTCAGAAGCTTTTTTTAACTGTCATTATTTCACATGTAACATATATGACCCATCTTTATTTTTTCGATTTTTTTTCACATAGTCCCTTCAAATTTTATATCGATTTTGTTTTTAATTTTTACACATAAATCATTTTTTGCATTTTTATAACATTACATTAATTATTTCCAGGGTGTTTTTACACACACGTTTTCACCATTTATATTTGCGTAATTTTTTGTGTTTAGGAATAGTGTTTGGATTAAGTATTTACTCTTATAAGTTTATTTATATTTTCATTTTTTAGAGACGAGAGCAGAATTTATTTACCTTTACACAGAGGATGCCTAAAACCTGACTTTTATCATGGAGCAGATTGCTTCACACAAGCAGGAAACTGTACAGAACGCTGCCATGTTTCCATATTGCATTTAATCTATAGATAATTACAGAAGCTGCAAATTGGGAAAATAAAAAAAAAATATTTTGACATTAACCCCTTCCTCCCCCACTCCAGTGTCCCTTTAAAAAAAAAAAAAAAAAAAAAAAAGTTCAGAATGTCCAGGGGGCAGATAGGATTGACGATCATGTGTCCATTGTGATTGGCTGTCACAGTGGTCACATGATTGGGAGCGGTCCTGCTAGCTACTGATAATCCAGGATTAGGAGCTCTCTCTGTGCTGGGAGCGCGCAGTCAGTGTGCTCTTCACACAGAAGCTGCTCTGTGATGGATATGTGCGGCATTTAGGCAGAGTTCAAAGCTTTTTCCCAAATTTCCTTGTATACTGTCACTGCAGCGCTGTTGAGGGTTTTGGAATAGTTGTGGGTACAGTACACTGATCTGGAAAATACTGCAGGCACTGATCAGATTGGGAGCATTTCAGGGTCATTTCCAGGGATATCTCACTGCTTCTGAGCATTTCTGCTAAAGAACCACCTGGGATGTGAAACGGGTTCCCCAAGGGGAGGAGTCTCAGCAATAGTTGGTCTTCATCAGGGCCCCCCTGGAAAGGGGTGATGGGCTGGAACCCCTGACGCTCCCTGGCTTTCTTTGTTGCAAATGGCCACAAGTTGTTTCCCTCAGGATTAATCCACATAGAGACTGCTGGATATAAGCACTACAGTGCAGAGACTGTTCACAAGCGGCAGATGAGAGTAATCAGGTTCAGGCAGAGGACAAGTTAGGCATCAGACAAGGGAGGAGTCAGGTCCGGGCAGAGGTTGAGTTTGGCAGCAGACAAGCAAGTAGTCAGGTATGGGCAGAGGTAATATCACACAGTAGACAAGCGAGTAGTCAGGTCCTGGTAGAGGTGGAGTCAGGCAATAGACAAGGGAGTACAGTAGTTAGGTCCAGACAGAGGTTGAGCCAGGCAGCAGACAAGGGAGGAGTCAGGTCCAGGCAGAGGTGGAGTCGGGCAGTAGTCAGGTCCAGACAGAGGTTGAGTCAGGCAGCAGACAGAAGGAGTGTGGTCCAGGCAGAGGCAGAGGTAGAGTCAAGCAGCAGACAAGCGAGTAGTCAGGTATGGGCAGAGGTGGAGTCGGGAAGCAGACAAGCGAGTAGTCGGGTATGGGCAGAGGTGGAATCAGGCAGCAGACGAGGAAGTAGTCAGGTTTGGGCAGAGGTTGGGTCAGGCAGCAGACAAGGGAGTAGTCAGGTCCAGACAGAGGTTGAGTCAGGCAGCAGACAGAAGGAGTGTGGTCCAGGCAGAGGTAGAGTCAAGCAGCACACAAGCGAGTAGTCGGGTATGGGCAGAGGTGGAGTCGGGCAGCAGACAAGGGAGCAGTTGGCTCCAGGCAGAGGTGGAGTCAGGCAGCAGATGAGGGAGTAGTCAAATCCAGGCAGAGGTGGAGTCGGGCAGCAGACAAGGGAGTAGTCAGGTCCTGGCAGAGGTGGAGTCAGGCAGCAGATGAGGGAGTAGTCAGGTCCAGGCAGAGGTGGAGTCGGGCAGCAGACAAGGGAGTAGTTGGCTCCAGGCAGAGGTGGAGTCAGGCAGCAGATGAGGGAGTAGTCAGGTCCAGGCAGAGGTGGAGTCGGGCAGCAGACAAGGGAGCAGTTGGCTCCAGGCAGAGGTGGAGTCAGGCAGCAGATGAGGGAGTAGTCAAGTCCAGGCAGAGGTGGAGCCGGGCAGCAGAGAAGGGAGAAGGTTGAGTCAGGCAGCAGACAAGGGAGTAGTCAGGTCCTGGCAGAGGTTGAGTCAGGCAGCAGACGAGGGAGTAGTCTGGTCCTGGTAGAGGTGGAGCTAGGCAGAAGACAAGGGAGTAGTTGGGTCTGGGCAAAGGTGGAGTCAGGCAGCAGACAAGGGAGTAGTCAGTTCAGGGCAGAGTTGGAGTCAGGCAGCAGACAAGGAAGGAGTAAGGCCTCAGACAGGGGAGGAGTCAGGTCCAGGCAGAGGTGGAGTCAGGCAGTAGTCAGGTCCAGACAGAGGTTGAGTCAGGCAGCAGACACAGAAGGAGTCAGGTCCGGGCAGAGGTAGAGTCAAGCAGCAGACAAGCGAGTAGTCAGGTATGGGCAAAGGTGGAGTCGGATCCAGGCAGAGGTAGAGTCAGGGAGAAGACAAGCGAGTTTTCAGGGCAGAGGTCAAAGCAGCAGGCAGGCAAAAGGGTAGTTAGGTTCAGCCAGAGGTCAAGGCACGCAATAGGAAAAAAAGTAGACCGGTTCAGCCAGAGCAAGAAAGAGTAGTCAAGCCAGACAATCTGGACTGGCAAAGACAGATGTATTGTAGCAATCTAGCTCTAGGGTAGCTCCTTATGCCCCACCTAACCTTAATTTACAGTTTAGCGCTCCTTCCCCTACAAAAATCGTAGTAATGGTCTTCACCCATCTCATGACGTGGGTGATGGTACTCGGGGCCTAGACATGAATTCAGGCTCATAGTATCAAAGTAAAACTAGTTTCAGAGGGGCACACCGGGTGCTTTCTAGCTAATAACATTAACCTTATGGAGTCGGCTCCCTGAGCAGGACCTTCACTTTCAATTAGTTGACAGGTTTGCTTGAACATGATCCTGTTGCTATGGAGAAAAAAAATAAAAAAAAAATTAAAAGGGAAATGATCTATGAATAAAGCATATCCTTCTACCATGTGTACTTATCTCAATCCAGAGCACTAAGTTTCATTTCTGTTTTCTGCTTCTTTCCTCAGCTATCAGCATGAGTCACTTCTGACAAATTTTCCTGACACCAACAGAAAAAAGGTGACAGGGGAGGGAGCTTCAGGACACAGCCTGTGATTGACAGCCTCACCGCTGTTGCTGCGTGAAAAGGGGGGGGGGGGGGCGTGTCCCTTCCCTTCAATCAACTCTGAGCTCTCCTCACTGAGCTCTCCAGAATGTATTTTAAGCTCTCCTCTCCCTGCTTTCTGACAGCTCAAACAAGCTTTATAAATTCAGCCCTTTGGATGAAGAGAAGAGTGCTTTCTTGCAGAGCTGCGTGTGCTGCTGTTATGTGACACTTCCAGGGTGATGGGCGCTGTGGTGCCTCCACATCACTATAAATATAAAACGTGTAAACAAACCACAGCATTTAGCAGGAAGCATGCTATCTCAGGCCACATGGAGTCACTGCCCAGCAAATAGATATTAAAGCCGAACTCCAGTGCACAGTCTATTTTCTTTCGCTTCCCCTCCATCTTTAAAAAAGAAAAAAAAAAAACACCCTTATACTGTACATACCTTTTTTCTATGCAATCTTCTTGCGGGTCCAGCGAGGTGATCGGCGCTTCCTCCTCTTTTGTTGCAGGTAGCGGCATGCCTTCCTCCTGGACTTAGTATGTAAATACGCAAGTCACTCATGGCCCTCAAGTACTGTGACCCCCACCCTGGGTGATGATGCCCTGCTGGGGGTGTACCTAGGACTGGTGGAATATTGCTGTATATAACAGAAGATGGTAGGGAAAATGCCCCCGATCACTCCTGATAGCCCTGGCCACTGCTGATGTCATATTCTCGCTGCCTCTCGTCCAGCGATGGGTGACACCGAGGTTGGGTTCAGTCTGGGGTCATGGCGGTGAAGACATTCCCAGCCATAGTGTGAGGTGACCCCAGTTGGGGCATAATGCTGTGAGGTGACCCCAGCTGCAGGGGGACTGAGAGGGGGTGACTCCAGCCGGGGGAGGGGATGGAGAGAGGTGACTCCAGCTGGAGGGGGGGATGGAGAGAGGTGACTTCAGCCGGGGGGATTGAGGGAGGGGATGGAGAGGGGTGACCCCAGCCGGAGGGAGTAGGAGCTGGAGAGGGGTGACCCCAGCCTGGGGGGGGGGGGGGGAAGGGGTGACCACAACCAGGCTCAGGTCAGAGTGGGATGAGCAACTGACATTTCCCCTTTAAGATGCCGGCTGTCACGTGACATTGTTATTCCTCAGCTGACAGTTCTCCGGCCACGTGTCTGTTGTCTGGCCCCGCCCCTGGAGGACCTCTCGCCGTCCCAGCATGCAGCGCGCTGTGGACACGTCGCTCCGGTGACACCATAGAGAGGCGAGTGTCATGGCGGCCGTCGAGTTGGCGGAGAGCGGCTCGGTGTCCGGGAAGTGAGCGGTGACCGGGGAGAGCCGTGCCGGGATATGAGGCCCGCTGGTCCTGGGACGTCCTGGTGAAGCCTCGGACCTTCCTGAGGGCTCCGTCCGTCTAGTGCGCACCCCTCCCCGGGGGAACCTACAGACATGTCTTCCTGGCTGGGAGGGCTGGGCTCCGGCCTGGGGCAATCCCTGGGGCAGGTCGGGGGAAGCCTGTCCTCCCTATCCGGTCATATCTCCAACTTCACCAAAGACATGTTACTGGAGGGGGCTGAGGAGACAGGTGAGTCCCCTCCCCCTATCTGTGTATACCCCCCCCCCCATACCATAATATATACAGGTGAGTCCCCTCCCACCCCATCTCTATATACCACACCCCCATACCATAATATATACTGGTGAGTCCCCTCCCCCATCTCTATATACCACACCCCCATACCATAATATATACAGGTGAGTCCCCTCCCCCATCTCTATATACCACACCCCCATACCATAATATATACAGGTGAGTCCCCTCCCCCAGCTCTATATACCACCCCTCCCCCTCCATACCATAATATATACAGATGAGTCCCCCCCCCCCCATACCATAATATATACAGGTGAGTACCCTCCCCCTATCTCTGTATACCCCCCCATACCATAATATATACAGGTGAGTCCCCTCCCACCCCATCTCTATATACCACACCCCCATACCATCTATAATATATACTGGTGAGTCCCCTCCCCCCATCTCTGTATACCCCCCATACCATAATATATACAGGTGAGTCCCCTCCCCCCATACCATAATATATACAGGTGAGTCCCCTCCCCCCAGCTCTATATACCACCCCTCCTCCTCCATACCATAATATAGACAGATGAGTCCCCCCCCATACCATAATATATACAGGTGAGTCCCCTCCCCCATCTCTATATACCACACCCCCCATACCATAATATATACAGGTGAGTCCCCTCCCCCCAGCTCTATATACCACCCCTCCATACCATAATATATACAGATGAGTCCCCCCCCCCCCATACC
This sequence comes from Lithobates pipiens, assembly GCF_037356315.1. Classification (NCBI taxonomy): domain Eukaryota; kingdom Metazoa; phylum Chordata; class Amphibia; order Anura; family Ranidae; genus Lithobates; species Lithobates pipiens. The sequence continues at coordinate 14,736,833 of NW_027507825.1, forward strand.
ATAATATATACAGGTGAGTCCCCTCCCCCATCTCTATATACCACCCCCATACCATAATATATACAGGCAAGTCCCATCCCCCATCTATATACCACCATCCCCCTCCATACCATATTATGCACATCAGTCCCCTCCCTCCATCTCTATATACCACCCTCCCCCCCCATACTATAATATATACAGGCAAGTCCCCTCCCCTATCTATATACCACCCCTCCCCCACATACCATAATATATACAGATGATTCTCCTCCCTCATCTATATGCCACCCCTCCCCCCCATACCATAATATATACAGGCGAGTCTCCTCCCTCATCTATATACCACCCCTCCCCCATACCATAATACATACAGTTGAGTCCCCTCTCCAGTCTACATACCACCCCTCCCCCATACATACCATAATCTATACAGTTGAGTCCCCTCCCCAATCTATATACCACCCCTCCCCCATACCATAATATATGCAGGTGAGTCCCATCCCCATCTATATACCACTCTTCCCCCCACATATACCATAATAAATACAGGGGAGTCCCCTCCCCCCATCTACATATCACCCCCTCCCCCAAATATCCCATAATATATATGGGTCAGTCCCCTCCTCCCATCTATATATTGCTGGAGGGTGGAGAGACAGGGGAGGCCCCTCCCCCATAAACATCACCCCTCCAACCAATCTACACACACACAGCGGGTAAAATAAGTATTGAACACGTCACCATTTTTCTAGGTAAATATATTTCTAAAGGTCCTATTGACATGAAATTGTCACCACGTTGGTAACAATCCGTGCGATCCATACATACAAAGACACCAAAACAAGTTCAGAAATGAAGTTCTGTGTAATAAAATGGAATGACACAGGGAAAAAGTATTGAACACACGAAGAAAGGGAGGTGCAAAAAAAGGCATGGGAAGCCAAGACACCAACTGAAATATATCAGTAATTATTCTGCCCCTTGTAAGTGCAAATTAATATCAGCTGGTTAAGTCTCAACTGATGGCCTATAGAAAGGTGTCTCGTTACCGAGGTGTCCCACAAGGAACATCTCATGATGGGTAAAAGCAAAGAGCTCCCAAGATCTTCACAACCTCATTGTTGGGAAAACATACTGATGACATTGGTTTACAGATGGATTTCTAAACTTCTGAATGTTCCAGTGAGCACTGTTGGGGCCATAATCCGGAAGTAGAAAGAACATTTCACCATAAACCGGCCACGACCAGGTGCTCCTCACAAGATTTCTGACAGAGGAGTGAAAAGAATTCTCAGAAGAGTTGTCCAAGAGCCAAGGACTACCTGTGGAGAGCTTCAGAAAGACCTGGATTTTGGGGTACACAGTAAGTAATGCACTCACCTGACATGGCCTGTATGAACGCTCACCACACAACACTCCATTGCTGAAGAAAAAACATGGTGAATCTCGTTTAAAGTTTGCGGCACAACATTTAGACAAGCCTGTGAAATACGGGGAGAATACAGTGTGGTCAGATGAGACCAAAACAGAACTCTTTGGATGCCATAATACACACCATGTTTGGAGGTCAAATGGCACATCAACCCGAAAACACCCCCCATACCAACAGTGACGTTTGGAGGTGGGAACATGGTGTGGGCGGGGCTGTTTTTCCACATACGGTACCGACAAACTTCATATCATTGAAGGAAGGATGAATGGAAAAATGTACCAAGACATTCTTCATAAAAATCTGCTGCCATCTATCTGGATGATGAAGATGAAACGAGGAGGGCGGACATTTCAGCAAGACAATCATCCCAAACACAAAGCCAAGGAAACTCTCCATTGGTTTTAACCACTTAAGGACCAGGCCTCTTTTTCAGACTTGGTGTTTTCATGTTTTTTTTTTGCTAGAAAATTACTTAGAACTCCCAAACATTTTATATTGTTTTTTTTTTTCTAACACCCTAGAGAATAAAATGGCTGTCATTTGAAATACTTTTTTTCACACCGTATTTGTGCAGCGGTCTTACAAGCGCACTTTTGTTTTTGAAAAAATGCACTTTTTTGAATAAAAAAAATAAGACAACAGTAAAATTAGCCCAATTTTTTTTTATATTGTGAAAGATAGTGGTACGCCAAGTAAATTGATACCCAACATGTCACGCTTCAAAATTGCGCCCGCTCGTGGAATGGCATCAAACTTTTAGCCTCAAAAATCTCCATAAGCGACATTTAAAAAATTCTACAGGTTGCATTTTTTGGGTTACAGAGGATGTCTAGGGCTAGAATTGTTGCTCTCGCTCTACCGATCGCGGCGATACCTCACATGTGTGGTTTGACCACCGTTTTCATATGCGGGCGCTACTCACGTATGCGCCCGCTTCTGTGCGCAAGCTCGTCGTGACGGGGTGTTTTCTAAAAAAAAAAAAAATTTTTTTTCTTATTTATTTTAATTGATTTTATTTATTTTTACAATGTTTAAAAAAAAAAAAAAAATGGATCACTTTTATTTCTATTACAAGGAATGTAAACATCCCTTGTAATATAAAAAAGCATGACAGGTCCTCCTAAATGAGATCTGGGGGGTCAAAAAGTCCTCAGATCTCATATTTGGGCTAAAATGCAAAAAAAAAAAAAAAAATCAAAAAAATCTGACATTTAAAAAAAAAAAAATACCTTTTAAGAGGTATGGGCGGAAGTGACGTTTTGACGTCGCTTCCGCCCTCCTATGGTATAGAGACGAGTGGGGGCCATCTTAGCCTCACTTGTCTCTATGCCCAGCTAGGAAGAGGACCCGATCGCCTCCGCCGCTACCGACGGCTCCGGTAAGCGGCGGAAGGTGCGGGAGGGGGGGTGGCACCTCTCCCGCCGCCGATAGCGGTGATCTCGCGGCGAATCTGCCGCGGAGACCACCGTTATCGTACAGCCGACCGCCACCTGAAGAGATGGATATCTCGGTTGTGGCAGCAGCTGCTGCCGTTACCGAGATATCCCTCTTCAAAAAAATGACGTACATCACCGTGAGGCGGTCGGCAAGTGGTTAAAGAAAGAAAAAATAAATCTGCTGGAATGGACCAGCCAATCGCCTGACTTGAATCCAATAGAACATCTGTGGAAAGAACTAAAGATCAGAGTTGATAGAAGAGGCCCGAAGAACCTTCAAGATTGGAAGACTGTGTGGAAAATTGGGCCAAAAATCACACCTGAGCAACGCATGCGACTAGTTTCTCCATACAGGAAGCGTCTTCACCGTCATTACCAACTAAGGATTTTGTACAAAGTAATACATTTCTTTTAGTGCATTCGATACTTTTTCCTGTGTCCTATTTTATTACACAGAACTTCATTTCTGAATGTATTTGTTTTGGTGTCTTTTAGAGCTGCACGTTTAATCGTCAAGAATCATCGCAATTCTTTCCCTGTTGCGCTCTTGATAAATGTTTCACGATTCTTTCTATGCAAAGAATTCTCTCTGCTCTTCTGAAGCCACAACCATCAAAAGAAAGGAAAGAGAAAAACTGGGCAGTCTGCCAAGAATCACAACATTCTTTATCAGTTGAACTATTGCAGACCATACATGGTTGAATTTTGAACGACTTTTCTTTTCAAAATCGGAAAGGGTTTTATTTATTTATTTTTTGTGATCCGATGGCGCCACCATTGATTTTCGAAATTCAGCTGACCAAGCTTTCAATTTCATCTCGTGTTGCTACAGAAAAAAATTCTCATGGCCGGGAATCTTCTTTTCTCTCCAAAAATTTTCTTTTCTTGCACATTTCGTGCATTTTTTTTTTTTCTTATTACATTTCTCGTTTTGTTTTTAAAAATTTTTTCAACATGTCCGATTCCTCAAATTTGATTGCCGCACGAAAATCGCCTCTTGCTGCAGCCCCACTAATGGTGGCAAATTGGTCCGAAAATTCTTAGATGCGATTTTCGAAATAAAATGTTTTCGAAATTTGATCCGTGTATGGCTGGCATAAGTCTAAACATTGTAACAATTTGTCAATGGAAAAAACTTCCTGTGTGATGTGAGGAAAGTTTTTTTTTTTTTTTTTATTTTTTTTTTTATTTTTTTTTTATTTATTTTTTTTTTAACTTAAACACTAAGGCCCCTTTCACGCGGACGATCGGTTCGGGTCTGCCTGTCAGTGTTTTTTTAGGCGGACCTGAACGGACACTCCGCAGTAGTGGTCTATGGAGGGACGGATGTCAGCGGTGACAAGTCCGCTGATATCCGACCTGCTCCAATCCAAAAAAGTGTGATGGAGGAAAAACCTATTTTTTCCATCCATCATTGGATTGGGTGACGACGGACTCTATGGTCCGTCATCGTCCGTTTTTTTTTTTTTTTTTTTTTTTCCCTCCCCCCATAGGGGAGAGTGGTGCTCTGACAGGTCCGTCCCTGCACAGTGTATCATCTTCCTGCTCAGCGGGGATCGATGGAGCAGTCCCCCGCTGAGCAGAGCAGGTTCCGTACATGGGCACGTCCGTGTGAAGGAGTCCAAACCTTTTTCTGATATTTGTTTGTTTTAAGTTAAAATCATATTTTTTTGCTAGAAAATTACTTAGAACCCCCAAATATATTAAATATATACTTTTTTTTTATTTTTTGTAGAGAATAAAATGGTGGTTTTTGCAATATTTTATGTCACCCTGTATTTGTGCAGTGGTCTTTCAAATGCAATTTTTTTGGAAAAAATTACTTTAATAAATAATAAAAAAAAAAACTAACCAGTAAAGTTAGCCCATTCTTCTTCTCTTTTTTTTTTTTTTTTTTTTTTTTTTTGTACAATGTGAAAGATTTTACGTCGCAAGAATTGTGATCTTTTTATTCTAAGCAAAAAAAAAAAAAAAAATCGTGGTTCTCCTTTTGACCAGAATCGCGCGGCACTAGTGCCTTTGAATGGATTGTTACCGACATGTGGTGAAAGTTTCATGTCAATAGCACCTTTACCATTATATTTACCTAGAAACATGGTGACGTGTTAGATATGTATTTTACATGCTGTGGGGGGGGGGGGGGGGGGGGAACAAGTGAGACCCCTCCCTCCATATGATGTAGATAGTGCTGAGGGGGAAGTGACAGGCGTACCCCGTACAGTGAGGATCCAGAGCGCTGGGCTGTAGCAGTTCTGATGGTCTGTGGAGGGAAGTCGGGGGAGACAGAGGTGTGTCAAGTGTACACCAGCCCCGGATGGATCATCAGACAGAGGAGTGCTGTGTACTCAGCGTGGAGAAAACCACTCCAGGCAAAACACATCTCCCCGTCTTCATCATACTCCCTGTGTATACAGTGTCTTGGTAAAAGTATTCATACCCCTTGAAATTTTCCACATTTTGTCATGTTACGACCAAAAATGTAAATGAATTTTATTGGGATTTTACACAGTGGCACATAATTGTAAAATGGATGGAAAATGAATACATTTTTTTTTTTTTAAATCCTTTTTTACAAATAAAAATGTGAAAAGTGTGGTGTACATTTGTATTCAGCCCCCTTTACTCTGATACCCCTAACTAAAATCTAGTGTAGCCAATTGCCTTCAGAAGTCACTGAATTAGTAAATAGAGTCCACCTGTGTGTAATTTTATCTCACTATAAATGCAACTGTTCTGCAAGCCCTCAGACGTTTGTTAGAGAACCTTAGTAAACCACCGGACAGGTCAGGGATAAAGCAGGGGTAGGTTATATATATATATATATATATATATATATATATATATATATATATATATATATATATATATATATATATATATATATATAAAAACCAAACTTTGAACATCTCACTGTTCAATCCATCATCCAAAAATGGAAAGAGTATGGCACAACTGCAAACCTACCAAGACATGGCCGTCCACCTAAACTAACAGGCCGGGCAAGGAGAACATTCATCAGAGAAGAGCCAAGAGGCCCATGGTAACTGGAGGAGCTGCAGAGATCCACAGCTCAGGGGGGAGAATCTGTCCACAGGACAACTATTGGTCGTGCTCTCCACAAATCTGACCTTTTATGGAAGAGTGGCAAGAAGAAAGCCATAAGATGTCCCATTGACAGTTTGCGAGAAGCCATGTGGGAGACACATTAAACATGGATTTTGTTGCTGTGGTCCGATGAGACCAAAATTAAAATTTTTTGGCTTAAAAGCATAATGCAGAAACCTAACACTGCACATCACCCTGAACACACCACCCACACTGTGAAACATGGTGGAGGCAGCATCATGTTGTGGAGATGCTTTTCTTCAGCAGGGACAGGGAAGATGTATGGACCCAAATAAAGGGCAATATTAGAAGAAAACCTGTTAAGAGTCTGCAAAAGACTTGAGACCGGGGCGGAGGTTCACCTTCCAGCAGGACAACGACCCTAAACATACAGCCAGAGCTACAATGGAATGGTTTAGATCAAAGCATATTCATGTGTTAGAATGGCCCAGTCAAAGTCCAGACCTAAATCCATTTGAGAATCTGTGGCAAGCATTAAAAATTGCTGTTCAGACGCCCCTTTATCCAATCTGACAGAGCTTGAGATATTTTGCAAAGAAGAATGGGCTAAAATGTCCCTCTAGATGTGCAAAGCTGGTAGAGACATCCCCAAAAAGACTTGCAGCTGTAATTGCAGAGAAAAGGGGGTTCTACAAAGTATCGACGCAGGGGGGTTGAATACAAATGCCTCCCACGCTTTTCACGTATTTGTAAAAAAAAAAAAAAAAATGAAAACCATTTATAATTTTCCTTCCATTTCACAATTATGTGCTACTTTGTGTTGGTCCATCACATTAAATCCCAATAAAATACATTTACGTTTTTGGTTGTAACGTGACAAAATGTGGAAAATTCCTTTTTCCAGGCACATACCCTCATATCGCCACCTGTGCTTATAGTAAATGTACCCCGCCTTTCCCATCCAATAAGTGACAACAGTGTAACAAAACCTGTAATGACTCTGCTTCACTACCACTGTATGTAGGAATGTGGCCACCCTGTGTGGTCCCACTGTATGGAGGAATGTAGCTCCTCTTTATGGTCCCACTGTATTTAGGAATGTAGCCACACTCTATGGTCTCACTATGTGGAGCAACCTAGCCATCCCCTGTGGTCCCACTGTATGGAGGAACCCAGACCCCCTCCCCCCATGGTATGTAGGAACGTGGCCACCAGCAATGGTACCACTGTATGGAGCAATGTAGCCACCCTTTATGCTTCCACTGTATGGAGGAACATCTCCCTCTGTTACCACTGCATGTAGGAACATAGCCACCCTCTATGGTCCCACTGCATGTAGGAACATAGCCACCCTCTATGGTCCCACTGCATGTAGGAACGTAGCCACCCTCTATGGTCCCACTGCATGTAGGAAAGTAGCCACCCTCTATGGTCCCACTGCATATAGGAAAGTAGCCACCCTCTATGGTCCCACTGCATATAGGAACGTAGCCATCCTCTATGGTCCCACTGTATGGAGGAACGTAGCCACTCTCTATGGTCCAACTGTACGGAGGAACGTAGCCACCCTCTATGGTCCCACTGCATGTAGTAACGTAGCCACCCTCTATGGTCCCACTGTACGGAGGAACGTAGCCACCCTCTATGGTCCCACTGCATGTAGGAAAGTAGCCACCCTCTATGGTCCCACTGCATGTAGGAAAGTAGCCACCCTCTATGGTCCCACTGCATATAGGAAAGTAGCCATCCTCTATGGTCCCACTGCATATAGGAACGTAGCCATCCTCTATGGTCCCACTGTATGGAGGAACGTAGCCACTCTCTATGGTCCAACTGTACGGAGGAACGTAGCCACCCTCTATGGTCCCGCTGCATGTAGGAACGTAGCCACTCTCTATGGTCCCACTGTACGGAGGAACGTAGCCACCCTCTATGGTCCCACTGCATGTAGGAACGTAGCCACCCTCTATGGTCCCACTGTATGGAGGAACGTAGCCACCCTCTATGGTCCCACTGTATGGAGGAACGTAGCCACCCTCTATGGTCCCACTGCATGTAGGAACGTAGCCACTCTCTATGGTCCCACTGTATGGAGGAAAGTAGCCACCCTCTATGGTCCCACTGCATATAGGAAAGTAGCCACCCTCTATGGTCCCACTGCATATAGGAACGTAGCCATCCTCTATGGTCCCACTGTATGGAGGAACGTAGCCACTCTCTATGGTCCAACTGTACGGAGGAACGTAGCCACCCTCTATGGTCCCACTGCATGTAGTAACGTAGCCACTCTCTATGGTCCCACTGTACGGAGGAACGTAGCCACCCTCTATGGTCCCACTGCATGTAGGAAAGTAGCCACCCTCTATGGTCCCACTGCATATAGGAAAGTAGCCATCCTCTATGGTCCCACTGCATATAGGAACGTAGCCATCCTCTATGGTCCCACTGTATGGAGGAACGTAGCCACTCTCTATGGTCCAACTGTACGGAGGAACGTAGCCACCCTCTATGGTCCCACTGCATGTAGGAACGTAGCCACTCTCTATGGTCCCACTGTACGGAGGAACGTAGCCACCCTCTATGGTCCCACTGCATGTAGGAACGTAGCCACTCTCTATGGTCCCACTGTACGGAGGAACGTAGCCACCCTCTATGGTCCCACTGCATGTAGGAAAGTAGCCACCCTCTATGGTCCCACTGTATGGAGGAACGTAGCCACCCTCTATGGTCCCACTGCATGTAGGAACGTAGCCACTCTCTATGGTCCCACTGTATGGAGGAACGTAGCCACTCTCTATGGTCCCACTGTATGGAGGAACGTAGCCACTCTCTATGGTCCCACTGTATGGAGGAACATAGCCACCCTCTATGGTCCCACTGCATGTAGGAACGTAGCCACCCTCTATGGTCCCACTGTATGGAGGAACGTAGCCACCCTCTATGGTCCCACTGTATGGAGGAACGTAGCCACCCTCTATGGTCCCACTGCATGTAGGAACGTAGCCACCCTCTATGGTCCCACTGTATGGAGGAACGTAGCCACCCTCTATGGTCCCACTGCATGTAGGAACGTAGCCACTCTCTATGGTCCCACTGTATGGAGGAACGTAGCCACTCTCTATGGTCCCACTGTATGGAGGAACGTAGCCACTCTCTATGGTCCCACTGTATGGAGGAACGTAGCCACTCTCTATGGTCCCACTGTATGGAGGAATGCCCCTATCTTTGGTCCCACTGTATGGAGCAACATAGCCATCCTGGCTTGTTTACTCTGAGATGGACTATGGGACTTGTAGTGCAGAAAGAGCAGTGAAGATGACCACAACTAACCTGCACTGCTTATTCTAAAAAAATGGAACTGAGTGGGTCGGGGAGCGGTTCAGTTTTTAATGGAGGACGTTTTTAAGGAGGCTGAAAAACACAGTAAGAAACAATGTCATTAAAAACAGATTAAAGGGGCGTTAACCACTTCCCGCCAGCCCACACTACATTTTCTGTGGGCGGTTGGGCAGCAACCACAGGCTAGGCAAAGTATCCATACGTCACAGCCTGTTTCTGGGTTTTTTAGGCGCGCGGACCGACCCGGCTGACCTGTGCTGTGCTGTAAAAGGACACAGAACAAGTTTTTTTAATTTTTTTTTTCGTTTTTTTTTTTTAGCAGGTTTAAGCAGATAATTTTGGCTGTATACTTGCTGATTGGCTGTGCCCACTCGCAGCACAGATTTCTGAGTTTACAAACAGTGATCTGGCTGCTTTTTTTTTTCCCCTGAAAATCATCTCTGTTCATGGAGAAAAGTAGCAGATACACTTGTTAGGCACACATTTAACTCTTTGATGACCCCTGATGTTAACCCCTTCCCAGCCAGTGTTAGTTTTTGTTAACCCAATTATGCTACTGGCCGATTAACCGATTATGAAAATAGTAATCGATTAGTTGTTTCGGCCCTACTAAGAAACGCATGGAAATACTCCATTCCCGAGGTTTCTGAGTTTGGCCAAGCTGTCCCCGAGTATTTCCGAGGCTCTCCGGGGCCCCCCTCTCCACCTCTGGCCACATGTGATATTGCAATAGAAGTCAACGCGGAACTAATTCTCTTTGTTTCCCTTGACTTCTATGGGGAAACTCGCTTTGATATGTGAGTGCTTTGGATTAAAAGCATTCTCCTGGAATGGATTATGTTTGTATTCCGAGGTTTTACTGTACATGATTTGGTGGCAAGTGATTAATATACAGTATCTCCCAAAAGTGAGTACACCCCGCAAATTTGTGTAAATATTTTATTATATCTTTTCATGTGACAACACTGAAGAAATGACACTTGTCTACAATGTAAAGTAGTGAGTGTACAGCTTGTATAACAGTGTACAATTGCTGACCCCTCAAAATAACTCAACACACAGCCATTAACGTCTAAACCGCTGGCAACAGATCGGTGAAACCCTAGTGGCTGCATTCGTTTTTCTAGGCTTTTTTTCACCTGGTGATCTGGGCATGAACGCACCTCCTGTATTAGAGCGCCCCCACTCTGGAGGAAGTAGCAACAGAAGCACCTATAGATGGCAGATTTGTCAGTCTGGGGGGAGGAGGGGGTTAGATGTACTAGAAGATTTAGATACACTTACAAATTGAATCCAAATTCCAGCTCAGTCTTTATGAGTTACAGCTATAGTTGTTTTCCCTTTATGCCCTCTTTGTTTTCACCTGGTGATCTGTTTTTTTTCAAAAGAACAAGCTGCCTTACAAAGTATCAGTTAAAGAGATAAAACAAATCATTTACCTCTGATGGGTGCTTACAATAATCAGCTCTTATTTATGTAAAACCTTCATCCAAAAGGGACAAAATGGGTTGCCTGTAACTGATTATAAAGTATTAACTGACTTCAATTTGTTAGTGTATCTAAATCTGCTAATCCATCTACGGTGCCCCCTTTGCTCCTTCATCCCAAGTAGGGGGGTTGGGGGCGCTCAAATACAGATGGTGTGTTACAGGCCAGATCACCGGGTGAAAACAGAAGGGAAAAGGCCTCAAAAAAAGAAAATGCAGCCACCACATCTAATGATTCGTGTAAGGTAGGTACAATATAAATTTTGGTTTTGGGTTTATTACTGATTTAAATCTTCCTTGGTCTGGCACTTGTTGTTCCATCAATTTCATTCAATATTCATCAACTCCCATCCTTTCTTCCACTCTAAATTGCCCCTTCTGTAACTGAACCCCCCCCCCGGCATATTGTGTGTCTATTGTGACTCTGTGTGTCTTGCTGTAGATGTCGGTGGCAGTGAGGGGCAGGTATCCAAGGTCAGAGACATTGAAAGCCTGCAGGCTATGCAGAGGTCAGAGGTGAGTGATGTCAGGTTACATCTTTGTTGTCCGATGATGTCATTGATCACATGTTCCTCATGCTGGTTGTGTTTCCTGCACAGAATGAGAGGCTGAAGAAACTCTGTACAGAGCTGGAGGAGAAGCTGGAAGCGGCTGAACTACAAGTGAAGCAGCAGAGCACCGACTACAGAACCCGGCTTCAGCAAAGAGAGGTTGGAGGCTGACGTCATTCTAAAGCCTGAACTCTTAACATGCTTCTTAACACCTTGGTGCCAACCGCATGTAAAGGCAGCACGGTGGGCGTGCTTTGGCGATGAGCGGCTTCATATTTTTGTGCAATATTGCAAAAACAGCAGTGCCAAGAACGTGCGCCCTGCGTGCTCCTGGCACAGTTACCAGTGGCTAACGGAAAGCTCACGAAAGCTTCTTGTAATCGAGAGCTTACCATTCATGTCACAGCCAATCACAGCAGTCACCTGATAATAAACCCTCCGGCATCTTAGCCATGTGATACTTCAGCAGGATGGCCGCTCTGTGCCAGATCACGTGCCTAGTACCGATCATTCGGGAGACAGGCAAAACGGGGTTCTGCCTATGTAAACAAGGAAGGCCGCCATTCTATGAAAGGGGAATGTACTGATCCTGTGTTTCTGCTAAGGAGCAGCCAGGGATCTTTACTTTCCCCCCCACTCAAAGCACCTCCCCCACAGTTAGCAAGCACTCCCAGGGAACACATTTAACCCTTTGAACGCCCCTGATGTTAACCCCTTCCCAGCCAGTGCCATTAGTACAGTGACAGTGCATATTTTTAGCACTGATCACTGTAATAGTGACACTGGATCCTTTAAAAATTGTCTGGCACAATTTGCAGGCCCGCTATGATTCGCTAATATCCGCCATTACAGTATATAAAAAAATAAATATATATATATATATATATATATAAAATCACTCATGGCTAGTGTTTGGCTGAAGCCATTTATTATCAATCAGCTGTGTTTACTCTTTTTAAATCAAAATGACAACAGAAACTACCCAAATGACCCTGATCAAGTTTATATACCCTTGTGATTTTGGCCTGATAACATGCACACAAGTTGACACAAAGGGGTTTGAATGGCTATTAAAGGTCACCATCCTCACCTGTGATCTGTTTGCTTGTAACTAGTATGTGTATAGAAGGTCAATGAGTTTCTGGACTCCTGACAGACCCTTGCATCTTTCATCCAGTGCTGCACTGACGTTTCTGGAGTCATGGGGAAAGCAAAAGAATTGTCAAAGGATCTGCAGGAAAAGGTAGTTGATCTGTATAAAACAGGAAAGGGATATAAAAAGATATCCAAGGAATTGAGAATACTAATCGGTGTTCAAACTGTAATCAAGAAGTGGAAAATGAGGGGTTCTGTTGAAACCAAACCACGGTCAGGTAGACCAACTAAAATTTCAGGAAAACCCACAAATAACTTCAGGTGAAATACAGGACTCTCTGAAAACGTGGTGTGGCTGTTTCAAGATATACAATAAGGAGGCACCTAAAGAAAGATGGGCTGCATGGTCGAGTCGGCAGAAGAAAACCATTACTATGCAAATTTCACAAAGTATCCCGATTACAATATGCCAAACGGCATAGAGACAAGCCTCAAACCTTCGAGCACAAAGTCATTTGGAGTGGAGTGATGAGACCAAAATTGAACTTTTTGGTCACAACCATAAACGCTACATTTGGAGAGGAGTCAACAAGGCCTATGATGAAAGGTCCACCATTCCTACTGTGAAACTCGGAGGTGGGTTGCTGATGTTTTGATGATGTGTGAGCTACAAAGGCACAGGAAATGTCAAAATTACTGGAGGAACATTTGCATTCATCGGCCAGGAAGCTACGCATGGGACGTAGTTGGACATTCCAACATGACAATGATCCAAAACACAAGGTCAAGTCGTCCTGTCATTGGCTCCAGCAGAATAAAGTGAAGGTTCTGGAGTGGCCATCTCAGTCTCCTGACCTCAATATCATTGAGCCCCTCTGGGGAGATCCCAAACATGCTGTTCATGTAAGACAGCCCAAGAATTTACAGGAACTGGAGGCTTTTTACGAAGAGGAATGGGCAGCTTTACCATCTGAGAAGATAAAGAGCCTCCTCCACAAATACCACAGAAGACTTCAAGCTGTCATTGATGTTAAAGGGGGCAATACATGGTATTAAGACCTGGGGTATGCAAACTTTTGATCAGGGTCAATTGGATAGTTTCTGTTGTCATTATGATTTAAAAAAGAGTAAACAAAGTTGATTGATAATAAATGGCCTCAGCCAAACACTAACCATGAGTGAAAGAAAAGTTTTTGTGTTATTATTCATATTCTCTGAAAAATGGCCAATAAATCATAAATTCTGCCAGGGTATGTAAACTTATGAGCACGGCTGTGTGTGTGTATATATGTGTGTGTGTGTGTGTGTGTGTGTGTGTGTGTATGTATATATATATATATATATATATATATATATATATATATATATATATATAATGTATGTATGTGTATATATACACACACACACACACACCATAGTTTGTAGACGCTATAACGTTTATGTAAACCAATTAATATACACTTATTGGGATATTTTTTCACCAAAAACATGTAGCAGAATACATTTTCTTGACCTCAAACTAACTGGAGGAAAGTTCAAAACTAATCTTAGTATTTTACTGAAAGGGTAGTTGATGCTTGGAATAAAATACCAGCAGAGGTAGTGAGGTGGTTGACAGTAAATGGCGTCAAACATGCTTGAGATATAAAAAAAAAAAAAAACAACCAACCCCCCCCCAAAAAAAAAGGGCAAACTCAATGGACTACATGGTCTTTTTGTGCCGTCACTTTTCTTTGTTTCATGTTGGCCTAAATTTATGAAGAAATTCAGTATTTTTTTTTTTTTTGGTTATGAGTTATCGCAGAAAGGTAAAAATATTGGATTTTTTTTTTTTGGTGTTTTTTTTTTGTTTATAGCGCAAAAAAACAAAAAACAAAAGAAAGCTCTATTTGTGGGAGAAAAATGACAAACTGTATTTGGATACTGCTCTGCACAATTGTCTGTTAAAATAACGCAGTGCCGTATCGCAAAAAATGGCCTGGTCATGAAGCGGGGCAAATCTTCTGGAGGTCAAGTGGTTAAAAAAAAGGCAATTTTTTTCACCAAGTTTTATGAGATCTGAAAATTACTGTACCCTGGCTAGAATAAAGAACCTTCTCGCTGAAGGGGAGCTGCACCCAAAAGGGGAAGCTCAACTTGTTCGCACCCCGCCCCCCCCTCTTTCCACTGCCACATTTGGCACTTTTTGGGGGTGAGGGGGGAGCGTAACCGCTGCCACTTCATGGTAAGATTTCTGCAAGCCAATCTGCGTCATAACCGCCCCAAACCCGCCCCCCCCCCTCCCCGGCGCCTTCTGGGACCTGTGTGTGTCCCAGAAGACGACGGGAACATTCAAAAAGCGTGCCTCACGCATGCACAGTAGGACACCGGCAGTGTAGCCTACAGGCCAGGTTCCCCTTACTTGCAATGCCGGCGCTTACACCCAATGCCGATGGACGAATCGGCTTGGGGCGCTGACATCGCAGGTTCCCTGAACAGGTAAGTGTCCTTATATTAAAAGTCAGCAGCTACATTATTTTGACCTGCTGTCTTTTTATATTTGTTTTTTCTTTTTACAGGCTGCAACTCTCCTTTTGTGAATTGAGATTCTTTGTTATTTCAGCACGCTTGCATGCAGTCGCATTTTTGGTTCACTAACTGGCCTGGTGCCTAGAATTTACCCGTGTGTTTTTAACCTTTCAAGTGATTTGACACAAGTGTAGATTTGCCGAGGCTTGCTTTGACATGTTTAGCTTGCCCCCAGCCCTGTAGACTCGATTGATAAGAGTTTGTTATTCATATTCAGGTGGAGATAAGTCATCTGAAAGCCAAGCTGAACTCGCTGCAGGATGAAGTACAGAAGGCGCAGGTGTCGGCGCAGCTCTCTAGCGTCACTCTTCAAGCAGCCGACTCTCCGGCCTTCATGTCCAGTATTCCGCCTCCTTCCGCCACCTTCCAGGGGGACGACATGGACTTTAGTGATGTCATCTGGTCTCAGCAGGAAATTAACAACCTCTCCAGTGAAGTGACCAGGCTGCAGGCGGAGGTGACCCACTGGAAGCACGTTGCCCAGGTGAGACCCCTCCCCCCTCCCTTCCCTTTTCCGAGCTCATTGCGTGCAATGCAAACCTTTTTGCTTAGATTAAAAATCTTGTTCTTTTGCTCATTCCCTTAATCGGTGACTTCATTCAATCTCCATTGGCAAATTCAAACCTTTTGATCGGCATGAGTGATGCAGCCACCAAAAGCTACATTTAGATTTTTGTCTTCAGATTTACCAAAATCATGTAGTGCAAGGGCCTGCCTGATTGCATACAAATTGAAAATCTTAAAAAATCTCCATATTTATATGTTTTTTCGTAAGTATGAAGGCAAAAATCTGCAGAAAATCTAATAGTATGTATGGTGTATAAGCAATGTATCAGATTGTCATAGTGTGCACACGACCATGGATTTGTTTTCCTGGTTTGTTCTCCTTTTAAATACATTTTTTTTTCATTTCCATTTTAGGTAACAAAGGCTCAGGGCACACAGAGCCCTGACTCGAAGGAGGTTGGTGTGTTACAAAACACTGTCAAGGTACAAGAGGCGGCTCTTCTGTGTTAAAAAAAAAAAAATACTGTGACATTGTTTAAATACTGGTAGCATTGTGAAATGGATACAGAAACACTGCTGCTTATTTGGGTGCTTAGAGGTCTTCATTAATATAGCACATATTATTTTATTTATTTTTTCCTCAAAGAGAACCTTTGCTCCTACTAGACATGAGTTCATTTTACAGGAGAGGGATACTAAAGTTTAATACAAGCTATAAATTTATTTTTTATTCTGCAGTAGCAGGTGCAAGGGGAGCTGAGCTAGTCACTGCTGGGAGGGGGGAGCAGGAGGTGGTGAGTGGCAGCTGGGAGGGGGGAGCAGGAGGTGGCGAGTGGCAGCTGGGAGGGGGGAGAAGGAGGTGGCGAATGGCAGCTGGGAGGGGGGAGAAGGAGGTGGCGAGTGGCAGCTGGGAGGGGGGAGAAGGAGGTGGCGAGTGGCAGCTGGGAGGGGGGAGAAGGAGGTGGCGAGTGGCAGCTGGGAGGGGGAAGAAGGAGGTGGCGAGTAGCAGCTGGGAGGGGGGAGAAGGAGGTGGCGAGTGGCAGCTGGGAGGGGGAAGAAGGAGGTGGCGAGTAGCAGCTGGGAGGGGGGAGCGGGAGGTGGCGAGTGGCCGCTGGGAGGGGGGAGCGGGAGGTGGCGAGTGGCCGCTGGGAGGGGGGAGCGGGAGGTGGCGAGTGGCCGCTGGGAGGGGGAGCGGGAGGTGGCGAGTGGCCGCTGGGAGGGGGAGCGGGAGGTGGCGAGTGGCCGCTGGGAGGGGGGAGCGGGAGGTGGCGAGTGGCAGCTGGGAGGGGGGAGCAGGAGGTGGCGAGTGGCCGCTGGGAGGGGGCGCAGGAGGTGGCGAGTGGCCGCTGGGAGGGGGCGCAGGAGGTGGCGAGTGGCCGCTGGGAGGGGCAACAGGAGGTGCCGAGTGGCTGCTTGGAGGGGGAGCAGCGTGACTGCTGGGAAGGGTAGCAGGGGGGATTGGCTGCTGAGAAGGGGAGCGGAGCAGCTGCTAGAAAGGGGGGCATTGGGAGTTGAGATGCTGAGAGTATAACCTGAATGACTAAAGTGCTTCTGCTGTGAAATTTGACAATGAATTGCTCCACAGTGCCTGTAGATACAGAATTCAGTAAGGCCTTGCTTCAATGCTCATGTAAGCATTGATGTGCATAGCCTCACCACAATTTCACTTTAAATTCGTCGGTAGCAAAATATTAAATATCCTGTATATTTAGTCAGCTTTTGGGGACACAAGTTGTAGTGACAAGGGTTCCTTTTAGCCTAAAATATAATTACAGGGACCTATTGAGATTCTCATGTACAGAGGCCAAACAGCTAAGATACTGGTACGAAGACAACTTTATAGTAAAAAAAAAAAAAAATGTGTCAGCCATCAGGGAGTCCATAGCTGTTTCCAGACATGTTAATTTGACACAATTGCTCTCTTTTTTATTATCTTTAATTAGATTTCTCTATTAGCCTTTAGCGACTTTTAAGATTTCACAACCTGCCCCAGAAAAAAAACCCATTGCAAACTGAACTGGTTTCTATTTTTGCTGCATTGCATTTGTAACACCTAACTGAACTTTTTTTTTTTTTTCACGCCACAGGACTTGAAGTTGAAGCTAAGCCGCCAGATTGATGAACACCAGCATGAGCTCTCCGTCTTACAAGATGCCCATCGGCAGAAGCTGGCGGAGATCACACGAAGACATCGTGAGGAGTTGGGTGAATATGAAGAAAGGATCGAGGAACTGGAGGAACAATTCAATTCAGGTCTTTGCTTGCTAATAATTTCCTAACCTATACTGATGGTGCTCATTTTGGAAGTGGTACTGGAAATTGAAGGAATGCAGTTTACCTCATACATCCAACAGAATGCTATATACCAGTTATATAGAGAATAACATTAAATACAGTTTTCTGACTAATAATGTACAGGTTCTCACTGCAGTTTTTGTTCTTCTCCACTCTGGGTAGGGCTTCTAGGATGGATCTGAGCAATGCTTTATGCTGGCTCTAAATAATCAGAATCGCTCTGATCTGTCCTGGTAGCCCTGTGGAAGAAGAGTGGGGATTTCATATCCCTGGAACCCTGCACCTGCTTTGCCTGGACTGGGGGGGGGGGGGGGCTTTGGGGTGTTAGATTTACCCTTTTTTTTTTTTTTTTTTTTCATTTTTTCTGAGCCCTTATTCACACTTATGTGAGAAATGCTCCAGATTTGCTGCAGGTGTCCATGCGATCTGCTGAGGCTGTCAACGTTAGATTAACAACACCCCCAAACAGATTGCAAAACTCTGTGTGATACAGGTGTGAGTGGGGGGAAAGAGTGTCCTGCACCATTTATTTTGGCGCTGTAATGTGAGCCATAAAAAAAATGTATGGCTCAAATCACACCGCACAGATATCACATGTGATGTGCACAGGAATGCTGTGTAATTCCTGTGCGAATCAAGTACGGTGTTCCGCGTGCAATAGTGTGAACCCAGAATGAAAGGTTAAAAATCAGCCTGTTGCAATCCCCCCCATACAGAAACACAGGCTGGGAGCCAATCAGGTGTGCTGCACGCAGATGTGTTAAACAGGATAGGAGGAGACTCCAGTGTGAGCAGAGAAATTACTTCATCAGTCTACTTTTGCAGTTTTGCAATCCACTCAGCAGGTGACACCACAATATTAAATTGATTGTAATTTTTTTTTTTTCTATTTAAAATAACAAACATGTCATACTTGCCTGCTTTGTGCAGTGGTTTTGCACAGGGCAGCCCGGATCCTCTTCATCTCGGGTGCCTGGCTGGAGCTCCTGGTCCCTCTCTCCTGTTGCATGCCCCCCACAGCAAGCAGCTTGCTATGGGAGCAACTAAGCCGAGCTAAAGCGGTGTATCCATTCAGACACAGAGCTGCGGTTCGGCCCCACCCCCTCTCTCCTAAATGGCTAACGGAGTTTGTCAGCAGTGGGAGTCAATGGTGCTGTGTCTCAGCCAATCATGAAGGAAAGTCCTGGATGGCTGAGGCACTCGTGGACATCATGGGACAGAGATGGGGCTCAGATAAGTATTAGTGGGGTGGGGGCTCCCATCTGCCTTTACAACCACTTTAACTGTAACAGAGATAGTGGTGGCACCCTTGCAGATGTGCTGTGTGACAGAGTTGTATAAATCTCAGGACTGGATGGACAGAAATGCAAATCCTTGTCAGGTAAAACCACTTCCATATATACGTTCAATCCGTGTCTTTACCCATCTGCTAAAGGTTCTGCTTCATATTTGCAATAGTATCAGTACAGATGAAAACGCAGTAAGCAGTTATACATTTTCATAGTAACTATTTGTTTTTTTTCTTTGGCTCAGGAGGTGTGGATGGCACTTCTGACCAGTCCAAAATGTTTGAACTCCAGAAAACCGTTCGCTCTCTAGAAGGAGAGAAAGCCGACAGTGCTCAGAAGATTCAGGATTTAGAGCGTCAGCTGAGAGATCTGAATTCCGCGGTCTCTGCTGCAGATGAAGAGAAAATGTCTCTGCGGCAGGCGAAAGATTCTGCAGAGAACGAGAAGAATCAACTGGCTGCGGAGTGTGAGAGACTGCATGCTGAGTTAACTGGGTTACAAACACCGTTCGAGTCTGACAGCAGGACAGAAGTCACCAGTTTACAGCAAGAGGTCCTGAGGCTACAAGAATCACTAATTGGTATGAGAGCTTTCTAGTTTATTCGTGTATGGAAATCCCAACATTAGACCTTTCTTGTCTGGTCCCTGTTGGTGTGTTAAAGTGAAATTTACCACTTCCTTACTCCGCTATAGCTGAAAGATGGCTACAACAAGGTTCTTTTCTTCAGAGAGGGTGTCTATGGACTTCCTCCTGGAACCATGCCCCTTGTGTGCCCCTTGGGCATTCATCCGGTTCACTCTGTGATCACTGTTTCCGTCATACACAGCCGATCCATCATTGTGGTAAAGGGCCTATCACATGGGCCCTTTATCACGTGATCAGCTGTGTCCCATCCCAGCTGATCATATGGTAAGCCGACTTGCTGGTTATCAGCATTCATTTCCTCACCCTCTGTCACTTTGAGGAGAGGAGAGCCGAGCCGGTAACTGGCAATCCTGATGGGACATGTACACAGATAATCGGGGCACTAAGCATCGGTGCCCTGATGACCAGTGCCTCCCCATCAATGCTGGCCATCAGTGCAGCGTCATCAGTGCAGCGTCATCAGTGCCTCCCCGTCGATGCAGCGTCATCAGTGCCTCCCCGTCGATGCAGCGTCATCAGTGCCTCCCCGTCGATGCAGCGTCATCAGTGCCTCCCCGTCGATGCAGCGTCATCAGTGCCTCCCCGTCGATGCAGCGTCATCAGTGCCTCCCCGTCGATGCAGCGTCATCAGTGCCTCCCCGTCGATGCAGCGTCATCAGTGCCTCCCCGTCGATGCAGCGTCATCAGTGCCTCCCCGTCGATGCAGCGTCATCAGTGCCTCCCCGTCGATGCAGCGTCATCAGTGCCTCCCCGTCGATGCAGCGTCATCAGTGCCTCCCCGTCGATGCAGCGTCATCAGTGCCTCCCCGTCGATGCAGCGTCATCAGTGCCTCCCCGTCGATGCAGCCTCATCAGTGCCTCCCCGTCGATGCAGCCTCATCAGTGCCTCCCCGTCGATGCAGCCTCATCAGTGCCTCCCCGTCGATGCAGCCTCATCAGTGCCTCCCCGTCGATGCAGCCTCATCAGTGCCTCCCCGTCGATGCAGCCTCATCAGTGCCTCCCCGTCGATGCAGCCTCATCAATGCCTCCCCGTCGATGCAGCCTCATCAATGCCTCCCCGTCGGTGCTGGTCATCGGTGCCTCCCGTCGGTGCTGGTCATCGGTGCCTCCCCGTCGGTGCTGGTCATCGGTGCCTCCCCGTCGGTGCTGGTCATCGGTGCCTCCCCGTCGGCGCCGGCCATCGGTGCCTCCCCGTCGGCGCCGGCCATCGGTGCCTCCCCGTCGGCGCCGGCCATCGGTGCCTCCCCGTCGGCGCCGGCCATCGGTGCCTCCCCGTCGGCGCCGGCCATCGGTGCCTCCCCGTCGGCGCCGGCCATCGGTGCCTCCCCGTCAGTGCACATTCATACACAGAGCAGTCTTTCTCTTTCTTTTTCGCACTCTCCCCTCATTGGCTCACTGGCTGGTGATTGCAACCATTGAGGAGGGAGAGTCCCTGGAGAGAAGAGTTTCTTGTGCACATCGCTGGATCGAGAGGACGCTCAGGTAAGTATTAAGGGGGCTGGGGGAGATGCTGTGCACAGAAGGTTTTCTACTTTCATGCATAGAGTGCATGAAGGTAAAAAAACCTTGAGCCTGTAGAATCCACTTTAATTATGCCATTGAGAGTGTAGAGCTCCAAAATATCTGCTTCCCCTTTCTATCTTCTTTCTCCTGTCCCTTTATCTCCCCGTACTCTACCATAGACTGTAGTGAGACTATTTTACCTAATTTGGGCAAACTGCTTCATTGTGCAAGCTGGCTCTTGGGAATTAAGGCAGCAACGTTATGTAAGAAATCAATGTATGCATGTGGAAGGCGAAGAGGAGGTCAGGGATAGGTGAGTTCTGTAATCCGGAAACGCTGTTTGGGATTTCATTGCAGCAAAGACACTGCGTTGTCAGCTCAAACAGGAAGTTAGAGGCTTACAGGATTTCTTTCTTTTTTTTCTAGCGATCAACAGGTATTTTTTTTTGCACTTGCATCATTTTTAAAGGGATTAAATGTAGGTGGGGAAGGGAGGGCGTACATGCATACTCCATTGATTTATTCACTGACATAAACTTCAATATGCTCTATTATATTGCATTTCAGATGCTGAAAAAGGAATGAGCAGAGTAACGTCAACAGATCAGGTATTACTAGTTTCTTGGGCCCATCCGTAGTAGATCTAAATCTTATGAAGGGATCCCTTGTACACCACTATTTAAATCTACTCCTCTAATTTGAAACTGTGTGTATTGTGCGTCTTTTGCATGCATTTTATATGTGCTATTACGAAATCCAGCCTTATGTGTGCAATGACACCTAACTGCTTTTGTTCTGTCCTTGGAAGGTGCTGCTGGGTGATACGGATCGCACTACTTCCTCCCGGGAGACCGATGTCACCTGTGAGCAGCTGAGGAAAGAGCTAGAAGAAAACATAGCAGAGAAGGAGTCCCTTACTACAGAACTAGAGGAGCTGGACAGACAGAATCAGGAGGCCATGCAGGTACTGAACAGGCAACCCGGGCCCCTCCACCTCGGGCAACGTTGATAAGCTTTTCATACCAGCAATAACTTTCATCTCTCCTGTCAGACTCGAGGATCTGCTGCCAAACAGTGCAGGGTTTTAATTTTGACCTCCAGCCTTCCCTTCAGTCTTTCACAGTTGTACCGGCTCCTCTCATGGACTGAAATGGCTTACTGTGATTTCACTGCATGGTAGAAGGGATGGACCGGGAGTCCCCTGAGCTGTCGGTCACGGTGGAAGGGATGGACCGGGAGTCCCCTGAGCTGTCGGTCACGGTGGAAGGGATGGACCGGGAGTCCCCTGGGCTGTCGGTCACGGTGGAAGGGATGGACCGGGAGTCCCCTGGGCTGTCGGTCACGGTGGAAGGGATGGACCGGGAGTCCCCTGAGCTGTCAGTCACGGTGGAAGGGATGGACCGGGAGTCCCCTGAGCTGTCAGTCACGGTGGAAGGGATGGACCGGGAGTCCCCTGAGCTGTCAGTCACGGTGGAAGGGATGGACCCTGGAGTCCCCTGAGCTGTCAGTCACGGTGGAAGGGATGGACCCTGGAGTCCCCGGAGCTGTCAGTCACGGTGGAAGGGATGGACCCTGGAGTCCCCTGAGCTGTCAGTCACGGTGGAAGGGATGGACCCTGGAGTCCCCTGTGCTGTCAGTCACGGTGGAAGGGATGGACCCTGGAGTCCCCTGACCTGTCAGTCACGGTGGAAGGGATGGACCGGGAGTCCCCTGACCTGTCAGTCACTGTGGAAGGGATGGACCGGGAGTCCCCTGACCTCTCAATCCAAGTGGGCCTGACAAACCAGGAGCCTGAGGTGCCAGAGTTCACACTCTACAGTGAGCAGTGACGCAATTACATCACCACTTGCTAATGGGCACTACCCAGGGGATATTACCTGAACAGATGCTGGGGAGCAGCCCTTATTCTATAGGAGTCAAGTTAGAGTTTCCAGTGGGTGGTTTTGAAAAAGACAAAAATTACTCGAAGTAGAGATGTATTGCCTTTCCAAAAGTGAAATATAATTTCTGCATGGAGTTCAGCTTTAAAGTGTTACTAAACCCATGACAGTAAAATCAGTCTGTATATGCAGTAAAGCATGCTTGTTATACTCACTGTGGAACCTAAGGGGATAATCCTCTGCATTGTGTAAAAAGGCTGTTTGATTCTGTCTACTCAGATTCTCCACTTCTTTCACTCTTCCCAATCCATTTCCTGATAGAGCAGAGCATTGGGGTCAGGCTGAACATGCTCAGTTTGATGTGCATTGCTAGAGAGGGTTTTTTTTTTCCTTGGGAGAGTTCATGTGATCAGCACTATCCAGACAGAGGGTCAGGGGTCCTGCAGCCTCATAGGACTTTCATGGGAGAATTAAATCTCCTCCTTTTTATAAGCTTTAACCAGACACTAATAGAAGTCACAAGACCGCTATATACTGCAGATGAGAAAAGGTATTTAGCAGTTTATATTTACTAAAATAATTGCATTTCCATGTTCTGTGTACTGTGGGAGACCAGTTATAGTGAATGCAGGCTTCTGAGTTTAGTAACACTTTAATTAGAAACTGGGCTTTGCAAACTGTGTACACACAGCACAAGGAGACGAAAGCCATTGCATGGTGTAGGGCAGTGGTTTATCAACCTCAGTCCTCAATACTCCCAATGGGCCATGTTTTCAGGTTTTCCTTTACTTTGCACAGCTGCTTTAACCACTTCAATACCGCCCATAGTCATATAACATCCGCAGGAGGGATCTCCCGTCCTGGGCGGGTGTCATATGATGTCCTGGGCCATCTGGGGGGCGTACACCCACCACGTCTCTCGGGAGCCGATGCATGTGCCCGGCGGCCGTGATGTCTGCCGGGCACCCGCGATTGCCCAATAACCGAGCAGGGACTTGAATCTGTGTGACACAGATCCATGTCCTGTCAGGTGAGAGGAGACCGATTGTGTGTTCCCAGTACAGAGGAACACTGATCGGTCCCCTCCCCCTACAGTTAGAATCACTCCCTAGGTAACACAGGTCGCCCCCTAGTGTTAACTCCTTCCCTGCCAGTGACATTTATACAGTAATCAATGCATTTTTATAGCACTGATCACTGTATAAATGTGAATGGTCCCAAAATGTTGTCAAAAGTGTCCGATATGTCCGCAGCAATGTCACAGTCACGATAAAGATCACCGCCATTACTAGTATAAAAAAAATACATAATAAAAATGCCATAAAACTATCCCAAATGTTGTAGACACTATAACTTTTGCGCAAACCAATCAATATACGCTTATTGCGATTTTTATTTTTATTTTTTATTTTCTCATATCGTCTTCCAGGACAGCCTTTGAGATATAGGGCTCCTCCCTCCGGGACAGGAAACACGTCAAGCCAATTAAATAAAAGGTGTGGTCCTCCAGGCCCTCCTCAGTTTTTGTGTTTCCTGCCGGACGGGAAGGAGCACGTCTTGGAACTGGTAAGGGGAGCTCCTTCTCAGGGGTTTTACCTGGGGAGAGCGCCTTGATGGACCTGGCCCTTAGCACCCCTCGGTCCGAACGAAGGGAGGAGAGGGTAGCTTTCAGTCCCCGCTGCCATTTAAACGTTCGGAGAGAACGGGACCCCGATACGCGGCAATCTCCCCCTCGGAGCGCTAACCGCTCGTACCTGTCGGTCGGAGGCGGCGGGAGACGTTCGCTCTACCGACCGGCGTTCGGGTACTGTGAGCGGTACGTTCGTAAGAACGCACGGCGTCGGGGCGGAGTTTTTGCGCTCTGGCGTACGGAAGTGGGAGAGACGCACTTCCGCCGGATTCGCGTCATCAGGGGGCGCCGCAGGACCCGTTCCAGTCCTTTGGGCGCGGCGGTGTGACTACAGGGTTGCCTGGAGCAGTGTGAAGGCTCAGAGAGACTGAGTGATACACAGGAACCATGGAGAGTGCGGTTGTGCAGGTGGACTCCGGTTCAACAGGCTCCAGTACCTCTCAGGTAAGCTTGGTGAGGGCAGACCAGGACTTACACTGGGGGGTGGGGGGTCACTCTGACCCGTAGCACCTTCCCGGGGTGGAGAACCTGCTGGTGAAGGGGGGCACTTCCTAAACAGACCCTAGAAGCACAGTGGTGTGGTCAGGGGTGGTATTTTAATGGGACCCTGTTTTTCTTTGTTTTTAGGTTAAACAGGACAGAGCCCAGATACCTTTACCCAGAAGGAAATGTGCCGTGTGTGGGGCTAAGTTAGGCACCGGTTGGGAGAAGCCGCTTTGCCCAGATTGTGTCAGTAGCCTGGTAAAAGAGGACTCGGTGGCAGCTTGTCACAATGTTTTAACATCCGTAAAGGATGAGATTGCATCCACCTTCCAATCTTTTAAAAACATGATGGATAGGATGCAGGGTCCTTCTGTCTCTTTACCCAGAGCCGTGAGTATGCCTTCCTTATCCGAACCAAGTCAGGAGGAGGAGGTGGATAGGGAGAGGTTATCCAGGTCATTAGCCTCCTCTAGGACAGAGTCTACTTCAGAATCTGAGGGGGAGGAAGAGGCCATTAGATCAGCCAGATACAAGCTGTCTTTGGATGATGTGGGTGACCTCCTCAAGGCTATATATGACACCTTAGAGATCAGAGAAGAACAGGTCCAGCTTTCAAAACACGACATGATGTATCAAGGGTCGAGTGTAATGAAAGACAGGGTATTCCCCGTCCATAAGTCGCTAGTGGAGGCGATTCTGCTGGAGTGGGAACAACCGGAAAAAAGGCCATTTTTTTCAGGTAGCCTTAGAAGGAGGTTCCCTTTTGAATCGGATGCGGTGCATCCCTGGAACAAGGTTCCCAAATTAGACGCTCCCTTGGCTAAGGTCTCTAAGAAGACAGATTTGGCCTTTGATGATATGGGTTCACTCAGGGACCCTATGCTCAAGAGAGCCTGGGATGCCTCTTCCATCGGGCTTAAACCGGCCCTAGCAGCTACCTGTGTGGCCAGAAACTTGGAGTGTTGGCTTACACAGTTACAATCACATATTTCTGCAGGTACTTCTAGGCAACAGCTGTTGAAGTCCTTTCCGCTACTGTTTAAAGCGGTGGGCTTTTTAGCGGATGCCTCGGCAGAATCAGTCAAACTGGCTGCTAGATCAGCAGCACTAGTGAACGCTGCCAGAAGGGCCGTTTGGCTTAAGACCTGGTCAGGAGACACAGCTTCAAAACTAAAGTTGTGTGGATTACCCTTTTCAGGGGACCATTTGTTTGGGCCCGGCCTGCAAGAGGCGTTAGAGCGCACGCAGGATAGGAAGAAAGCTTTCCCAGAAAGGAAAAAGAGACCTGAAGGGAAACGCCTTTTTCGAAGCCCCAGGCAGCAAAACCTGCAGGAAAGGGAGGTTCGCCCCAAAAAGCATTGGACGGGTCACAAGGGAAGAGGCAGAGGAGGTATCTTATTCAATCCTCCTCAACCCTCCCCTAAAACCCAGTGACTCCTGCGTCCCGGTGGGAGGAAGACTGGGGAAGTTCCTCCCACAGTGGGAAGCTTCAACCGAAAGGCCGTTCATTCGAGATCTTGTAAGGAACGGCTACAGGTTGGAGTTTGGTTCAGTTCCCCTCCCGAACTTTCAAGTAACAAGGTTACCAATGGACCAAGAGAAAGCAGAGGCTTTGGCTCTTCTTCTGGGGGATCTGGTGGACCAAGAAGTAATGGTGCAGGTACCTCAGGAGGAGCGAGGCTTGGGGGTTTACTCCCACGTATTCGTGGTAAAGAAACCTTCGGGGAAGTTCAGGTTAATACTGAATCTCCGTCCCCTGAACAGATTTATAAAATACAAGCGGTTCCGGATGGAGTCAATCTTCTCGGTAACCAAATTCCTGTTTCAGGGCTGTCACATGGCCACAGTGGATCTCAGGGATGCATATTTGCATATCCCGATTCATCCGGAATCTCAGAGATTTCTCAGGTTGGCGGTGAGGTTGAACACGGGGGTGTTACACCTCCAGTTTCAAGCTCTCCCCTTCGGGCTTTCAGCCTCACCAAGAGGCTTTACAAAAGTTCTGGCAGAGGCACTGGCCCCATTAAGGTTCAAGGCTATAACAGTGATCCCATATCTGGACGATCTACTGTTCATAGCCCAGTCGGCCCAACAGCTGCAGAGGGACATACAGGAGGCCTTGGTTTTCCTGCGCTCACTGGGGTGGCTGATAAACCAGGAAAAATCCCAGCTGACCCCCTCACAGGAGGTCCTGTATTTAGGATACAGGATTTCTTCAGTGGAAATGAGAGTATTTCTTCCGGAGGAGAAGATCGGCAAGCTAGAGCAGGCGGTAGCCCAGCTTCAATCTGGTCGGGAAGCCCAGATCAGGGAGGTGATGAGAGTCCTAGGGTTGATGACATCATGCTTTCCAGCGGTGGCCTGGGCAAGACATCATCAGCGTCCTTTACAAAGACTCATGCTCCGTTATTGGGATGGCAGGCAGGAGAGCCTGGATCAGGTTATGCCCCTATCCTCGGCAGTCAGGAGGTCTCTTTGGTGGTGGCGGGCCCAGGTCAACCTAGACAGGGGTCTTCCCTGGTCCCCACAAGCTACGGTGGTGGTCACGACCGATGCCAGTGCGCTGGGTTGGGGTGCCCACCTAGAGGGAACCTTAGCCCAGGGTTCCTGGTCGAACCTAGAGACAGGTCGTTCCTCAAACCAGAAGGAACTTCTGGCAGTCTGGAAAGCTATAGAAACATTCCAGTCCCGGTTACATGGCAGGGATCTGCAAGTTCGCTCAGACAATGTGACAGCAGTAGCCTACCTGAACAAGCAAGGGGGAACCAGAAGCCCTGCACTGCAGGTAATTGCGGACAAAATCTTCTGCTGGGCAGAGAAGAATTTGTCCTCAATATCAGCCATTCACCTAAAGGGAACCCAGAATTTCCTGGCCGACTTTCTCAGTCGCCAGAAGATAGGTCAGGACGAGTGGGCCCTCAACAAGGAAGTGTTCGAGGAGATCGTGTCATGCTGGGGAAGGCCAGAAATAGACCTATTTGCAACAGAAGGCAACAGGAAGGTGACACAATTTTTTTCGGTTCACCCACAGGATCGGGCCAGGGGGATAGACGCCCTTGCCAATCCATGGATGTTTGGCCTGTGTTACGCCTTTCCTCCCGTAAGGATGGTGGCGGAGGTTCTGCAGAAGTTCCGTTCGGAAACTACGGACCTCATTTTAGTAGCTCCTTTTTGGCCAAGGAGACCCTGGTTTGCCAGCATAAAGAGATTGGCCGTACATCCTCCGCTGTTTCTACCAGTCAGGGAGGACTTACTTTCCCAGGGGCCGATCCTGTGCCCTCAGATAGAGAGGCTCAAGCTTGCGGCCTGGTATCTGAGGAACAAATCTTAAGGTCACAGGGTTTCTCAGAGAGAGTGATTAGGACCTTGTTAGAATGCCGTAAACCTGTTACTAGGGCAATTTACGCCAAGGTAGGAAAGAGGTTTAATTCCTGGTTGCGAGAACAGGGGATTGCAAGTCCCGGGGTCCCGGCAGTCCTAGATTTTCTACAGGCAGGGGTAGAACTGGGCCTATCTATCAGCACTCTAAAGGTACAGGTGGCGGCCTTAAGTGTTTTCCTTCAGTCCTCCCTTCAGCAGAATCCATTTGTCAGGAACTTCTTCAAGGCTCTATCTAGATCCAGGCCTGTGAGAATGAAGTCCTGTCCTACTTGGGATTTGGCCTTGGTTCTTAGAGCTCTGACCCAAGATCCATTTGAACCATTAGAGGGGGCTTCACTTAAGTGGATTGTACTAAAGACTGTATTTTTGATAGCGATCACGTCAGCTAGAAGGGTCAGTGATCTACAAGCGCTCTCGGTCAGAGAGCCATTTCTGTTAATCTTAGAGGACAGGGTAGTACTTAAGACTGATCCTAGTTTTCTTCCTAAAGTGGTGTCCACTTTTCATAGGACACAGGATATTATTTTGCCAACTTTTTTCTCAACCTCAGACAAGGATGAGGCGAGATCTTTAAGTTTGTTAGACGTCAGGAGAAGTCTATTGGTTTTTTTTAGAAGCCACTAAGGTCTTCAGGAAGTCAGACTCACTTTTTGTTAATTTTTCGGGCGCCCGCAAGGGCTGCAAGGCGTCCAAAGCGTCTATCGCCAGGTGGATACGAATGGCGATAGTTAAAGCCTATGAGTTAGAGGGGAAGCAGGCACCCTTAGTTAAGGCACACTCTACAAGGGCGGTTTCCGCATCATGGGCAGAGAGGGCTGGAGCCTCTCCGGAGGAGATCTGCAAAGCAGCAACGTGGTCCAGCTACTCAACGTTCGCAAGACATTACCGTCTGGATTTATGGTCTGATAAAGAGCAGACTTTTGGACGTAAGGTCCTCCAGGCAGTGGTCCCGCCCTGACAAGGTGAGCTCCTTGCTTATCATCTCAAAGGCTGTCCTGGAAGACGATATGAGAAAACCGGAGTTAGACTTACCGGTAACTCTTTTTCTAGGAGTCTTCCAGGACAGCCTGGCTTCCCACCCAAAGTTGTTTAAATTGGACTAAGTGGTGAGGATGTGTATTAACATGATTGTTAGTGTGTTATGTCTTTCAGAGCCTCCCGGCGGTTCTTGGAGTAAAACTGAGGAGGGCCTGGAGGACCACACCTTTTATTTAATTGGCTTGACGTGTTTCCTGTCCCGGAGGGAGGAGCCCTATATCTCAAAGGCTGTCCTGGAAGACTCCTAGAAAAAGAGTTACCGGTAAGTCTAACTCCGGTTTTTTTACCATAAAAATGTAGAAGAATACATATCGCCCTAAACTGAGGAAAACATTTTTTTTTTAAATGTGATATTTTATTATAGCAAAAAAAAATTTTTTTTAAAACTTGTCGCTCTTTTTTTGTTTATAGCGCAAAAAATAAAAACTGCAGAGGTGATCAAATACCACCAAAAGAAAGCTCTATTTGTGGGGGAAAATTATATTAAATTTGGGTACAGTGTTGCAAGACCATGTAATTAAGAGGGTGAAAATGCCCTGTATTGAAGTGGTTAAATCAATATCAATGACATGGTATTTATAAGAGCTTTTTTTATCTAAGGGAAGTTCCCAAAACATGGCCCCGTTACTTGAGGAGGGAGGTTGAGAAACCACTGGTGTAGGGTTAAACTCACAATGGAAGAACACACCTATAAGCATGACGGATTGCTCAAAGGTCATTCACCCCAATGCAGAAAATTCACTTTTTACTTGGATTTAGTAAATATTATTTGTAATAAAAGGGAAGGTTGTGGCCTGTAAGTAACCAATAACTCGCTTGTATGTTTACAGCACCTGCTGCTTATGAAGGAGCAGCTATCCAAGCAGAGGGAAGAATCGGAGACTCGTGTGGCACAGTTGAATGAGGCGCTACAACAGTCAAGAGAGAGCGAGTCAAATGCTGTTTCTGAAATCAGAAAATTACATGAAAAGTTGCAGTCTGAGGAGGAGAAGCTGAGGCAAGCTGAAACAGTTTTCAGCAATGTACAAGCAATCAATCGACAGCTTAGAGTTCAGATGAACGAGTTACAGGAGGTTGTAAGAAATTTGGAATCCAGAAATTCCAAGACTAAGAAGGAAAATCAAGAGCTTCAGGAAAGCCTGAAGCTTGTGAGAGAAGAACTTAGCGTGGCCCAACAGCAGTCACTCTCCCGGCATGAACTCCAAGGGGATGGTGAAAGCGAAAAAGAGATTAATAGGTTAAAGCTTCAACTTTCAGATATTGGGCAGTTAAAAGAAGACTTGGAGAATGAGATTTGTGACTTGAAGATGGAGAATGAGATGTTACTGTCAACCCAAGAACAAGCAAAACAACAACTGCAAGAAGTTATGGCTTCTGACCGCAAGGAAGCTTTGGAAAAACAGACCGTGATCGAGGCTCTTAGAATGGAGAAGAGCCGCCTAGAAACTGAGTTGAACCAACTTGAAAATAGACTTCATGAACAGGCTCAAAAATATGAACGAACTATCCGTGAACTTTCGAATGCCCAAAAGATGGACACCTCCACTTTACAGCTTGAGCACGAGCGGATTGTTAAACTCAACCAAGAGAAAGACTTTCAGTTAGCAGCGAGTAAACGGAACATAGAGCAGCTTAAGATGGAATGTGAGGAGACCAAAGAAATGTTGACCAGTACCCTAGAGGGCCAGAAACAACTCACTGAACTTATTAAAGATAAGGAAAGTTATGTAGTTGAGCTCAAGGAGAAGAACATGGAGCTGCAAAGGCAGCTTGAGGAACAAACCAAAACAACAAAAGAGTGTGATACCCTAAGACAGAGCATCGAAGAGAAGGAAAAACTTCTTGCTTCAATGAAGGAAGACAACAGCCACCTGAAGGAGGAAATTGAGAGGTTGAAGGACCAGCAGAGTCGGTCCCAGCCGGTTGTGGACCCAAAAACATTAGACATCATCACAGAACTGGAGGCAGAAATAACACAACTGACTAAAGTCCGGAATAATCACGAAGAAGAGCTGAAACTTCAGAAGAAAGCTGTCGAAAAGCAAAATCAAAATGCTACGCAGCTTCAAAAATCTCTTCAGGAGAAAATCAAAGAAGTCAATGAAGTAACTTTACAGCACAAGGAGATGGTGGACACATATGAGAAACTACTTGCCGAAAAAGACAGCGAAATCTCGAGTCTGCAACAGACCAATGAACTGATCAGCTCACAGCTGCAAAATGAGCATCTTATCCAGACTGATTCCTCTGTTATACTCCATGATACCAAGGCACAAACGATGAACAATAGTGATAACGGCACAGAGAAACATGATCTGTCTAAAGTGGAGATCGAAAAATTGGTCAAGGGTATCAAAGAGAAAGAGATGGAGATTAAGATTCTCAATGAAAAGAACGTTAACTTGACTAAACAAATTGACCAGCTGTCTAAAGACGAAGTGGGAAAGCTCACTCAGATCATCCAACAGAAAGACTTAGAAATACAAAATCTTCACGCCCGAGTGTCCTCGGTCAGTTACATGCAAGATGTGGCCTATCTACAGCAGCAGCTGCAAGCCTATGCAATGGAGAGAGAGCAGGTTCTGGCTGTCCTAAGTGAAAAGACAAGGGAAAATAGTCAACTCCGAACCGATTACCACAAAATGATGGATGTGGTGGCTGCCAAAGAGTCGGCCCTTTTGAAACTTCAAGATGAAAACAAGAGACTTTCGCTCAGCCAAGAGGGCAGCAACCAGGAGATGTTTAGAGAGACCATCCAGAATCTATCCAGAATAATCCGAGAGAAAGATATTGAGATAGATGCCTTAAGCCAGAAATGTCAGACCCTGTTGACCGTTCTCCAGACCTCCAATTCAGAGAATGGTAGCGATCTTGGAGCCGTCAATAGTAATCAGTTTGAGGAACTGTTGCAGGAAAGGGATAAACTCAAGCAGCAAGTGAAGAAGATGCAAGAGTGGAAACAGCAGGTGATGACCACTGTCCAGAACATGCAACACGAGTCTGCTCACCTCCAGGAGGAGCTTCACAAGCTTCAGGGGCAGATCAACAAGGACAGCGATTCTAGCTCTAAATTGCAAGTAGACTACAACCACCTCATTCAGAGCTACGAAAACAATGAGAAGAAACTCAAAGATTTTAGCCTAGAGCTGAATAACGTTCAAACTAGTATTGGTGAACTCAGCAGCACAAAAGAACGTATACTTGGCAAACTTCAGGTCAGTAACTATGATGCAAGTTCAGTTGAGACTCCTTTGGGGGCATCTCCTGAACACCACAGTGGCGATTCCGCGAAGATTATTCAAGAATGTGAACAACTGAGGATTCAGATTCAGGAGAGGGATACTACCATTCGAACCCTTCAAGAGAATAACCAGCGTTTGTCAGACTCTATGGCTAAGACATCGGAGCATAGTCGCAGGACCCAGGAGGAGTCCACCTCAGAGCTAAAGCAGATGAAGGACAAAAACGAACTATTGCAGAAGGCTCAAAAGGAGAAGGACATTTTGATAAAAACAAAGGGAGACAAATTAAACTCAATCAGCGAAAACTTGAAGAACAAAGAGAATGAGAATGAGCTTCTGAAGCAGGCAGTCACCAACCTCAAAGAGAGGGCTCTTATTCTGGAAATGGACATCGGGAAGCTGAAGGAGGAAAACGAAAAAGTGGTGGCCAAAGAGAAGGAAAAAGAAACAGAGTTCAGAGCATTACATGAGACTAACATGCAATTTTCCATGTTGCTCCGAGAGAAGGAATTCGAATCCAGTTCAATGAAGGAGAAAGCGTCTGCTCTAGAAAACCTTCTTAAAGAAAAGGAACAGGTTTGTCCAGCTTCATTCTGGGTTTCAAATACTTTTACATATATGTTAGTAAATGTTATAAAAAGAGTCGTGGAACAGATTTGGTCTTATTTCTCTGAGCTACAGTAAAGCAGTGCAACAGTTCTGTTTTTCTTAATCCAATGCAGCTGATCAGATCAATAGATGATTAACCAGTTCCCACCTGACCTATAGCAATTTGACACCCAAGCGGGACTTTGGTTGCTTCGGGTAGACGTCTGATGAGCCTGGGCTAGCCCCGCCAGCTGCATCAGTGAATGATGGAGGGGCAGAGCAGAGAGCGGTGACTACAACTTCCGCTGTTTCCTCCTGCTGACATCAAAATCTCTACTGTGCCCTGTAACAACATATTTCAGGTACAAGCGAAAGCTGCAGGGACCCAGGAGATTGACGCGCTCCTGCAGCCACTTTCTGTCTACATGAACTACAGCAATGGTTGCATGGCAGTTCTCAGGGCAGGTTTCCTGGTGGTAACAACCGTGAACCTTGCCTGTGTAGTGCTTTAGAATGGCAACTTAGTTTCTATTGGAAGCCTGTGTGGCAGGATGACACTTCAGGAGCACAACCGGGAAACTGGGACCAACCATTGTCGCCCTACAACAATAGTGCTTAAAGCGGAGGTCCACCCTAAAGTGGACCTCCGCTCATCTGAACCCTCCCCCCCCTCCGGCACCACAATTGGCACCTTTCAGGGGGGAGGGGGGTGCAGATACCTGTACAGTACAGGTATTCTGCACCCACTTCCAGGATAGCTCTCTGCGGAAAGGGGCGTAGATTACGCCCCTTTCCGCAAGTGCCCGCCCCTTTCCGCAAGTGCCCCGCTGCCTGCTGGGAAACACACAGATCCCAGAGGCAGCGGGGACCATCCTTATTGCGCAGCGCGATTCGCGCATGCGCAGTAGGGAACCGGGAAATGAAGCCGAAAGGCTCCATTTCCTGATTCCCATACCCAAGATGGCGGCGGCAGCACCTTACAGACGATCTAGAAATCGGCTTCGGGTGCCGACATCGCGGGCGCGCTGGACAGGTAAGTGTCACTATTTTAAAAGTCAGCAGCTGCAGTATTTGTAGCTGCTGGCTTTTAAAAAAAAAACAAAAAACGCGGAGTCCCGGTGGACTCCCACTTTAATCACTTCCCTACCGGCCATAATAAAATGAAATCCTCTACTTTGTTGGGGGATATCTGAATGATGCCGGTAGCTACAGGCATCATTCAGATATCATTCTTTCCGGCCGGCGATTCTGTGCACGATAAGAATGATCATAGGGGCAGTTCCTCCTTTTGATCGTTCTTATAGGCAACCCCCCTCGCCGCCACCCGGTGCTTCTCCGGGCTCTCTCGTGCCATTGGGGGCTCGGAGAAAAGAATCGCCCGCCGCCGGATGAGGAGCATAGAGATTTCCAGTGACCAGATGGTCACCAGTCATCTCTATGATCGTCGGAGGTCCGGGCGTGACGTTATGACCCCGCATTGTAAACAAAACCGCAATAGCGGCTGTCAGCATGAGATCGGAGAATTTTTTTTTTTTCCCGATCAGGGTTTACTTACTCTTTTAGTATGGAATTGTGTTTTCTGCATTATGTTTAGGTCCTTCTGGTTGCACTGTATGAGGATTCTAGTGACCTTTTGGTATGTTTGTTGTCTTTTAGTTAATTCTTCTTTTAGTCAGTTTTGTTGAAATTATAATTTTATTTTCTTCCTCAGGGAAAGGCCGGTGAATTGAACCATCTGTTGAACGAAGTGAAGTCCATGCAGGAGAAAGCGGTTTTGTTCCAGCATGAGCGGGATCAGGTTATGTTGGCACTCAAACAGAAGCAGATGGAAACCAGCGCTCTCCAGAACGAGGTGGGTGCCGGGATTATGGTGGGGCAATGCACCAAAAAAGGGTAAAATATAATTCCCATTAAAGTGATTCTAAATATACAATTTTTTTCTTTAAAATAATAAGCATGTTATACTTGCCTGCTCTGTGCATTCATTTTTCACAGAGCAGCCCCGATCGTTCTCTTCTTGGGTCCCCCACTGTCACTCCTGGCCCCCCTTTCTCGAGTACCCCCATAGCAAGCAACTTGTTATGTGGGGCACTAGTGCGGACTCGCTTTTTGTCTATTCACACAGATGGGGCAGGGGGATTGATTAACAGTGAGGAGGGAAAGAGCAGACAGAGCCTCTGTCCTCGTGCACATCACGGGTACAAAATTGGGCTCAGGTAAGTTGGGGGGGGGGGGGGGCTGAAGGGGGGGACTTGCATGCAGAAGGTTATTTTACATTAATGCAAAGAATGTATTCAGGTAAAGAACCTTTTGCCTTTAGAACCACTTTAAAGTGAAAGCTCTGAGGATAAAATAGACAAGTGAGTTCATAGTGCTGAGCGATTGTACCGCAAGATGGTGTGCAGAAGAGATGATCGTTAGCTGGTGGGTGATTTGCTCAGTAATATAAGAGTTTGGGCTCATGCACACAGCTGATTGGATTCCTACACTGCCTAGATCAGCATAGTTCTGTGGGGGGTACAGTTTCTGATCAGCAGCAGATAGGAAGCCTGTACAAATCGGTGACCTCTTGACACTGTACACATTTAATTGCACGTGTAATCGCACATGGAGCAATTACCTGCGATTATGAAAGGATATGCATCCCTGGACATGAACTGTATGCATCCAGGAGTGTACATCTGTTCCTTACTGCAGGTAACAAGCCATGTGTTATATGCAAAATAGGGAAGGATTATTATTATTATACAGGGTTTATATAGCACCAACAGTTTGCGCAGCGCTTTATATGAGGGTAAACAGTACAGAAACAATTCAATACAGGAGGGATCAGAGGGCCCTGTTCGTTTGAGCTCACAGTCTCGAAGGCTGTGAATCCCTGGATGTCAGCCTGTCATTGATTTGTATAGTTCTACTGTCTGTGGCTGATTGGAAACGCCTCTCTCTACCTGTTCCAGAACTACGGCTATAGTCACCCATCTGCATAAGCTTTAAAATCATGTCTGTTTTCATCCGAAAGCTCACCATACATGTGTAGACTTTTTGACAGTTGAATTTTTTTCGGGGGTTTGGAGTATTTTTTTTTTTCCTTTTTTACGTTTTTTTAACCAGTTGCCCACCCTCCATAGCTGAAAGATGGCTACAGATCAGTTGTCCATTTCTTCTGGGAGCGTGTCTATTGACCTAGAACCCTGCGGGGCATACATTGGGCTCGCTCTGTGATTGCTGTTTCCTTTGGACACAGCTGATCACAAATTGAGGTGAAGGGCCAATCACAGCAGTCATTTACCATGTGATCAGCTGTGTCCAATCACAGCTGATCCCATGTAAACAAATGCCGCTTATCTGCATTTCCACTGTTGCTGTATGAGGAGAGGAAAGCCTTTAACTGGTGTTCTGTCAAGACGTGCCCCCCCCCCCATCAAATAGTGCCCACGCAGGACAGAGCTGCACTTAAGCTGAGTTGCCGATCAGCTGGAGTGACTTGACCTATGCGCACATCATAGGATGTATCTCTCGATGGGAAATACCATTTCACGGGCACAATTGAAACCTATAGAACAGCGGTGGGACACCGTAGTTCTTACGGGTCGGCTTTACAGTGTGCGGGTCGGCTTTACAGTGTGCTGATGGTCCGGTTTTGTCTGTGTTGCAGGGCGGGTTTGCTGTGTTGAACGTCTGGTTTTGTCTGTGTGAAAGGTCGGGTTGCAACACAGACAAAACCAGCTCTTCAACACAGCCACTAGCCACCCTCCAGCAGCTGCGATGCACAATCTGAGAACTACGGTCTCCCCCGCAGCTTGTATTGGTTTAAATTGTGCCTTTGAAATGGTATCTCCCATCTCGAGAGATGCCACCTACAATGTGCTCATGCGCCCTGGTTACGTCAGCCCAGCTGATCTGCAAATCAGCTGTTGCGCTGTTCCGTACGGCGCATGCGCACTACATGCCAGGAACTTCTCGATAGTGGGCACTTCTCAAAAGAACACCGGCTATCCTGTGACAGCACAGATTTCCAAAGCTTTTTAGTTCAGTGCAGCCAATTAGTGTCTATCAGCGCAGCCTCAACGGTGCCCATCCGTGGAGAAGACAAATTACATACTTGCATAATTTTATAACAGAAATACATTTTTAGTCTCTGTTTAGCAAAAAATAAAAAATAAAACCCAGTGGTGATTAAATACCACCAAACAAAATTAAAAATATTTATTATTTATACAGTGCTCTTTCCTACAGTCTAAAGAACATACACTGATTTATCTTATTTTCACCAACGAAATGTAGCAGAATAAATTTTGGCATAAATGTTTAAAGAAAGTTTATACATTTGAAAAATTTTGTAACCGCAAGAAAAACTATTTTTTTTCTATTTTTCTTCTTTTATTAAGCAGCAAACAAAAAAAGTGGTGATTTAATACCACCAAAAGAAAGCCCTATTTGTGTGAAAAACTTTTTGGGTACATTGCAGCATGACCACGCAATTGTCATTCAAAGTGCACCAGCTCTAAAGGCTGAAAATTGGCCTTGGCAGGAAGGGGTTGAAAGTGCCCAGCATTGAAGGGGGTTTAACAAGTTTCTGACACAATCATCTACATTTGTTGTCTTTCAGTAAACTCTGCTGATCTCCGGGCAAACCACTAAATCCACAGTTAAAATAACGTACTGTATATGTGAACTGTTTTAGCTGTGCAGTTCGCCTCCGTTCATCATTTAGGAATCTCTGTTTTCATGGGACTTTTTTATGGTCCAACTAGTCTTGTTGTAGATGAAACGGGCCATTGACACATCTCTCCCTGAGGCTGGTCACATGTTCTTTCTCTTTACGGATTCCTGCAAAAGAAGCTTTGGTCACATGACCACCTTCTATGCTGGGCGTGCTGGTGGCCATTGGTTTCTGCCCTGGATCTCGCAATCGTGCCCTTTTGCGTAAGTTCAGTGTTTTGAATACTACTTATCAAAAAAAAATGTAAAGCCCAGCTGTGGGCACAATAACCTTAACAGGGTTTTAGCAGTCATATATTCAATTGCCTTCAAAAGCAACCTCCCGTTTATACAGATTTTCTTTTACATTCAGCAAATCTGCTTGTTTGTATGACGGGATCGGTATACTTTTAGCCCCTGTACACACGGTCGGAGATTTTGCCAACCAAATCCGTCGGATCTTGTCTGAAACTGTTGCATACACGCGGTCAGACAAAGTTGGCGAAAAATCCGATCTTTCAGAACGTGATGACGTAATTTCGCTACGATGGGACTACATTCAGGCTAGTAGCCAATAGCTTTGATGTAGGAATTTGATCTGAGCATGCGTGGCACTTGGTCCGATCAAAATGCTCTACACATGATCGGATTAGGTCCGTCCGGCCCAGTTGGTCGGGAAATATTTCCAACATGTTGGAAAATTGGGTCCGACTGAGATTCGGACGGAATCAGTCCGATGCATACCACACACAGTCGGATTATCCGACGACACGGTCCGATAGGACACATTCCGACGGATTCTCCGACCGTGTGTACAAGGCTTTAGGCTGCTCAGATGTAGGTCGCGTCCTCTACCTCTCATTTTGGCATTTTACAAAATTAAAGCTTAGAGCAGATTTGCAGAGTTTGTATGCTTTTGTGTTTAAAAAAAATAAAATAAAAATGATAAAAATGTTATATGGGTACAGTGTAGCATGACCAGGCATTTGTCATTCAATGAGTGAGAGCGCCAAAAGCTGAATATTGGCCTGGTCAGTATGGGGGATAAAAGTGGTTAATTCTTACTGAGCACTTTAATTGGCCGGTATATCATCCCTCAGGTCCAGCATCTACGAGATAAAGAACAACGCCTCAAACAAGAACTGGAGCGGCTGCGCAATCACCTGCTGGAAATGGAAGACTCGTACACACGCGAGGCTGTGGCCGCTGGGGATCGGGAGACGGAGCTCAGAAAGAAACTCACAACCTTAGAAGAAAAGCTTTTATCCTCCTCCACAGCCGTGGAGACCGCCAGGTACCGGTCTGCAGCAGAGGAAACATGTTTTGGGTGGTGGATTCATAGAATATGTGATCTCTAACTTGCCCCCTTTTTGGTTTAGCCACCAGGCTACAATGCAGGTGGAGTCTCTACAGGAGCAGCTACATCTTGTGTCCCATCAGAGAGATGAGGCTTTAATGCAACTGAACATGTCCCAAGAGCAAGTCAAACAATATGCGTTATCGCTGACCAACCTGCAGATAGTGCTAGAGCAGTTCCAACAAGGTAAGGCAGTTCCAGTGTATCCCAACCCAAAAATTTTATTTCTTTCACAACCATTGAAGGGTGCAGGAATTCAAACTGTTGGGTTATACTTTTGCTTACATTAGGATTTGGACACTGGCAAACAAATTGTGGGCCAGTGCAGTATAACCCCTCCATACCTTGTTTTTTTGTTAGTGTCCTAGGAGGTCAGATGTCTTTTCTGCTTGCTGGCTTTTTTTTTTTCAATCAAGATTACCTTTCTTCAATTAATTACTTTCTATCTGCACTATAGCTGTCTTTCGGCTACAGCGTGGGCTTCCAATGCCGGGAGGCCGCCTGCAGACGTCCTCCTGTGATCGCGCTGCTTGTACGGCGCGCTCTGCAATCATCGAGTCCTTCGGACTCGGCTGATCACAGAACAGGGTAAATGGCCAATCACATTGCCAATTTACAGTGAGGGGGAAAAAAAAGTATTTGATCCCCTGCTGATTTTGTAAGTTTGCCCACTGACAAAGAAATTATCATCTATTATTTTAATGGTCGGTTTATTTTAGCAGTGAGAGACACCGCACAACAACAAAAATATTCAGAAAAAAAACGCATTTCAAAAAAGTTATAAACTGATTTGCATTTTAATGAGTGAAATAAGTATTTGACCCCTTCCCAAAACATGACTTTGTGCTTGGTAGCAATCATAGAGGTCAGACGTTTCTTGTAGTTGCCACCAGATTTGCGCACATCTCGGGGGATTTTGTCCCACTCCTCTTTGCAGATCTTCTCCAGGTTATTAAGGTCTCGAGGCTGATGTTTGGTAACTCGAACCTTCCGCTTCTTCCACATATTTTCTATGGGATTAAGGTCTGGAGACTGGCTAGGCCACTCCAGGACCTTAAAGCTGAGCTCCACCCTAAAGTGGAACTTCAGCTCATCGTATTCCTCCCTTCCTCCGGTGCCACAATTGGCACCTTTCAGGGGGGTGCAGATACCTGTATAATACAGGTATCTACACCCACTTCCAGACATAGCTAGCCACAGAATATCCACAGATGGACTGTTCCCCATGGGACCTCTAAAGCTGCAGACCCTTTTCTTTACCCTTCCCAGATCTGTGCCTCCATATAATCCCGTCTCGGAGGTCTACAGACAATTCCTTGGACTTCATGGCTTGGTTTGTGCTCTGACAGCGCTATTCGGCCATTCGTGGGGCGATTTTTAACCCCCACTAGCGGCCGAAAAAGGGTTAAAGTGTTTAGTGACACTGCCTCATTGTTTTCAATGGAAAGGGGCGCTTTAGGAGTGGTAAATACACCGCTCCTACAGCGCTGCAAAGATGCAGCCTGCAGGACTTTTTTGACCGTCCTGCAAGAGCACCACTCCAGTGTGAAAGCCCTTGGGCTTTCACACTGGAGACACAGGAGAGGCTCTTTACAGGTGTCGCACAGGCGCTATTTTTAGTGCTGTAGCGCCTGTAAAGCACCTCAGTGTGAAAGTAGCCTTGTGTACATGGGATTTATATATATATATATATATATATATATATATATATATATATATATATTTATTTATTTATTATAAATGTGCAAAGATTTCAAACTTCTTTCACATTGTCATTATGGGGTATTGTTTGTAGAATTTTGAGTAAAATAATGAATTTAATCAATTTTTGAATAAGGCTGTAACATAACAAAATGTGGAAAAAGTGAAGCGCCGTAAAATACTTTCCAGATGCACTGTACATTCTAGATGCAGAGGGCTTAGAAGTCTACTTCTTGCAAAACTTTCAATACACATGGAGGGGTTGGTACAAGACTAGAAAATGTTGACCCCAGGGAATTCTCTGAGGGATAAATCCTGGTAGAGGGAGCTCTTGGTACCCTCAGAGGCCGGATCTCGGCACTGGCTATCTTGTTCCAAAAAGCGTTGGCTCGCTCTTTAAGACGTCTTTTAGCAGGGAGTCTTCCCTTGTCCTCTCCTCGGTGACTACACGGTATCTGAATTTCATTGTCTTGGCACTTCACTGACCACAGTTAGAAATGATCAAGGATATTTCCCGTGTAACTCTCATTCACCAAGTTGTGTTTCGTGTTGCCATTACCTGTGAGGCGAGTGTCTGAACTGGCGGCCTTATCCTGCAAAGAACCCTTTTCTTTTTTTTTTGCACAAGGGCAGGGTGGTGCTGAGGCCTAAAGAATCCTTTTTTCTGAAGGTCTGTTTCAGTCTACCACCTCAACCAAGGCATAGTTCTTCTATCCAGGGCCGGCGCTACCAATAGGCAAGGTAGACACTGACCTAGAGCGCACATCAGTCAGGGGAGCTGCCAGCACGGCACCACCTGTAAACAGTGCAGTGCAACCCGCACTGAGTGCAGCCTCAGTGTAAATGGGCTGCCTGACACAGCGATGTCTCGTACAGCTGCGGCGCCCGGACGTTGTAATGTACAGGATGTTTGGTCATTGCAATGTTTTGTGATAAAGCTCCCTCACTATCACTGCACCCTCTGCTCCTTTACTAATACACCACCAGGTGGCAGCGCTGTGTGGAAGCAGACAGAGGCGAGCCCCTCACATGTCGCCGGTCCTCTGGCACCTCCCTGGATGTGCTTGGTGTTCCCGGTGGCGGTGGTCGGTGTTGGCAGAGACAGGCGGAAGGAGGACAGGGTGGAGCAGGACATGGCGCTATACCAGGCTGCTGACGAATGGGACACGGTGAGCCTCCCCCTCCGTGTATGTTACATGGCAGCTGGGAAACCTTCCTTCCATTCATTTCCAGCACCATCCTGGGGTGACCATGGCTGACAATGTCATAGCTGTCCAGGCATGCTGGGATCTGTAGTCCTGGGAGCTCTTTACTTCACCCAGTGTACTGCTGTAACCTTTCCACGCTGATATGCGTTCTTTTCTGCACGTTTACATGCACTGTGTGATGTCAGGTCGCCGCCTCCACCACATGCATGGGCAGGGCAAAGTGGTGGGGTCAGGGGTGGAACCAAGGTGGGGACGGCAAAATGAAGATTTGCCTAGGGCAGAGGTTCTCCTGTCCTCAGGGCCCACTAACGGACCAGGTTTGCAAGACCATTGCAATACATCACAGGTGATATAATTTGCTGCTCAACGATTGCAGTATTCTGCATCTCCCCAGGGTAATACTTAAAATCTGGACTGTTAGTGGGTCCTGAGGAAAGGAGTTGAGAACCACTGGTCTTGGGTGTCAAAGATCCTTGTACCAGCACTGCTTCTATCTCTGTCTGGCTACAGTTCATCGGGATTATATCTCCGTCATTACCTGGATGTAGATTGTGCTGTGCTGGTTTATCATGCCGTCACGCCTTCTATGAGAAACTTTTTCACTCCTGTGGCTCACAGACCATTATTTAGGCTAATGGTCTTGAGCAGTGGTCTCCAAACTGTGGCCCTTTGATGTACCTTTTTTTCGGCCCTTGAGCCACTATACCTGTCATTGACACCAATCGGGCACTATTCATCCCACTGACTCCATCAATGGGGCAGTATTTCTCCCCCTAATATCAAAGATGGGGCATTATTTACTTCCCTGTCCACAGTCCGGCCCCCCTAAAGTCTGAAGAAAAGATTGGAGACCCCTGTAATTAAGTATCAGGTCCTACCCTTTCCTGTCAGGGGACGCGCTACCAGAGAATCGGGATCTACATTTCGCTGTGTATTCACTGGGCTGCTGAGTGCTTCTTGTGCTTTCCCGCATTTAACACTTACGCTCCCAAAAGTTTTTACCCCCTTCATGGCCAGGGTATTTTTCTCTATGTAGCACTGCCCTACACGAATTGCCAATTGTGCGGTCATGCACCACTGTAGCCCCCGTGTCTGTACAGGAAAAATGATGTACTAGTACCGCACTTTGCCTGTACATGCCACTTGTCAGCAGTAAATGTACTATGGCCAGCCGATAAGTGGTTAAGCAACTGTTTCAAAAATTTGCTGGGCTGCCACGTGGTCTTCTGTTCTCTCAATCTGCAAGTTGTACCAGGTGTATGTTTAGGCCGGGGTGAATAAAAATCAAGGATTTGATCAATGATGAAAAAAAATCTGATTTTTTTTATTCAACCGCTTGCCGATCAGCTCACGCCAATTTACGTTGGCAGAATGGCACTGGTGGGCAAAACGGCATACATGTACATCCCCTTTAAGAAGCGGTGTTGCGAGCGCGTCTCCGTGACCACGGGTCCCGCGGACCCTATGTCCGTCGGGTGCCCGCGATCGTGTCAGACAGGTACAAAAGGGAGATGCTTTTGTAAACAAAGAATTTACCCGTTCTGCCTAGTGACAGGACAGAGATCAC
This sequence comes from Lithobates pipiens, assembly GCF_037356315.1. Lineage (NCBI taxonomy): Eukaryota > Metazoa > Chordata > Amphibia > Anura > Ranidae > Lithobates > Lithobates pipiens. Next base: position 14,780,806 of record NW_027507825.1, read on the forward strand.
TGCTCTCTGTCATCGAGCGCAGTGATCGCCGTCCTGTGACGTGTAGCTCCTACCACCACAGTTAGAATCACTCCCTAGGACAAACTTAACACCTACACTGCCACCTAGTGGTTAACCTCTTCCCTGCCGGTGTCCTTTACACATTTATAAGTGCATTTTTATAGCAGTGATCGCTGTATAAATGACAATGGTCCCAAAATAGCATCAAAAGTGTCCGATCTGTCTGCCATAATGTCGCAGTCCCGATAAAAAATTGCAGATCGCCGCCACTGATGAAGAAGAAATGCTATAAATCCCCTATTTTGTAGACGCTATAAATTTTGCACAAACCAAGCAATATACGCTTATTGCAATATATTTTGAAAAAAAAAAAAATGTAGAAGAATACATATCGGCCTAAACTGAGGGGGAAAAAAACTTTTTTATATATATTTTTGGGGCATATTTAGTATAGCAAATTTTTTTTTTAAAAATTCCCTTTTTTCTAAATTGTCGCTCTTTTTTTTTTGTTTATAGCACAAAAAATAAAAACCACAGAGGTGATCAATAACCACCAAAAGAAAGCTCTATTTGTGGGGAAAATAGGACGTCAATTTTGATTGGGTGCAACATCGCATGACCACGCAATTGTCAGTTAAAGCGACGCAGTGCGCTCTGGTCAGGAAGGGGTTAAAATCTTCTGGGGTTGAATCGGTTAAATCCAGCCTTTTTTACTAGTGATTTCAATCATATCCACTCTGGTTTAGGCCTTATCTGATGCAAGCATTGGGGCATACGGTCCTTCAGGTGGCTGTTTGAGCAGCAGGCAAGTCCCCAGTTCTGTTGTGAGTGTGGGCCTGTTGGTGTTGCACACATCACCGTCTGACTGCTTTTTAAAGTTCCATCTGTAAAAAGGAGGAAAACCTGCATCCTCTTAAGACTCTAGGCAAGTACTGAATCCTGCTTTGCGGATAAAGAGTTTGGCCACCACCAGAGGGCGTGCTTTTAGTTTTAAGTTGCACCTAGTGTCGTCCTACTGACAGTTGCAGCATCAATCCCATCCATGACGCAGTTAAATTGTGTGCCTCAACGAACAATAGAGAAATGCATGCTTTCTCAGATGTAATTGGGTTTTACTGTCTGTGATCCAAATGATACTCGCAGTGCCGTTCTAAGCTGAGACAGAGATTCCCCCCCCACCTGGGGCATTGAAGCGAGCTGGCATGGTGCACCATTAAGAGGTGTAAGAGGATTATCGAAGAGACGAACGGACGCTGCTAGAGCTGCATGATTCTGGATAAAATGAGAATCATGATTATTTTTTTATTTTTTTTTTGCTTAGACTTAAAATGGAAGTAAACCCTTCCAAACAACTTTGACCTACAGGTAAGCCTAGATTAAGGCTTACCTGTAGGTCCAAGTAATATCTCCTAAACCTATATGGTTTAGGAGATATTTGCCCGAAAATGGGCACCGCTGTCTACGGCGCATGCGCCGTAGACAGCGGCGCGCAGGCGCACTAAATGCGGCAAGTCCAAGAATGGATTTGCCAAATTTGTCTACTCCCGTGCGCATGCGCGGGAGTGACGTCATCGCGGCTCCGGCGAATGGCAGCGTCGGAGCTCCGAGACGCGACTCCCGTGCGCATGCGCGGGAGTGACGTCATCGCGGCTTCTCCGCTGTCATTCGTCGGAGCTGCGAGAGACGCCACAACCAAGATGGATGCGGCGGACTACAGGTGACAGCGGCGACTTCGCTGGCTCCTGTGTCAGGTAAGTGACACATAATGAGCTACTATGCGATGCATAGTAGTCCATTATGCTTTACCTTTGCAGGGAAAAAAAGAGGAAGTAAACCCATCAGGGTTTACTTCCTCTTTAAGATCACTATTCTGAAGAACTTTTTTATTTTGGGGATTTACAACCCCTGAACATTTAGGTTATCGAACAAGATGGTAATAATAATAAAAAGACATAGTACTTTTCGCTTCAATCAAATTTAAAGAAATGGAATGAAAATTAATGTAATGTGTAAAGAAATAAAAAAAAAAAAAAAAAAATACTGTTAAAGAGGAAGTAAATCCTGATGGGTTTACTTCCTCTTTCATTCCCTGCAAAGGCAAAGCATAATGGACTACTATGCATCGCATCACATCGCATCGCATAGTAGTCCATTATGTGTCACTTACCTGACACAGGAGCCAGCGAAGTCACCGCTGTCCCCTGTAGTCCGGCGCATCCATCTTCTCGGTGGGTCTCGCAGCTCCGCCGCTGTCATTCGGCGAAGCCGCGATGACGTCACTCCCGCGCATACGCACGGGAGCCGACATGCGCGGCATCTCTGTCAGTGCGCCGCTGTCTACGGGCAAATATCTCCTAAACCGTATAGGTTTAGGAGATATTTCTTGGACTTACAGGTAAGCCTTAATCTAGGCTTACCTGTAGGTCAAAGTGTGTTGTAAAGGTTTACAACCACTTTAAGCTATATTAAGTTCAGTAAATATATGTTAAAGGTGTAAAAATATTAATGAACAAAGCAAACAATGAAAAAGTTTGAATTATCAATGCTTATAAGTAAATAAAAAATCAGCAGGAAATTAATAATAATTAAAGCGATGTCGCCATTACGGGTAAGGGTACCCGGCAGTGTAGCCTTACGGCTTCAGGCCGGGAACCCTACTGCACGTATGCGAGGCCCCACTCCTCTCTCCTACTGGCCTGGCGACAGGGAGGAGGAGGGAGCCCCACGGTGATGTCACAGGCCATGTCCCGACCTCCCGGATGTGAGAACAGGATACCTGTCAAAGACTGGTATCCTGTCCCCCCCCCCCCCCCCCCCCGAAAGGTGCCAATTGTGGCATCAGAGGGGGAGAGGAGACAAATGAGCGGAAGTTCCACTTTTGGGTGGAACTCCGCTTTAAATGGAAGAGGAGGAGGATAAGGCGTTTAATAAGGCTGATTAGCATAAACGAAGGGTTAATGGGGGATTAAAAAGAGGAACAATTTTAATAATAACCAACAAGGTTGTTTTAAACTAGTGTCATTTGCAGACCAAAATTAATCCGTCTTGATCTGTAAATGAATAAACAGAAGGACAGATAAGAAGATGCAATGTTTCCTTTTTATCTGTCTCTTTCAGGGGCTGAGCAAGGTTGATTGCCAGCTGCTTTTTTATTTTTTGCCAGCCGTGAGCAGGGGTACGAGCTGAGTGATCAGTTGTTAAGCAACTGGTGCCTGCTCCTTAACCACTAACCAGACCAATTTTCAGCTTTTGGTGCTTTCACACTGAATGACAATTACTCAGTAATGCAACTGTACCCAAATAAAATGTCCTTTTTTTCACATAAATCGAGCTTTTTTTTGGTGGTATTTAATCACTGCTGGGTTTTTTATTTTTTTGCGCTATTAATCCAAAAAAAAAAATTCCTTGTTACTTTTAAAATTTATTGGCAGAGTATTGGCACAGTGTTGCAGAGTATTGGCACAGTGTTGCAGAGTATTGGCACAGTGTTGCAGAGTATGGGCTGAGGATTGTCGCAGAACAGCGCTATGGGCACTTCACATCCAGCCCACAGCGCTGCTGCCATCTCTCCCCCTCTCACTGTACCGATCGGTACAGAGAGGGGAGGGAGGAACCGTGACATGACGCCAGTTTGTTTTGCAAGTGATCGCTCCGTCATTTTACCGTGATCCGTGACCCCGTCACGGATGTTCCCGGGTGTGCGCCCCAGGGGGCGCGCGGGAGCAAGATTCTGGGGGGACGTCCATGGACGCCCTCCCAGAATAAGCCAACCGCACTGTAGCCATCTTTTGGATATGGCCTGGTCAGCATGTAGTTAAAAAACATGTTTCCGGCTTTTTTTTTTTTTACATTTCAGCTTTCGGTGGGTGAATCCCGCTGACAGATGAAAGAACCGAGCCTGAAAGTATCGGTTTCAAATATTGAAGCATTTGCACAAGTACCGATACTCATGCAAATGCTTAGTGCATGAATTGTAGAAATGCCGGATTAAGATTGCGTGGGGGGGGGGGGTCAAATTGAGATTGCGATCTTTTGACGATTAATTGTGCAGCTCTTGGCACAGCTCACCAATCCAGTGCATTAGTATATAGATGAATGTGGCCCAGCACCTCTCCAGCCATGCCCCAGTGAGCAGGGTGAAACTTGTCCTGGCTGGGGCGGGGCTGGCTGAGGCCACATTCATCTACATACTAATGCACTGGGTTGGTGAGCAGCACCCTTTCTTCTCTTGGATTATACTGCCTTCTACAGAAGGACTAGACGATGGCAGACACACAACATTTGTGTCCCAACCCAGTATAACCCCTCTTGCTACCAACATGCCTCAGCTTTATGATCATGCTCTTGGTATTGCTTTGCCTTAAACAGAGCAGGAAGAACCTGTGTCCCTCTTTGAATGCCACATAATGAATTTTACAGCAAGTATAAAAATCCCATCCATTATTTTATCTAATTTGTGAATCTGTTCTGAATTCCCTCCACAGAGGAGAAGGCCATGTACTCTGCAGAGCTGGACAAACACAGGAGACAAAACACAGAGCTACGACAGAAGGTGGAAAGGATGGAAGATAGAGTGGTGTCTCTGCAGGTAGGAGGACCCCCCCAAAGTGTTTGATCAGTGTACCATATGTATGCTACATATGAATAGGGAAATAAAAAAGTCCCCCAGCATACTTTCCAGCTAATCGGCACTTACCTCTTGTTTTGAAGGTGCCCAGCTTGCAGGATGTTTGATATTCTCAATCATGCATTTAATATTCTTTGCTCTCCTAATTGGAAAGATAGGTGTTCTGGGATTACTGGCACTCCCTGATGATGATCCACATGTACAGCTACCGGTTATTAGAGCCCTATACAGACAGTCCCCGAGTTACGAACACAATCAGGACTGTAGGTTTGTTCTTAAGTGGAGTTTGTGTGTAAGTCGGAACAGTGTATTTCTCTTATATTCACCGACCGACACAGCTCCTTTCTTAGCCATTACTAGGAGAATACTAGGCATTAGTTATAATACAACACTCAGAACTCTTAGTTCTTCCCAGGGGGTGGTCCCTTGGGCAACAACCCTCCAGTCTGCCATGCAGTCATCAGTTTTATTTTGCCTAGTGAAGAAGGACCTAGGAACCTTGCGGCCCATCAGTCCGTGCTTTTTTCTGCAGAAGCATGACTTTTTCCTTTGATCTACTATCAACAGTCCGGCCATCGAGCATGTGCAGGCCGCAGCTACGCGCTAAGCAGGCCACGACAAAACCTCAGCTCCAGAGGTGGTCCTTGAGCTTTTATGCTCCGGGGCACACATATAACCAGGCTACTGATGTCTGCATCACAGTATGCCGGGCCAGCAGCCACCCTGTACTGATCAGTGAGTGGGTCTGTGATGCAATGTCTTCCAGCTCTTCAGGACTGGTAAGTACAGCTATCCCAGAGCGGCTGGGCATTCCCTGGGCGTTCGATTCGGGGGTCCCTCACCTCCTTATCTTCTCTCCCTGTCCCTAAGCCCCCCCCCCCCCCCCCCGTGGGGGATGCTGCATGTGGCTGCTGAGCGGTGTGTGCGTGTGTGTGCGCTATGCAGGGGCTCTCCGGGAGGGGGGGGGGGGTAGCTGGCTAGCTGTGTCCTGGGTCCTGTTTTTCATGCCCCTGGAAGGTGTCTGTGAGGCCATGCTGATGTCCTGCGCAACGGTGTGCTCACTGCCATTGATTTCTCTCTGTACCTCATGGAGCTGTTTTCTGGGCCATTTTACGTGTGGGCAAGGTGGCATGCTCTCCTGGGCTTCAGCGGCCATTTTCCTGGTGATTTCCTATTCAGAACACCAGCAGCCATTTTCTTGTAGCCTGAACACGTTTTTTGAGTGTTCTCTAGCGGCAGCATGTGCTCCTGTGCCCTCACAGCCATTTTCCCTGTGTTTTATGTCCTTGTGCTGGACGCTGGGTGGCCATTTTCTTGAAGCCTGAGCACACTTCAGAGCAGTTTTAGCACCATTTGTAGCTGCTTCCACTGACAGCACTGTTTCCTCTGCACCTGGGAGCCAGCAGGGACTACAGGCACTACCTGCTGAATAGCGCAGAACTCCTCAGGGTGGTGAGTCCAGCGGGAAAGAGCCCCTCAGCCAGCAGCAGTAAGGAGGGTGGGACTGTCACTGTCCTAACTCCCCTTCGGGTGGCAGACAGGGTAGGGTCAGCATGGCTTCAGAAACTGGTGTTTCTTCCCCCAAAATCCAGGCAATTGCAACCGGGGTCGCCTGCAGACTGTGTAGTGCCTATGGACACACTGATGGCGGTCCTCAATTCGTTGCCAAGATGGAGGCGGCACGTGGGAAAAGGGGTGCAAAAAAACCATCCCTGGAACCGCAAGCCTGCGAATAAAAGTGTTACCACATGAAGGTTTGCCCCCACCCATGTTTCGAGGTGGGGGTAGCCTTCGGGAGTTTGCAGCCTGGTGGTCCTCTCGACTATCCGACCAATGGGTCTGCGATCTTATTTCCTCCGGCTATATGATAGAGTTCCTCTCTTGGCCGCCAAACAGATTCTTCCCCTCCAGCATACCCGTATCCCCGGCTCACCGGGAGGCCCTCTTGGGGGCAGTAAGGGACCTGCTGAGTCTCGGGGTTGTTGTACCGGTTCTGGAATCGGAACGTTTCCAGGGATTCTACTCATCTGTTTGTAGTTCCCAAGAAGGAAGGGGTACGTCCAATGTTGGACCTAAAAGCCCTCAATCACTTTGTGAAAGTGCAATGGTTCAGAATGGAATTAGTTCGCACTCCATCAAGGGGACTCCCTGGCATCCTTAGACATCTAGGATGCGTACCTGCACATACCCATATGCCTTCGGTATCAAAAGTTTCTGCGATTTGCAGTCGGGGAAGCCCACTACCAGTTTGTGGCTCTCCCTTTTGGTCTGGCATCAACCCCCCCCGAGTCTTTACCAAGGTATTGGCTCCAGTTTTGGCGTTGCTGCGGCAATGTGGGATCGTGATCATGGGATACCTAGACGATCTCCTCCTGAGGGCGTCTTCCGCCTCAGAATTAAAGGAGGATGTGGCAATCACCATGCAGACCCTGCAAGAATTTGAGTGGCTGTTGAACCTAAAGAAGTCGGTGATTGTACCGACCCAGCGTCTGGAGTACTTGGGCTTGCTGCTGGACTCCAGGGAAGGGAGAGTGTTTCTCCCTTCAGTGGTCGTTGCTCCGCTTCTGCGTGCGAGTACTGGGACTCATGGTGGCCTCCTTCGAGGCAGTACCATATGCCCAGTTCCACACCAGAGTCTTGCAGTAGGAGATTTTGACAAAATGGAACAAATCTCAGTTTTCCCAGGATCGATAGATCCAGGTGAGCCAGTCAGTCAGAGAGTTACTGATCTGGTGGCTGAGGTCCCCGGTGATTCAGTCCGGGAAGTCGTTCCTACCTCTAAAGTGGACAGTGATCACAGCGGACGCCAGTCTATCCGGCTGGGGTGGAGTGATGGGGGTTCAGTCGGCTCAGGGCCTCTGGTCGACGAAAGAATCGAAGTTACCGATCAATCTGCTCAAGCTAAGAGCGATCAGGTTGTGCCTCTCCACATGGTCGATGAGACTTCAGGGGCATCCGATCAGGATCCAGTTGGACAACGCCACGGCTGTGGCATACGTCAATCACCAAGGGGGAACAAGAATCTCAGCCGCCGCACGGGAGGTTGCTCACATACTTCGGTGGGCAGAGCGACACGTACTGGCCTTGTCGGCCATTTACATCCCAGGAGTGGAGAACTAGCAGGCGGGCTATCTGAGTTGCCAGATGCTTTACCCAGGAGAATGGGCGTTGTATCCGGAGGTAATCAGGCTACTGTGCCTGAGGTGCGGCACACCAGACGTGGATCTTCTAGCCTCCCGTTTCAATTCGAATGTGCCGAGATTCGTGTCCAGGTCAAGAGATCCGTAGGCAGACGCGTCAGACGTGCTGGTGGCTCCGTGGGATCAGTACCAGCTGATCTACGCCTTTCCTCCACTAAAACTGTTACCACGTCTGCTTCGCAGAGTGGAAGTCGAGGGGATCCCAGTAATACTGATTGCCCCAATTGGCCTCAGCGTCCTTGGTATGCAGACCTGGTTGCAATTGAATATGCAATATATATATATTTTTTTCCTGTTTTTCGATAAAAATGCAGTACCGTTAAGTTAATGCTCTGTTGCATTATATTCTGCAGTTTTTTGGTGTGGTTGTGGGTAGTCACTCCTGTAGAGGGTACCCTGGTTTTGTGGTGGTTTTCTCCACGCACCGTTGTTTTTTTGTGGGTAAAGTTACACTAGTCCCATTTGCCATGGTGGATGAAGTTTTTATGCTGTTTTCCCACCCCTTGTTTGGCACTGCTTGGGGACGTCCCATTGGCTAAGAGAGGAGCTGTGTCGGTTGGTGAATATAAGAGAAAATAGGATTTTTTGTACTCACCGTAAAATCCCTTTCTCTGTAATTCACCAACAGACACAGCACCCGCCCCTCCTTTTTTTGCTTGTTAACGTACTGATGGCTGCATGGCAGGCTGGAAGGTTGTTGCCCAAGGGACCGCCCCCTGGGCGGATCTAAGAGTTCTGAGTGTTGTATTACAACTAATGCCTAGTATCTTCTAGTAATAGGGCATAATAACCCAATGGCTAAGAGAGGAGCTGTGTCGGTTGGTGAATTACAGAGAAAAGGATTTTACGGTGAGTACAAAAAATCCTATTTTTTAAGTGTAACTTCAGCCTGTGCAGGGACGTGGAATGTTCCGGGTGCTTCTGGGCATGTAATTATGTTATCTGGGGCTCTTCTGGATAGGGGTGCAATGGATCAAAAAACTCACGGAACGGATCGTTCCTCGGATCAGAGTCACGGGTCAGATCATTTTTCGGATCGGCAAAAAAAAAAAAAAAAAAGACGAGACAAATCTTGCTGCACCCACCAGAGTTTTAGATTTCACAGTTATTTTCAACACAAAATGGAGCTTATATGCTTAAATACAGTATTTGTAAATCCGACGGACTGTTTATATGTTAAATTTTAAAAGCAGGTTTGCTGCTGCTTTTAAAATTTAACATCTAAACAGTCCGTCGGATTTACAAATACTGTATTTAAGCACATAAGCTCCGTTTTGTGTTGAAATCTAAAACTCTGGTGGGTGTAACAAGATGTCCGCTTGCCTCTTTCTGACTCTATCATTACTGTGCAGGAGTGTGGGGTGTAGTAAGATGGCGGCGACTAAACGTCACTACCTGATGAGACAGCAGCACAGCAGAGCACTCCGCGGATCGCGTGGTGTGCCGATCCGAACAGGTTGACCAGTTCGGATCACGGATCGATGATGATCCATTGCACCCCTACTTCTGGCCTTGCAGTACATGTAGTACTGCAGTGTGGGATGTGTCCAGTGCTGCAAGATAGCTATTTGGGGGTATCCAGAACCAGTGTGGAGCACACGCGGCCGGCATTGAGGTCCATCTGTCCGTATGTTGGAGTTGTTCGTAACCCGGGGACTGCCTGTATTTATACCCCTCCTATTGGTTAGACCTGGAGCATTAGAAACCTGTATATACTTCCTTCCCCAACCTCGTTACCCACCTCTTGATAGATGATAAAATTTCTATCCTACGTCTAGGAAGTCTACCTTTATACTTGTAAAAGCAGTTCTCAAAAATGGGAGAAAGTTTGGCAAGGTTTGCTTAACCGGTTCCTGCCCAGCCTATTGTACAATGACATATAAAAAAATAAGTGCTGCGCTATTTATGACGTAAAGTGACGATTGTGAACATGTGTAAAGTAAATTCATATACGTGTAAAATGCAATTATTAACACGATTGCATATAAAAAGTGCCAAGTGCAAATAAATGAATATGTGCAAAAAAAGTCAAAATGAAAACGGGGAGGCTACAGACGTTCAGTCCCAGTTGTTGCTATTAGAGACCACAGATGTCCACTAAATGTGTCGCCACAGCACGTGCATCCACTACCCATAAGAGAGATTGAACACGCTTACTGAAGTAAATGGACTCCAGCGCTGGCAGCACTGGGTCAACAAGGTATGGGAAGCTGGATATCTCCAAGATAGTAGTCTATGGAGTAACTTTAGGGATCTGACACCATGTTATTCCAGAAGGTAGGCCCTCTCAAATAAATATGACCTAACTGGTATTTCATGAAGACATCACCAGAGCATGATCACTAAAGTGTTCCACAATGCAATGACATGGGTAAAACTCGACCTGACATATTTTCGTCTAATAAGACCTCATCACCAGATGATGTCTTAGACGAAACACGTTGGGTGGAGTCGATGGCAACAATTGCGACTGGACGTTTGTAGCCTCCCCTTTCTTATTTGAACTCTGCACATATTCCCATTTTATTCCCATTTAAAAATTAGATATTTTGTGCTATTATAGCAACTCACAAGAAAACTGTAAGGAAAAGTATTTTCAGTGAATATTACACTTCTATACTCCAAAGCTTGGTTGGCAGTTCTCATGTGTCTCCTGTTTGTAACAAATTGATTGTAGGCCACATTTCAGCTCCATAGAGCACTTTAAGTCACTTTGTTTTTTTTTTTCCTTTCTGCTGTTCTTTATATTTCTTTGACACAATGTGGAAAACTGAACGACTCTTCAAGGATTCTTCTCAATTAAAAATTTTCTTGGTCTAGAAAAAAACAAAACGGTTTCAACATCTCAAGTGTTTTAAACAAAGATTTTTATTGTGTAGATCTGCCAATGTGAAGCCAAATTGCCGCCCCAAGGCAGCTCTCCTCCCGTGTCATGTCTCTGTAATTGCTGTTGTCTGAATTCTCCGTTGTTATGCAATGCTCCTTAACCACTTAAAGGGGTTGTAAAGGTTTGTTTTTTATTTTCTAAATAGGTTCCTTTTAAGCTAGTGCATTTTTGGTTTACTTACTTTTTCCTTTTGATTTCCCTTCTAAATGTTTTTTTTATTTGTTTTCTTTGTCTGAATTTCTTACTTCCTGTTCCTCCTCAGTAAGCTGTTCTGGCTGACTAAACACCGCTCGGATGATGGTGTGAAGTTTACTGAGGAGAAACAGGAAGTGAGAAATTCAGACAAAGAAAAAAAGCATTTAGAGGGGAAATCAAAGCAAAAGGTAAGTGAACCAACGATGCACTAGCTTAAAGGAACCTATTTAGAAAATAAAAAACAAAGCTTTACAACCCCTTTAAGGACAGAGCCCCGTTTTGAGATTTGGTGTTTACTGTTTTAGAATATTTTTTTTTTTGCTAGAAAATTACTTTTTTCTAACACCTTAGAGAATAAAATGGCGGTCATTGCAATACTTTCTGTCACACCGTATTTGCACAGCGGTCTTACAAGCGCACTTTTTTTTTTGGGAAAGAATGCACATTTTTTTAATTAAAAAAAATAAGACGACCGGTAAATTTAGCCTCATTTTTTTATATATTGTGAAAGAGTAAATTGATACCCAACATGTCACGCTTCAAAATTGGCCCATTCGTGGAATGGCAACTAACATTTACCCCTAAAAACCTCCATAGGCGATGTTTAATAAATTCTATAGGTTGCATGTTTTGAGTTACAGAGGAGGTCTAGCGCTAGAATTATTGCTCTCGCTTGAATGATCATGGCGATCCGGTGTCCTATCATATACAGTCCCACATGCGCAGTACACAGCACACACAGATTCCGAAAATAGCCGAAGATGAACGGCGCCTGCGCCGTGAGTCCAGGTTCTAGCGCCACCATCCAAGTGGACATAGAGTTGGAATATAAAAGAGCCGAGCGCAGCTAGTAAAGCGAGCCCGCGAGGGGCCCTCTAATTTTCCCAGCCCTATGTCCGCTTGGATGGTGGGGCTACCACCTCCACTCACGGCGCAGGTGCCGTTCATCTTCAGAGATTTTCCGAAGCTTCTTCTGCTCCGTACTGCGCATGCGCAGTACGGGGCGGACTCCATATGCTGGCCGGACTGAATATGCCAGAACACTGGCATTTCCTTGTAGGGGTTTGCGCCTCTGGCGACACAGCTCTCATACACAGCGTATGCCGATCAGCGGGTGCTGGCCAATAGATGACTGCCGACACCCACCAGTCGTCAGGAACACATACAGTACAGGGCTCTGCCTGTGTAAAAAAAGATGGAGCTCTGTCCTGTCATCAGTGAAGTAATGGATTTTCTTTCCCCGCAAAGTGGGGAAAGAAAATCCATTACTTTCCCTAGTAAAAGCACCTTGCGCAATACCCCTAAACACTGGTTAGGCATTTAACCCTTTGACCGCCCCTGATGTTTAACACCTTCCCAGCCAGTGTCATTCGTACAGTGACAGTGCATATTTTTAGCACTGATCACTGTATTCGTGTCACTGGTCCCCAAAAGATGTCAGTGTCTGTTCGTCCACCCCGCAGTCCCGCTATGAGTCGCTGATCGCCACCATTACTACTAGAAATAAAATAAATAAAAATGGCTATATATCCCATAGCTTGTAGAAACTATAACAAACCAATCAATATACGCTTATTGGGATTTTCTTTTACCAGAAATCTGTAGCAGAATACATATTGGCCTAAATTGAAGAAAACTTTTTTTTTATTGGATATGTTTTATAGCGCTATATACATATATATGTATATATATGTGTGTGTGTGTGTGTGTGTGTGTATATATATATATATATATATATATATATATATATATATATATATATATATATATATATATATATATATATATATATATATATATATATATATATTAGTCCAGAGGATTTGATGCACAAACTACAAAGTTTGTAAAGTTACATCTCAGAAAGTGTTCAAAAAGATTTCCATTTCGGGCTCACATGCTCGCGCCCATCCTCAGATTAGAACACATCTAACATTTTGATCACAGACATGCAATTTAACATCTTCCCAAAAAAGTCACATATGGAATCAGTCTATGGTTAATTGCTCAGTAGTACAATTGTATTCCTTTGTTCATTAATCATTTCACACCACTGATAATACAAATGGTTAACCATGTATAAACTCATCTCATTGTTCACTCAGGAACCACATTGTCATTCTGTAGAAAAAAGGCACCATAATCTAAATATCCAAAAGGATACCATAAAATACGTTTATAGATAATGTATCATAAACCATACAAATAGATAAAGATCCAAATCTGTGTTTAAACCTTTTGGAGTAATAGTATTAAGAAAATGTATCCAATGAGCCTCACATTTTTCTTAAAATTAATTCAGGATCACCTCCTCTCCTATTTTTATTAATCCCTTCCAACACCATGTATTTTAACTGGGAAGTTGTATTCCCCTTCTCTATACAGTGTCTAGCTAGTGGTAATTGTATTCATTTATCTCTAATTGAGTATTTGGCCTCATGCACACGGACGTTTTTACAGCCGCTTTTTTGAGCGTTTTTTGCAGCTTAAAAAGGCCTGTCCATGTTAGTCTATGGCTTCATGCCCACCTAGGCGTTTTTGAGCTGCAAATGGCATAGGCGTTTTTAAGCTGTAAAAAAAAACCCAGGACCAGTGCGTTCCCTGGCGCGGAGCTAGAGCTGTAAAAACGCGAATTGCGGAAAAACGCGCATAAACGCGCAACATATTTTCTTTGTCTTCTGAGTGCTATAGCCAAGAGATGTTTCTTTAAAAAACGCTACTTAACGCTAACGCCGATTTTTCCAGGCGTCGGAGCTAGCTTTGCAGCCAGTTTTTTAAAACGTCTGTGTGCATGAGCACTTTGGCTATACGATCTTTAACCTTTTGGGTTGTTTCTCCAATATATAATAATAATCCACACGGACATTTTATGGCTTAAATCACATATGATGATTGGCAGGTGTAGTGGCCCTTGATTTGAATATCAAAGCCTTTTATGTGGGTGTAATATATTCTCTTTATCATGGAATTACATTGGATACATGATAGACATGGAAATTATCCCAAATTTCTTGGTCCCAGAAAAGTTGTCCTGGGAATAAGAGGGAAAAATTGATCGGATCTCACCAATCGATCTCTCAAAGTCCCACCCTTTCTATATGAGAGTAATGGTAGACTCCAGAATTCTTCTATAGTGGGATAACTTTCCCTCAATGAATTCCAGTGTTTTTTTTTTTAAAGTGGTTGTAAACCCTTACAGACCACTTTAACTTACAGGTAAGCCTAGATTAAGGCTTACCTGTAGGTGCAAGATATACCTCCTTAACCTACACAGTTAAAGGAGATATTTTCCTAAAAACGGGCACCGATGTCTACGGCGCAGGCCGCTAGTGAAGGCGATCATGCCATCACTGACAGCTCAGGGGCTTTGCTCTCAGGTAAGTAATTCATAATGAGCTAGTATGCTATGCATAGCTCTTTATGCCCTTGTCCTGCAGGGTGTTTTTTTTTTTTCTTTTTTAAAGCGGAGGTACACCCTAAAGTGGACCTTCCGCTCATTGGAATCCTCCCCCCCTCCGGCGCCACAATTGGCACCTTTCAGGGGGGAGGGGGTGCAGGTACCTGTACAGTACAGGTATCTGCACCCACTTCTGGCGTAGCTATCTGCGGAAAGGGGCGTAGATTACGCCCCTTTCCGAAAGTCCCCTGCTGCCTGCTGGGAAACACACGGATCCCAGAGACAGCGGAGACCGTCCTTATTGCGCAGCGCGACTCGCGCATGCGCAGTAGGGAACCGGGAAATGAAGCCGAAAGGCTCCACTTCGTGATTCCCATACCCAAGATGGCGGCGGCAGCACCCGAGAGACGATCGAGAGATCGGCTTCGGGTGCCGACATCGCGGGCGCGCTGGGCGGGTAAGTGTCATTATTTTAAAAGTCAGCAGCTGCAGTATTTGTAGCTGCTGGAAAAAAAAAACGGCGGAACTCCCGGCGGACTCCTGCTTTAAAGAGAGGGTTTACTCTTTAATTATATTGAACACAATATGTGAAAATGGGTGAAATTGTGTAACAAAAGGTATCCTTTTTAGTGTGTTTTTGTTTTTTGTACTAATCTTATTTAGATTTAAACGTTCCTTTTTATTTTTTATTTTTTGTTTAATGATGCTTCGGGATGGTTTCTGTTAATTTGTTTAGTTTAATTTAATCTCTATTCACAACGTTGCGGATCACTAACTATTCTCTGAGCCCTTATTAGTTGGCTTTTAGGAATATAATTAAAAACAGATTGAGGGTGAAAACTGTCAAAATGTAACAAGTGGTTGCCATCTGTAATTTTAAGATAAAGATCGCTATCAATTTTCATCTGGTTGATTTTCAACGTGGTGTCCAAGAAGCAAATTTCTGCACCACTGTACACCATATTGAATTTCAAACCAGGAATACGATAATTAAAATATTGATCAAACAATAATAGGGTTCCAATGTCACCACCCCACACAGCAAACACATCGTCCCCAAATCTATACTGTCCATGGCAGTTTTCCATAGTGTCTGGGATGGAATCGGTGACAACTCCATTGGCACAATACCTTGATAAATGTATAACACCATTATCGCCAAATCATTTATACGGGACACTACAGATTTTCTTGAAAAGATTGCGGACCGCTGCATGCCAATATACGTCAGCACAATGGCAGCAGTGGGCTTATGCACCTGCCGCATACAGCGTGACCATGCCTGCGGGACCCGCAGCCTCGATGTCCATCACTGTCCCGGCAATCGTGTCACGGAGCCGCAGAATGGGGAGATGCCTATGTAAACTGCCTTGTGACATGACAGAGATCACTGCTCCCTGTGATCGGGAGCAGTGATCGCTGTCATGTCCTAGGTCAGTGATGGCGAACCTTGGCACCCCAGATGTTTTGGAACTACATTTCCCATGATGGTCACGCACTCTGCAGTGTAGTTGAGCATCATGGGAAATGTAGTTCCAAAACATCTGGGGTGCCGAGGTTCACCATCACTGTCCTAGGTAGTCCATGCCCCCAACAGTTAGAATCACACCCTAGGATACACTTAATCCCTTGATCGCCCCCCTAGGGGTCAACCACTTCCCTGCCAGTGTCATTTACACAGTAATCAATCAGTACTTTTTTATAGCACTGATCGCTGTATAAATGACTGGTCCAAAATAGTGTCAGAAGTGTCCAATGTGTTCACCATAATGTCGCAGTCATAATAAAAATTGCAGATTGCCGTCATTACTAATAAAAAAAAAAATAATAAAAATGCCATAAAACGATTTTGTAGACACTATAACTTTTAAGCAAACCAATCAATATACCGTTGTGATTTTTAAAAAAAACGAAAAATACGTAGAATACATAGCGGCCTGAACTTAGAAAAAATATACATTTTTTTATATATATTTTTGGCCGATGTTTATTATAGCAAAAAGTAAAAAATATAGCTTTTTTTTTTCAAAATTGTCGCTTTTTTTTTTTTTTTTTATAGCGCAAAAAATAATGTAAGCCCGAAATGGAAACACTTTCTGAGGTGTAACTTTAAAAACTTTTGAACGAATAAACAAAGTTTTTAAGTGCAGCAATCCTCTGGACTCTTTGCTTATATCTTCAAACCATCACCATAGTGAGTAAAGTAAATGAATAAATTTAATGGTTTCCCAAATAATTCATCAATATATACAGGAAAATAAATATTACACTAATTCTTAAGTGATACTAATAAATATAATTAAGAAATTAATAATACAAATTAATAAAAAATGAAGATTGTTGAGAAATCTTAAACAAATAAACGTAAATAAGCGTCAATGTCCCAAAGCCCAAGGTGAAAAAAATTTAAAAAATAGTCCTTTCCATGATAATAATTCTTTCAGTAATAATAATCAAATGTGCAATCCTCCATCGGCAAAAGACGTGCTGAACACCGCTAGAAATGTACGCTTACTAGAGGCAAGCGTATAATCGCTCACTCCCGCTGAAATCTCTCGGGAGGCTCGCACATATACAGATGGTTACTCAAAAGACATAAGCAGAGGGGCTTCCCATAGTTTAAATCAGGTATACAGCTTTATTCCAAATAAAAATTAAGTATACTCACAAACTTAAACAAGTAAAATCACAGCGTATGTGCCGGCCGGCAAGCAAGCGACCGTTCGCTCAGAGTTCACGTGGGGGACGTCATCGTGTGATGAAACGCGCATCGGGTAAATAGGACGTGCTGACGCAGTCACGTGAACTCTGAACGCACGGGTGCTTGCTTGCCGGCCGGCGCATACGCTATGATTTTACTTGTTTAATTTTGTGAGTATACTTAATTTTTATTTGGAATAAAGCTGTATACCTGATTTACACTTTGGGAAGCCCCTCTGCTTATGTCTTTTGAGTTACCATCTGTATATGTGCGAGCCTCCCGAGTGAGATTTCAGCCTGAATCTGTGGGGATTTGCGATCCATCCGGCAGACCTTACTGTGTAGACTGAGTGAGCGATTATACGCTTGCCTCTAGTAAGCGTGCATTTCTAGCGGGGTTCAGCGTGTTTTTTGGTGATGGAAGATTGCACGTTTGATTATTTTTACTGAAAGAATCATTATCATCGAAAGTAGGGATGCACCGAAATTTCGGCCGTCCCTTTTCGGCAATTTGCCAAAAGAGAAAAACGGCCGTTAATGGAGCTGAAAATGGAGCGGGGCCTGGGTGGGGGGCGGAGCTCTGCCCCCGGCCCTGGTGCCGCCCATCATGGGGGTGTCCTATAGTGCAGGAGAGCCACCTCCGCCACCTGTTTGATAACAGCGCCGGGAACATCACAGCTTTCATTTCAGTAGCTGTGTGTTCCCGGCCGCGCCGTCTCATACAACCCCTCCCCCTTGTCCGGGCACTGTGATAGACAGATCATCCGTCCCAGGATTGGACGGCTCTCCTCTCTTCCCTGCACAGGCAGGCTGCCACATGGGGAGACACGCTGGCTGCAATATGGGGGATGTTGGCTGCATCTGACGGGCACTGTTGAGGCTGCATTGATCTCTTGTATCATGTGTGCAGTTTCTGACCATCTCCTGTACCATGTCTTCTGTCTCTGACCATCTCCTGTACCATGTCTTCTGTCTCTGACCATCTCCTGTACCATGTCTTCTGTCTCTGACCATCTCCTGTACCATGTCTTCTGTCTCTGACCATCTCCTGTACCATGTCCCCAGTCTCTGACCATCTCCTGTACCATGTCCTCTGTCTCTGACCATCTCCTGTACCATGTCCCCAGTCTCTGACCATCTCCTGTACCATGTCCCCAGTCTCTGACCATCTCCTGTACCATGTCCCCAGTCTCTGACCATCTCCTGTACCATTTTCCCAGTCTCTGACCATCTCCTGTACCATTTTCCCAGTCTCTGACCATCTCCTGTACCATTTTCCCAGTCTCTGACCATCTCCTGTACCATTTTCCCAGTCTCTGACCATCTCCTGTACCATTTTCCCAGTCTCTGACCATCTCCTGTACCATTTTCCCAGTCTCTGACCATCTCCTGTACCGTGTGCTCTGTCTCTGACCATCTCCTGTACCATGTCCCCAGTCTCTGACCATCTCCTGTACCACGTCCCCAGTCTCTGACCATCTCCTGTACCACGTCCCCAGTCTCTGACCATCTCCTGTACCATGTCCCCAGTCTCTGACCATCTCCTGTACCATGTCCCCAGTCTCTGACCATCTCCTGTATAAAAATATTATTTTTTTAAATGTGTTTCGGTATCCGTGCTGTTTCGGTATCGGTTTCGGTTTTTGGCCTAGTGTATTTTTCATTTTCGGTATCGGTTTCGGCACCAAAAAACCCATTCGGTGCACCTCTAATCGAAAGGACTATTTCAATTTTTTTTTTCACCTTGGGCTTTGGGACATTCTTTCACGCTTATTTACGTTTATTTATTTAAGATTTCTCAACAATCTTAATTTTTTATTAATTTTTTTTATTATATTTATTAGTATCCACTTATGAATTAGTGTAATAATTTCCTCTATATATTGATGAATTATTTGGGAAATCATTCATTTATTATTTATTCATTTACTTTACTCACCATGGTTATGGTTTGAAGATTGTGATGATACAAAAATTCATTTGAATCTTAGGGAGGTTGGAGTATATAGGTGTAGCGCAGCTATACACTTTCTGTTTTTGGTTGATATTTTTTTGATGTGCATCACATCTTAATAGCTGTAGCTTGGGTAGTATAGAGGTATTTTTTTTAAATTAGGAGTGCAGTCATTTTTCTATTTTTATTCTTTGCTTATATGTTTGGTCAGTGGGAAGACCAGATTGCTTTGCACTAACTGCAGACACTGGGTGCAGCTTTTCTCAACCACATTGAAGAGAGATAATTAACATATATATGTGTGTGTGTGTATGTATGTGTGTATATATATATATATATATATATATATATATATGTGTGTATATATATATATATATATATGTTAATTTATTTTATTTTATTTTTAAACATTTTTGCAGTGTGAAAAATAAGTGCAGAGGTCATCAAAACCACCAAAAGAAAGCTCTATTTATGGGGGGAGGAGGACATACATTTTTCTTGCCAGCGTTGTTGCATGACCACACAATTGTCAGTACCATATTGCAAAAAATGGCCTGGTTATGAAGGGGAGTAAATCTTCTGTAGGGCAAGTGGTAATAAAGGTAAAGTCAAACGCTAGGTATGGATTTTATTGCATAGTTGCATTGGTCCAGCTTCTACCAATGTAAGTATGCTATATATACCATATCTGTAGGACCTCAGTGGAAGAGGGAAATCTCTGTAGTAGTCACTGCTACTACACCGCTACTACAGCGTTCTCTGCAGTTTTCTGGGTCCTGTGCCAAGCAGTTGCCCTGCTGCATAGTAATTCAAAATCGTGTTCTGGTTGGACAAGGTAGAATGACAAGTTGGTGACACCACTACCCCTGCACCACCCTGTAGCTCCTCCCCTCCTCCTTGGCTCATCTGGGCTCTGTGATTGGTCTCTGCCTTTCCCTCTGCAGAGGGAGCTTTTGAAGCCAGTCACATGGCTGCCCATAAATGTATAAAGTCGAGGTATTTTTGCAAGCAATTTTTAAAATTTAGCTAAGAGTGATATTACACTATCTTTTGAAGTACCGTAGGAATGTTTTTTTGTACTTTTGCCTTCTGTTTTAACTTAATTTTTATTTTTTTTCCCCGTGTTTATTAGCATTTTACAAAATGTTTGCAAAAATAATCAAATATAGCAAATACAAGACTTGGTACAAAAAAAAAAAAAAAAAAGAAAAGCACATTTCTAGTTAGGCATTCGGTCTACTTGAATTTGTATAGTGGACTGTACACTACACACAGAAATTGAGTGACGACGTTTGAAATGTTCTCTTTCCTTTTTGTAGGAACAATTAGAAGAAGCCAACACTGCGCTAGAATCGGCGTCCCGACTTACCGAACAGCTGGACCTAAAAGAGGAGCAGATAGAGGAGCTAAAAAGACAAGGTGAGCTTAGCATGTTGTCTGTGCCGAATCAGATCATCAAAATAGTATTATACATAAGGCATCTTAAAGTGCACTTGAGGTATACCAAAGTGGCCTGTCGGGCACTAATTTTGCATATCAAGTGTGTTTGAAGTGTTATCGCAGCCTGGTAAATCCAGGCCTTAGTGGGCTAGGACAGGGGTGTCAGACTCCATTTCATTGCAGGCTGCAACAGCGTTATAGTTGCCCTCAAAGGGCCAGTTGTGTCTGTAAGACTAGATGTCCCAAGCGCAACATGGGGGGAGGTGTTAAGAGCCCCCCTCATCATCAAAAGTCCTTCACCCTCCCTTACATCACAATGCCTGCCTCTGCCCCCCCCCCCCCTTACCTTGCACTGCTTGCAGAAAGTGCAGAGTCTGGAGGAGGACCAGAGGAAGGCTGCAGTCAGCTGCCGGAGTCTGCTGAATCCTGAGACCGGGAGGAGGAGATGAGGGGGGTGTTGCGCTGGGAAGAGAGGTGCAGAATCTGTTGGGGGAGTTCTGTTGCCCTCTTTGCTGCTGACTGCTGAGTCAAGGTGGGGGCGGAGACGAGGAGGGTGCCACAGCTCCACGAGAGGTGGGAGGGCCACGTGAAATGGCCTATCCAGCCATGTTCAGCCTGTCGGCCTTGTGCTTCGAAACATGTGGTCTAAAAGATGTCATCTAAGCAGAGCCGCACGCAGAATGTCATCCAAGTAGTGATTCGTGTAGAGATCGGCTTCAGCTAGTCTCATGCCGCTCCCCATTGATGCATTTCACCATCTCAAGGGCTTAATCATAGAGGATTAGGCCTGTGGGAGGGTGAAACATGTCGGGGGGGGGGGGGGTTGAGATTCTGTGTGCGGCTCCGCTCTCTTTTGCTGGATGGCAGATATTATTGTGCCAGGCAAACAAATTTGGAGCACCGGCACCTTGTTATATTCTTGGAGGTGCCAGGTAATATGTACACGGTGGCTTAGAGCGCTACTTTGTCATGGGATCTCAAAGATAATGGATATGAAGGAGAAGAGTATTTGGAGCAGAAAGCCCCAGCAGCCGTTTTTTGCCGTACGGTTAAAAGTTGGATTTGGTTCTTCTGTATGAAATGCTTCCCTTTCTTTAGTTTGTCATTCCTGCCTGGGCAGTTATGTTTAATGAAAGCTGATCTGCAGGCAGTGTTCTAATGCAAATGGGAAGAAACGAGGAACATCACTCAGGTAGGTGAATCCAGATCAATGAGCGAGTGAAGTGAATTGAAGGACTCCTCAAGGGTGCTAGCCACGGCTCACCTGCCATACAAACTGCAAAAAGCAACGGCTGCACTCCAAGATGATGAATAGGGGTCCTTTATTGATCCATCTAAGTGACACACCACAAGAAAAAAAAAGAATTAAAGAGGAAGTAAACCCTGATGAGTTTACTTCCTCTTTTTTTCCCTGCAAAGGTAAAGCATAATGGACTACTATGCATCGCATCGCATAGTAGCCCATTATGTGTCACTTACCTGACACAGGAGCCAGCGAAGTCGCGCTGTCCCCTGTAGTCCGCCGCATCCATCTTGCTGGTGGCGTCTCGCAGCTCCGCCGCTGTCATTCGGCGAAGCCACGATGACGTCACTCCCGCGCATGCGCACGGGAGTCGACAAATGCGGCAGCTCCATTTTTGGAACTGCCGCGTTCAGGGCACCTGCGCGGCGCTGTCTACGGCGCATGCGCCGTAGACAGCGGTGCCCGTTTTCGGGCAAATATCTCCTAAACCATATAGGTTTAGGAGATATTGCTTGGACCTACAGGTAAGCCTTAATCTAGGCTTGCCTGTAGGTCAAAATGGTTTGTAAGGGTTTACAACCACTTTAAGGCAGACAATGTTTCACACATCATGTGCTTGATCATTGCAATGATTAAGCACATGATACTGTGTGAAATATGTCTGCCTTGATTGTCGTTTTTCCTGTATTGTGTCACTTGGATGGATCAATAAAGGACTCCTCCTATTCATCACCTTGGAGTGCAGCCGTTTCTTCCTTTTTTTTTTTTTTTCTAATGCATGCAGTGTTAGTGCTTGAACTTGACTTGGTGTCAGAATCTTGCAATCTCCATACAACACAACTCAGACTGGTAATGGGAAAACAAGAAGCCAGTCGGTTGTGCTGCAGTGCGCACGTGCAAACGAGGAACATGCTGATATGAGGAGAGAGCAGGATGATGGAGAAATTGGCTCATCGGTCTGCTGCTCCCCTTTTCACTGCCCAGTGACAGGCTGGAGGAGGGACAAGACCTGTAAGTTTCTGAACTGCAGCAGAGAAAAATCAGGTCTCCTTCCCCTTGCCAGGCAGAACTGTGCTGTATGACAGAGCAGTGTTAATCTCAGAATTGCATTGCACGAAAACAGCTGGTATTTCATCTGTGTATTTATAATATATAGCGGTTTGCCTGGAGTTCTGTGGAGTTGTGCAGTTTTTGAACATGAAGTGTTTTAACATTTCAAATCCTTGTCATTTGTATTGCAGCACAAGTGTGTGTAATGAATGGGATTCTACTTTTTAAATAAAAACTGTTACTATGCAGAGTTCTCATGATGGACAGATGACTTTGTTGCAGAGGATACTTTAGGTCTGCGTGATATTTCATGGATTATTTTTATTATTATTATTATTATTATTCAGGATTTATATAGCGCCAACAGTTTGCGCAGCGCTTTACAATATGAGGGCAGACAGTACACTTACAATACAAATCAATACAGGAGGGATCAGAGGGCCCCCTGCTCGTTAGAGCTTACAATCTAGAACCTTGCCGTAGCGGAGTTCTGAGTTTACTTCTTGCCAGGAACCCGGTCTACATGGAGTGTGTATATTCTCTAGGGTGTGTATATTCTCTAGGGCTGCAATATTATTTTCATAATCGATTAGTTGACCGATTTATTGTTTCAATTAATCGGTGAAAATCATAAAAAAAAAAGAAGTAATATGCAATTTTTTTCATTTATTTAAATTAAAAATGAAAATTATGGGGCACTATTGCTCCCAGGAACACCAATGATGGGGAAGCACTATTCCTCCCGGGAACAGCAATGATGGGGCACTATTCACCCCCTTCCAGGAACACCAATGATGGGGAAGCACTATTCCTCCCGGGAACACCAATGATGGGGCACTATTCTCCCCCTTCCAGGAAAACCAATGATGAGGCACTATTCCGGGCACCCCCCCCTCCGAAATACTGGGGCACTTGTCAAAGAAATTATTTGTGTACTATACCACTACTGATGAGTAGTCTGTACAGCCATAGCCATTAGCCGCTACCTTATCTTCACAGTGTGCAGCTCAAGCTCTCAGCTGACGTCAGCGAGGAGGAGAGACGTGGACATGCCTGGTCACATAAAGGCGGCGGCGCCGCTGCTTTGTACACAGGAGGATTCTAACGGACTGGCAGGGAGGAAGGTGCGGACCAACTAATCGATAATGAAAATCGCTGACAATTATTATTGATAATTACGATTAATTGTTTCAGCTCTAATATTCTCCCTCTGTTGTTACATTGATGTTCTGTTGTGTATGCTGTATCTTTATATGCTGTGCACCATTTATATTTGTCACAAAGGGTGGCCCTAAGAACCCCTCACACCTGAAGGGCCCCCCCCCCCGCACGCCTTGCCAGGCACCGTTTCAACCAGTAGGGAGACGCCATACCTTTCTGTGACCCTGCACCTTGCGGAGCTGTCTCGTGGGCAGGCCCCGCACCTTGAAGTCTCTTGGGTTGATGAGTATGTGGTCATACTTGAGCACATAACTAAACAACCTGAATTACAAAGAGCACTAGCTGTGACAGTCCAATTCTATGTGAAATTTCTCTTTTTTATAAACCACGCCTGATCATCAGCAATGCATAATCGACAATCATGGGAGCACAAGCATGGCGATCACATGACTTTGTATAAAAACCACTGATTAGTGTTAATGTTATAATTTCTTGACGATTCACTTCACCCTAAGGAGTCATTTATGGCCCATTGCACGCTTAAGGCACCATAATTTCACCCCCTCCCCATTGACTCTACGGCAGGGGTGGCCAACCCGCGGCTCCCGAGCCGCATGCGGCTCTTTGCCCGGTTCCGTGCGGCTCTTACGTTACTTACGCTACTGGCTATGAACTTCCTTATTCGAGTCGAGTCGTACGTCGTCATGTTCGAATCCGTCGGAGTTCGGTGTGATTGTGTGCGGCCAAGTCCGCTCATTCGGAAAGTCCGTCAGAATTGCAAAACATGCTTCAAATTTTTCGGCCAAAACTCTGCCGGACCCAGTTCCTACCGAGAAATTCGCTCGTGTGTGTGCTATTCCGACGGACTAAAACCGACGCTAGGGCAGCTATTGGCTACTCCTGGCTATGAACTTCCTTATTCGAGTCGAGTCGTACGTCATCACGTTCGAATCCGTCGGAGTTTGGTGTGATTGTGTGTGGCCAAGTCCGCTCATTCGGAAAGTCCGTCAGAATTGCAAAACATGCTTCAAATTTTTCGGCCAGAACTCTGCCGTTCGCCATCCGCTCTCATACACACCTCCGCTCACCCCTCACTCTCACTACCCCGCCCCCTTGCTCTGTATTTACGTCAAATGCACACGTGGGCAGTTTTTCAGTAAGAGCAAAATGGCAGGGAAAAAATGCACAGCAAAACGAAAATATGAAGAAGAACACAGGACGTTTTTAACAGAGTGGGAGAGTTTATATTTTTTTGTTGAACGTAATGGAAAGCCATTCTGCCTTATATGTCAGGTGTCCTTGTCGCATTTCAAAGCTTCAAACCTTCAGCGCCACTTCAGCTCACTCCATGCTAACATCGACCAGGAATTTCCAAAAGGGACTGAACTTCGCAAGCACAAGTTGGTTACTTTGAAAAGTCAGACAGAAAAGCAGGCAAAGTTTTTCAAAAAACTTACAAAGCACACAGAGACTGTAACGCTTGCATCGTATCAACTGGCTTGGAACATTGCACGGGCCAAAAAGCCATACAATGAAGGGGAGTTCATTAATAAATGCCTCTGTGACATTGTTGAAATCTTGTCTCCTGAAAACGACAAACTAAAACGAATGGTATCAGACCTCCAACTGTCCCGCCACACTGTTGAGCACAGAATATCAGACATTAACACGTCTATTCAGTCAAAGTTTCACTCTGATCTTCAAGCTTGTGAGTATTTTAGTGTCGCATTGGATGAGAGCAAACGTATGTGTGTATGAGGAAGGGATGGGGTGATGTTCATGTGTGCCCATGTGTATGATGTGGCTCTTTGCGGTAACTTGGTAAAAAATGTGGCTCTTGGTCTTTGTCTGGTTGGCCACCCCTGCTCTACGGCATAGTCTAGAGGTCGACCGATATATCGGGCGGCCGATATATCGGCCGATATTTGCCGTTTTTTAAATAATCGGCATCGGCCGATTGTGCTGATAAAAAGCCGATTTAGAACTACAGCGGGACTTTGAAATGACTTCTGTATAGAAGTCAGTGTGAGTTGCCTGAGTCGTCATAGCAACACTTTCCTCCTCTCTGGGCAGACTGCCAAGAAAAGAACTAAATGATACAATGTTTCCACTTGAATGAATGAAGTCATCTCTGTGTGTAGAAGTTCTCAGTTTAACCATTTAAAGACTAAATCTTTTCTGACCCTTGTTGCTTACAAGTAAAAATCCTGTATTTTCTGCCAGAAAATCACTTAGAACCCCCAAAAATTATATGTATTTTTTTAGCAGAGATCCTAGGGAATAAAATAACGGTTGTTGCAATATTTTATGTCACACGGCATTTGCACAGAGGTCTTTCAAATGCATTTTTTTTGGGAAAAAAATACACTAATTAAAAATAAAATAAAAACAGTAAAGTTAGCCCATTTTTTTTTTTCGTCCAAAAGTTTTGACTACCTGTTTTTATTTAATACATAGGTGTTTTTTTTGTTTTTTGTTTTTTAATCTAAATCATACATACAAGTAAACTGATTGGAGGTTTTTTTTGTTTAATAAATGTTTAAATGTAAGAAATTTTCTGTATCACTTATGAAGGCCGCTTTCACACTGGAGCGGGCAGGCGTTGATGGTAAAACGCAAGTTTTAGCGGCTCTTTACCATCATTTTAGCGGTGCTATTTGGCTGCTAGTGGGGCACATATAACCCAGCTAGCGGCCAAGGAAGAGGTTAAATGCACCCATGAAGCACCGCTGCCAAACCGCATTGCATGCGCTTCGGCAGTGGTGCCCATTCATATCAATGGGCAGGAGTGGTGGCGGAGCGGTATACACCACTCCAAACGTGCTGCTTGGAGGACTTTTTTTTAAGATCCTGCCAGCGCATCGCCTCAGTGTGAAAGCACTCTGTCTTTCACACAGACTGCAGGGGAGCCATTTTGCAGGCACTTTACAGGCGCTATTTTTAGCCCAAAAGCGCCTGAAAAACGCCCCAATGGGAAAGGTGTGTTAGATCAAGGGGGATTAAAAAAAAAATAATAATAAATAAAAAAGGAAAAAAAAAAAATAAATAAAATAAAATCGGCCTAACATATCGGCCCAAAAAAATCGGCATCATATATCGGCTATCGGCCGCCATGATTTCTAAATATCGGCATCAGCCAGAGAAAAACCCATATCGGTCGACCTCTAGCATAGTCACCCCCGATTTCGTCCAACTCCTCTTATGAAGAACTGGTGCATATCTTGTGCTTTGAACACAGAACGCTTTCGGCATGCTGTCAAACGTCTTGTGGAAAATGTTTTGGTTTTGTTTTAGTAAAATGAGCAATTCTTTCCTTGTTCCCGCGTTGTATGGGGCCGTGTTTACACATCGCTATGCAGGTCTGTTATTAATTTTGCTAACGTGAAACCCCAAAACTTTTTCATCGACTTCGCCTGAGTTAAATAAGAATTACACATTTGTGGATGGAAACCCAGATGGCAAACATATCATCATCTCCTTAATATTCTAAACCGCAGCGTATGCCGTGAGCGCCCGAGCCAGCTACGCTCAGACTTTTTCTGGCGCACTCCGTCGTCCGTTGTTTGGGTGTTCTTCAATCAAATTGTACCAGCTCCGGCAGTTGGCCGCGTTCCGTGTAATATCATATTTCATATCCCCCTCTCGCCCCTTTTCCTGCCATTTTTGAAAAATTTGTAAGGATTAGATTAGATGGAGTTTTGTAGATTAATAATGCGCTAATTGTTTTCTCTGGGAGAATAAACCGGCCCGGTGTTGATGTTATAACAAAAACCTTTGAGAACTCCAAACACATTAGGTTGGCTAGACAGGAAATTCCACAACCTAAATGTTTATTTTGCGAGCAGATTAATGAATTAATGCTCCATAATGTGCTCTCGCTCTGTGCCTGCCGGACATGGTGTGCCGGATTCCACGGGCTGAGACCTTCTAATGATTAACTCCTTCAGGAACGTTCATGGTAATCAACATTTCCATTTATCCTTTTCACATGAATTTCGGCATTTATTTTTTTCAACACAGATATGTCTGGATGATGTTGGCATTTCACTCTACAGCCAAATGTTTGTAGATACATGACCATTGTAAACATAAGTTTGTTTGATCTCTATTACAAATTCATGGTCATCAATAGGGAGTTGATCCCTTTTTGTGGCTATACCATCCTCCAATCTTCTGGGTAGGCTTTCCACAAGATTTTGTGGGAAATTCTGCCCATTTGTGGGATCAGGTACTGATGTTGGATGAGCAGACCTGTCTCGCAATCGATGTTCCAATTCATCTCAAAGGTGTTCAGTAGGATTGAAATCAGGGTCCTCTGCAGGACACTCATGCTCCTCCACACCAATGTGGACAAGCCATGTCTTTATGGAGATGGCTGTGTGTACAGGGGCAGTCATGGTGAAACAGAAAAGTCTTCACCAAACTTGTTGCCACAAGGCTGGAAGTTCACAATTGTCCTACAATGTCTTTGTACGACGTACAGTTAATGAACCCTTCACTGGAGTTACCTGAACTCAGTCATTTAAAGGAAAGTCCACATAAATGTGGACATTAATGTAGGGGAATGGGTATTGGGTTTAAATGGCACTTAAGGAGGAACTCAAGCCCACCCTCCCTTCCCCATTTTTTTTTTTTTACTCCGTTAACATATTTTGCTAGTGTTGTGCACAATTATTTTTTTTTATTTATCAGAAAAAAAAAATTCATTATAGAGAATCCTACAAGTACATCATGTAAGATGCAATGATCCCTGAAAATACAATTGTCAATGAGCATCAAGAAAGACCAATATCGATTTTTGACACAGGAGCAAGTCTTGGATAAAGTACAAATGTAACCAGAAAAAAGAAAATTGTACATTAGACCATATCTAAGGTACAAACAAAAGAGAATGTCCATTTTATAGGGATAAGCGCTGACTAGTCGCCAAACCCCCCTTATGGAGCTTCAGCCCTTAAGAAGTCTATTACTGATGCAGTGTAAGGTCTGGGACATCTAGCCAAGGTTGCCACATTGAGTAAATATTTTTGGGGAACATTTCTGTGTTTTTTATTTTCTCACGAATGAGCATAGTGTTCACGTGGCCTACCCATTGTTTCTTAGTCGAGATGTGAGGAGACATCCAATAACGGGCAATTAATTTGCGAGCACAAGTCACATATTTACCTGGCCAGCTAATCAAGTGTTCTCCTGCCACTTTCAGTGCCGCAATGTTTGTTGTGAGATCCTCATGTGCTGGATGTCTTCCTGATTCAGGCAGCCTACAACTGCCCCCCTGATGACGTCCTGTTGGAATCGCTCTTCTCCAGCCATAGTGAATGGACCATGAGGTATCTAGGGATATGTGATGTGCATATCGCAGGAGGCTTCACAGTAGAGAAGCCGTTGTCACCTCTACTAAGTGTCAGAAACCATGAATCAGACTGAGACAGAAGTACAATTAAAGTGGTTGTAAACCCTTACAACACACTTTGACCTACAGGTAAGCCTAGATTAAGGCTTACCTGTAGGTCCAAGAAATAGCTCAAGGTGCCTGCGCGCCGCTGTCTACGGCGCATGCGCGCCGTAGACATCGGTGCCTGTCTTCGGGCAAATATCTCCTAAGCCGTAGACAGCAGCGCGCAGGCACACTGGGCGCGACATCTTCAACGACGGAGATGCCACGCACTTCGTTTCCCGTGCGCATGCGCGGGAGTGCCGTCATCGCAATGCATAGTAGTCCATTATGCTTTGCCTTTGCAGGGAATGAAAATGAAAATCAGGGTTTACTTCCTCTTTAAATCACACTTGTTTATTAAATACAAATAAAAAGGTAAATAGAGAAAGCGTAGTCAAAGCATAGCCATAGTCCAGTAACCGGATCGAGTAGTCAGCCAGTCCAGAGTTCAATAAACAGATCCGGTAATCAGCCAGGCCAGAAGTCAGGGATCCAAATGGAGCAACAGCAAGCAGAATAAGGAGCCAGAAGGGATGTCAGCAAGCCAGTCTTTAAACAGAACCGCAGGAGATGGTTTCTTGTGATATGGCGAAGGCAGAGATGAAGTGAGCTGAACAGCTTTAAGTAGGCCGGTCAGACAAGCATGATCAGGAACAGCTGGTAACTGTGGAGAGAGATGAGAGCTGGCAGTTAGCCGACAGCTGAGCAGCCAGCCCAGAGGAGGAAGGGCTAAGCCAGCCCTGACACTAAGGGCCCTTTCACACGGGCGGACTGATTTAGGTCCACCTGTTAGTTTTTTAGACGGACCTGATTGGACCTTCCATTCTACTGCTTTGGATCGGGGGGTGTCGACGGACATGTGTCCATTGATACCCACTGACATCCGATTCTGTCTGCTAAAAACAAGCGGATGGGGGATAATTTCCCCATCCATCTGGTGGATTGGACCTGATAGCAGTTGGCTTTAAACAGACAGGTGGTAGACATAGAAGAGAGCAGGATGTGTCTGCATAAGCGGAGCGGTCACAGACCAGCCATCCACCTGCTCAGCGGGATCCGCAGACCGATTCCACGCTGAGCAGATGGACTCCAATGGAGCCCACCCCATGTGTAAGGCACCTTACCTAGGCGAGAATGGCAGGCAGGATAGACCATACAAGGTTAACCGCTTCCAAGCCTTGGGGATCCTTTAACTTGGTTATTATGCCCCGAGAGGGGTGGTGGGGGACAGGTCTTCCCAATCATGTGACGACTGATTGTCACAGTGGTCACGTGAATGGGAACCAGTCCCGCCAACTTCCGATCATTACTAGAAGCTATAAGCTATCTTTGACAGCCTGAACACTGTGCTGGGAGGATGCTTTCAGCACAGAAACCTCTGCCTATGTATGAAAGCCCACCCTCTTTACGGCCACACATATCGGTTACATGGGCAGCAAAAGGTTGAAAAAAAAAATGTAAAAGGATTAAAAAGCAAATGCCATTTTTGGATTGCAGAGGAGTTAGGGGTTTGAGGCATCCCCGATCTGACCTTGATGTTAGTCAAGCTTTATTGTTCCAGGCAATATATACAAAAGGTCTGCCCAGACCCTCAGAGGACTGATGTGATTCACCCACAAAGGGTCTACAATTTTCTCCTATGCGAGTGCAACATGTCTGGGTGAACCCTCTGTATGTGTTGTCTGGAACCATAAAGTTTAAATAACATTGAGGTGCTGTGCCAGGAGCATGGATGAGTGACGGGTCCCCTTTTTCCAGCAGCCTGTCCACTTTTGGAATTTTAGATACTCCTGGCCCTCCTTTGCATCTTCTGCTCCAATATCTACCAAATACTGACAGTTCTGGGGGGGGGACTGACCCTTTAAGTAAAACTACATGCAGATAGAAGTGTTAACCTCTTGTTCCCCAGAATGCTCTTCTGAATATGGCTGTTTTCATCACCGCTCAACTAATTTTCCAGCAGCTGTAAAAGTTGTCTGTCCTATGAGACTAAATGAAAAAACACTTTTTATTTTTTTTGTTAACCTTAATAAGATCTTGGCGGCGGTTTGCGCAGTAAATGGATACGCACTTGTCTCCACTCGCTGTGGTGAAGCTTGACATCCTGTCATGAAATTAGGTCATAAAATGGGTTTTAAAGGCAAGCTTTTTTTAAGTAATGTGTGCTTGGACGCCGTCTTCCAACCTGACCAGCCTTGTGCTGAAAATATATTTTCAAGGTGCGGGATTATTTTTGTGGAAACTGACTGGAAGCGGATGGATGAGGGGCGCGTGCTGGTGGTTTTATGGTCAAACCTCTAGGTTTTTTTTTTGTTTTTTGGTTTTTAACCCTTGGATTGCTTTTAACTTTGTAAGCTTTTGTTTATAGGGCTGTAAAGCAGCTGTTGTACATCATGATATAGATTATATCATCTTGCCATTAAAAGCAATTGCTGCATTTTGTATTGCAGGGCTGACCTCCGGCCTTCCTTGCAGTCTTGTACCGACTCCCCTCCTGGACTGAAATGGCTTCTTCTGATTTCACTGCACACCGTGAGCTTCTCACAATGTGCATTAGAAGCTGCAGCAAGTCAGTCAGAGCCCCGCCTCATTTCCTGGCTGGAGGACATCCCACATCATCTAGGGCAGGGGTAGGTAACCTCGGCCCTCCAGCTGTTTGTTGAAACTACAAGCCCCATGAGACATTGCAAGACCCTGACAATCATGGGGATGACTCCTAGAGGCAGAGGCATGATGGGATTTGTAGTTTCACCACAGCTGGAGGGCGGAGGTTGCTTACCCCTGATCTAGGGCATGGGTATTCAGCCTGTGGCCTGCCAAGTGTTGCAGAACTACAAGTCCCATGAGGCATTACAAGCCACTGACAGTTACTAGCATGGCTCACATTCATTCACATACTAGGGCCAGTATAGACAGGAGCCAATTAACCTATCAACATGTCTATGGAGTGTGGGAGGAAACCGGAGTACCCGGAGGAAACCCACACAGGGAGAGCATGCAGACTACAGGCATCTAGTTCTGTGGTTGGGATTTTAACCAAAGACCCTAGTGCTGCTAGGCAGAAGTGCTATCCACTTGGTTACCATTATCAGAAATCTCCCAATCGCATGCAGCGACCAGCAGGTTTCTGTTAGCCGCTGGTAACTATCCCAGGAGTCTGCAGGGCGGGGGCTCTCTGCACAGCTCTATTGGCACTATTGCACGCAAATGGTCCCACCTCTGAGAGGCTGCATATTGCATTGCATAGAGGTTAATTAAAAATGTAATTGGCAAGATTTTGGACAGACCTAGGTTGCGAGGTTTGGACGGACCTAGGTTTGCGAGGTTTGGACGGACCTAGGTTTGCGAGGTTTGGACAGACCTAGGTTTGCGAGGTTTGGACAGACCTGGGTTTGCGAGGTTTGGACAGACCTGGGTTTGCGAGGTTTGGACAGACCTGGGTTTGCGAGGTTTGGACAGACCTGGGTTTGCGAGGTTTGGACAGACCTAGGTTTGCGAGGTTTGGACAGACCTAGGTTTGCGAGGTTTGGACAGACATAGGTTCCTTCATTTCAACTGCCTTGGGTGTACCGAATATATTTTGAACCCCAAGAATTAACTATTGGATATATTTGGGGACCTAACGCTCTCCTCCCATGATTAGAGATGGCTATGTATACTGTTTTTTTTATGACAGAAAAATAACATCTGTTATCCTGAAAGGGATAAACATCACCTACTCTGACGCATTGGTTGAAACTTGTTAATGACGCCCTACCTTTATATAAACTTACCTTTGCACTTTGGAAGAAACCAAAAGTGTTCTATAAAATTTGGGGCAAGTGGATTACTAGTCCTTTGAATTTGGCTACTATACAGTCATAATAACTCTATACTTGACACTGTTCTGCGCTTTGTTCTGACTAATATTGTGTTTGCTGTTGTTTGGTACCATTGCTACAAACAACATGACACAGATGAGATGTTCTAGTACTGACAATTTTTTTTTGTTTGTACAAAAAAAATTCAATTTTTTTTATTTATTTTTTATTCTTTTACACTTTTTGAACTCAAAATTCAATAAATATATCTTAAAAAAGAGGAACTGGCATGTTAACGAGGGAAAAGAGGAAGCAGGCAAGGTAAAATTCAGTTTTTAAGCCAATTGTTTTCATTCAGTTTGGGTGGAGTATGGAAGAAATAAGATAGTATTGGGGTTTATATTGCGGTCTTTGTCCGGGAGATTCTCTGTCCTACTGGGAATGGTGCAGGATGCTTATGAATGGTGAAGATATTAAGAGCTATTGTTAGCAAATTGATGTGTTTGGTACAATAAAGGCCATTGCTTTGAAACTATTGATGCTATTAAAGAAATAATTGAATAGGTAAACCGAACATTTCACATTCCTGATATGTGGCTGCTGTACCATGTACTGTATGAGAACACATCCTGTTCTTTGTATTGCTTGCTTTGTGTGAAATACCTGGTGAACCTGCCAGTGCGTCTGCTTTTCTTTTGCGAACTGAGCATGCTAGGCGCATCCTTCACAGCATGGTCAGTTTTCTGGCTGGGAGCATAGTCTACCTGTCCTACAATGGCCTCCAAGATTTGTGCTGACACACCCCCCTGCACAGCTCTTCACTGGGAAGATCAGTGTGTTGCTGTTTCTCTGCCTCTTGCTGATATGCTGGATCTAGTGGTGGCTCGGGTAAGTATGGGGGGGGGGGGGGGCGATACAGGTACTGAAACATTTTTTTACCATAATGCATTAAATGCATTAAGGTTAAAAAATGTTTGAGCTTTAAATATAAATGTAATATATTTTATCAAAATTTTGGTGGTTGATCTTTGTCTTGTTACATTATGGCATTGTCTGACTTTGTCCGGGTGTGTTCGCTTTATGAATTGAGCCAATTGCGTCGCACAATGTTTTCAGGACATGCAGCAGATCTGAGCATTGCTTATAAAAATCAGCCACATTTATTTAAACCCAGGGGTCAAGTCCTGGGAAAAAAAGTGTGGGAACTCCCACCCAAGATCCATTCCCCCACCAAAAAAAAAAAAAAGGTACGCTCATATGCATATATACTTTACAGAAAATACAGTACAACATTTATTGTAAAGTGCCAGTTTACAAAAACAAAATAACGTGTCAAACAAAACAATCAACACAATGGGTGATGATCTTTCCCTCGCAGGGAATTTCTACCACAAATACACCCTGTTCCAAATTCTGTTACACAGCCCATTAGAAAATATCCCACAAACAGGAATAAGTATTGGCAGAGTATTGAAGAGTATTGGCAGGGTATTGAAGAGTATTGGCAGGGTATTGAAGAGTATTGGCAGGGTATTGCAGAGTATTGGCAGGGTATTGCAGAGTATTGGCAGGGTATTGCAGAGTATTGGCAGGGTATTGCAGAGTATTGGCAGGGTATTGCAGAGTATTGGCAGGGTATTGCAGAGTATTGGCAGGGTATTGCAGAGTATTGGCAGGGTATTGCAGAGTATTGGCAGGGTATTGCAGAGTATTGGCAGGGTATGTATTGAAGAGTATTGGCAGGGTATGTATTGAAGAGTATTGGCAGAGTATTGGCAGAGTATTGGCAGAGTATTGGCAGAGTATTGGCAGAGTATTGGCAGAGTATTGGCAGAGTATTGGCAGAGTATTGGCAGAGTATTGGCAGAGTATTGCAGAGTATTGGCAGAGTATTGGCAGGGTATGTATTGGCAGAGTATTGATAGGGTATTGCAGAGTATTGATAGGGTATTGCAGAGTATTCGCAGAGTATTGGCAGGGTATTGCAGAGTATTGATAGGGTATTGCAGAGTATTGATAGGGTATTGCAGAGTATTGGCAGGGTATTGCAGAGTATTGGCAGGGTATTGCAGAGTATTGGCAGGGTATTGCAGAGTATTGGCAGGGTATTGCAGAGTATTGGCAGGGTATGTATTGAAGAGTATTGGCAGGGTATGTATTGAAGAGTATTGGCAGAGTATTGGCAGAGTATTGCAGAGTATTGCAGAGTATTGCAGAGTATTGCAGAGTATTGCAGAGTATTGCAGAGTATTGCAGAGTATTGGCAGAGTATTGCAGAGTATTGGCAGAGTATTGGCAGAGTATTGGCAGAGTATTGGCAGAGTATTGGCAGAGTATTGGCAGAGTATTGGCAGAGTATTGGCAGAGTATTGGCAGAGTATTGGCAGAGTATTGGCAGAGTATTGCAGAGTATTGGCAGGGTATTGCAGAGTATTGGCAGGGTATGTATTGGCAGAGTATTGATAGGGTATTGCAGAGTATTGATAGGGTATTGGCAGGGTATTGATAGGGTATTGGCAGGGTATTCGCAGAGTATTGGCAGGGTATTCGCAGAGTATTGGCAGGGTATTGCAGAGTATTGATAGGGTATTGCAGAGTATTGATACTGATAGGGTATTGATGAGTATTGATGAGTATTGGCAGGATATTGCAGAGTATTGGCAGGGTATTGCAGAGTATTGATGAGTATTGGCAGGGTATTGCAGAGTATTGATGAGTATTGGCAGGGTATTGCAGAGTGCAACTTACACACTAGTGACTAACCTGGTAGAGAAGGAGAAGTAAACTGGAAAAGTGCAGCGTGTGGCCCCAGGAGGCCAGGACTGACTGGCACTGGGTAGAGGGGAGCAGGGGGGGGGGGACAGTCCGGAACTCCGGATCCAAGCAGGCGCGCAGCGTGTGTCAGCCTGCCCACTGACTCGCGCCAGTGCGTGCCCACGTGCACGGCCGAAGTCATGTGACCGGTTGCTAAATGCGGAGCGGCCCCTGCCTAGCAACCAGTCACTCGGCGGCTGAGGTGCGGCGGCGAACTACGCGCTGCATAGCCTCAGCCCTCAGGCAGCTAATGGGAACGGCGTTCCCGCTGTGGGAATAGTACGGGAACGCCGTTCCCATGCGTTCCCGCAGGACTCGAGCCCTGTTTAAACCAGTCAGTACTTCCATGTCGTCCCCCCTCCGTATGTCTTTATGCAGCCTCGTCACTGTGATCAGCTCGCTGAGGTTCAGGCATGAAAGGGTTACTTTCTGCTACAGACTTAGGGGGGAAAAAAAATCTTTTGACACCATTCCCAAATACATTCTCAGACACAGCCGCAGCCAGATCGCCTGAACAATCTCTTTATAGGCGCTTTGGCAGCCAGCGTGAAATTCATAGAAAGACCCGGTCTGCCAGGAGTGCTGTAATGAATTGCCATAAATGGTTAACAAATTGATCCCGACCGCACTTCACTTAGCATTTTTTAAAAGGCAGAATTAATTGCCTTCCTTGGAGGCGGTTTTATCCTTCGTGTTAATCTGACAATTACTTGTATGATGCCAAATATGTTGTCTTTGACTCTAAAGATTTTTGCAGCTTTGGGCTAATTTTTATTGTAGTTGCTAATGTTTAAAGTTTTGGTGACCGCTTTGGGCATTAACCTGCCACCACCCTTTTCCGAAGTCACCCACAGTCTGCACATCAAACCCCACTACCACCTCCTCCTTTGATGACCTTCTATGGACCACACATCAGACCCCACCATCACCTCCTCTCCTGATGACCTCTATGGACCACACATCAGACCCCACCATCACCTCCTCTCCTGATGACCTCTATAGACCA
This sequence comes from Lithobates pipiens, assembly GCF_037356315.1. Classification (NCBI taxonomy): domain Eukaryota; kingdom Metazoa; phylum Chordata; class Amphibia; order Anura; family Ranidae; genus Lithobates; species Lithobates pipiens. The sequence continues at coordinate 14,817,717 of NW_027507825.1, forward strand.
CACATCAGACCCCACCACCACCTCCTCCCCTTATGACCTGTTGGGTACCTGGGTGGTGAGCCTGACTTGATGGAAGGAGACCTCTCTTACGGCTCTGGTTCAGGTTCCACTGGAGTGAGAACAGTGGTACGAGAGCGCAGCGGAGTAGGAGTGTCTGGCCGGATGCAGCAGCAGATGCAGGCGAAGCGAAGAACCTTCAGATGCAGGGACCACAGGAGCTGGAGGAGCAGGAGATGGCTTGGCAGAGCTGGCAGTGGCGGCAAGGCTGGCAACCTGATGAACCTGGAAGGCTGCAGCGGATTCTGGAAAGCCTCAGAACGGGATATAGGCAAGACAGGTCAGGCAGGCAGGAACCAGCAGACAGGTGGCAGATAGTGCAACGTCAAAAACAGGCAGAGGTTCAGCAGCAGTAATCAGTCCGAGACAGGGTCAGGCAAGCCGGGGTCGGGGCAGGAGAGAGCAGCGTAGTCACAGGAGCCGGGTCAAATAACTGGCAGAAAACAGGGTGCTTCAGGTACTAGCTGCAGACAAACAGCACAGAGCATCTGCAGCTGTACCTTTAAAAAGGGCCACTGGCGACAGTCGCGTTAGCGCGCACGGCGGCGCGCACCCGCGTCGAAGCCCAGGCTGACTAGCGGCGCGAGTGAGCATGCGCGAACGGCGGTCCCCTGACATGACCTCTACAGACCCCCACATCAGACCCCACGATCTTCTCTCGATGACCTCTACAGACCCCATCTCCGTCTCCTCCCCTGATGACCTTTGCAGACCACACAGATCAGACCCCGTCACCACCTCCTCCTCCCCTCCTGATGACCTTTACAGACCCCACATCACCCCACCACCTCCTTCAAAAAAGACACCCGCAGTCCACTCATCACATTTTACCAACCACCATCTTCTGTGGTAACACCCACAGTCCACACATCACAATTCCCCAAACACCACCTTCTATGGTGACGTCCACAATCATAAACCACCACTTTCTTTATTGTACATCATGGACACAGCGCAGCCGTGGGGGGGGGGGGGGGGGCTGGTGTGTGAACTGCAAATGTAAGAAGGGGGTGGTGGTATCTGATGTTTGGACTGAGGGAATTATCAGAGAAAGAGGTGGCAGTGGGGTCTTATGTGCGGTATGCAAGTGTTATGCATAAAGGTGCTGGGGGGGGAAAGCTGATGTGCGACAAGTGTCATCGGGGAAGGAAATAATGGCAGGGCCTGATGTGCACATCTGCAGGTGTCATTACAAGAGGAGGTGGTGGGGCGATCTGTTATGCATATCTCCAGGAAGAAAATAGGGGTGAGCACTGATGTGCAGAACTGAGGGTGTCATCAGAGGAGTTTGTGGCGGAACCTGTTGTGCAGACCTGGATGTGTGATGAGGAATGGAGGTATTTCCGGGGGTCTGTTGTGGGGATCTGCCTGTGTCACCAAGAAAAGTGATGTACAGACTGTGAGTGTCACCAGAGAAGGTGGTGGTTAGTGAGTTGTGATGTGTGGACTGCAGGTGTCACCAGGGAAATTAGGATTTTTTTTTCTACATCATCCCTGTAAAATCCTTTTCTTGGAGTACATCACGGGACACAGAGCAGCCATAATAACTAACTGGATTATATGCCATCTACAGGTGAATGGACGCTGGTAAATCAATCAAACAAGAAGTCCTCCCTTATATAACCCCTCCTACACAGAAAGTACCTCAGTTTTTTTCACCAGTGTCTGTTAGGTGGATGGTCACTGATGTTACATGTGCTCTTGGAGCATACCTTGAAGTCTGGACGGTTCTATTAAGAATCATGGACTTCAATCGGATCCATTTCGAAAAAGCTATTAGCCAAAATGGATGGTACCCGAGCCTCATTGGAAGGAGAGAAGAGGTTTTGCCTGTAATGTAGCCTTATGAACCCTGCGCAATTGAACCCTGTGCAGTGTTTCTTCTGACCAAGGTGCTTTCCAGCAGGGTGCTATACAGGTCCAGGGGAGTGGACCCCAGACTAAGGGAGACCCAGTCTCTGAAGGTCTTTTATGACAAAGCTCGCCATGATGGGTGAAATGTGCTGTTTAAACATGCTGAGTACTTTTTAATTGTGTGAGCTGCTGTTTCTCCTCCAGGCACTAGAAGGTGCAGGTTTGCTCAGTATGGCCTATTTTCCACTCGAGCCCCGCACCCCCCTCTGCCCCGAAATGCAGCCCTCTCCCCCCTGCAGAGGCTGGACTGAAGACGGGCATGGGGCCAAGTGCAGTTAAGCAGGTGCATGCTTGCAAACTAACTAAAACGCACGGTGGCTGAAACACGCAGTTGCTAAAGATGCATGTTTTTACATATTCACATAAATATACATGGTTTTACATGTTTGCACGAAGATACATGGTTGCACAAAGATGTATGGTTACACAGAAATAAATTTTTATTCATGTTTGCATAAATATACATGTTTATACATGATTGCATAAAGATGCATGGTTTCATAAAGATGCATGGTGGCATAAAGATGCATGTTTGCATAGATACATGTTGCGTAATATAAGTTGCATAAACGCATGCTTGCTTATTGTGTAAATGCATGTTTCCAGGGGCATGTATTGCATAAGTGCGTGTTTTCCCTTATTGGCATAGTTGCATAAGCACATGCTTCCATAAACACATGCTTCCATAAACGCATATTGCTTAAACGCATACTGTCATGTTTGCATTTGTACTACATATGCGTATGCTTATTTACATGGAACTGCATACATATGTGCTTATTTACATTAAGCTGTATACATGTGTGGTTATTTTCCTGGGACCGCATATGTGTTTGCCTGGGTTTACATGCATATGTGCTTGGTTGCCTGGGACTACATGCATATGTGCTTGGTTGCCTGGGACTACATGCATATGTGCTTGGTTGCCTGGGACTACATGCATATGGGCTTGGTTGCCTGGGACTACATGCATATGGGCTTGGTTGCCTGGGACTATGTGCATATGTGCTTGTTTGCCTGGGATTACATACATATGTGCTTATTTGCCTTCACCTGCATACATAAATGCATTAATGCCAAGAATACTTGTATACCTGCATTTTTGCATACTTGGGTACCTACGTAACGAGATGCATAAGGGGTTGCATAGCAGTAAACCAACATTGTTTTTAGTCCTGCATCCTTGGAGGACTGTGTATTAGGTGGGCTAATATAGTTGCTACGTCATTTACCTGTTATACCACTTAAAGCGGGAGTCCGCCGGGAGTTCCGCCGTTTTTTTTTTTTTTTTTTTAAAGCCAGCAGCTACAAATACTGCAGCTGCTGACTTTTAAAATAAGGACACTTACCTGCCCAGCGCGCCCGCGATGATCGGCACCCGAAGCCGATCTCTCGATCGTCTCTTGGGTGCTGCTGCCGCCATCTTGGGTATGGGAATCAGGAAGTGGAGCCTTTCGGCTTCGTTTCCCGGTTCCCTACTGCGCATACGCGAGTCGCGCTGCGCAATAAGGATGGTCCCCGCTGTCTCTGGGATCCGTGTGTTTCCCAGCAGGCAGCGGGGGACCTTCGGAAAGGGGCGTAGATTCTGCAGAATCTACGCCGGAAGTGGGTGCAGATACTCATTATTAAAATAAAAACCCTCAATTGGTAGCGGTCCCAAAACCAAATGGGGACATAAGGTCTAGCTTAGAGCTTAAGCCGCTGGACATCCTTCTGTTTCAGATAGGCTCTTTCCATTTAGTGTTGACCTCTGCCAGAGGTAGATTTCAGGGTCCATAGTCATCAATGACGCATATCTTCATGTGCCATTTTTTCCAGGCTCATCAAGGTTTTTTTTTTTTTTTTTTTTTGTGACTCTGCTCTTCAGGCTGGCCACAGCAACGAGGAGTTCACAAAGCTCCCAGCCCAGTACTGGACTTGCTTAAAACGCAGATGTGCCAATCTCTGTATACCTCAATAATCAGTCTGTTCCAGATTTTCCTTTGATTCATTTTTGCAGGAGGAAGTTGTATCTAGGTCAAGGCACGTTCCCTACATACAGTCCTACTCCTGGTCTTTGGTAGAAATCCGTTCTCTCTGTTTGGAACATGAAGTTCCAGGCATTGGATTGCCAGAGGGCTCTGTTCCCGGGGTGTTGTAGAGCTAAGATTGCTATTTGATGGTTCGAATTTTGGAGAAGGGATGGGAAAGATAACCACTGATGCCAGCTTCTGCAGTTGGTTTGAAGGTGGCATCGGGATTTTTGGCCAGTACGCCTTGCTCTGGATGTTGGGACAAACCAGTTGTAGGTGTAATCCGGAAATGCCTCTGCAGGCATATATATCAACCACCAGTAGTCATGCGACTCAGGAAGGTGAACCAGATTCTAAGACAGTACAACAAGTGCTGTTTCTATCACTAGTACATCAGGTATAGAATAATGGCAGGGGGATCTACTAGATTCCAAGTTCCACAACAAGGGGGGAACAGGTTGTGTCTGGGATGAAAGTTCCACCGGCAATAGGTGCAGATGCACTGGTAACACCTTAGGGACCAGTTCTCCCTTATTTGATGCTTTTCCTCTGTTTCAACTTCTCCCATATCTTTTGTGAAGAATCCGGGAGGTGATAACACTGATAATAGTGTTAGCCGAATTAGCCCAGGAGGACTTGGTATGCTGACATAGCGAAGCTTGTTGGAGTCGCTCCTTAAACACTCCCAGTCCAGTGGGACCTAATGGTCTTGAGTCCTGTATCTCAGCACTGTTGAGCACTGGAAGCTGGTTCCAGGGAACCTCAATTACAGGACTTGGAAATATTTTTTTCCTGGGGGAGGTGACATCCATAGGAATATGAGTGGGAATTTTTCTTTTCTTTCTCCAATCAGTAGGAGAAAGGAGATTGCCCTTAAGTACCATTAAGGGTTTGAGTTCATCCCTATCCATGTTTTCCAGAGGCCATTTTTTCTCACTCCTAGAGTCATACTTCATACAGCGCATAGCATAGATAGTTCCACATGTCAGGCCACTCTTGTGTCCTTGGGACTGGGATTCGCTCTTGGCTGTCTTTGCAAAGGCCATTTTTTTAACCAATTGGGAGACTGTTAGTCCCTTATCTCGGAAGATGGCTTCTTTGGTTGCTATCACTTCACTAAATGGAGTGTTAGAGCTGGTGGCTCTTTCATGCAAGGAGCCGTTGTTGGTCGCATATCATAAGGTGATGTTGCGTCCTAATCCATCTCTATTGCCTAGAGTTGGTATTTTCATTTGAATCAGGTCTTGCTTTTTTATTTTTTTCTTCTAATCCACAGTCGGCAGGAGAAAGTTCGCTACCTGCTCTAGAGGTAATTCAGATGCTCAGGGTCTACTTGAATTGTCGGCACAGGTCAGGAATCCTGATTTGTGCAGCCAGAAGATCCCAGGAAGGGAAGGTGGCATCCAGATCGAATGTTTAGCAGTGGATCTGCCATTTTACCAAGGATGCTTATGGTTTAAAGGGCAAAATCCCTTTTTTCTTTCTTGGAAGAGAATTCACTACCAGGTGTGTGGGAGTATCTTGGGCCATCAGCCGTCAGTGTGCAAGACCGCTATTTAGTCTTTAGTTTACACAGCCACTGGGTTTTTACGAAGTGGACATCAAGAACATGGAGGAGACTGCCTTGGTCTCAGCATATTACAAACAGTAATGTCTGAAGATGTCGGCTCAGATGCAGAAGATTGACATTCTGTTTGTATTGCCAGAAGGACCCGAGACGGGACAGGCAGCATCTAAGTCGACTATTTCCCAATGGATTTGTGGTTGTTCAGGCGTATGTTTTAAGGGGTAAGACCCCGCCTTTTCCTGGAAGGACACACTCTACTAGAAGAGTGAGTGCTTCATGGGTAGTTCATCATCAAGAATCGATGGCTTCGATTTTGCAAGGCTGCCACTTGGTCTTTGGTGCATACATTCACTTTCACTAGGTTTTATCAAGTGAATGTTAGGACTCAGGAGGTTGTTGTATTTGAACACAGTGTATTGCAGGCAGCAATATAGATCCTGTTCTGATGATGTTTCTTTGGTCATAATGGGTTCCCTTCCCTCAAAAGCATTGCTTGGGGACATCCCAGTTAGTTATTATGGGTGCTCTGTGTCCCGTGATGTACGATAAAGAAATTAGGATTTTTTTTTCTACAGCTTACTTGTAAAATCCTTTTCTTGGAATACATCACGGGACACAGAGACCCCTCTTGTCTGGGAAGTTTATTGCTTGCTACAAAACTGACCAAGATACAAGGTACTTCCTGTGTAGGAGGGGTTATATAGGGGAAGACTTTTTGTTTGCTTTACAAGTGTCCATTCACCAGTAGGTGGCGTATAACCCAATTATTATGGCTGCTCTGTGTCCCGTGATGTACTCAAAGAAAGGGATTTTACAGGTAAGCTGTAGGGAAAAAAAATCCTCATTTGCCTGTTGACACCTTCAGTCTGCACATCACAACTCACCAACCACCTTATCTGGTGACACCTGCAGTCCACACATCACAACTCACTAACCACCACCTTCTCTGGTGACACTCACAGTCTGCACATCACCTTTCCTGGTGACACAGACAGATCTCCACAACAGACCCCCGGCAATACCTCCATTCCTCATCACACATCCAGGTCTGCGCAACAGACTCCACCACCAACTCCTCTGACGACACCCTCAGTTCTGCACATCAGCGCTCACCACTATCTTCTTCCTGGAGATATGCATATCAGATTGCCCCACCACCTCCTCTTGTGATGGCAGATGTGCACATCAGGCCCTGCCATTATTGGCAGGGCCTGATGACACTTGTAGCATGCACATCAGCTCCCCCCCCAGTACCTTTACTTGTAACACTTGCATACCGCACGTAAGACCTCACTTCAACCTCTTTCTCTAACTCCCTCAGTCCAAACATGAGATACCGCCACCCCCTTCTTACACTTGCAGTTCACACACCAGCCCAAACACCCCCCACTACCTCCACCCCCGATTACATCCACATTCCACACATTAGACATTGCCAATACCTTCTTCCTTGATTCTCTGGGGGGATCAGTCCCTGATACCCATGGACTGATACCCATGGTCTGCATATCACCCCCCCCCCCACTAACTCCTTCCATGATTATACCTGCAGTCTACACATTGGACAAAAAAACCCTGGGAATCCATCTCTCCTTCGCTGAGGAGCTTACATTGGCTAACCGTAAAAAATCGGATCACGTTCAAGACCCTTTGCCTCACCCACAAATGCGTGCATAGAGAAGCTCCGCAATACCTAATGGAGAAAAAAAAATCATTACACACCAAACCGCAGTCTTCGATCAGCCAACAAAAACCTCCTCCTCGTGCCCAAAGCCCGGTATAAATCCAAGGGGGATCGGAGATTCGCTGTCCAAGGGCCTCGGCTATGGAATGCTCTACCAATCAACATCCGCCTGGAAGAAAATCACCTGGCTTTTAGGAAAAAACTCAAGACCTTCCTCTTTTAGCAGATGATCAAAGTTCGCCACAGCGCCTAGAGGCGATTCAGTTCGCATTGTGCGCTATACAAGTATTTCATTCATTCATTCATTCATTCATTGGACCCGGCTACTACCACCTTCCCTGATAACACTTATGGTCAGCACATCAGACCCCCCCTTTGAACCTCCTTCCCTAATTGCACTTCCAGACCACACGTTAGACCCTTACACCACCTTATCCGCCAACACCCGCAGTCCGCACATGTCACCTGGTAGCAGGAGTTTTCTTCGGCTCCCAGCAGCTGAACAGAGCAGCCTGGGAGTGAAAGGAAGGAAAATCAGGGCCAAGGCACATGTTGCTTGGCCCTGTATATGCAAAACATTGGTTCACTTGAAGTTCAGAATAGACACAGCTCTGTATAAGAAAAATGTCTTTATAGAGCAGGGGTCTCCAAACTTTCTAAGGAAAGGGCCAGTTTACTGTCCTTCATTCTTTAGGGGGGCCAGACTGGTTAATGAGATTTGGATAGCCCTGGGTTTCTTTATGGGGAACTGGTGCAGAACTGTCTGGGTGGGCACTGACCGGAGTCACCTGGACTTGTCTAGGTGACTAGTTGTTAATTAGCTTACTTTTGAATATGTGACTGTTGGGTGCTAGCTGTTGAACAGCTTACTGTTAGCTGTTCATTAGATGTACTGATATTACTGTTTAAAGATTGCATTGTTTAGGATAGTGTGATGAAGCTCTTATCGGTTGTGGTATAAATTCTGGGTAAGTTTTCAATAAAGAGTTCTAGTTCACATTTAAGCTAGTGTTGTCTAGTTCTTGGATGCAATGCTCAGCTATAATTCTTGATTCCAGTGGAAGAAGCTGTATCTTTGCGGAGACACACAGGGTGAGTGCCTGGTAGTTTGTCACAATTTACATTGTCTCCTTTGTGTTGACTGTTTATGTGTATCAGCTTATGATATCTGGAAAATGTGACCGTCATGTCGCACCTAATACATGTAGCGTGGTCCCAGGTCCCCTGAGACCTAATGGTGACCTCCAGAGTAAGAGCCGGTTCACACCGGGCGACTCGGATCCGACTTCAAGTCGCCCCAAGTCACCTCAGGTCGCACAACATGCAGAAATCAATGTAAGTGAATGAGAGCCGTCTTAATGCACACTACTGAAGTTGCTCCGACTTCAGAAAAGGTTCCTGTACTACTTCAATCCGACTTGTAGGCGACTGGTACCCATTGATTTCAATGGAGGTCGCCTACAAGTCGGATCTCCGTCTATACGGAGGCGACTCTCAGAGAATTATCAGCTCTCAAAAGGAGTTCCCCCCTGAGAGCTAGGCCTGGGGCAACTTAAAATAGTGTTGTAAGTCTGTCCAAGTCGCGTCCAAGTTGCCTCCGAAAGTCGTGTTGCCCCTGTGTGAACCGAGCCTTAGGGATGGCTGACATCCTTCTGTGTAGAATGGGTTACAAGGCATTAAGGGTGTAATTCAAGATTAAATGATGGGCGCCAGACACTTTTTTGAATGCAAAGAGATTTATTGTCTCTTGAACAGAACTGTGGGAGAGAGGGTTAGGGCCAGGACACCCTTAAGGAGATGCAATAATAATTGTCAGACTTCAAGACTTCTCTAGGACTCCAGCCAGACACCACTTCTGTATAGGTAGGACCGCTGTCTCCTATGGCAACAATCTTGTAGAAGTTACTAACGGTATTTGTATTCAACTATTGGCAATACAAACAGTTCTCGGCTTACTCCAGAGTCACTCACTGTGTATCTTCACTAAATGAGCTCCCAGTCTTTCATTAAATTTCATATCGATTAGCCACTGAATCCCCTGAGCTCTTCCACTTCTTCTAGCACCCAGTATCTTCCTCAAGCATCACCCCCATTTCCCTGCTGGGTCCCTGGCTTGGCACCCACTGATGCTCCTCGAGCGTCACCTCTGCTGTCCTGCTGGGTCCCTGACTTGGCACTTGCTGAAGTTTTCCCACTTCACCGTCCCCGGCTGGGGAGAAGACTGCTCCGGTACTTGCTTCAGCTTACTCACAATGGTTTTCTCTGGTAATAAGGTGGATGGTTCCTTAGTGGGGAGAGCTTCCCCTTCTACCTCCGACCACAGCTGGTTCCCTGGCCAGCTGAACCTCTACAAGCCAGTAGTCCCAACCCTACGCTGCTTCTCCTGCTCATGGATAGACCTCAGGCAGCTGTGAAGACAGGTGTTTCAGGATAGGCCTATGCTTCCAGACTAGCAGCCCAGGGCAGCATAACGCACGTCCACCCAGACAGCCATCCAGATGGCACAGAACCCCGCTCACCTGACTTCACCCCAAATAAATGCGTTCTCCCAGCAGGCCAAGGGTCCAAATAAAATCCCAGCCCATTGGCTGAGACACACCATCCATTGATGTCTGAGCCTGCAAAGCCCCGGTCTAATCTAATGTCACTAGCATAGTGCCACCCAGTGACAGAAGAGAAAGGGTGCAACAAGTTCAGATTTAGAGAGGAGTTAATGGATCTCCTAACAATTGACCAAGGCAACTATCGCCTGGCAACTAAATTTGATAGCAACCCTGCCCAAACATCAGGTTGCTACATACATGTGCACAGGAAGGGCTGCCTGGTGAAGGGTGCCAGTCATATGACACATCATACCTATCTTCGTACAATGGCTGCCCTGTTAGAGCAGCAGGGTTGTCCAGTAGCCAATCAGAATTACTTTTTTTTTTAGCTGCTCATTGTCAACAGACTCCTGAGAGTCGATTGGTTGAGGCAGGTTCCCAATCCGCGATTTGTTTAGCAGGTAAATTATACTAAACAATAGCAGGGATGTGAAATCCCAATTCCCCCCATTTTACCCTTCACCAGAGATTGTTGTTGGCACATTACGGCTCGCCATCATCTTTCCTCCAGTTTTCATAAATCATCCCGCTTGTTTATGATTCGTCTCAGCTGTTTCTCCAGTGGATTGGTGGTGGAATCGGCGTTACCCCTCACATGCCGCCTGGATCCAGACATTGACATATATGGACTTATTGTATATCATTCCTTTTTTTTTTTTCTTTTTTTCTTTTTTGCTCAGAGAACTTCTCACGCCTTGATGCAGAATCCACTGGGGAATATTTAAGGTCATTTAGTAATCAGGCAAACATTCCATTTCTGTCAGGAAAAAAATAAAATCAAGATATAGTATGAAAACAATAGAGAACTCCTGGCCCTGTCTGCAGGAATGAAAATAACTCAGTCTTGGGATTTTCTTCTTGATAAACATGCGAATACGTACAGCCGGCATTGAACTGTCACACTTTTGTGGCTTGGATTACAGTATATGGCACAGATTTTCTTTGCATTCATACATATCTACTTTTTATTGGTGCTTTAACCACTAGAGATCCACGCTATAGCCAAATCACGGCTACAGGGCGGACCTCCTTTGCCGGGACTACGTCTATTGACCTGAGGGGGGCGCGCTCTGTGATCGGCAAGTCTACGAGACTCGCCTGATCACGGATCCGAGCAAGGGGTCAATCCCGACCCCTTACCACGTGATCAGCTGTCAGCCAATGACAGCTGATCATGTGATACAACGGAGCCGGTAATCGGCTATTTTTCCTCCTTGCGCTGACAGCGCGAGGAGAAAAAAAAAAGAGCCGATCACCAGCGGCCGTGATCGTGACATCAGTCCCGATCACGGCCAGCTTACCAGTGCCCACCTGCCCCTGCCAGTGCCACCTCCTGTAATTAAAAAGTGCCCCCCAGCAGTGCCCATAGTGCCACACATCAGTGCCACCCATCAGTGCCACCCATCAGTGCCCACAATCTGCCTCAACAACGGTGCTGCACCCCAGTGCCACATATCCGTGCCCATCAGTGTCATCTACCAGTGCCCATCAGTGCCGCTCAGCAGTGCCACCTATCAGTGGTACCTATTAGTGCCACCCATCCATGCCATCTTATCTGTGCCCATCTTTGCCCATCAGTGCCGCCTTATCTGTGCCTATCGGTGCCACTTTATCTGTGCCTATCGGTGCCACTTTATCTGTGCCTATCGGTGCCACCTTAACTATGCCCATCAGTGCCCACCAGTGCCGACTCATCAGTGCACTTCAATGAAGGAGAAAAATGACCTGTTTGCAAAATGTTATAACAAACTATTAAAGTGGTTGTAAACCCTTACAAACCACTTTGACCTACAGGTAAGCCTAGATTAAGGCTTACCTGTAGGTCCAAGAAATATCTCCTAAACCTATATGGTTTAGGAGATATTTGCCCGAAACGGGCACCGCTGTCTACGGCGCATGCGCCGTAGACAGCGGCGCGCAGGTGCACTGAGCGCGGCATTCTCAGGGACGGAGCTGCCGCGCGTGTCGGCTCCCGTGCGCATGCGCGGGAGTGACCCCCACCGAAAAGATGTATGTGGCAGACTACAGGGGACAGCGGTGACTTTGCTGGCTCCTGTGTCAGGTAAGTGACACCTAATGGGGTAGTATGCAATGCATAGTAATCCATTATGCTTTGCCTTTGCAGGGATTGAAAGAGGAAGTAAACTCACCAGGGTTTACTTCCTCTTTAAACATGATTTTATTTTATTTTATTTTTTTTGCATCTTTTTTTTTGTTTAGCAAAAAATAAAACTCCCAGCTGTAATTAAATACCACCAAAAGAAAGCTCTATTTGTGGGAAAAAAATGATAACAATGTCATTTGGGTACAGTGTTGTATGACCGCGCAATTGTCATTCAAAGTGCATCAGCGCTGAAAGCTGAAAATTGGTCTGGGCAGGAGGGGGGTTTAAGTGCCCAGTAAGCAAGTGGTTAAAATATAAATCTTTTTTTTTTTGTTTTTATTTTATTTTATTCCTGTTTTTATTTTATTTTTATTTTTTCTAGGTTGGGGTTGTCCTAACTTTTTTTTTTTTTTTTTAATGTAAATTCTATATTTCTATGACCCCCATTGGGCAGATTTTTAAAGCCAGCCCATACATGGGTCGAATCTCAGCAGGGACCGACCTAGATTTGATTCATCTATGGGCAGGCTGGTTGTACCCAAGCTGACCCATCAATCAACTTGTGTACATCCAGACGGTCAGATTTATTTTTTGATTTTTTTTTTTTTTTTTTTACAGTTGATTACGATGATTCTGTTCTGCCAGCTGGGATGGTGGAATCAAGTGATTTTCTTTTCTTTTTACCTCTGGAATGGGTGCTTACCCCCTTCCTGACTGGAGCACTTGTTTGGTGTTTCAGCACTGCGTCGCTTTAACTGACAATTGCGCGGTCCTGCGATATTGTACCCAAACAAAATTGACGTCTCCTTATATAGAGCTTTCTTTTGGTGGTATTTGATCACCTCTGCGTTTTTATTTTTTGTGCTATAAACAAAAAGAGTGACAATTTTGGCTTTTTGCTATAATATCCCCCAAAAATATATTAAATTTTTTTTATTTTTTTTATCAGTTTAGGCCGATATGTATTCTTCTACATATTTTTGTTAAAAAATTGCAATAAGCGTATATTGATTGGTTTGCGTAAAAGTTATAGCGCCTACAAAATAGAGGATAGATTTATGGCATTTTTATAAAAAAAAAAATGTATTAGTAATGGTGGAGATCTACAATTTTAATCATGACTGCGACGTTCTATCGGACACTTTTGGCGCTATTTTGGGACCATGTCCTGACCGAAAGTGAAGGGATATTTCTACAGTAGTAGCAGCACACCCTGCAGTAGTACATGACTCCCTCCTAGATCGTAAGCGGGGCCCACTGATTCCTCCTGTATTGAATTGTATTGTAATTGTACTGTCTGCCCTCATGTTGTAAAGCGCTGCACAAACTGTTGGCACTATATAAATTATTTATTATAGTAAATATGACAGAAGCTTTAACCCTATACTTATCTGCCTAATGGTTGGCTCAGCAGGAATTACACTGTTGGGATTTCAGTGCAGAAGAGGCATTGTGTTGTCAGCTAAAACAGGAAGTTAGGAGCTCACTGGATTTCTGACAGATCAGCAGGTTTTTTTTTTCTGCACTTGTAAATGTCTTTGCAAACCAAGATATCGCCTTGTAAAAGTAGCAGTGACATCATCAGTGTGCAGTACATAACCTGTGCAGAAAGCAGAGCTGTAGGAGGGACCCAGCAGGCTCTACCCACAACAAAACTACAGGAAGGGGCGGAGACAAGACCAGTCCCCCTGCACAAGGAGAGAGATCAGCAGTGAGCGGTCTTTATTACAGGAAGTCTCGCACTGGATTACTGCACAGATCCGGAAGAAAATACAAAACACACCTTGAATGTGTATAGCTAAACTGATTTTTTATTTTTTTTGGTACCCCAGTGACTGACTTACAGCTTTTCTGTCTCTTTCAGGAGATCTGAAGCAGGAGATGCTGGATGATGCTCAGAATAAGCTCATGAATCTGATCCATAGCACCGAGGGGAAGGTAGACAAGTAAGTGACTCCCGGCATTGTCAAAGACCTGTACTAATGTTCTACACAGAGACGTGGTCACCTTGCACATTCATGTCTGTATGAATGGATCCCTTTATAGAGGATACAGATCAATCCTTCCTTGTCTTTTAGGGCTTATACACTTGCTTCAAAATGTGGCAGTGTACACGCTTATCTAAAGCACTCTGAATGACAATCGAACCCCTGTCACTACATAAAATGGTCACCTTACAGTCCTGTTAACACGTTTGCTTCACTTGACGCTTTATTTGTGCTTCAAAGCATCTCCAAAGCCTCCATAGAAGTCTGGCAATGATTGCTTTCAGCACCTGCAGCTTTTGAGAGGCTTTTATTCAGTTAGCTTTGCTTTGGAGGTATTGCAGGTATGAGATATCCCAGCATGCACTGGGTAACCAACAAGGGAACTGAAAAGATATTGTCAGCCGTTACTCCCGGTTCATGTGTATATATTTTGGGAGTGTCTGGTGTGCAGCATGCAGCAGCAGGAAGGTGAGCGGGGTCCGGACTGGAGCAGAACAACTAGCAGAGGGCACATGTGGTGGACAACATAGGAATGCTATAGCAGAAGGTGAATGGGACTAAAGATAGGGGACTGAGCGGCAGAGGATCAGCTGGGGGACCAGTGCAGGAGAAACTAGCAATGTCTCACTTTGTGCTAAGTATTGGAACAATGTAGCCTGAGATGAGTGGGGACCAGAGAGACAGGAGGATCAGCAGAGCTGGGGGTTACTACGGAGTGGGAACAGCAGAGCTGGGGGTCACCACAGAGCGGGGATCAGCAGGGCTGGGGGTTACTACGGAGTGGGGATCAGCAGAGCTGGGGGTTACTACGGAGTGGGAACAGCAGAGCTGGGGGTCACCACAGAGCGGGGATCAGCAGGGCTGGGGGTTACTACAGAGTGGGAACAGCAGAGCTGGGGGTTACCACAGAGTGGGGATCAGCATGGCTGGGGGTTACTACGGAGTGGGAACAGCAGAGCTGGGGGTTACCACAGAGCGGGGATCAGCAGGGCTGGGGGTTACTACGGAGTGGGAACAGCAGAGCTGGGGGTTACCACAGAGCGGGGATCAGCATGGCTGGGGGTTACTACGCAGTGGGGGGTCAGCAGAGCTGGGGGTTACTATGCAGTGGGAGATCAGCAGAGCTGGGGATTACTACGCAGTGGGTGATCAGCAGAGCTGGGGGTTACTACACAGTGGGGGGGATCAGCAGAGCTGGGGTTACTATGGAGCGGGGATCAGCAGAGCTGGGGGTTATTACAGAGCGGGGTATCAGTATTTTCTGCCACCACGGCCTGCAGCTTCAGTTTACATCCCGCTGCGCTGCAGACTGCCACTAGAGGGAGCTACTGAGAAAACGGCCTAATGCATAAGTACTCCTATCTCATAACAGCTCCCTCTAGTGGCAGTGCAGCCTTCTGTATCACAGCATGATGTGGAGGTTGCAGGCCATGACTCCAGGAACATACAAATCGGATCAGATAACGTACAGAGCCCAGCTTCGATTTTTATATATATATATTTTTTTTTTTTGCAACCTGCAGAGACCATGGCCTCTTATATGCCTTCAAGGCTCTGTCTTTGGTCTACTGATAATTGCTTCGTACCTCAGAGATCAGGGGCTTCCATCTGAAGAGTTTTGGGCATTCTGTACTGCTACTTTTTTTTTGTTTTTTTCAAAGATTTATAAACTTAAAATAGGCTGCATGTATTCTATGTGATTCATCTCCCCATGAACTGCAGGGTCCCTAATCAGTTTATATTGTGTTACATTTCATACAACTCCAGGGAGGGTTTTTGTTTTTTTGTTGTTTTTTTATAGATGAGCCCTTTAAACCTCCTGCATGGATCTCTTCCTGTCCTCCAGCCTCTCGTATCTTGTTTGTGGTCTTCATTTCCATCCTGGGATCAGAGAAATGTAAAACGTCAAACATGTTGCTAGCCCGGGGCTGCCGGCGATTGATCCCACATGTGTGTTCTCGGCTTGTTGTAAACTGTCTGCAGAACCGAATCTTCCCAGTAAAGGAAAACAATAATTATTATTTCCTGGGGATCGTCTGCTACTCACTGTGTATAATGTGGAGGAGAAAGGCTTCCAGTAGAGATCAGTGAGGGGTTTTTTGGTAGTGTGTTGGGGTTAGTGAAAGTCAGTTGCTCTGGGTTACTGCACATTGATACATGTCTCGAAGATCGGCCGGCTCCCGTTCTCACTATTCCACATAGCTTGTTCCTTCAAGTGTATGTAAAGGCTGAAGATTTTTTACCTCCATGCATTCTATGAATGAAGGTAAAAAAAAACACCTCTGTGCAGCAGCCCCCCTAATACTTACCTGAGCCCCATCTCCATCCAACGAAGACCCTTGACCCTGTATGTCTCCCCTGTGCTCCACTGAATGTGATGCACATTGCACTGCATTACATTCTTTCCTGGCTTTGATCGCCGAAGAAACTTATAACGGGGGCCCGGAAGTGACATCACACGTCACTTCCCGGGTCAGCAACAAGCGGGGGAGAGCAGACGTGTGTCCCCTCTCCTCCCTCCCCTCTACCCAGCTGCACCTGCTATGCCGGTCCTGGGCCTGCTGATGGGCAAGCGGAGCCCATGACACAAAGCAGGGTGTGCAGCGCCAGGGCGCAATTTCTTGTTGCCATGGTGACCAGGCGCCTGGGGTTTATCTAGCCCTGTTATATAGAGTCTACAAACTTTAATATATATATATGTGGAAATCGCTATGTACTGATGGCCTGTCCCATTTCTTGAGGACTGGGCAGCACAGTGGTGTAGAGGTTAGCACTCTCACCTAGCAGTAAGAAGGTCGCTGGTTCAGATCCCAACCATGACACTACCTGCCTGGAGTTTGCATGTTCTCCCTGTGCCTGTGTGGGTTTCCTCCGGGTACTCCAGTTTCCTCCCACAATCCAAAGACATGCAGGTAGGCTAATTGGCTTCGGGATTCTGTCCAAAATTGGCCCTAGTATATGAATGGGGACCTTGGATTCCTTGAGGATAGGGACCGATGTGGGTGTAGCAATGTACAGGGAAAGGGACAATTGTAGACACTCACTCAGGTTGAACTGGATGGACTGGTGTCTTTATTCAACCTTACTAACTATGAAACTATGAAAATGTGAGGACAGTACAAATCTCCCTAAATGAGCCCTTTTTGGAAAGTAGACTGAGGTATGTAGTAAGAGCCATGGCGAGTTTTTTGGGGGGTTTTCTTGTTATGTTTTTTAAGTCGTTTTTTAATCAAAATTTTGGGAAAAATCAAGGAATATAATAAATTATATAATTTCAAGGAATATAATATTATTTAATCAAGGAATATAATAAATTAGACTTGAGATAGATATATATATATATATACATACATACATACATGCATGCATACATACATACATACATACATACATACATACATATATATATATATATATAGAGATCTATGTTTTTTTCTTACTCAACAGTGCAGTGTATCAACAAATAACTGATGTGACAGTGATCAGGGACACTGACTAGTCTCTCTAATATAAATAAACATTGTTCATTCATGAAACCTTGCTTACTACTGTGAGACTGTGATTGGTCACAGCTATAACATGGTATAGGTCTGCTGTGAATGGCCTCTGTACCATGTGATTGTGGCCAATCATAGGGATCACAATAGTACACACAATGGTTTTGAATGAAAGCCATTGTTGATAATGGACATGTGATGTCTGTGATTGGTCACAGCGATCACTTTGTACTAGGGGCGCATACAGAAGCTTGGCGCAATGATCTGTGCTCCGCTGTGTACAGTGGATACCGCAGGTCACGGATTGTGCCACTACGCACCCCAAGGCTGCGCAATTGGGAGGACGTTCTATTGCATCCTCCCAGAATAAGTGTTGCTACTTTTTTTTGTTTATTTTTACTATGGGTCGGCTGGGAGGTGGTTAAAGAGTTCTGTAAACCCTAAAATTTAACTTCCTGTTTTTTTTGGGGGGGGGGGGGGTTTCCCTTTCAGTCTGTTAAATATACCCTTGACAAGCATTTTGTTATCCGTCCAGTAAGTTAAAAAAATTCTGTTAAACCTGACAGAAATTTGACAGAAATCTTTTGAGCTGATTCAGCATTCAGCACAGGCAGAGTGCACAAGAAGTTATTAGTTACATTGTCCTCTATCTGAGGACTACAGAACCCCTCTCTTTTATAGAAAAGAGGAAAGGGGCAGACTCATGTAGTCCTATTTGTTATCCTGATGCCGTACAGTTAGTGTTCATTGTCATCTTAGGACAGGAAGTGTATTGCTGGCAGGATCCCCCAAAAATGCAGCCGCCACATCCAAGGAACTGTCAAGATGCAATATGTTGCATTTGTTTTTGGGTCTAGGGATGCTTCTACTCTATTCTTTATCTATTTTTTTTTCTTTCAGGCTCTTAATGCGGAATCTGTTTGTCGGGCACTTCCACACCCCAAAAAACAAGCGTCACGAGGTCCTGCGTTTAATGGGCAGCATACTCGGACTCCAGAAAAACGAGGTGGATGAGGTGTGTACTGCGTTCCTTGACTTGTAGTGTGTCCATCATTATTGTGCGCACTGTCAGACCATAGCATTGTG
Source organism: Lithobates pipiens (assembly GCF_037356315.1). NCBI lineage: Eukaryota > Metazoa > Chordata > Amphibia > Anura > Ranidae > Lithobates > Lithobates pipiens. The sequence continues at coordinate 14,836,229 of NW_027507825.1, forward strand.
CAACTACCACAGGGGGATGTGCTGTAATGAGACCACTGGCTGAATTAGAGCTGACAATCCGCCTTATAACTTGATAGCAACAAAAAACGGTGCATTAAAGCTGATTTCCAGGAATTCAGCTTCTTTGTAAAAAGTGCAGGCATACCAAAATTTGAGTCCAAGTGAGATGCATGACACCTCCTGGACTTATCAGTATTTACATCTGGTTTATGGAGCTCCTGGATGACCGCTATCATTATAATTCCAGGAGCTCCAATACTGGACCTTTTTTGGTTTCAGCTCCTTCAGCAGCAGAGTTGATGCAGCAGCTATGCCCGCTACTCCCATGCCCAGTCCAAGAAGCCTTTGTATGAAGTGAACTAATTCACAAAATACTAAGTCTTCTGTGAATGGGCAGCAGAGAGGAGGGGCAGGCATAAGCTGCTATATTTTTGCGTCTCTCCTCTGAGGCCTACGTGTCTCCTGTAGGAGTGCAATAAACCTGTCAGATATAAATAGAGGTAAGTCCAAGAGGTGCCATGCACCTGGTTGGACTTAAATCTAAATGGAGTAATTCAGTCAAAGTGAAGCCACATTGAGTTAAGTATTGCTGTGCGTACACTATATTTTCTTTCAGTCTTCATAATTAGTCGTCATAATAAGCATTTTACGTTTTCCTCTACGTTATTTTCCCAGTTATCAACTCATTATTGTTTATATTTCTTGTACAGCTAGTACACATGCTGTAATCTGTCTTTTTATATTAGCTCCCTGTAATGCTATACCCAGAAGACTGGGAGGCAGAGAGGCAGCTGAATGAGAGCTATTGTGTTTGCTCTGTAACATTGCAGACATGCTTATAGGAGGGGAATGACAGGTACTACCTCATTTAACCTCTTAAGGCCGGCGCCTCCCAGCCCTTTAAGAGGTTTATAATGCTGGGAGGCGGGGCTTTAGAGCACATAACCGCCGTCATTGGCAGTCACATGATCCAAAAACTCAATCGCAAGCAGCGATCGGGGAGCTTTTGTTTAGGCTCCGGGAGCGTGAGTACTCTCAGCACAGCTTATGCACAGCAATTCACGCAAATGTGTGGGCCCCTTGGCGCCAAGGACCAGGTGCAGAGAGGCCCCATATTTACGTGCTGCCAACCCCAAGGGGTTAAAGGCTACTGCTTTATCATTGCCCAAACTGAAGTTTGGGGAGGAGCTGTAAATGTACTTTCGATTATTTTTTTTTTTTTTTTTTCGCCCCCTTGGATTTTTGGGGGGAGCTCTGCACATAAAGGGTTCCCGGGAGCTACAAGAAAAGTTTGCAGATGTAAGAGGTATATGATGGAGATCCTAAAGTGTTACTAAACCCACAACAGTAAAATCAGTCTGTATATACAGTAAAGCATGCTGGTTATACTCGCTGTGGAACCTAAGGGGTTAATCTTCTGCATTGTATAAAAAGGCTGTTTGATCCTGTCTTCTCTGATCCCCCCCCCCCTTTTTTTACTGTCCCCAATCCATCTCCTAACAGTACAGACTCTTGGGGGCACTCGGCATATGGTCAGTTGGGTGTGTATTGCTAGGAAGTTTTTTTTTTTTTTCCTTGGGAGGGTGCATGTGATCAGCACAGGTCCAATCAGAACTGTACAGACAGAGGGTCAGGGGGTCATGCAGCCTCATGGGACAGTCAGAGGAGAATGAAAACTCTTACGAGCTTTAACCAGACACTGATAAAAGTCACAAGACTGCTATATACTGCTGATGAGAAAAGATACTTAGCAGTTTATATTTACCAAAATAATTGCATTTCCATGTTCTGTGGGAGAGCGGATATAGTGAGTGCGGAGTCCTGGGGAGAGCGGATATAGTGAGTGCGGAGTCGTGGGGAGAGCGGATATAGTGAGTGCGGAGTCGTGGGGAGAGCGGATATAGTGAGTGCGGAGTCGTGGGGAGAGCGGATATAGTGAGTGCGGAGTCCTGGGGAGAGCGGATATAGTGAGTGCGGAGTCGTGGGGAGAGCGGATATAGTGAGTGCGGAGTCCTGGGGAGAGCGGATATAGTGAGTGCGGAGTCGTGGGGAGAGCGGATATAGTGAGTGCGGAGTCGTGGGGAGAGCGTATATAGTGAGTGCGGAGTCGTGGGGAGAGCGGATATAGTGAGTGCGGAGTCGTGGGGAGAGCGGATATAGTGAGTGCGGAGTCGTGGGGAGAGCGGATATAGTGAGTGCGGAGTCGTGGGGAGAGCGGATATAGTGAGTGCGGAGTCGTGGGGAGAGCGGATATAGTGAGTGCGGAGTCGTGGGGAGAGCGGATATAGTGAGTGCGGAGTCGTGGGGAGAGCGGATATAGTGAGTGCGGAGTCGTGGGGAGAGCGGATATAGTGAGTGCGGAGTCGTGGGGAGAGCGGATATAGTGAGTTCGGAGTCGTGGGGAGAGCGGATATAGTGAGTGCGGAGTCGTGGGGAGAGCGGATATAGTGAGTGCGGAGTCGTGGGGAGAGCGGATATAGTGAGTGCGGAGTCGTGGGGAGAGCGGATATAGTGAGTGCGGAGTCGTGGGGAGAGCGGATATAGTGAGTGCGGAGTCGTGGGGAGAGCGGATATAGTGAGTGCGGAGTCGTGGGGAGAGCGGATATAGTGAGTGCGGAGTCGTGGGGAGAGCGGATATAGTGAGTGCGGAGTCGTGGGGAGAGCGGATGGAGTGAGTGCGGAGTCGTGGGGAGAGCGGATGGAGTGAGTGCGGAGTCGTGGGGAGAGCGGATGGAGTGAGTGCGGAGTCGTGGGGAGAGCGGATGGAGTGAGTGCGGAGTCGTGGGGAGAGCGGATATAGTGAGTGCGGAGTCGTGGGGAGAGCGGATATAGTGAGTGCGGAGTCGTGGGGAGAGCGGATATAGTGAGTGCGGGCTTTTGGGTTTAGTGACACTAAAGCTGAAATCCAGGACAACCACTAAATACAGAAATGAAATGCATACAGTATATAGGAGCGTTTTTCCTTTCCAAAGGATTTGTTTCTGTCCATCCATTTTTGAGATTTACACAGCTCTGCCACATAACACAACACTGAGACCTCAGTTTTCTGTGTTGCATTTAAGTAAATCATGTCCCCTCTCCAGCCTGTGACTGAACAGTGAAGGGGAAAGCAGCAGACTGAGCTCATATGTCACTCTGCTCTCTTCCCCCTGTCAGCATGTACTTCGTCAGCACATGAACACTGCAGCACTGCTGGCTGCACCTCCCTCTCCTAGTCTGAGCTCTGCTATAAAAGGACTGCAGTAGGACAGAAGCTAGGTTGAATTCAGGGATTGGTACTGCTTGCAGAAGTCGCCTATTTGACCCACCTCTATGTAACAAGAAGAGGGTGCGATGTGACTGGGACATTTCCTCTCAGATTCTGGGAGGATTGGGGGTGACCCTGTCCTGGTCAGGGAGGTGGAGGTCCCAGAATATGCAAGTTGTCTTTGCTGAGATCTTTCTTTTGTGGTTTCTTTATTGCAGCTTCTGGTGGAGGAAAACCGCGGTGTGACAAGGTGGGTGACCGGTTGGCTTGGAGGGTCGGCCAACACCAAGAGTGTCCCCAACACCCCGCAAAGACCGAGTCATGCATCCACGCTGAACAATGTAAGTTTCTTGTGTACAGTAGGATGATAATAGTAGTATTAATACATTTACACACACATTATCTCACAAAAGTGAGTACACCCCTCACATTTTTGTAACTATTTTATTCTGCCTTTTCATGTGACAACACAGAAGAAATGACAGTTTGAGTGAACCATCTGAACCAAATAAGTTTATCTTGCTCTCATCAGACCACAGGACACGGTTCCAGTAATCCATGTCCTTAGTCTGCTTGTCTTCAGCAAACTGTTTGCGGGCTTTCTTGTGCATCATCTTTAGAAGAGGCTTCCTTCTGGGATGACAGCCATGCAGACCAATTTGATGCAGTGTGCGGCTGATGGTCTGAGCACTGACAGGCTGACCCCCAACCCCTTCAACCTCTGCAGAAATGCTGGCAGCCCTAATACGTCTATTTCCCAAAGACAACCTCTGGATATGATGCTGAGCACGTGACCTCAACTTAAGGCCATCTTTATGTAGAGCAACAATTATTTTTTTCAGATCCTCAGAGAGGTCTTTGCCATGAGGTGCCATGTTGAACTCCCAGTGACCAGTATGAGTGAGTGAGAGCGATAACACCAAATTTAACACACCTGCTCCCCATTCACATCTGAGACCTTGTAACACTGACGAGTCACATGACACTGGGGAGGGAAAATGGCTAATTGGGCCCAATTCGGACATTTTCACTTTTGTTGCCAGTGGTTTAGACATTAACCACTTAAGGACCGCGGCATGTAAATATACGTCGGCACAATGGCACCGACAGGCACAAGCACGTATCGGTACGTGCTTGCCTTCCAGCGGGTGCGGTGGTCCGTTTCGCTTCAGGAGCGATCCGGGATGAGGAGATGGCCGTTGGTTTCTGGCCACCCCCTCTCGATCGCTCCTGGCGAATGAGAAGCTTCCCTGCCTGTGTAGTGTAAACACAGGCAGTGAGGAAGTGATGTCATTCTCCTCGGGGCGGTCTTTTTGACCGGACAGCGAGGAGAACACATAGTAAGTGCACCAACACTACACTGACACGTAGGTACACATAGGCACACAAATCACCCCCGATCTCCCCCCCCCCCCCCTCCCAGTCACTGATTGCAGTGATCATTTATTTACTGATCACTGCATTTAGTGTCAGTTGTGACAGTAAAAAGTGTCAGGGCAGTTAGTGTTAGGTCCAGGGTAGCCCCCTACCCCCCCTAATAAAGGTTTAACCCCCTGATTGCCCCTAGAGTTAACCCTTTCACCAGCGATCACCATATAAGTGTCACTGGTGATGCTGGATAGCCAGTTAGTTATTTAGGTTCCCCGTCAGGTTTTTATATAGCGTCAGGGACCCCCATATACTACCTAATAATGGTTTTAACCCCCTGATTGCCCCCAGGTAACCCTTTCACCCCCTTTTGCCAGTGTCACTAAGCAATCGTTTTTCTGATCGCTGCATTAGTGTCACTGGTGTCGCTAGGTAGCTAGTTATTTTTTATGTTCACCGCCAGGTTTTTATAGCGCTAGGTACCCCCCATATACTACCTAATAAAGATTTTAACCCCCTGATTGCCCCTAGTTAACCCTTTCACCAGCGATCACAGTATAAGTGTCACTGGTGACGCTGGTTAGCTAGTTAGTTATTTAGGTTCCCCGTCAGGTTTTTTATATAGCGCCAGGGACCCCCATATACTACCTAATAAAAATTTGAACCCCCTGATTGCCCCTAGTTAACCCTTTCACCAGCGATCACCTTATAAGTGTTACGGGTGACTCTGGTTAGTTAGTTTGCTTTTTATAGCATCAGGGCACCCACCATTTATTACCCAATAAAGGTTTAACCCCCTGATCACCCGGCGGGTGATATCAATTAGGTTTTAGGGTCAGGGTCTGCGTCACCCCAGGCAGAGCTAGGTCAGTGCCAGTACCGCTAACACCCACGTGCAAAGCATAAACCTCCCGTAGTGGTATAGAATCTGAACAGATCAATATCTGATCTGATCAGATCTATACTAGCGTCCCCAGCAGTTTAGGGTTCCAAAAAAACACATTGTTAGCGGGATCAGCCCAGATACCTGCTGGCACCTGCGTTTTGCCCCTCCGCCCAGCCCACCCAAGTGCAGTATCGATCGATCACTGTCACTTACAAAACACTAAACACATAACTGCAGCGATCGCAGAGTCGGGCCTGATCCCTGCCATCGCTAACAGTTTTTTTTGGTAGCATTTTATATTCAAATCCTGAAGGCAGTGATTGGTTTTCGGGGGGTGCCGTACGTGGCTAGGCTCCCAAAAAGTCCCACATATGTGGTATCCCTGTGCTCGGGAGAAGCAGCAGAATTTATTTTGGGGTGTAATTTGACTTATGCCCATAGCATGTGTGAGCAATATATCATTTAGTGACAACTTTGTGCAAAAAAAAAAAAAAAAAAGTTTGTAATATTCCCGCAACTTGTGGCAAAATATAAAATATTTCATGGACTCAACATGCCTCTCAGTAAATATCTTGGGGGGGGGGGGGGGGGGGGGTTTGTGCTATTTTGGCATTTTATGGCCTTCGAAACTGTGATAGGTAGTGAGGAGTGAAATCAAAAATTTGCACCCTTAGAAATCCTGAAGGCAGTGATTGGTTTTCGGGGTCCCGTACGCGGCTAGACTTCCAAAAAGTCCCACATATGTGGTATCCCCGTACTCAGGAGAAGCAGCAGAATATATTTTGGGGTGCAATTCCACATATAACTATGGTATGTGTGAGCAATATATCATTTAGTGACAACTTTTTGTAAAAAATTTTTTTTTCATTATTCAATCACTTGGGACAAAAAAAAAAATTCAATGGACTCAACATGCCCCTCAGCAATTTCCTTGGGGTGTCTACTTTCCAAAATGGGGTCATTTGGGGGGGGGGGTTGTACTGCCCTGCCATTTTAGCACCTCAAGAAATGTCATAAATTAAAAGCTGTGTAAATTCCAGAAAATGTACTCTAGTTTGTAGACGCTATAACTTTTGCGCAAACCAATAAATATACGCTTATTGACATTTTTTTTACTAAAGACATGTGGCTGAATACATTTTGGCCTAAATGTATGACTAAAATTTAGTTTATTCGATTTTTCTTATAACAAAAAGTAGAAAATATATATTTTTTTTCCAAATTTTCAGTCTTTTATATCGTAAAAAATAAAAATCGCAGAGGCAATCAAATACCATCAAATGAAAGCTCTATTTGTGGGAAGAAAAGGACGCAAATTTCGTTTGGGTACAACATTGCATGACCGCGCAATTACCAGTTAAAGCAGTGCAGTGCCAAATTGTAAAAAGACCTCTGGTCCTTAGGCTGACAATTGGTCCGAGGCTTAAGTGGTTAAAGCATGACATTTTCGGTATCTATTTACTCACCGTAACATCAACTTTCCTATTTTACAAAAAAATTGGGCTATATATTACACGTGAGTGGTGATTTGGAGTGGGGACAGGTTAAAAAAATGCACCAACATCCCCGAATGAACAATGTAGACAAAGAGGGAGTTTTTAGCAGGATTTTTTAAGTGCTGAATACAATGAAGGACCATATACAATAAAAATATCACTTTTTATTTAAGACATATAAAAACACAGATATTTGGTGTCAGATAAGATATACATTGGTGCAACTGGTATAGAGAAGTGCCAGGTATAGAAAAAGATATCTTGACGTGCGGGTAGTGGTGCGTTTATCCTGACGTGTTTCGCCACCATGGGCTTCCTCGGGGGGATATACCAAGGTAGCACGACACACATGACTAAATATATAGAGAGAACATACACTTGGGTCATGTTTAGAATTCATACTTAAAGAAAAAAAAACACAAAAACAAAAATGTCGAACACTGTCTGCCAGGGCTAGTCACCCAACCACTCACCCAAACAGGACTCCACGTGACTCCACCAACGTGGAATCAGCAATGAGGGCAGCCAAAACGGACATTTTTTTCTAAACAACTATAAAGAAAGATAGAAAGTAATACAAAAAAAATATATATTTATATATGAATGGAGAAATGTATTTTTGGCTATCATCACGGATACAAAATCTGACGGACAGACACAGGTAGCTGAAATCCGCATTTTTGCATTTCTTGGCTGATTTCAGCTACCTGTATCTGTCCTTCAGATTTTTATTATCTGTGATGGCAGACAAAAATACATTTCTCCATTCATTTTTTTTATATATTTTTTGGATTATTTTCTCTCTTTCTTACTTTATAGTTGGTCAGAAAACATTCCCTTTTGGCCGCCCTTGTTGCCCCATTAGGGTAATTCGATTTTGGCTCGGGCGCTCGTTGGTGTTACGTGGAGTCCTGTTTGGGTGAGTGGTTGTATGACTGGCCCTTGCAGGCAGTGTTCTTGACATTTTTGTGTTTATTTTTTTTTTTTCTTTAACCACTTCAATACCGGGCACTTAAACACCTTCCTGCCTAGACCAATTTTAAGCTTTCAGCGCTGTCGCACTTTGAATGACAATTGCGCGGTCATGCTATACTGTACCCAAATGAAATTTTTATCATTTTTTTCCCACAAATAGAGCTTTATTTTGGTGGTATTTGATCACCTCTGCGGTTTTTATTTTTTGCTAAACAAATAAAAAAAATACCGAAAATTTTGAGAAAAAAAATGTTTTTTTTTTGTTTCAGTTTCAAAACTTTGTAAATAAACGGAAAATTCCTATCAAAATACTTACCGTAATTTTCCTTTCCTGATGGACTCCATGGCAGCAACGTGTGGGTTAAGTCCCGCCTCCACTACCCTATAGGACACCACTCCCATAAATCTTTGCTCCCTGCCCAGGGCCGTGTTCGGTAACTAGCCTACTCCAGCCATTTTGGGAGGGAACTCCTGCTGCCATGGAGTCCATCAGGAAAGGAAAATTACGGTAAGTATTTTGATAGGAATTTTCCGTTTTCCTGACAGACTCCATGGCAGCAACGTGTGGGAAATAACTCGCCAAACACACTCGGGAGGGCAAAAATGCTGAACAAAAATGTATGTAACACTGTCAATCGACAGCACCTTTAAACCAAAATCAATGGAAGATAAACTGGTAGGTTCGACACAATAGTGAGCCATGAATGGATGACCAAGAGGCAGCCTTGCAGATAAACTCAGGAGCCACATGACGTGAAGCTGCCCAAGAAGTAGAGAGACTTCTCGTGGAATGTGCCGTAACCGCCTCAGGAGGAGCCAAGCCCTTCTCTTTAAAAGCCCACTGGATCGCCTGAACCACCCACGTGGCGATGGATCTGACCAAAGCCCAAAGGCCTTTGTTTTTACAGTGAAAAAGAACAAAAAGATAATCTGATTGCCGGAAAGAAGCTGTTGCCTCCAAGTATCGTTTCAGAATAATTCCCATGTCGAGAGGATGAAGATCCTGACTCCCAGCCGAATTAAAGGTAGGAAGAGTAATATCCTGAATTTCGTGGAAGACTGAGGTAACCTATGGATTCGACCCCAGTATTGGCATTAGGACCACTCTGTCAGGAAAAAATGTGAGGAAAGGATCCTTTGATCCTAAAGACTGAAACTCAGAGACTCCTTTTGCTGAAGATATGGCTACCAAAAAAGATGTCATTAGGGACAATTCTTTGATTGAAAGTGTTCAGTCCAGAAGACGAGAACCAGCGGTAAATCCACTTGGGGAATCTAGGTTTCCTCTGTGGTCTAAGTCTAATTGCTCCTTTAAAGAATTGCTGAACCAAGGGATGTTTAGTCCAGGATACTCCAGAGACTTGTACACGAAGAGCGCTGACAGATAGGGGAATGTCTAGTCTGGACTGTAAGAGAGTCAAAACATCCTGAACCGTCAGATTACCATTAGAGCAAGACTTGGAAGACAAGTGACTTGTGAATCTAGACCAAATCCTTTCATACACCTGGTTGGTACTTTTCCTCCTTGCACTCATGAGAGTAGAAAAGGCCTCCTTGGGACAACCCAGAGCCTCTAATCTTCCCCTCTCAAAAACCAGACCCTCAGACATAGATGGGCCGGACAGGGATGGAGCTTCGAGCCCTGGGATAGAAGATCGGGTCTGAGAGGTAAGGGAATCGGATCTCTGACGCTGAGGAGCATTAGAAGCGGAAACCATGGCCTGTTGGGCCAAAGAGGTATTACAGCTATCACCTCTACTGCTTCTGATTTCAGTCTCCGCAGGAACTGTAGAATAATAGGAATCGGAGGAAAGGCGTAAGCTTTGTTGAACCGCCATCGATCCATCAGTGCATCCACTCCGTAAGCCTGAGGATCCCGAAACCTGGAATAATACCTTGCCAGTTTCTTGTTGCAAGGAGAGGCAAATAGGTCAACCTCTGGGGAGAAACATAACGTTAGAATCCGCCTGAAAACTTCCTCGTGAAGAGACCATTCGTTGTTGTCCAGATTGACTCAAGACAGGAAGTCCGCTTGGACGTTCTGCGTTCCTGGAACATAAGTTGCTGTAATGCTGACCAGGTTCTTCTGAGCCCAAGACATGATTGGCTCTACCCCCTGAAGAAGGGACAGACTCCGAGTACCTCCTTGTCACCCTATATATGCCACTGCTGTTGTGTTGTCTAGTCCGAGAAGAACCGAAGTTCCTGAGATCAGATGACGAAAGGCTAGGAGCGCCCGGAAGGCTGTCTTTAATTCTAGAATATTCGACACCATCCCCCTGGAAGGGAAGTCCCAGGTGCCTTGTGCTACTTCCGTCAAACAGTGGGCGCCCCAGCCCCTGTTGCTGGCATCCAAAGTTATTGATATCCATGAGATGGGGAGAATGGAATGACAACTGAATAGATTCTCCTTCCGAAGCCACCAGGGCAGAGAGATTCTCATTGAGGATGTGATCCGGATAAGTTGAGTCTTGTCGCCTAACCATTGGTGAAGAAACCCTTTTTGGAATGGTCTCATCTTCCATTGGGCCCACTTCGCCATTGGAATGGTGGCCACCATAGTGCCAATAATTCTCAGGCACTGAAGAGCCGGGAGATGGGAGGCTGAGAGGGCCGGACGAATTCTGTCCCGAATTACCGCTACTTTCTCTTCGGGTAATGAGATGGAGCCCTTCACTGTGTTGAAGAGTGCGCCTAGGAATACAAGAGACTGAGAAGGAATTAACTGACTCTTTTCTAGATTCAGGATCCAACCGAATTCTTGAAGAGTGGAAATAACCTGATCCTTGTGCAATAACAGACGGTCTCTGTCCTGGACTAGCAGCAGAAGATCGTCCAAATAGTGGTGAAGACGAATCCCCTTGGATCTCAATAGAGCCACTACGGCCAACAACACCTTTGAAAGACTCGGGGGGATGTTGAAAGCCCGAACGGAAGACATACGAACTGAAGATGTGGTTTTCCTACTGAAAATCGCAGAAACTGCTGAAAATCTTCTGCCACAGAGACATGAAAGTAAGCGTCCTAGGTCCTTGAAAAAGGACGGTTTATTGAAAACATCCAGACGCCTGACTGTTGTATTGTTGACAAGGTTTCTATCTTGAACCTTTTCCTTTTTGATAAAATGATTCAGATGTGTAAGGTCTATGACTGGCCTCCAAGAACCGTTTTTCTTTTGGACCATAAAAAGAGGAGAATAAATTCCTCTCCCTCGTTGATCATCTGGCACGGGAACGGCAGCGCCTTGAGCCAGTAAAGATTTCACGTAGGCCAACAGGATCTGCCTTTTTTTCTTCTGAGGTCGGAAGGGAGGTGGGAACATACTTTAGTCCTGGGGACCTGCTAAAGGTCCAAGAATGACCTGAAGAGACCGTTCTGACGGTTCAGAAGTCCTGGACTGAAGCTGCCCAGACATGCCGAAAAAGTAGAAGATGAGCCCCCACCTGGCCTATCTGAGCGGGCCCAATCTCAAAAAGATTTGCTTGGTTCCCTCTCTCCTGTCGCACTGCTCTTGGCGGATTTCTTGAAAGGAGGACTGCCTTGACTTCCATGACCTGGAATATTTTTGACCCGGTCTATAGCTACGGGCCTCCCTGGCCTGCTCTTGATATTGCTTTTTAGGAAAAAATCTCGTCTGGCTTTCTAAACGTCTATCCTGAGGGAGAAACCCCGACTTCCCACCAGAGGCCCGGGTTATGGCATTATCCGACTCATTCCCAAAAAGGGAAGAACCCTCGAAAGGGATATGGCACTACACCTGTTTAGATGCTGAATCAGCCAGCCAGGGACGGAGCCCAAGAGCCCGTTTGGCGGTTACAGCTGAAAGCATAACCCGAGACACCAAGCGGATGATGTCAATCGAAGCCTGCCCCAGAAAAGCCGATACAAGCCGTAACTCCTGGATAGGAGAGTTTTGCGACTTCATCCGAAATGTTTCTGAGGGTATCATCCACCCTGTCCGTCCAGACTTCCATGGCCTTGGACATTGCCGCTAAAGCCAATGCTGGCTTGCATGCCAAACCAGCAGTGAGGTAGACTCTTTTTAAATCGGAATCAATCCGCCTATCTAAGGCATCCTTAAAGAGGAAGTAAACCCTGATGGGTTTACTTCCTCTTTTTTTCCCTGCAAAGGTAAAGCATAATGGACTACTATGCATCGCATAGTAGCTCATTATGTGTCACTTACCTGACACAGGAGCCAGCGAAGTCGCCGCTGATCCCTGTAGTCCGCCGCGTCCATCTTGCTGGTGGCGTCTCGCAGCTCCGACCAATGACAGCGGCGCAACCGCGATGACGTCACTCCCGCGCATGCGCACGGGAGTCGCGCCTCGCAGCTCCGTTGCTGTCATACGGCGAAGCCGCGATGACGTCACTCCCGCGCATGCGCACGGGAGTCGCGCCTCGCAGCTCCGTTGCTGTCATACGGCGAAGCCGCGATGACGTCACTCCCGCGCATGCGCACGGGAGTCGACAAATTTGGCAAATCCATTCTTGGATTTGCCGCATTTAGTGCACCTGCGCGCCGCTGTCTACGGTGCATGCGCCATAGACAGCGGTGCCCATTTTCGGGCAAATATCTCCTAAACCATATAGGTTTAGGAGATATTGCTTGGACCTACAGGTAAGCCTTAATCTAGGCTTACCTATAGGTCCAAGTTGTTTGGAAGGGTTTACTTCCTCTTTAAATGAAACTGTATCTTCCAATGGAAGGGTTACATGTTTTACTAGTCTCATCACTGCTGCATCCACGAGAGGAGCTGAAACCAGATACTTGACCTCATCCTCCTTAAAGGGATATAACCTTAGGACTTTTGAGAGCATACTATTCTTTTTCTCAACTTTTAGTCCATTCATCCGTGATGACCTCACCAAGTTCAGACAGGAATGGAAAGTTAAGACGCTCCCTTTTAAGATGCTTAAAATACTTCCTTTGTTTGGAAGGATTAGCCAAGTTCACAGCCTCTCTGATAACTTTCACCAAGGGGGAGAGTAAGGCAAAGTCAAACCCCACACAGGTACTATCTTCCTCAGAAGCTCCTGAGCATGCGACTCCCTGACTGGAGACTGAGGTGACTTCTGACTGAGGCACAGGAGCCTGACTGGCACCGATCCCCTTGAGGGATTCTTCACCACATTTTCCACAAGGGACCTTAGATGCTGGTCCGTACCCCCTCTCTCACTAGAGGCTTTGGAAAAGCAGAGGTCACACAGGGATTTCCCAGTAAGAACTTGCGATCTGCATCCCCAGCAAGTATTAATAACTGAACGGCAGGATGAGCCTTGGAGGAGCGAGATCGATCCTCGCTACGGCGCCCAGATCTTGAGGGTGAGCCGTGATGTTTAGACTTAGAATATGAATGCCGGTGGTAAGACTTAGAAGAATTGCTTCCTCTATGCGTTGAGCTGCGTTGCTGTGCTGATCTAGATGGGCTAAGACAGAGATAGAAGAGACATACAGATAAGGAAAGATAACACACTGACTAATACCGGACCACTCCCCCCCCTTACTTCCTCCCCAGACAGTACCTATTATGAGAGGGCTGGCCACATACCGGCGGAGGTGAGTCCATATCTCTAGGGGTTTCCATAAATGCTACAAAGACATATAAGTAAGGCTGAGGGAATCAAACACACACACGCCCACCCCCTTCTCCCAGAAGGCCACCTACCTCCACAGCAGAAAACCTGGACAAGGGGAAGTCACGAAATAACCTGCAAGCATTCCCAAAGCCTGCAGGCTATTTTCTAAGTTTAAATAAAGCGCCTTAATGACGTCATCACCGCGACCTGTGTACCGCTACAGCGCATGCACGAATAGCGTCATCCCGCCGCCACCGCGCCCGCGCGAACCAAGCCTCGGTCCTGTGCCGTACGCGCGCATGCGCAGAACGAACGTACCGACGAAGACCCGGAAGTGAGCGCCGGTCTGGAACGCAGGCTAATCCGACCGTCATGCCTATACCCACATACACAGACATAGAAAACGAACGGAAAATGAAGGAGAAACGGCAAAAAACAAACACAAACTGCTGCCATGGAAAAGAGGAACAATCTTACCGCTCCCACACGATCGTCTCCAGGCCGAAGGTAAGCACCATACATACCGGACTTCTCAGGGCAAAATAGGTCACCTGCTATTTAGCTGGGCTATCCGACCAAATGCGCAGCCTGCCTGCCAGTGGCTAGGTTTCTGGCTTCCTCCAGCGCTTATATCCAATGCCCACTCCATACCCCGCTAGTAGCTAGGGCTTAGCGGAGTCATGCGACAATTCCATCCAGTCGCAATTCGGCCAAACCAACAATGGAACCGTGTGGGAGCAATCTTCATGTAGAAAGACCATAACGTCTGGTCCTACGGAGGAGGACAAAAAAAGAACACGGCCCTGGGCAGGGAGCAAAGATTTATGGGAGTGGTGTCCTATAGGGTAGTGGAGGCGGGACTTAACCCACACGTTGCTGCCATGGAGTCTGTCAGGAAAGTAAATTTTCTCCTTCACTGATGGGCACTGATGGGGATACACTGATGGGCAATGATAAGGCGGCACTGATGGGCACTGATGAGGTGGCATTGATGGACACTGATGGGTGGCACTGATGGGTGGCACTGATGGGCGGCACGGATGGGCACTGATAGGGGGCACAAATTGGCACTGATAGCTGGCATGGGTAGTCGGCACAGGTGGGCATGGGTAGTCGGCACAGGTGGGCATGGGTAGGCAGCAGAGGTGGGCATGGATGGGCACTGATAGGTGGGCATGGATGGGCACTGATAGGTGGGCATGGATGGGCACTGATAGGTGGGCATGGATGGGCACTGATAGGTGGCATGGATGGGCACTGATAGGCGGCATTGTATTATAATATACTGTACTAATGGATGCCAATCAGTGCCAAACAATAATGCATGCCAATCAGTGATGCCCATTGTGGGCACTGATTGGCATCCATTATGGGCACTGATTGGCATCCATTGTGGCACTGACTGGAATCCCTGGTGGTCTAGGGTGGCATACCTTATCCTGGGCATCCCTGGTGGTCTGGTGGCGTCCCTGGTGGTTCAGTGTGGGCATTCTCGGGGGGGTTGTGCTGATAATCGATCAGCACAGCCCGCCCCCCCCCCCCGTCAGAGGAGCAGCCGATCGGCTCTCCTCTACTCACGTCTGACAGACGCGAGTGAGGAAAAGCCGATCACTGGCTCTTCCTATTTACACTGTGATCAGCCGTGATTGGACACGACTGATCACGTGGTAAAGAGTCTCCGTCGGAGACTCTTTACCGAGATCGTAGTTGCAGGGTTTCAGACTGACACCCTGCAACAACGATCGCCGCGATGCGCGCCCCCGGGGGCGCGCATCGGCTCATAATCCTGAGGACGTCATATGACGGCCGATCAGGATTATGAAACCACTTTGCCGCCGTCAATTTGTAATAGGGCGGGCGGCAAGTGGTTAAGTATGAATTTGAAACATTATGGCCTAAGTGTATGTTCTCTCTATATATTTAGTGATGTGTGTCGTGCTACCTTGGTATATACCCTGAGAAAGCCCATGTTGGCAAAACATGTCAAGATAAATGTGCCATCACCTGCAAGACAAGATATCTTTATCCATACTGTGCACTTCTCAATACCAGTTGTACCAATGTATACCTTATCTGACACAAAATATCTGTGGTTTTTATATGTCTTAAATAAAAAGTGATATTTTTATTGTACATGGTCCTTCATTGTATTCTGCACCTAAAATTTCCCTCTTGTCTATGAGGTATATATTGTGTTTTTGTTTTTTAATTCATAGAAGTGTATTTTTTTCCCTAAAAAAATTGCATTTGAAAAACCACTGTGCAAATAACGTGCGACTTAAAAAATTGCAACAATTGCTATTTTATTCCTTAAGGTCTCTGCTAAAATATATATATATATATATATATATATATAAATAAAATGTTTGGTTCTAAGTCATTTTCTAGCAAAAAATACAGATTTAATCTTCAAGTGGTTAATAACACAAAATTTCAGGATTTTTACTGATTTAAATTTTTTTTATTTAAATCTTCAAACTTTTAGATTTTTAAAAATGTCTGTTTTCCCCGCTTCAGTCATTTTCAGAGCTGTTTGTCAAGTTCCTGGAGGTAGAATCCCTGCCGAAACCTGCTCCACTCAGGATGACGATGCATGACATGGCACCCCCGGGTACTTCCAGCGGGACTCCTAGCTCCAGCGGGTCTGCAGCGCTGTCAGGTAAATGGACGCATTTTGGGGAGGCATAAGTGTAAAAATAACAAATTGATAAATTATGGATAAAAATTGGATTTCCACTGGGCTGAAGAAAAGTGCGGATGCTATAGAGCAGGAAACTGAGGCTGCATATGTAATATGCAGATATGTCTGTCGAAATAGATTTAGAAGACTATATATATATATATATATATATATATATATATATATATATATACAGAAAAAATGATAAATGTAATTCATACTTATATGTCAAAACTTTATTTGTATCTACAGTGGGGAAAATTAATTTGATCCCCTGCAGATTTTGTAAGTTTGCCCACTTATAAATAAATGAAGGGTCTATCATTTTTATCATAGGTGTATTTTAAATGATAGAGACAGAATATCAACCAAAAATCCAGAAATAAAATAAAACATTATACAAATGTTATAAATGGAGTTGCAGTTCAGTGAGTAAAATAAGTATTTGATCCCCAAGCAAAACATGACTTAGTACTTTTAATTTAATTTATTCTACATTACTTTGGGATGATGGTGCATTATGTAATGTCTTAATTGTTATCATACCCCTTCATGTAGTGAGGCCAATTATAATTTTCATGACTTAGTACTTGGTGGAGAAACCTTTGTTGGCAGCACAGAGGTCAGACGTTTCTTGCAGTTGGTGACCAGGTTTGCACAAATCTCAGGAGGGATTTTGGTCCACTCTTCTTTACAGATCTTCTCTAAATCCTGAAGGTTTCTTGGCTGTCACTTGGCAACTCAAAGTTTCAGCTCCCTCTATACATGTTCTATAGCAGTGAGGGTGAACCTTGGCACCCCAGATGTTTTGGAACTACATTTCCCACAATGCTCCACTATCCTGCAGAGTGGATGAGCATCATGGGAAATGTAGTTCCAAAACATCTGGGGTGCCAAGGTTCACCATCACTGCTATAGAACATTTATGGAGGGAGCTGAAACTTCGAGTTGCCAAGCGACAGCCAGTAATGCTGAAGACTGACTAGGCCACGCCATGACATTAATGTGCTGCTTCTTGAGCCACTCCTTTGTTGCCTTTGGCGGGATGTTTTGGGTCATTGTCGTGCTGGAAGACCCATCCAGGACCCATTTTCAGTGTTCTGGCTGAGGGAAGAAGGTTCTCATCCAAGATTTAACAATACATGGCCCCCGTCCATTGGCCCCTCAATGCGGGGAAGTCAGTCTGTATTCTTAGCAGAAAAACAGCCCCAGAGCATAATGTGCACTAACACTGGGTTATATGTAGCCTACGCGTTTCAGAAGCTTATGGATTATGTAAATGCTAAAGACCGCTCAGTGCACTATAAATAACGAAAAGGGCATAATGTAATAAACGCTTTAAAACAAAATATTATGACTAAACAACTATATTGTGAATTCTATAAAGTAGTCACATGACCGTTATTCAGTCTTTCCTGCAAGGCTGGTGGGGGGGTTGAGTGGAGACTTGTTCAGATGGTCGACGTCTTCCGCCTGAATCACATCAGAAAGGTGCCCTTTTGCTTCATGAATATGGCTGTACATAGCATGGTAGGGGGCCTGTCCGTACTGGTGGGTGAGGGGGCGTGTCTCCATTAGAGGTCGGCCAATATTGGCCGTTTTTTAATTAATCGGCCGATTGAGCTGATAAAAAGGCTGATTTAGAACTACAGCGCAACTTGCAAATGACTTCGGTAATAGAAGTCAATGCAAGTTGCCTGAGTCTTCATAAGAAAAGAGTAAAGAGATACAATGTTTACACTTGAATGAATGAACTCAACTCTGTGTAGGAGTTCTCAGTTTAACCATTTAAAGACTGAGGGTCCTTTCACACAGGGCGGATCTGTGCTGATCCACCCCGTGGATATCCGCTTGCTCAGCGAGGATCGCCGGAGCGATCTCCGCTGAGCAGGAAGATGACAGGTCTGTCTCCGCACACTGCACAGGGACAGACCTGTCACAGCGCCGCTCTCCCCTATGGGAGATCGGGTGACGAGGGACCGCAGTGTCCGTCGTCACCCGATCTGATGACGGATGGAAAAATAGCTTTTTCCTCCGTCACACTTTTTCGGATCGGAGCGGGTCGGATGTCAGTGGACATGTCACCGCTGACATCCGACGCTCCATAGACCTCTATGGGGCATCCGTTCAGGTCCGCCTGAAAAATTGACAGGCGGACCTGAACGGATCGCCCGTGTGAAAGGAGCCTGAATCTTTTCTGACACTTGTTGCTTACAAGTAAAAATCCTGTATTTTCTGCCAGAAAATCCCTCCCCCCAAAGAATTATATATATTTTTTTAGCAGAGATCCTAGGGAGGTCTTTTAAATGCAATTTTTTGGGGAAAAAAAATACAGTAATGATTTTCAAAAAAAAATTAAAATCGTAAAGTTAGCCCATTTTTTTTTCGTCCAAAAGTTTTGACTACTTGTTTTTATTTATTTTATTTATTTTGTTTTTTTTTTTAATCTAAATCATACATACAAGTAAACTGATTGGAGGTTTGTTTTGTCTCCATTGCTTGGCGTCAGCAGGGAAATACATTCCTGTTTCTATGGGCTGTGTCAGGCAGGGCTGGGCAGGGGGTTATGTGGCGGCAAAGCTGACTTTGGGACTACGGTCTCCCTGCAGGTCAGCACAGCATCCAATAGCTGACTATGCCAGTACAGATCTGCTTCCATGTCTGGTGTGATCAGATTACTGCAGGAATAGAAGGGAACTGGCAGGATCACCAGGTATTTAAAAATGTAAGGCATTAATAATGATGATTATTATTTAAGAGAGTAACATGCACTTTAAGAATGTCCCCTTCATCAAGACTTGAAGTATTGAAGGCGCTTAAAGTGGTTGTAAACCCTTACAAACCACTTTGACCTACAGGTAAGCCTAGATTAAGGCTTACCTGTAGGTCCAAGCAATATCTCCTAAACCTATACGGTTTAGGAGATATTTGCCCGAAAACGGCATGCGCCGTAGACAGCGGCGCGCAGGCGCACTGAACGCGGCAGTTCCAAGAATGGAGCTGCCGCATTTGTCGATTCCCGTGCGCATGCGCGGGAGTGACGTCATCGCGGCTTCGCCGAATGACAGCGGCGGAGCTGCGAGACGCCACCAGCAAGATGGATGCGGCGGACTACAGGGGACAGCGGCGACTTCGCTGGCTCCTGTGTCAGGTAAGTGACACATAATGGGCTACGATGCGATGCGATGCATAGTAATCCATTATGCTTTACTTTTGCAGGGAAAAAAAGAGGAAGTAAACTCATCAGGGTTTACTTCCTCTTTAAAGGGGGGGGGTTGGGAGGAGAACATAGTATTCTATAGCCATTAGGCATGCTTCACAGCAGGTGATTATGCCTCATATTTTTTTTTCTTTGCTGCTATCTCTTGTAGCCTTTTTGTAGCCGCTTCCTGTCTACATGCACTCCAGCAATGTCTTCATGGCATTTCTCAGGGTAGGTTGCATGAGAGTGACAACACAGGAGCACAGCTGGGAGATGGGGACAGAGCATTGTCGCCCTGTAACAGGAAGTGCCTGAACAGGGACCTTCATGGCAGGATCACCAGGGATAATTTTAAGGAAATCTGCACATTTTAAAATGTCATTTCCGAAATCCTGTTAAAGCTTGCAGGAGATTCTATGAGTGATTGGGTTTCCATTTCCCCTAAGAGAATAGCAGTCATCAGACCTTTTTCTATGTATGTATGTATGCGGCATGACAGGACAGACATAATGTAATCGTAATCAGTATATTTATCATCCGAATGAGACACAATAATGTATCTGTGGGCAGCATTACTGTCAGATCTGGATTGATTTATAGATTATCTCTCTGGCAAGTAACCCTGTCGTCAGATGGAGAAGAGGCCCCAGTAATTGCTTCCAGACTGTAAGACACGAGATCTTCATTCCCCAATATGACAAGGAAAGCCCAATCTCTGCAGAGAATCTCGTATGTCGTCTTTGTTTTGATAGTTAAATGGACATTCCACCCAAATAGGATATTTCAGATAGAAATGCAGTATGGAGGGCTGGATTCACCTGCTGGCTGCCCCACATCAGTTATTCTCTGTCTTGCTTGGCCTTTTTATATTCTTTCTTTATTTTTGTTTTGCTTACTTTTTTGCTCGCTCTTTCTTTCACGCTCTCTCTCGCTCATTCAAATAAGCTGTATTGGCAGGGCCAAATACATTTTAGCATTGCCAAAGCAGTCTTTCTTTTTCTTTCTCTCTCTTTCCTTCACAGTCTCTTGCGCTCGCTTTAGCTTGGTCTCACTCGCTTTCTCTCTCTCGCTTGTTTTCTGTCTTGCTCTCTCTCTAACTTTCTTTCTCGCTCTTTCAACATTCTCTCATTCAACTCATGTCTGGCTTGCTCGCTCTGATGGTCGCTGTTTGGCTGTCTCTGACGGTCGCTGGCTAGCTGGCTGTCTCTGACGGTCGCTGGCTAGCTGACGGTCGCTGGCTGGCTGGCTCTCTCTGACTGTCGCTGTCTGGCTCGCTTTCGCTCACTGTCTGACCCGTTTGCTCTCACTCTGGCACTCACTGTCTGGCCCGCTTGCTCTCACTGTCTGGCACTCTGTCTGGCCCGCTTGCTCTCACTCTGGCACTCACTGTCTGGCCTTCTTGCTCTCACTGTCTGGCCTTCTTGCTCTCACTGTCTGGCCCTCTTGCTCTCACTGTCTGGCCCTCTTGCTCTCACTGTCTGGCCCTCTTGCTCTCACTGTCTGGCCCTCTTGCTCTCACTGTCTGGCCCTCTTGCTCTCACTGTCTGGCCCTCTTGCTCTCACTGTCTGGCCCGCTTGCTCTCACTGTCTGGCCCGCTTGCTCTCACTGTCTGGCCCGCTTGCTCTCACTCTGGCACTCACTGTCTGGCTCGCTCGCTCTTTCTCTCGCGCTTTCCTTTGAACTGGAGATGTAACCCGTTTCCATCCCTATTTTCTCCCCCATGGGTTTCTTGTTATGTGTTGCCACTTTGAATAGAGTTTTAGAAACTCTTGATGACCTCCAGAAGAGCCGTCTGACCCTCTCTGCTTAGCCCTGGGGACCGGCTGGGTTGTCTGCTGTGTAATCTGAACCTGAGAACACCTGCTTATTCTCAGCAATCTGAAAAGACATTCATAAGCCTAAGGAAACTTGTCCTAAGAGAAATATGAGGGCTGCTATTGCTACTTCCTATTGTGCAGCCTGTCATTCTGTTTCAGTGGCGTCATGATTTTTTAAGTTCCTTTTTTTTTTTTTTTAAAGCAGTTCAATAATGTCAATGTTTTGCTACCTTCTCACTGGCTGCTTGCTGTCGGGGTACACCGCTGTGATCACATGCTATGCCAGCATCTATTGGTCAGCAAATCATGAGAATTTTATTCTGCCTTTCAGTTGTCGTCTTCGTCGTCGTTTGTCTTCCTCGTTGTCTTCCTCGTCATCTTTTTTATCATTGTCTTTGACAAATGTGCCTATATTTTTGTTCACGTTTAGTCTGCTCGCTGCTGAAGTGTTTGTTACTGTTGTCTACAGGGCAGTCTGATACAACATTGTACACACCCAGTTGGAGCTATTAAAAATCAGTGCTATAAACATACCTGTAGAGTGTTGTGTGTTTTACATCCATGTGGAAAAGCCTTTTAAATTTACTGCTAGAGTAGTGGTGCGGTGTACCACTGCCCAGGGTTGGGGGGGTTTGGCGCAGTGTATCTGCTACTTGGTGTTAAGGAGGGTGAATTTCACAGTGAATGCTAGAAAAGATATAAAAGACAAAAATGATTGCAGCTTTGTAATCTTTAATACATCAATAAATGTATTTTTTAAATACAAGCAGTGTACGTACGTGAATGTGACCTGGTATCAGCCTCTTGCAGTCTTTACAGCAGAGCTGGTATGTGAGAGGAATAAGCAGTACAAGAAGCCAGTCAGTTCATGTGCTAACAAAAACCATGCTGATAGGAGGAGAGAGTGACAGCCATGCCCTGATCACTGTGCTGCTTCTCCTTTGACTGTCCAGTCACAGGTTGGGGGCTGGTCCGGGATGACCTGGGCTCAGAGGAAGTTGGATGAGTGGCCATCAGACTGAAGACGTCTAGCTGCAGGGAAAAAAGTACAGCAGGGAAATCTTTGGATTGAATGTAAATATTGATGCAAAATCTGTTTAATTTTTCAGCGTGCTGTTCATTTTTATCTTATTCCTGGCTGCCATTGTGCTTTAAGTTCTGTTTTATGCATTTTGATGAGACCATGCATATTTTATTTTTATTTATGTATGTTTTTAAGGTTCTGGATCAAGTCGAAGGCAAGACTCAAACCCCTTCTTGGCTCCTCGTTCAGCAGCCGTCCCCCTCATCTCCCCGGGATCCCTGGGAGGGGGCACCTCGGGGCATCTTCTCATGAAGCCTATCTCGGACGCCTTGCCCACCTTCACCCCCCTGCCTGTTTCCTCGGATGCCAGCGCTGGAGCGGTACTGAAAGACCTCTTGAAGCAATAACCCGGTGTAGACCCACCGCAGGGCATTGTAGCACTTTATAAGGAAGACACACTATTGTACATACCAGCCAAAGAGGCCTTTTGTATAATCCTAGCTTTATTTAAACAGAACAGTCCCCCCCCCCCCCCAACTGCCGACACAAAGCTCCAACCTGAAACAACCGGATATTTAAACTTGATATAAATACGGAACTTGAATACTGAGCCTATTTTCTGATTGGACGGGAACTTTAATCCGGGAGGTGACCTTGAACACGTCCCAACTTTACATTTTGTACAGCCAGTTTCTTATCTTTATTTTATGTGAAAATGAGCACACGGTTATCCTGCTCCTGAGGACGCAGTGGTAGCTGAACATTGTCCGTTTATGTTCTGGGGGTGGGGGGTAATTCCCTGTCTTCTGCCAAATATCTGCACCAATCAGTGTTCTCATCCTGAACGAAGGGATTGGTGAGCTGCACTGTGACATCGGGTGCAAGGTTGCAATGCTCTGAAAAATATGGACTCTCCCTGGGGGGGAGCATGGAATGGTATCTAGAAAGCGGGATACTTCGGAAAGAAATGCCGCTCTTCAGGGCTGCTAATTAAATCAAGAACCAGTCACCATGGTAGCTTTATATGCCCTGCTGTCCATTCTGAGCAAATGCCCCACAGCCCGAACGCCGTGGTCCCACCTGGTGGCTGTGGAAGGGAAGCTGGCTTGGGCCCCACCCTGGGCAGACTGCAGTCACCAAACTGAACTGAGCAGTTGCTGCACTGGGGCTCCCCCTACTGACCCAATTGGGCATAGTACAGGAGTACTGCCTGTAACTCCCTCCTCCACTAACAATCCTGCCACTGTTCAGCCACCTGGTGACCATGAAATGCGGACCTGGCTTGGGCCCCATCCTGGGCTGATAGGAGTAACTGAACTGTGTTGTTGCTGCACTGGGGCTCTCCCCTTGCTGACCCAATTGGGCCTGGTACAGAAGTACTGCCTGTCCGCACCCTGTTAGCAGCCCTGCTGCTGTTCACTGCTTAGCTTACACACACACAATAGTATCAGCAGGTTCTTCCTCCTCAGTCGCTGAGAGAAGCTAAACCCTTGTAAGACAGTCAGCATAAAAAAAAAGAAGCCTTTGTAAATTTACTGAGGGTTACCATTGGTGCAGAGATGTGTGTTTCACTCATCGGTGCCCAGTTTATAAAGGATAGAACAGTCATCCACACACATCAATTACGAGGCCCCCACATCCTGTTCCCCTGCTGCCAGCAGTGATGCATTGTAACAGCCACAGGAGGGAAAAGTGGAAAGCTGCAGTTTACAGGAGTGCAGAAGGCAGCAACCAGCAGCTCTGGGATCAGATTCTATGCAGCTTGTTCATTCTGAGTTTGTCTTCCTTTCCTCTTATGTTTGCAAGACGCACGATTGCTCACGCGTGTAGCTACAAAAATGATTTTTTTTTTTTCTTTTGTCCCTACGTGAGTAAGTGTATACTTTCCTGTCTACTGTGAGTCTGACACCAAGGGATCCATTTATAAAGGTTTTCACTCAACATTCACACTTGGTCACGCCAAAATCGTTGGCAGAATCCAGCAATTTTCTTTGCATTTTCAGAAAACACACAACGCACTTGAGGTCTCATTACTTTTATTTTTTATGGAGGATGCGGGCAGTGGCATTATTTCTTAAAGGCCACCTCAACCGCAGTGCATTTTTTTTTTTTTGGTGCAAAAATCGCAGCAAAACACACATTGTCAAATGATTGATCTGCCTTGTGCGCAGCTTGCAATAAAACACAAGCGGGAATGTGTGTCCTGCTACGCGGAGTGTGAATGGGGCCCCACATTTTTCTAACTGGACTCTTTTGGGATATGTGTGACACCTGGGTGAAAGTTGTGTGAATCTTGTTTAAAACTACTAAGGGACCCCTAAGTGTCAGATAAAGAATAAATTATAATTATCAACCCAATCTCAACCCTTTAAAGGTGGCGTCTGTGGAAAGCTACTTGGGCTCGGTTCCCACCTAGGCGTTTTTGGGTGCTTTTTGTAGAAACCCACTACAGTCCATTCACCATGGTTTCCTATGGGACATGTTCATATCTATGCTTTTTTTTTGGAAAGAGTAAGGTACTTTATTTTATTTTAATTTTTAATACATAGGTGTGAACCAGGCTTTAATGCAGGATTCCAGGAATTCAGCCACTTTATAAAAAGTGATGGCACCCTGGAAGTTAAGTCCAAGGAGGTGTATGACATCTCCTGGGCTTATCTCAATTATTTACATCTGACAGTTTTATTGCACTCCCAGATAACGGCTATCGCTGTATTTCCGGGAGACCAATGCTGATGCTTCAGGTCTAAGCATCTTAAACTTTAGAATTGGTACAGCTGCTATGCCTGCCCCTCCCCTCCTCCTGCCCAACCACAGCATCCTTTGTAAAAAAAAAAAAAAAAAGTGCAGGGGGAAAAAAAAAAGTGCAGGGACACTAGCAGTTAAAGCGTTTGTTACCCCTACACTTCATATTCCTGATATGTACCATGTACTTGTATGAGAAAGTTTCCTGTTCTCTTTGCATTACCTCCTTTATGGGAAATCCCTGGTGTTCCTGCCAGTCCCTCTGCTTTTCTATTAAAACTGACCACACTAAGCAGGTGAGCACAATGTGGTCAGTTCTCTAGCTATGCTGGGAACTCTGTGTACAGTAGTACCTTGGATTACGGGCATAATTCGTCCCAGAAGCATGCTTGCAATCCAAAGCACTCGTATATCAAAGCAAGTTTTTCCATAGGAATCAATGAAAACTCAGATAATGCGTTCCAGTGCCACCGCTGGTGTATGCAGTACCGCATGTTGCCAGAGGTGCGGGGGTGCCGGAGATGCTCGGAGACGTTTGGAAACACTTGAGAACAGAGTGTCTCCGCACCTCTGGCCACATGCGGTACTGAACACCCCAGAGGCTTAAATAAAAAATAGCTTGTATTGTGAAATGCTCGTAAACCGCGTTACTCGTAATACGAGGTATTACAGTACTCAGTGATCAGTGATCAGACGTGCGCTGACACGCCCCTGCTGCATAGCCATTCACTGGTGAAGATCAGTGTGCTGCTGCTTCTCCTCCTCCCCAAGCTCTTATGCAGCTGAGATCAGAGGGAATGTGATTACTTATGGCAAAAAGGTATTCATGATGTGTTTTTTTTCACATATATATATATATATATATATATATATTAGAGAGATATCTAAACAAACATATTTTGCCTTTAGTTTCTGTTTTAAACTTAATGGGTTGTCTTACAATCAGTTTAAGTCCAAGGAGCTGACATCTTCTGGACTTATCTCTATTATTCGTTGTTCTGCCAGATTAACACTCCCAAGGATCTGAATGGTGAGAAATGCACAGAGCAGCTATATGCTATTCACAGAAGCCTTTGTATTTTGTGAATGTGTTGACATATCACCAAGGCTTCTGTGATTGGGCAGGAGGAGGAGAGGGCATAGCAGCTGCAGTGACTCATCTGTTCAAGATGCAGAGCTCAGAAAGATCCAATGTCGCTCTCCCAGAACTACAGTGATAGCTGTCTTCCAGAAGAACTATAAACCTGTCAGATATAAATAATAGAGCTAAGCCCGGGAGGTGCCATGCACCTTGCTGGATTTAACTCATAGTGTGCCTTCATTTTTTACTAAGGAATTTACCTTGAATTCAGTAGGTCTTTGCCACCTAAGGTCCACAGTTTAGGCCTCCTAGTAGGATGGACTTTTTCCATTGAGCAGCCAAAAAAAGGTATACTGTCCAAAGCCATGAAATATAGATTGGTCGTCTGTTACTGAAAGATACTCTCACCTATCTACAGCTAATCAAATATCCTGTATTTGCAACAAAGCTGCAACAATGTATTAGTACTACAACCAATAGACGTGTGAGTAGGTCTGGGATACCGCCACTCGTGAAGCATCAGTGGTTATGTGGCCACTTTTAATGCTTTGTGTGTGTTTATTTTGCTTAGCAAATACTGGAAACTAAAGGCCACGCTCTGACGTTAAATGATGGGAAGAGGTTTTAGTTGGTTTTGACTTTAGTTTTATTTTATTAGAGAGGATTGTGTTTAAATTTGTCCTTCAGGAATCAAAAAAAAAAAAAAGTAATCGCAGTGGAAGGCTGTTCAGGGATTTCTAGCTTTTTAGGTTCAATGAGATAGTGAAGAGCTGTGTGAGGTCTGAGCCCCGAATCTGAAATCTGCTGTATTGGGGGAAGATTTATAGTTCAGGCATAGATACCACTTAGATATTTTTTTTTTTAATGAAGAGGTGATACTACTTTGAGAAGGCCAAAGGTGTGAGATATAGAGACCTGATTTGGGTCTTAGGACTCTATCCCTCTGGTCGCAGTGAGAACGCCGGTCACAAGATAATCCATTTTTTGAGTAAGAAGCTAGAAGCCCCTAATAAGAATAGTCAGGTAGCGTGAAGATTGGTATAAAAAGTTTATTAAGAATGGGCACCATCTTCTTCAGGGTATAAAATGGTCCTAAAGATATAAGGCTTCTTTTTTTATATATTTTTTTTTTTTTTTTTTTTTTAAACCTTCATGCATTAAATAGTAAACCTTCCTCTATACATATAGGTAGGCCTATAGTGAGGCTTACCTAAAGGCACTATTAATATCTCCTAAATGTGTGCCATTTAGGAGCTATTTACTGTATACTGCGCCGATGATGTCATCGGGACATGTGCTCTGAAGGAATGGCCACCCGTGACATTTCTTCACAAGTCAGTGCCCGTGACCAGCGGCTCACATGTGCATGCGTGGGAGTGACCTCACGCGGCCCCGGCCAGTCACACAGTCCGGAGTCCGCGCTAGTGATGGCCGAACGGTTCGCCCGGCGGTCGTTTCGCGGCGAATTTCCGACTTTCGCCGTCCGCGGGTTCGAACGCCTTTTTCCGTCGTTCGCCCCGGCGGACTTACGTGTTTAATGTATACAAGAACTTTAACCTTTCGTGACACGTTTATCATGTGTTACAGGACAACCAATTGAGACATGACAGCTCATGGACACTTGGACATTCCCCCTAACCTATAAATACACCCGATCCGGTGGCCATTTTACATTCTTTCTTCTGTCACTGTAGGGAAAGGATCCTGTGTGGAGTAGGGACAGAGAAAACGCTAGCTATTTGGTACACAAAAGTTCTTTTCAGGACTGGTATAGGTGTTAGGTCAGCAGCCTGAGTTTCTTTTGTCAGTTTAGATAAAGGGACAGAGCGCTGTATGCTGCTATTTTAGGGACAGCTCAGCCAGATTAGTCTTTCTTCATCATCATCATCATCATCATCATTAGCTGTTACTATCAGGTCCACAAAAGAGCTGTTCCAGCTAATCGTTCCAGCCTACTCTTTTTTGCCAATTTGTATAGGGACAGGCAGGAAGCAGTGTGTCAGGCAGTGAGGATAATTTTAAAGACTTGCTGTTACTATTAGTTCCACAAAGGTTCTTTTCAGGACTGGTATCAGTGGTACGGTAATAGGCTTGTACACGTATAATATTCTTTCTTCCAAATATAGAAAGAATATTATACTTGACTGCTGCCCTTCTGCTGCAGTCTGCTAATCATTCACAACTCACTTGTTCCACAAAGCTCTTTATCAGGACTGGTAACTTGGTCTGTCTAGGGTGCTACGGTACATAGGCTTGGGTGCGGTACAGTCTGCTGTTCTGTAAGGACCGCTATCGGTCCACAATACATAGGGTTGCCGTGCACTACTGCTGACCGCTGCCCTATACTGCAGCAGTCCTTCAGCGGTATAGGGACTGACGCACAGTCTGCTAAACACTAATACACAACCTGCTTGGTCCACAAAAGTTCTTATAAGGACTGGTAACTTGGTATAGGGTGCTACGGTACATAGGCCTGAGTGCAGTACAGTCTGCTGTTCTGTAAGGACCGCTATCGGTCCACAATACATAGGGTTGCCGTGCACTACTGCTGACCGCTGCCCTATACTGCAGCAGTCCTTCATTGGTATAGGGACTGACGTACAGTCTGCTAATCACTAACACACAACCTGCTTGGTCCACAAAAGTTCTTATAAGGACTGGTAACTTGGTATAGGGTGCTACGGTACATAGGCCTGAGTGCAGTACAGTCTGCTGTTCTGTAAGGACCGCTATCGGTCCACAATACATAGGGTTGCCGTGCACTACTGCTGACCGCTGCCCTATACTGCAGCAGTCCTTCATTGGTATAGGGACTGACGTACAGTCTGCTAATCACTAACACACAACCTGCTTGGTCCACAAAAGTTCTTATAAGGACTGGTAACTTGGTATAGGGTGCTACGGTACATAGGCCTGAGTGCGTTACAGTCTGCTGTTCTGTAAGGACCGCTATCGGTCCACAATACATAGGGTTGCCGTGCACTACTGCTGACCGCTGCCCTATACTGCAGCAGTCCTTCAGCGGTATAGGGACTGACGCACAGTCTGCTAAACACTAACACACAACCTGCTTGGTCCACAAAAGTTTTTATAAGGACTGGTAACTTGGTATAGGGTGCTACGGTACATAGGCCTGAGTGCAGTACAGTCTGCTGTTCTGTAAGGACCGCTATCGGTCCACAATACATAGGGTTGCCGTGCACTACTGCTGACCGCTGCCCTATACTGCAGCAGTCCTTCATTGGTATAGGGACTGACGTACAGTCTGCTAATCACTAACACACAACCTGCTTGGTCCACAAAAGTTCTTATAAGGACTGGTAACTTGGTATAGGGTGCTACGGTACATAGGCCTGAGTGCGTTACAGTCTGCTGTTCTGTAAGGACCGCTATCGGTCCACAATACATAGGGTTGCCGTGCACTACTGCTGACCGCTGCCCTATACTGCAGCAGTCCTTCATTGGTATAGGGACTGACGTACAGTCTGCTAATCACTAACACACAACCTGCTTGGTCCACAAAAGTTCTTATAAGGACTGGTAACTTGGTATAGGGTGCTACGGTACATAGGCCTGAGTGCGTTACAGTCTGCTGTTCTGTAAGGACCGCTATCGGTCCACAATACATAGGGTTGCCGTGCACTACTGCTGACCGCTGCCCTATACTGCAGCAGTCCTTCATTGGTATAGGGACTGACGTACAGTCTGCTAATCACTAACACACAACCTGCTTGGTCCACAAAAGTTCTTATAAGGACTGGTAACTTGGTATAGGGTGCTACGGTACATAGGCCTGAGTGCGTTACAGTCTGCTGTTCTGTAAGGACCGCTATCGGTCCACAATACATAGGGTTGCCGTGCACTACTGCTGACCGCTGCCCTATACTGCAGCAGTCCTTCAGCGGTATAGGGACTGACGCACAGTCTGCTAAACACTAACACACAACCTGCTTGGTCCACAAAAGTTTTTATAAGGACTGGTAACTTGGTATAGGGTGCTACGGTACATAGGCCTGAGTGCGTTACAGTCTGCTGTTCTGTAAGGACCGCTATCGGTCCACAATACATAGGGTTGCCGTGCACTACTGCTGACCGCTGCCCTATACTGCAGCAGTCCTTCATTGGTATAGGGACTGACGTACAGTCTGCTAATCACTAACACACAACCTGCTTGGTCCACAAAAGTTCTTATAAGGACTGGTAACTTGGTATAGGGTGCTACGGTACATAGGCCTGAGTGCGTTACAGTCTGCTGTTCTGTAAGGACCGCTATCGGTCCACAATACATAGGGTTGCCGTGCACTACTGCTGACCGCTGCCCTATACTGCAGCAGTCCTTCAGCGGTATAGGGACTGACGTACAGTCTGCTAATCACTAACACACAACCTGCTTGGTCCACAAAAGTTCTTATAAGGACTGGTAACTTGGTATAGGGTGCTACGGTACATAGGCCTGAGTGCAGTACAGTCTGCTGTTCTGTAAGGACCGCTATCGGTCCACAATACATAGGGTTGCCGTGCACTACTGCTGACCGCTGCCCTATACTGCAGCAGTCCTTCATTGGTATAGGGACTGACGTACAGTCTGCTAATCACTAACACACAACCTGCTTGGTCCACAAAAGTTCTTATAAGGACTGGTAACTTGGTATAGGGTGCTACGGTACATAGGCCTGAGTGCGTTACAGTCTGCTGTTCTGTAAGGACCGCTATCGGTCCACAATACATAGGGTTGCCGTGCACTACTGCTGACCGCTGCCCTATACTGCAGCAGTCCTTCATTGGTATAGGGACTGACGTACAGTCTGCTAATCACTAACACACAACCTGCTTGGTCCACAAAAGTTCTTATAAGGACTGGTAACTTGGTATAGGGTGCTACGGTACATAGGCCTGAGTGCGTTACAGTCTGCTGTTCTGTAAGGACCGCTATCGGTCCACAATACATAGGGTTGCCGTGCACTACTGCTGACCGCTGCCCTATACTGCAGCAGTCCTTCATTGGTATAGGGACTGACGTACAGTCTGCTAATCACTAACACACAACCTGCTTGTTCCACAAAAGTTCTTATAAGGACTGGTAACTTGGTATAGGGTGCTACGGTACATAGGCTTGAGTGCGGTACAGTCTGCTGTTCTGTAAGGACCGCTATCGGTCCACAATAGATAGGGTTGACGTGCACCACTGCTGACCGCTGCCCTATACTGCAGCAGTCCTTCAGCGGTATAGGGACTGACGTACAGTCTGCTAAACACTAATACACAACCTGCTTGGTCCACAAAAGTTCTTATAAGGACTGGTAACTTGGTATAGGGTGCTACGGTACATAGGCTTGAGTGCGGTACAGTCTGCTGTTCTGTAAGGACCGCTATCGGTCCACAATAGATAGGGTTGACGTGCACCACTGCTGACCGCTGCCCTATACTGCAGCAGTCCTTCAGCGGTATAGGGACTGACGTACAGTCTGCTAAACACTAATACACAACCTGCTTGGTCCACAAAAGTTCTTATAAGGACTGGTAACTTGGTATAGGGTGCTACGGTACATAGGCTTGAGTGCGGTACAGTCTGCTGTTCTGTAAGGACCGCTATCGGTCCACAATAGATAGGGTTGACGTGCACCACTGCTGACCGCTGCCCTATACTGCAGCAGTCCTTCAGCGGTATAGGGACTGACGTACAGTCTGCTAAACACTAATACACAACCTGCTTGGTCCACAAAAGTTCTTATAAGGACTGGTAACTTGGTATAGGGTGCTACGGTACATAGGCTTGAGTGCGGTACAGTCTGCTGTTCTGTAAGGACCGCTATCGGTCCACAATAGATAGGGTTGACGTGCACCACTGCTGACCGCTCACCTATACTGCAGCAGTCCTTCAGCGGTATAGGGACTGACGTACAGTCTGCTAATCACTAACACACAACCTGCTTGTTCCACAAAAGTTCTTATAAGGACTGGTAACTTGGTATAGGGTGCTACGGTACATAGGCTTGAGTGCGGTACAGTCTGCTGTTCTGTAAGGACCGCTATCGGTCCACAATAGATAGGGTTGACGTGCACCACTGCTGACCGCTGCCCTATACTGCAGCAGTCCTTCAGCGGTATAGGGACTGACGTACAGTCTGCTAAACACTAATACACAACCTGCTTGGTCCACAAAAGTTCTTATAAGGACTGGTAACTTGGTATAGGGTGCTACGGTACATAGGCTTGAGTGCGGTACAGTCTGCTGTTCTGTAAGGACCGCTATCGGTCCACAATAGATAGGGTTGACGTGCACCACTGCTGACCGCTGCCCTATACTGCAGCAGTCCTTCAGCGGTATAGGGACTGACGTACAGTCTGCTAAACACTAATACACAACCTGCTTGGTCCACAAAAGTTCTTATAAGGACTGGTAACTTGGTATAGGGTGCTACGGTACATAGGCTTGAGTGCGGTACAGTCTGCTGTTCTGTAAGGACCGCTATCGGTCCACAATAGATAGGGTTGACGTGCACCACTGCTGACCGCTGCCCTATACTGCAGCAGTCCTTCAGCGGTATAGGGACTGACGTACAGTCTGCTAAACACTAATACACAACCTGCTTGGTCCACAAAAGTTCTTATAAGGACTGGTAACTTGGTATAGGGTGCTACGGTACATAGGCTTGAGTGCGGTACAGTCTGCTGTTCTGTAAGGACCGCTATCGGTCCACAATAGATAGGGTTGACGTGCACCACTGCTGACCGCTCACCTATACTGCAGCAGTCCTTCAGCGGTATAGGGACTGACGTACAGTCTGCTAATCACTAACACACAACCTGCTTGTTCCACAAAAGTTCTTATAAGGACTGGTAACTTGGTATAGGGTGCTACGGTACATAGGCTTGAGTGCGGTACAGTCTGCTGTTCTGTAAGGACCGCTATCGGTCCACAATAGATAGGGTTGACGTGCACCACTGCTGACCGCTGCCCTATACTGCAGCAGTCCTTCAGCGGTATAGGGACTGACGTACAGTCTGCTAAACACTAATACACAACCTGCTTGGTCCACAAAAGTTCTTATAAGGACTGGTAACTTGGTATAGGGTGCTACGGTACATAGGCTTGAGTGCGGTACAGTCTGCTGTTCTGTAAGGACCGCTATCGGTCCACAATAGATAGGGTTGACGTGCACCACTGCTGACCGCTGCCCTATACTGCAGCAGTCCTTCAGCGGTATAGGGACTGACGTACAGTCTGCTAAACACTAATACACAACCTGCTTGGTCCACAAAAGTTCTTATAAGGACTGGTAACTTGGTATAGGGTGCTACGGTACATAGGCTTGAGTGCGGTACAGTCTGCTGTTCTGTAAGGACCGCTATCGGTCCACAATAGATAGGGTTGACGTGCACCACTGCTGACCGCTGCCCTATACTGCAGCAGTCCTTCAGCGGTATAGGGACTGACGTACAGTCTGCTAAACACTAATACACAACCTGCTTGGTCCACAAAAGTTCTTATAAGGACTGGTAACTTGGTATAGGGTGCTACGGTACATAGGCTTGAGTGCGGTACAGTCTGCTGTTCTGTAAGGACCGCTATCGGTCCACAATAGATAGGGTTGACGTGCACCACTGCTGACCGCTCACCTATACTGCAGCAGTCCTTCAGCGGTATAGGGACTGACGTACAGTCTGCTAATCACTAACACACAACCTGCTTGTTCCACAAAAGTTCTTATAAGGACTGGTAACTTGGTATAGGGTGCTACGGTACATAGGCTTGAGTGCGGTACAGTCTGCTGTTCTGTAAGGACCGCTATCGGTCCACAATAGATAGGGTTGACGTGCACCACTGCTGACCGCTGCCCTATACTGCAGCAGTCCTTCAGCGGTATAGGGACTGACGTACAGTCTGCTAAACACTAATACACAACCTGCTTGGTCCACAAAAGTTCTTATAAGGACTGGTAACTTGGTATAGGGTGCTACGGTACATAGGCTTGAGTGCGGTACAGTCTGCTGTTCTGTAAGGACCGCTATCGGTCCACAATAGATAGGGTTGACGTGCACCACTGCTGACCGCTGCCCTATACTGCAGCAGTCCTTCAGCGGTATAGGGACTGACGTACAGTCTGCTAAACACTAATACACAACCTGCTTGGTCCACAAAAGTTCTTATAAGGACTGGTAACTTGGTATAGGGTGCTACGGTACATAGGCTTGAGTGCGGTACAGTCTGCTGTTCTGTAAGGACCGCTATCGGTCCACAATAGATAGGGTTGACGTGCACCACTGCTGACCGCTGCCCTATACTGCAGCAGTCCTTCAGCGGTATAGGGACTGACGTACAGTCTGCTAAACACTAATACACAACCTGCTTGGTCCACAAAAGTTCTTATAAGGACTGGTAACTTGGTATAGGGTGCTACGGTACATAGGCTTGAGTGCGGTACAGTCTGCTGTTCTGTAAGGACCGCTATCGGTCCACAATAGATAGGGTTGACGTGCACCACTGCTGACCGCTCACCTATACTGCAGCAGTCCTTCAGCGGTATAGGGACTGACGTACAGTCTGCTAATCACTAACACACAACCTGCTTGTTCCACAAAAGTTCTTATAAGGACTGGTAACTTGGTATAGGGTGCTACGGTACATAGGCTTGAGTGCGGTACAGTCTGCTGTTCTGTAAGGACCGCTATCGGTCCACAATAGATAGGGTTGACGTGCACCACTGCTGACCGCTGCCCTATACTGCAGCAGTCCTTCAGCGGTATAGGGACTGACGTACAGTCTGCTAAACACTAATACACAACCTGCTTGGTCCACAAAAGTTCTTATAAGGACTGGTAACTTGGTATAGGGTGCTACGGTACATAGGCTTGAGTGCGGTACAGTCTGCTGTTCTGTAAGGACCGCTATCGGTCCACAATAGATAGGGTTGACGTGCACCACTGCTGACCGCTGCCCTATACTGCAGCAGTCCTTCAGCGGTATAGGGACTGACGTACAGTCTGCTAAACACTAATACACAACCTGCTTGGTCCACAAAAGTTCTTATAAGGACTGGTAACTTGGTATAGGGTGCTACGGTACATAGGCTTGAGTGCGGTACAGTCTGCTGTTCTGTAAGGACCGCTATAGGTCCACAATAGATAGGGTTGACGTGCACCACTGCTGACCGCTCACCTATACTGCAGCAGTCCTTCAGCGGTATAGGGACTAAGAGTTTTGTCACAGGGTCATTTAAAAAATGACATGCAGAGGAAGAGGCAGGCCCTTCCGCAGGGGTGGTAGGGGTAGGGCAGGAGCAACAGGCTTGAGCCAAAGTGGGAAGTTGCAGAAGGTGCGTTCAATTACTTTAAAGGATGCACCAGACTTGGTTGAGTGGCTCGCTCAGCCTTACTCTTCTGCACCCTCCTCATCCTCTCGATCTGCACCCTCTTCTTCACTCTCTGCTATGTGCACCCCCAAAGACACTACCACCAACAACACGACCACCACCACCACCACCACATACCTTCCGCTTGAGTCACTGGAATTATTTTCCGATCCATATCAAGAGGACATTTCTGATGCGCAGCCACTCTTGGTATTGGATCAGGAAGAGGAGGTAGCAACAAGCGCTACTCAGCAGTCTGACGCCAGTACCCAGATCAGCCCAAGGAGGAGGTTGGTCCCCGGTGTTGCTGCCTACTCTACTTATAGCGGTGGGGAAGGTGACGTTGATGATGACGTGTCTAGTGATGTCACGTGGGTGCCCACAAGAGAGGAAGAGGAGGGGAGTTCAGAGGGAGATATGGACCAGCAGATAGGGAGGAGAAGCAGCAATGACTTACATTGCACAGCAGGGACAAAGCAGACTGCAAATGTATCAGGAGCGAGTCATCGACCATGTACGGTCACATCTGGCGCTCCCAGGACACCGGCACATGGCTCCGCAGTGTGGGCTTTTTTTAACGTGTCCGCTGCTGACAATAGCGTTGCCATCTGCAATCTTTGCAGTCAACGCGTTAGTCGCGGTAAGCCCAATACTCACCTAGGGACGACCGCCTTAAGAAGGCACATGAGCAGCCATCACCGAGCCCAGTGGGAGCAACGGAACACACAAAGCCACACTGCAGGCTCTCACCGTCCAGCCTCGTCTTCTACTTCTCCTTCTCCTCTCTCCTCACAATTGTCCTCCACTCCACCTTCCATCACGCCAAGCTCACATTTTTCTGCAAAAAGGCAGGCTTCCGTGGGCCTAATGTTTGAGCGTAAAAAAATGATGACGCCGGATAACCCTCTTGCCCAACGGTTGGCGGCTGGCTTGTCAGAACTCATAGCCCGCCAACTACTGCCATATAAACTGGTGGACTCGGAGGCCTTTCGCAAATTTGTGGCCATTGGAACACCACAATGGAAGGTCCCAGGAAGGAAGTATTTCTCAGAGAAGGGCATCCCAGAGCTATATGGCCATGTTCAGCGGCAAGTGAATGTATCTCTGGCACACAGTGTCGGTGCCAAGATACATCTGACCACAGACACGTGGTCTAGCAAACACGGGCAGGGAAGGTATATCAGTTTTACTGCCCACTGGGTGAACCTTCTGACGGCCGTCAAGC
Source organism: Lithobates pipiens (assembly GCF_037356315.1). Lineage (NCBI taxonomy): Eukaryota > Metazoa > Chordata > Amphibia > Anura > Ranidae > Lithobates > Lithobates pipiens. The sequence goes on from NW_027507825.1 coordinate 14,872,909, forward strand.
ATGTAACCCGTGGCACCCGTGTAGATTTGGTTTTACCGCCACGGATTGCATGCAGGCCTGACTCTTCTTCTCCTCCTCCTACTCCATCCTCCTCCCTCTCCTCCTCAGCTGCCTCCTCCTTTTCCGCTGCTAGCGTCTCTTCCACTGCACCGCCCAAGCTCCCCAGAACCTATTCCACATGCCAGGTGAGACGTTGCCATGCCGTGCTGCGTCTGTTGTGCCTGGAAGCAAAGAGCCACACTGGCCCGGCACTCCTTTCAGCTTTGCGTTCACAGGCAGATGAGTGGCTAACACCGCTCAATTTGACAGTTGGTAAAGTGGTGTGTGACAACGGTGCCAATCTGCTTAGCGCATTGAAACAGGGCAAAATCACGCACGTGCCGTGCATGGCACACGTCTTAAACTTGGTCGTGCAGCGATTCCTTGTCAAATACCCTGGGGTCCAGGACATCTTGCGGCAGGCAAGGAAAATCTCGGCCCATTTCAGAAGATCTTACACGGCCATGGCTCGCCTTGCTGACATTCAGCGGCGACACCATCTGCCGGTCAGACGTCTTATTTGCGATTGCCCGACGCGATGGAACTCAACCTTCTATATGCTTGATAGGCTGCTCCAGCAGAAACGTGCAGTTAACGTCTACCTGTATGAACTCTGCGAAAGAAACGGTTCTGGGGAGCTGGGTTTTTTTTCACCGCGCCAGTGGCTGCTCATGCGCGACACATGCAGACTTCTGCGGCCATTTGAGGAGATCACCAAACTGGTCAGTCGCAGCCATGGCGCCATCAGTGACATGGTACCTTATGCCTTCTTTCTGGAGCGTGCATTGCGTCGTGTCATTGATCAGGCTGTGGAGGAGCAGGAGCGGGAAGATGAGGAAGTCGCAATGCTGGATGAATTCCCAGGGGGGGCTACTCTATCTGAGACAAGTCAACAACAGGAGTCTGATGAGGAGTCAGAGGAGGATGGTGCCGGGGCGGATGAGCAGGAGCAAGAAGAGCATGCTTTAAACCTTTCTGGGATCCCTGTTGTGCGAGGATGGGGAGAGGAGAATGAAGAGGACGACATTATCCTGGATGATGAGCAGGAGCCAGGCCACCACACCGCTTCCACTTTAGTGCAAATGGGGGCCTTCATGCTCCAGTGTTTTAATAGGGACCCCCGTATAAAAAGCATGAGGGTCAAGGACCAGTACTGGGTGGCAACGTACTTAGACCCCCGGTACAAACACAAAATGGCGGAAATGTTACCGCCGTCGCAGAGGGCTGTCAGAATGCAGCACTTCCAGGCCTTGCTTCGAGAAATGCTGCATTCTGCTTTTGCGTGCGCTGGCAGAGGAGCAATTCCCACTCCCAGAGAAGGATTTGCGGGTACCAATCCAACAGCGCCTGCAAGAAGAGGCCGGTTTGAAGATGTGTTGGTGACTTCGGATATGAGGTCATTCTTTCAGCCGACCCATCGACAGGTGTCATCCGGATCCAGCATCAGGGAACGCCTAGACCGTCAGGTGTCCGACTACATTGGGTTAACGGCCGATGTGGACGCTCTGAGGAGTGATGAACCCCTAGACTACTGGGTGGGCAGGCTTGACCTCTGGCCAGAGCTTGCCCAATTTGCAATCGAACTGTTGGCTTGCCCCTCATCCAGTGTCCTGTCCGAAAGGACGTTCAGCGCAGCAGGGGGGATTGTGACCGATAAGCGTACTCGCCTAGCTCACCACAGTGTTAACTACCTCACATTTCTAAAAATGAATGAGGCATGGATCTCGGAGGAATTCAACACATGTGATCAGTAGACCATGTATATGTCTATAAACAATTTTTGGAATCAAGCACACAGACCTTCTTAATTCATTTGGCTCACTTCCCTGACCCAAAAAAGCACACCGTACTATATGCCCCTACCCTCCTCTTTGAAGAGGTTGAGCGGTGTCATATTTCTACTGGGGCTGCTTATTATGAGGGGTTCCCACCATCCCTGTGCTGTGCTGACTTCCTCCTGGGTGTTCTTATTATGAGGGGCTCCCACCATCCCTGTGCTGTGCTGACTTCCTCCTGGGGGTTCTTATTATGAGGGGATCACACCATCCCTGTGCTGTGCTGACTTCCTCCTGGGGCTGCTTACGGTGCTGCTGTCAGCGCTGTATGTCACGGAGCTGCTGTCAGCGCTGTATGTCACGGAGCTGCTGTCAGCGCTGTATGTCACGGAGCTGCTGTCAGCGCTGTATGTCACGGAGCTGCTGTCAGCGCTGTATGTCACGGAGCTGCTGTCAGCGCTGTATGTCACGGAGCTGCTGTCAGCGCTGTATGTCACGGAGCTGCTGTCAGCGCTGTATGTCACGGAGCTGCTGTCAGCGCTGTATGTCACGGAGCTGCTGTCAGCGCTGTATGTCACGGAGCTGCTGTCAGCGCTGTATGTCACGGTGCTGCTGTCAGCGCTGTATGTCACGGAGCTGCTGTCAGCGCTGTATGTCACGGAGCTGCTGTCAGTGCTGTATGTCACGGAGCTGCTGTCAGCGCTGTATGTCACGGAGCTGCTGTCAGCGCTGTATGTCACGGAGCTGCTGTCAGCGCTGTATGTCACGGTGCTGCTGTCAGCGCTGTATGTCACGGAGCTGCTGTCAGCGCTGTATGTCACGGAGCTGCTGTCAGCGCTGTATGTCACGGAGCTGCTGTCAGCGCTGTATGTCACGGAGCTGCTGTCAGCGCTGTATGTCACGGAGCTGCTGTCAGCGCTGTATGTCACGGTGCTGATGTCAGTGCTCTGTATTACGGTGCTGCTGTCAGTGCTCTGTATCTCCTGCACCCTCTTGTTTGCCTACCCTGGTCCCTGACCTTCCCTCTCCTCCATTGCCTTCATTAGCTCCATAGTCCTGAATTGTCAGAACAATTTCCCAAATAAAAAAAAAATGCTTGTAGTTATCGATCCCAAATTCACCTCATACATGTATTATGCTATTGTCCAGGTGGTGGGACTACGTGCTACCCCCTAATAATTACCCCGTGGCCGCAAATTCGACCTAAAGGTTTGCGAAATTCGCCTCCCATTGAAGTCAATGGAGCCCGCGGCGAACGGTCGTTTTCGCGAACGTTTGTGTCCGTTCGCGTTTCGCGTTCGCGAAACGTCCCGTCGGAAGTTCGTCCATCACTAGTCCGCGCCACCAGAAGGAAGACGGGCGAAGATGGATGTGACCTCCAGGCTTTGTTTGCAGGTAAGTGCCACATAATGTGCTAGTATGCGATGCATACTAGCACATTATGCCTTTTACTTTGCAGGGAAGGAAAAGGGGGGGGGGGGAGGAGATAAAGGAAGAGTTTACTTCCTCTTTAAGATAATAAAAAAAAAACCCCACCCGCACGAAGCTCGCCCCCGTTAAATACCCGATCTCGGTCCAGCAATTTTAATGTGAGCAGTGGCTCTCTGTCCTATTTGGGCAGATATGCAGCAGCGGGAACCATTGGCTCCCGCTGCTGTCCATCAAAACTAGTGAAGAGAGAGAGAGTGGGGGCAGGGCTGGGCTATGTGTCACTGGAGCGAGCAGCTTCCTGTGGGGGTACACAGCGGGGGAGGGGTCAGTAGCACCAGTGAGGGACTCCAGAATAGGAGGATGGGGGCTGCTCTGTGCAAAACCATTACACAGAGCAGGTAAGTATAACCATGTTTAAAAAATTGCATTTAGAATCACTTTAAAATGCATGAAATGTTTTGGAACCAGACGGCATCTTTCTGGTCAACCTGTTATGAGGATCGATTTAAACTGAGGTGTCGTGTATCCTTGTGGAGAATAGGGGAGGGCAGCTGTTCCCATCTCCACAAGGATACCTCCATTTACCATCTGGTTAAAGTGGTTGTAAGCCCTTCCATATACCCAGGGATGAAACAAATCCTCAGTTGTACCTGTTTATCTGCAGTCTTCTCTTTACAGCCCTTTTAAGTACAGAATTTAGACCGCATTTCTGAACTTGGGAAGGTGAGGATATAAAGTCGCACACTACAAAGTATAGAGCAGGGATCTGAGTGTAAACTTGGTCCTAACCTACTTACTGTACTGAGGTTACCACCCAGGCGCCCTTCCTAGATACAATACGTTGAGGGAGTATTGTCATCTTAGGACAGGAAATGTTACTGGCAGGATCACCAGGTGAAAATAAAACAAAAAACACTAAAAATGTTTTAAAAATCACAAAAAAAAAATGCAGCCACCACATTTAATGTGGTTGTAAACCTCAGACATGAAATGTGAACAAAGCAAATCCCCCTACAGCAGTGATGGTGAACCTTGGCACCCCAGATGTTTTGGCTCTACATTTCCCATGATGCTCATGCACTCTGAAGTGTAGTTGAGCATCATGGGAAATGCAGTTCCAAAACATCCAGGGTGCCAAGGTTCATCATCACTGCTCTATAGTGTGTACTGGTCTCAATTCAAAGCACTAAGTGTTATTTCTGTCTGTTGCCTCCTTCCTCTGCTATCTGCATGAGTCACGTCCGATAAGTTTTCCTGACACCAAGAGAAAAAGGGTGACAAGACGGACCTCCAGCTGACAGCCTCAGCTCTGTTCCTGTGAGAAAATGGGAGGGGGGACTCTTCCCTCCAATCAACTCTCCTCACTGATGTAAAATTCAGCTCCCCGCCCCCTGCTTTTCGTAGCTGGGCAATTCTGTGTAAATTTTGCACTTTGAAGGGATGTAGGGGAAAGATGACTTTGGATAAACAGGTACAACTTAGGAAGGATCATTTTGTGTACTCTCTATCACTTGAGACCAGTCACTTCACTGGGTATATGTGAGGGTTTACAACCACCTTAAGGTCTGGTAAGGTGCAATTTATGAAATTTTTGGGGTGTTTTAGATCTGAGTAACCAGATTAGGCAGCACCCAGTTCCTTTCTATGGATTGGTGGGAGTGTCCTCTCTTTCATGCATGCTGTATCAGCAGCAGGAGTCATACTTTATAGGCAAAATGTCACGTGATTGGGGACCGTGAGATATCTCTCGGTGATGCATTGCCGTCAATCACATAGTGAAAAACAAAACGGTTTCCAGAGTCTGCAGATGGTGTATTTCAGAATTTCTCACCTCAGTGCAAGAACCGGTGACAACAAAAGTCAGCCAAGTTGGCAGATGTGCCAAATCCCCAGACTAAGTAGTGAGGGTACATGAGCAGGTTGGTAGGGTGACCCGGTGTGCCGCTCAAACCTTCAGTTTTAATCCAAAAATGCAGCTCATTGTGTAATGTTAAGGCAGATGAGTGAGAAGGGCTCAGGCCAATCACAGCTCTCCTGTGACGGGTGATCAGGTAAGGGCCGGACTTCACTAAACTGGCAGCGGTTACATTTCTTCACTTTCCTGAAAGATCTCTTTATTCTTTTAATACCATACCACTATTATTAGTGTGACTGTGGACTGAATGGAGTACGATTTCTTTGCCGCCAAGTTGTATCACCCCCCGAAAATTCAACATTTGGGTTCTCTGTGCCCTTTGCTAATGTATATTGGTTGTTTGTTATATAGCTGGGAAATATGATCATTACAGGGCTACCATGTCAATATTATGTATAGAAAATAAATCTAAATTAATTCCAGATTCATGTTGTTGAGACCTGAATTGATTGAAAAGGTATTTTTTTTTCTAAATAACAAACATTCTTCTTACTTGCTTTGTGCATAGAGCGACCCCAAACCTCTATTTCAGGTGTCCCTCTGCTACACTCTTGGCTCCTCCTCCTCCCCCTTCTTTGAGTGGCCCCATAGCAAGCGTCTTGCTATGGGGGCACTCGTGCAAGCTGGATCTTTATCTGGGCTGTGTGCTTCTATAGCTGTCTGACAGCAGCAGGAGTCAATGGCTCCTCTTGGGCAACAGCGCTGGATCAAGATCGGGCTCAGGTAAGTGTTTAAGGATGGGCTGAAGAGGATCAACAGAGGTGGAAATACTCTGCTCCTGACCTCTCTATCATTCCACCAAGTGTCGCACCCCTCCATCAGATGGAAAATACTCTGCTCCTGACCTTCTACCTTTGTGAATACACTCCCCCCTGGAATATCACACCTCCAACATGACCCTCCAAAAGGTAGAAAATACTCTGCTCCTGACCTCTCTACCTTTCTGATTACTCTGCACCAGTACATCACACCTTCTAACATGACCTTCCATAAGATGGAACTACTCTGCTTCTCCCCACCTCTCCTTTTTCCACCAGCAAGATATCACACCACTCCAACATGACCCTCCATCAGGTAGAAAATACTCTGCTCCTGACCTCTCTACCTTTCTGATTACATTCACCACTGGGAGAAAACACTCTCCAACTTGACCCTCTATGAGGTGGACATTCCTCTTCTCCTGACCCTCTCTCTGCTAATTTTACTCACCAACAGGATATCACACCTCCAACATGACCCTCAATAACATAGATAATACTCTTCTCCAGACCTTCTCTCTACCTCTCCCATTCCATCAACAGGATGTCACCTTCAACATGACCCGCCATAAGGTGGAAAATTCTCTGCTCCTGACTTCTAACCTGATTATACTCATCACTGGGACTAAACTCCCTCCAAGTTGACCCTCAGTAAGGTCAAAATGCTTCCCCTGACCTTCTTCTCTCTATCTCTCTGACTACATGCACCACCAGGATATCACGCCCACCATAAGGCCGAAATACTCTTCTTCTGACCACCTCTCTACTTCCCTTATTCGACCAATAGGATGTCATCAGATGGAAAATAATCTGCTTCTGGCCACCTCTATACCTTTCTGAATACACACTCCAGCTGGATCTCACACCCTCCAGCAAGTGAAAAATATTCTTCTGACTTCTCAAACTTTCTGATTACACTCACCATCGGGACAAAACACCAACTCGATCAATAAGATCCAAAATATTTCTGACCTCCCCTGATTACACTCGTCACCAGGCTACCATACCTCCAATAGGCAGAGAATGCTCTGCTCCTGACCTCTCCCATTTTAGATTTCTTGTTCTGCCTTTCTGCTCCCACCATGATATCCCCACCCCCTTCAAGTTGCAGGATAAGGGGAGTATACAGAACATGGGGGTTCGTTCAATGGAAAGGCCTGGTTTATGGGGGGTTGGGAGGCTTTGATTGAAGTTGAAATGTAGGCAAACAAGTCCATTTACAGTTGAATTACATGATTGTGAACTGTTTAGCCTGCCAAAAATGTTGTAATTCCGTTCAGCCATTTTTCCAGTTCAGACATCCGTGTCAGACGGCTTGGCCAAGTTGTGACCTCACCTTACTCTACTGCGGTTAAAGCAATACAGCTTGCTCAGGGACCGCCCCAGGCTGTGAATGGATGGTGAAGGAGGAGCGGTGCACTGATGAGGTCATCGTGTGCTCACTGAACCCTTTAACTCTGTACAATGTACGAAGACCTGATTGGCTTACAGTGCTGCCCCTTCCTCACCCTGTCTGATTCCTGTTCTATAGGAAACAACCTTGTCAAAGCTGACAACTTCTCCGCCATTCCTTCCACATCCACCACCTTTAATCTTTGACTGGACGCTGATTATGTATCCCCTGCAAAGTGAGTAAGCTAAGCAGCTGAATCACTGGCAGGAGCAAAGTCACTGCTGGGAGGGTTAGCAGAGTGATCTGAGCTGCTGATTCACTGTTGGAAGAGGAAGCAAAGTTATCTGAGCTGCAGAGCCACATTTTTTGGGAAGGAAAAGGGAGTAATCTAAGCAGCTCACTCACTGTTGGGAGGGGGAGCAGGGTGATCTGAGCTGCAGAGTCTCTGCTGGGAGGGGAGGCAGGGTGATCTGAGCTGCTAAATCTCTGCTGAGGGGGAAGGGGGGACGGCAGGGTGATCTCACCTGCTGAGTCTACTGGGAGGGGAAGCGGGTTATCTGAGCTGCTGATTCACTGCTGGGAGGGGAAACGGGTTATCTGACCTGCTGATTCACTGCTGGGAGGGGAAGCATGGTGCAGGATGATCTGAGCTGCTGATTCACTGCTGGGAGGGTACATAGGATGATCTGAGCTGCTGATTCACTGCTGTGAGGGGAAGTAGGGTCATCTGAGCTGCTGGGAGGGGAAGCAGGGTCATCTGAGCTGCTGAGTCTCTGCTGGGAGGAGGGGGCGCAGGGTGATCTGAGCTGCTGGGAGGGGGGACACAGGGTGATCTGAGCTGCAAAGTCTCTGCTGGGAGCGGACCAGGGTGATCTGAGCTGCTATGCTATGCCTCTGCTAGGAGGGGAAGCAGGGTGATCTGAGCTGCTCTCTCTGCTGGGAGGGGAAACAGGATGATCTAAGCTGCTAAGTCTCTGCTGAGGGGGAAGGGTGGGCAGCAGGGTGATCTGAGCTGCTGAGTCTACTGGGAGGGGAAATGGGGTTATCTGAGCTGCTGATTCACTGCTGGGAGGAGAAACATGGTGCAGGGTGATCTGAGCTGCTGGGAGGGTACATAGGATGATCTGAGTTGCTGATTCACTGCTGGGAAGGGAAAGCAGGGTGATCTGAGCTACTGAGTCACTGCTGGGAGTGGAAGCAAGGTGATCTGAGCTGCTGAGGGGGAAGCAGGGTGATCTGAGCTGCTAAGCCTCTGCTAGGAGGGGTGGTGCAGGATGATCTAAGCTGCTGGGAGGGGAAGCAGGGTGATCTGAGCTGCTGGGAGGGGGGGGGGGGGGGCACAGGATGATCTGAGCTGCAAAGTCTCTGCTGGGAGCAGAAGCAGGGTGATCTGAGCTGCTGAGTCTCTGCTGCAAGGGAAAGCAGTTTGATCTGAGCTGGTAAGTCTCTGCTGGGAGGGGAAGCATGGTACAGGGTTATCTGAGCTGCTGAGTCTCTGCTAGGAGGGGAAGCAGGGTGATCTGAGCTGCTGGGAGGGGACACAGGGTGATCTGAGCTGCTAAGTCCCTGCTGGGAGGGGAAGCATGGTGTTCTGATCTGCTGATTCACTGCTGGGAGGGGAAGCAGGGTCATCTGAGCTGCTGAGTCTCTGCTGGAAGGGAAGGCAGGGTGATCTGAGCTGCTAAGTCTCTGCTGGGAGGGGAAGCAGGGTGATCTGTGCTGCTAAGGCTGCTGGGAGGAGGGGAGCGCAGGGTGATCTCGGTTTGCTGGGTGCAGGGTTATCTGAGCTGCTGATTCACTGCTGGGAGAGGGAGCAGGGTTATCTGAGCTGCTGAGTCTCTGCTGGGAGGGGAATCAGGTTGCAGGGTGATCTGAGCTGCTGAGTCGTGTCTTGTAAGGAAGAACCGAATAAGCTAAGCACCTGAGTCACTTGGAGTAGGTTGATATGAGCTGCAACATCACTCCTGGGAGCTTGCATCAGTGTTTTTTTTAACTACTGATACACTGCTGGGAGAGGGAGCAGAGTGATTTAAGCTGCTGAGTTTGCTGGGTGTTTGGATCAAGATGACCTAAGCTTCTTAGTGTTTGATGCAAGGTGATCTAAGCTTCTAAATCACTGCTGGGAGGGGAAGTAAGGTTATATGAGTTGCTGCTGGGAAGGTGAAGATGAAGAGTGATCCTGCTGGGTGGGGGAGCAGGGTGATTGAGCTGCTGGGAAGAGGGTACTGAAAGATTAAAGTGTTACTAAACTTAGGACACTGCATTCCCTATATCTGGTCTCCCACAGTAAACAAAACATGGAAATGTAATTATTTTAGTAAATATAAACTGCTAAATACCTTTTCGCATCAGCAGTATAGAGCAGTCTTGTGACTTCTATCAGTGTCTGATAAAGCTCATAGAAGGAGTTTTTTTTCTCCTTTGCTCTATGAGGTTGCAGGCCCCTGACCCTATGTTGTACAGTTCTGACTGGCCCTGTGCTGATCACATGCACCCTCCCAAAAAAATAAATTCTCTAGCAATACACCCCAAACGGAGCATGTGTGCCTTCTAGCGCTCTGTACTATTATGAGATGAATTGGGACAGCGGAAGAAGGGGAGGATCAGAGAAGACAGGATCAAACACCCTTTTCTATATTGTACATCACAGGACACAGAGCAGCATAGTAATTACGGTGATGGACACTGGCACACCCGAGACAGGAAGTTCACTTTCTATATAACCCCTACCATACTGGGAGTTCCTCAGTTTTTTCACCAGTGTCTAAGGTGTTGGTCATGGTTAAGGAAGTGCTGAGTAGAGCTCCGCTGGAAGGATCCATGCTGGATCAAACAGATTTTTGAAAACCGGATCCATTCAAAGTGCCACTGAGGCCAAAGTAGATGGTACCCGGGCCTCATGAAGGAAGAACGATGTTTTGCCTGTAACGCCTCTCTTGCAGGGCTGGATCCCAGTGCTTTGGTCATGCATCTAAATAGACAAGTTTTTTTCTGGCAGGGTGCTATACAGGTCCAAGGAAGTGGAACCCCAATAAAAAGGGACCTATTCCTTGAAGGTTATTTAAAAGGAGCTGCTGTGATGGGTGAAGATTGGGTCTGTCTGGTTACCAGCAGAATCCTGCGGCAGGGAGGGTAAGTGAAGAATCCTAAGGAACTCCATGTTCACTTTCATGGATTTCTTCTTTGAGTAAATGTTGTCATGCCTAGATTTCACCACTAGAGGGTGTTAAAGCACATACCTTGCTCAGTGTCAGCAGGAGACAGCCAGGATTCCTCCAGGAGTCAGTCTCAACCACTAGTAATATTAGAGGGGGGAATCCCTTGGTGTCCCATGAAGAGGCTTAGCTTCCCCTCTCGGGGCATTACGGCTTCCTTCTCCCTCCAGGAGGTAGGGGGATAGAGGCTTCAGTGGACAGCCGTGTCCCTCCCCCTCTCTTGAGAGGTTGCGGTGGCCTCCTCTCCAGCCCCCCTCACTTAGGATCCACTCTGTATGACAGATCCGAACGACGCCCTCGGGAATTAGCCTTTAAATTAGGGGGAGTGTCTGGGGGAGGGGCGTGGCTTAGCAGCAGCGTGTGCGTGGATCAGCATACACACTTTTTCATATGGCGCGGGGCTGCAGAGTCCATAAAAGCCGCTTGTGTAATACAGCTGACGAACGGAAGGGACACAGGAGCAGACTGGTGCATGTAAGCTGTTGTATGCAGGCATTCCCAGGACACAGTTACTCAGCATCAGGCTGAGCATTAATAGCAGCATTTATTTGCTGGACTATAGCTCAGCAGTGGGTGCATTGTTTTTATTAGTACCTCTGCTTTTGTGTTTAGGACTATGCCTTCCAAAAAAAGGGGGGTACAAACACCTCAAAAAGGAACCAGGGCATCACTTTCGGGCTCTGAGGACCCTAATCATGCCTCAACAATGCCATCCTCCACGGAAAGAACACATGGCTGGCCAGGGTGAGCCATTGGGTCTGTCAGGTGTTTCCAACATTTCAGCCCCTGTCTATGTTACTGAAGATGTTTTGTTCTCTGCACTGGTGGGGTTAGAAGAGAGGTTAGATGATTTAATCGCATCTTAGTCCAAGTATGGGAGAAAACGCGATAGGTCCCCCTCCCACGCCCTGGGCCCTTTAACAGGGGAACAGTGGGCAGAGGAGGATGAGTCAACCTCAAGGGATTGGGATGAAGGACAGACTAATGATTCCTCATCTGAGGAATCAACTGTAGAAGAACCATTTTCAGCATGTGAAAAATTGCTGGTGCGATACCTTACAGAAATGGTCCGGTCTCCAGTTAAACTGCCTCTTAACTAAGTCATCCAAAAGGCCGATTTCTTCTTTGGGTTCTCTTAAACCCCCTCAGGCTCTGCATGCCTTTCCTGTCCATCCATTGCTGGAGCAATTTATATATGCTGAGTGGGATCACCCAGATAGGCATCATCACCGTTCTAAAAAGTTTTCAGTACTTTATCCCATGGAGGAAAAATTCACCGAGAAGTGTAGCATACCTTCACTTGATGCTGCTATATCCTGTGTGAATAAAAGCCTAACTTATCCGGTGGACAATGCTCAAATGATTTGGGATCCAACTGATAAAAGGTTGAAATTCTCGTTGAAAACCTCATTTTCTTTGGCAGGTGCCTGTAGTTGCAGCAATAGGCATTTGTCAATCCATAAAAGACCAATTGAAACAGACTCAAGTTTGTTCCTGTTCAGCAAGGCCAAGACTTAGCCGAGCTGCCAAGGGCATTATGTTTTGCAATTGACGTAATTAAGGATTCTATTCATCAAGCATCACGCCTTACGTTTTTGCTGGTGCATATGCCTAGGATCCTGTGGTTGAAAAATTGGTCAGACTAAGCACCATGCAAAAAGCTTTTGGCTAGTTTTCCGTTGCACAGCAAACGGCTGTTCAGGGATGATCTGGACAAATACATCCAAAAGATTTAAAGTGGGAAAAGAACCCTATTACCAGTTAAGAGGAGTAAACATCCCTCCATTAAACAGGCTTCTTCTCCAGCGGGCAACAGCCTCTAGGCAGTCGCAACTGCCTCCGCCATCCGGTTCAAATTGTAAACCTCAAGGTCAAGCCCAGGGACAGAAGTCCTGGGGGCTGGAAGCCTACAAAACATAATTCCAAAGCCTCTTTATGGAGGGGCGCATCCGCTTGGGTGGGGGGGGGGAGACTTCTGCATTTCTCAAGAGCTTGGCAGGAAGAGATCCAAGACAGAAGGGTCCTCTCCACCATATCTCTAGGTTGCAAACTAGAATTTCAAAAGTTTCTATTGCCTCGTTTTCTGAGGTGGAACATTCCCAAAGATCCAGGGAAAAGGACATCTCTGTTCCTAGCACTAGACTGGTTGATCACCCCTTGAGACATCAATCATGGAAATCCCCAAGGAGGAACAGGGGTTGAGGTTTTATTCAAACCTCTTCACTGTACCAAAACCAAATGGAGATATCAGACCCATTCTAGATCTCAAAGATCGAAATCAGTTCCTAAATATCTGCGCCTTTCGCATGAAGTCAATCCGGTCAGTAGTTTCCATCCTACAGGGAGGGGAACTTCTAGCGTCAATCAACATCAAAGATGCATACCTGCGTGTTCCTATATTTCCCGCTAACCAGAAATTTCTGAGATTCGAGGTAGAGCGGTGCCATTTTCAGTTTGTAGCCTTGCCCTTCGGTCTAGCTAATGCACCCCAGGTAATTAAGAAGATTCTGGCCCCACCGCTGGCCAGATTAAGGGCTTCAGGGTATAACAGTTTTGGCATACCTGGACGACCTGTTGCTGGTAGACCGGTCGGTAGCCCGCTTGGACCAAAGAGTGGTCAGCACAGTCAACTACCTGGGATGCCCAGGTTGGATTCTCAACCTAGAGAAAAAGATCAGCACCATAAGCGATCTGATCCAGGTGGTAAAGACTAAGAATCCCTCCATTTGCCTTTGCATGGGGTTGTTAGGGAATATGGTGGCTTCATTCAAATCTGTCCCCTATGCCCAGTTTCATTCGAGACTGTTGTAAAACAGTGTCCTATCTGCTTGGCAAAAAAAAAGTCCAAGCCCTAGATTTTCTAATGGATTTTACCCCAAAGGTGCATCAGAGCCTCAGGTGGTGGTGGATATCCAAAAGACTGCAGAAGGGGGAATCCTTCATACTGGTTACCTGGAAGGTGGTAACAACAGATGCCAGCCTTTTGGGTAGACCTGTAAGAGGCCACTCTCCAAGGAAAATGGTCCAGAACCGAAAAGGCCTTGCGCATCAACATCCTAGAGATTTGGGCGCAACGCTTAGCTCTGAGGGCCTGGACGTTCAGGTTACGGGATCGTCCTGTCAGGATTTAATCTGACAATATCACAGCGGTGGCCTATATTAATCACCAAGGAGGCACCAGGAGTCACGCAGCCCAGAGGGAGGTGAACCATATCCTAGCTTGGGCAGAGAAGAATGTACCTTGCCTATCGGCAGTCTTCATTCCAGGAATAGAGAATTGGCAGGCAGACTTTTTGAGTTGCCAGCAGTTCACAAGAGAATGGTCTCTTCACGACATCTTCCTGGCTATATGCGAAAGATAGGGGATCCTGGACGTAGATCTATTGGTGTCCAAGTTCAACAAGAAATTGGACAACTTTGTGTCAAGGACAAGGGATCCACTTGCATGCAGGATAGATGCGTTGGTGACCCCGTGGGATCAGTTTTCACTGATTTATGCATTCCCCCCTATTCAGCTGCTACAACGGCTTCTTCGCAGAATCAAGCAGGAATGGTTCTTGTTGCCCCAGCATGGCCCCGAAGATCTTGGTATGCAGAGATCGTAAAAATTTCAGTAGGGGTCTCATGGACCCTTCCACCATGTCTAGACCTGCTCTCGCAGAGACCAATATTCCATCCTACCTTACAAACTCTAAATTTAACGGTTTGGCTATTGAAACCCACATTCCAAAGAATCGCAGGCTTTCTGGGTCTGTGTTATCTACCGTGATTATTGCAAGGAAACCGGCCTCCAGAGTCATATATTATAGAGTCTGGAGAGCATATGTTTCCTGGTGTGAATCCAAGGGTTGGCATCCTCGGAAGTATGTCATAGGTAGAATTCTTGCCTATCTGCAATTAAGGGTAGAGATGAAGTTGGCCTTGAGTACTATCAAGGGTCAGGTCTCGGCCTTATCAGTATTATTTCAAAGACCGCTTGCTTTGCATCCCTTGGTCTGGGTTTTTATGCAGGGGGGTAATGTGGCTTAATCCGCCAATTAGGTCACCCTTGGGACTAGAATTTAGTCCTGTCAGTAATAACAAAAACAGCCGCTTGAGTCGATACGGCATATATATTCCCTTGATCCCTTTGACAAGGAAGTTCATTTTTCTGGTTGCTATATCCTCTGCAAGAAGGGTATCGGAGACGCCCACTCTTTCTTGTAAAGAGCCATATTTAGTTATTCACAAGGACAAGGTGGTGTTGCATCCTCATCCAAGCTTTCTGCCTAAAGTGGTGTCAGGTTTTCATTTGAACCAAAATATTGTTCTACCTTTTTTTTCCAGAACCCTGTTCTACGGAAGAGAAGTCACTACATTTCCTTGATGTAGTGAGAGCAGTCAGTATATTTAAAGGCAACTGCTCAGTTTCGGAAAACCGGAATTCTATTTGTACTGCTAGAAGGTCCTATTAAAGGACAGGCAGCGTCAAAATCTACTATTTCTAAATAGATTCAGAAAGTTATTATTCAGGCTTATGTTTTAAAGAGGAGAATTCCACCTTTTCAAATAAAAGCACAATCTCCCAGGGCTGTTAGTGCATCCTGGGCAGTGCATCATTAAGCCTCCATGGCTCAAATGTGCAAGGCCGCAACTTGGTCTTCAGTCCATACATTCACTAGATTCTATCAGGTGGATGTGAAAAGGCATGAGGATATCACCTTTAGGTGCAGTGTGCTGCAGGCAGCAGTATAGGTCCTCAAGTCTGATGGTGCCCTTCTTGTTTGTGTCTCCCTCCCCTCAGATAGCATTTCTATGCGACATCCTACATAGTAATTACTATGCTGTGTCCCATGATGTACGATAAAAAAAAATAGGATTTTTCTAACAGCTTACCTGTAAAATCATTTTCTTGGAGTACATCACGGTGTGGTAAAAAATTCCTCGACCTATGCAGAACCTCGACCACGTCACTTCTGGTGCAGCTATGTCACAACACAGCAGATCATGGGGCTCCATTGCGCATGCGTGACTATACCACGCATGCACACTCTGTCGAGCAAAATTTTAGACTTGAGCGGGCGGGCGGAGGCAGTGCGAGTTTCTTAATTACATTATCATCAGCACCGCCTCCAGCCCTGCCCTTAATATGCCCCTAGCCTGCTCTGAAGGGGGGCGAGGCCAATGCATAGCACAGTCTATATCAATGGGACATAGTCGAGGAAAAATATAGAGTTGCACCACCTTCAGCCCCGCCCCTAGCCTGCTCTGCTGAAGGGGGGGGGGGCACGTGTGTATATCAGTGGCAGGTTCAAAAAAATAGAGCTGTGCCTGTGGGAGGGGCCAAGCCTTTGCATAGAAGACATTCCTCATTAATATGATCATCCACACTGCATGATGTACATAATGTGAAGGGCTGTGCAATCTGTTCAGGAACGAAAACAGCAGCCTGACACACGGAGACTCGGCTCACACAAATCTGTCTGTGCCCAGCCCTGCAAAATACATATACAGGAGGTCTAGGAAAATTATACGGCAGAGTCTGTGACAGTGGCGGTTGGTGCAAACAAACTGAAAAATACTGAAACCACACCCCCCCCCCCCCCCCAATCACAGCGTCACTGTGCCTGTCAAATGCAGCCATTTGTGTCCATCATATGCAGCCACTTTTGCCCGTTGTGCGCAGCCATTTGTGTTCATCATACGCAGCCATTGGTGCCTGTCATTTGCAGCCACTGTGCCCGTCAAATACAGCCACTGTGCCCACCATATGCAGCCATTTGTTCCCGTCGTACACAGCCACTTGTGCCCATCAAATGCAGCCACTGTGCCCATCAAATGCAGCCACTGCACCCATCATATGCAGCCAGGCGCGCCCCTGGCTCGGCTCACACATGCGCTCTGCCCTCGGGGGTCCTGGTACCCACTGCCCTGGGATGCCTGCCATGATGATGGTGCACAAGTCTCCAGTGTGAGGACTACAGGTAAACTCACACGCAGCTTCTTTGGCCCCTGATTGGAGGAAAAGCAGCGATCCAGCCCCCAGCAATTGACAGAGATCAAAGACCAGTGGCGGCCTGTGCATTATGGGTGCCGTCCTCCCGATTCATGTGCCTGGTGCCTTTCAGGACACCGCACACATGAATTACTATGGTGGGGATAGGCAGGGGGGTGTATTTTGAAGCACGTGATTAGAGCCAGAGGTTCTAATAGGCTTCAAAATAGGGTGGGCTCGGGGGCGCAGAGCACTGTGTCCTGATCCCACCCTGTTAGTGTGAAAATAGCGAAAATGAATTTGCTCTGCCACACAATGTTCCTCCCTGCCAATCAGCAGGCAGGTCAGTGAGACCTGTCTCCCGATTGGCCAAAGCATTAGGCGATCCTATTGGATGCCTAATGCTTTGGCGGAAGAGGAGACACGGCAGAAGAAGCCTGAGAAGCCGAGCAGATACAGGAGCCACAGCCGCCGCTACAGAAGAGGAGGAGGAAGCAGCCCCGTCACTTGGTAAGTGCCGCCAGACCAGCTACAGGGGGGGTAGTGAGGTGACAGCCATTTGATTGGCACAAGTTGCTGCATTTGATTGGTGCAAGTGGCTGTATACGACGGGCACAAGTAGCTGCATATGATGGATACAGTGGCTGCATATGACAGGCACAAATGGCTGCATATGATGGGCACAAATGGCTGCATTTGACGGGCACAGTGGCTGCATATGATGGACACAAATGAAATGGCTGCATTTGACAGGCACAGCGAGGCACAATTTTTGAGCACCAGCTGCCACTGTCAGACTGTATAGTTTTCCTTGACCTCCTGTATATGTAATTTGTAGGGCTGGGCACAGACAGATTTGTGTAAGTGGAGTCTCCATGTGTCAGGCTGCTGTTTTCGTTCCTGGACAGATTGCACAGCCCTTAACATTATGTACATCATGCAGTGTGGATGATCATATTGATGAGGAATGTCTTCTATGCAAAGGCTTGGCCCCTCCCACAGGCACGGCTCTATATATTTTTTTTCTTGACCTGCCATTGATATATGCACGGGGGCCCGCCCTCCTTCAGCAGAGCAGGCTAGGGACAGGGGCGGGGCTGAAGGCGGTGCAGCTCTATATTTTTCCTCAACTTTGTCCCTTTGATATAGACTGTTCTATCCAAGGGGCCCGCCTCCCTTCTCCATAGCAGGCTAGGGGCATATTAGGGGTGGAGCTGGAGGCGGTGCTGACAATGTAATTAAGGAGGTCGCACCGCCTCCGCCCGCCTGCTCAAGTCTAAAATTTTGCTTGACTGAAAGGAGAGCCTGCGCATGCGCAGTATAGCCGCGGTGAAGTCATGCATGCGCGCAGTGGAGCCCAGCGATCAGCTGTGACGTAGCTGCACCGGAAGTGACGTGGACGAGGTTCAGCATAGGTCAAGGAATTTTTTACCACAATGGGACACAGAGGTCCCTCCCCTCTTTTGGGATTTATGTATATTGCTTTTCTACAAAAATTGGGGTACTCCCGGTATGGGAGGGGTTATATAGGGAGTGAATTTCCTGTCTTGGGTGTGCCAGTGTCCATCACCTGAAGGTAGCCTATAACCCACATAGTAATTACTATGGCTGCTTTGTGTCCCGTGATGTACTCCAAGAAAAGGATTTTACAATCCTATTTTTACATGCAGAGAATTAACCCCTTAGGTTCCACCGTGAGTATAACAAGCATACTTTACTGTATATACAGACTGAATTATCTGTTGTTTAGTAACACTTTTAGGTGTCCGTTTAGTATATTTTGATATTTTACATCTCTGGAGTTCTCTGCTCTTCTCAGAGATATTTGTTCTCACCCATGTGGCAGTTTAGTATATCATGTAGATCACTTCTCCCACTGAGAATAGAAGTGATCTACAAACGCTCTGAGAACCCTGAACGGCTTCTGTTTCTGTAATCTCACAATAGCTCAGGAGATTTCAGTATCAGAATCCCAAAGTGAAATACGAAGCACTCCACATACACTGCACATATTAAGTTAATAATAAAGATATAATCCCCCTACCCAATAAACAGACACCCCATAACTGTAAAACATTCTAATTAATACATAACATATGTGCATATTTATGCGAATGGTGTATTCTGAAATGATAGTACCCTATTTGTCATGCAGATATGCACCATTCATATAAAAACAATAAATATATATATTAAATAGTTCAAAGTAATTTTAAAAAAGCATAACAATAAAAATATGAATTAATTAATATTATATAATTAATTTATATTAATATTAGTTAATATTAAAAATATTAAATTAACAATTAAAATAATAATAAATAAATACATAATAATAATAAATATAAAAAATAAATAATACCGGCGTATTAACATATACACTTATGCAAACGCAGTGTGTACTGGACTCATCTGATGCTCTGAATTTTTTTGCGTTATCAGCGATGCATCATCTGCGCAGCTGTCAAAATTACAGCATCAGTTGTACTTCTGTAGCCACAACACTGCCTTTATATATATGCCTATATATATGTGTATATCTGTGTGAGTGTATGTGTGTGTGTGTATGTATATATATATATATATATATTAGGGGTGCAACAGATCGTCACTGATCTGTGATTCGAATTGGTCACCCTGTTCGGATCGGCACACGCAGCGATGCGCGGTCTCGGCCTTAGGAAAGGTCGTGGCTTCGGCCTAGCTCTGGAGCGGCAGCTATCTTGGTGCACCCATCAGCCGTTTACGATTCGATCACTCTGTCAAATGATGGAGCGATCACTTGTAAACAAACGTCGGTTCCTCTCTCCCTTCTGTAAAGTGGAGGGGAGAGATCGGATAGAAGCAGCACTGTGGGCTGGATCTGTAGTGTCCACAGCGCTGCTCTGTAACAATTGCAGTCACAGTCATCCCTCCATACTCTGCCAATACTCTGCAATTCCCTGCCAATACCGTGCCAATAGTCTGCCATACCCTGTCAATACTCTGCCATACCCTGCCAATAGTGCTATACCGTGCCAATACCCTGCCAATACTCTGCAATGCCCTGCCATGCCCTGCCAATAACGTGCCAATACTATGCCAATACCGTGCCAATACTCTGCCAATACTCTGCCAATACCGTGCCAATACTCTGCCAATACCGTGCCAATACTACGCCAATACCGTGCCAATACTCTGCCATACCCTGCCAATACTGCCATACCCTGCCAATACCCTCCCAATAACGTGCCAATACTCTGCCAATACCGTGCCAATACTCCGCCAATACCGTGCCAATACTCTGCCAATCCTCTGCCATACCCTGCCAATACTGCCATACCGTGCCAATACCCTGCCATACCCTGCCAATACTCTGCAATACTCTGCCAATACTCTGCCATACCCAGCCAATACTTGCCAATACCCAGCCATACTCGGTAATACCCAGACATACTCAGCGATACCCAGTCATGCTCAGCCAATTATTATTTGCTGATCCGAAAAATGATCCAATCCGTGACTCTGGTCCCAGGAACGATCCGTTCCGTGAGTTTTTTGAAAATATATATACACACACAAATATAAATATATACACACACAGATATATATATATATATATATATACACATATAAATGTGTGTGTGTGTGTGTGTGTGTGTGTGTATATATATATATACATATATATATATAATCTCTGTGTGTAATTGTATAGTTATTGTATTTGTAACCTGCTGTTGGTGTATTTTTCACTGCAGTTAAGAAAGTTTTTACTTTCATTTTTGGCCACGGGAGAAGGAAGAAGCTATTCTCTGGCAGAGATCTCCTGCTATCTCCACCTCTGGGCTGGAGAAGCCAGAAAGGAGAACTTGAAAGAGAAGTACAGAGATAAAGTGGCATCTCTGTATACTAAACATGCCGTTTCTGTTGCAGTCAATGCAGCCGTTGTGTGTTCTGAGATGAGAAGAGAAAAAAATAGTTCTCCAGCACTCATCTCGGTATATTAAACCTGCAATGCTCTGAGATAAGCAGAGATCATCCTGATCTCAGCTTATCAAAGTTTACTAAACGGACACCTTAAGTTGGAGGACTTCTCTTCGTCTGCTCTGAACTTTGAGGATAATTTGCTCCACAGCGTTTGCAGCTGCAGGGGTCAGAGTCTTTTACATCTGCTGTGGTCCCTGTTATTCCAGTCTCCCGTTTTATTATGCATTTGTAATGGTTTATGGGGCCTGTAGAAATGTAGG
Source organism: Lithobates pipiens (assembly GCF_037356315.1). Classification (NCBI taxonomy): domain Eukaryota; kingdom Metazoa; phylum Chordata; class Amphibia; order Anura; family Ranidae; genus Lithobates; species Lithobates pipiens. The sequence continues at coordinate 14,893,635 of NW_027507825.1, forward strand.
TTTTGTCATTTTAGTAATTACAGCAATTATTATACCATCTAATAAATCACATGCTAATTGCACAAACGTGGCCTAACAAAGCACATAATCTCAAAAGCACGCGGGGGGGGGATGGGGGACTCTAAGTGGAAGATTTACCAGCAGAGCACAGAGATTCATTTACACCAGGTATTATGGCCTCTGTGTAGAGTTAGGTCACTTTCACATGGGCATGACCACCATTCAGGTCCACCTGTCAGTTTTTTAAACGGATGGATGCTCCATACAGGTCTATGGAGTGACGGACATGTCCGCTGACATCCAACCCGATCCGATCTGTGACGGATGGAAACCCTATTTTTCCATCCGTCTATTGGATCGGATGTAAACAGACTCTACGGTCCGTCTTCATCCGATCCCCCATAGAGGAGAGCGGCGCTCTGCCAGGTCGGTCCCTGCACAGTGTGCAGAGAATGACCTGTCACCTGCCTGCTCAGCGCGGATGGACGGAGCGATCCCTTTGCTAAGCAAAGCGGAGCCCGTACACAGACACGTCCGCGTGAAAGGCTTAATATACCGTATTTTTCGGACTATAAGGCGCACGTAAAAGCCTAAATTTTCTCCCAAAAACGACCGTGCGCCTTATAGTCCGGTGCGCCTTATATATGACCTGTTGACATCGCTGGAGTTCTTTGTTAACAGTATCTGTCATCTTGACGTAAACCTTCGGACTATAAGGCGCACGTAAAAGCCTAAATTTTCTCACAAAATCGACCGTGCGCCTTATAGTCCGATGCGCTTTATATATATGGAAATATCCATTTTATCAGCCGGTCGTTGCTAGTGCGCCTTATAATCCGGTGCGCCTTATAGTCCGAAAAATACGGTACACGGGACATTTTTACAACCTCTCCTGAACGATTTAACTTGACAGATAGTAACCCACGTTTGCCGTGTTTACACGCCACGTTTAGTTACGTTTGTGTTTAGAAGTGTTTGAAAAAAAAATATTTTTTTTTCAAAATAGGCATAAATGAAAAAACGCCTTTAAACAAAATGCGAGTTACCGCGGTTTGCATCTGAAACGTCAGAAACTTTGGCGTCTGAATTCATTTTTTTTTTTGCCTTCAAAGAAAAGCCTATAAATGCAACTGCCTAAAAAGTACATTGACCACTTGACCCCTTAATAACCAGACCAATTTTCAGCTTTCGGTGCTCTAACATTTTGAATGACAATTACTCAGTCATGCAACCCCCATATGAAATTGTTGTAATTTTTTTCACACAAATAGAGCTTTCTTTTGGTGGTATTTAATCACCGCTGGGTTTTTTATTTTTTGTGCTATAAAAGAAAAAAGACCGAAAATTCTGTAAAAAAATTCTGTTATAAAATTTAGCAGATTAATAATTTTTCTTCATAAATTTTGGCCAAAATGTATATCACTACATATCTTTGGTAAAAATAAGTACAACTTGGTGGATATTATTTGGTCTTTGTGAAAGTTATAGAGTCCACAAGCTGTGGTGCCAATATCTGAAAATTGATCATATCTGAAGTACTGACGGCCTATTTCAATTCTTGAGACCCTAACATGCCAGGAAAGTACAAATACCCCCCAAATGACCCCTTTTTGGAAAGAAGACATTCCAAGGTATTTAGAAAGAGGCATGATGAGTTTTTTGAAGTTGTCATTTTTTCCCACAATTCTTTGCAATATCAAGATTTTTTTTTCTTCCTTTTTTTTTTTTTCACAAAATTGTCATATTGTCAGGTTATTTTTCACACACAACATGTGCATACCACAAATTACACCCCAAAACACATTCTGCCATAACTCCTGAGTATGGCGATATCACACGTGTGAGACTTTTACACAGCGTGGCCACATACAGAGGCCCAACATGCAGGGAGCGCCATCAGGCGTTCTGGAGCACCCAGGACAATTCTGACATTTCTCTCCTACATGTAAAAATCATAATTTATTTGCTAGAAAATTACATAGAACCCCAAAACATTATATATGTTTTTTTTTAGCAAAGACCCTGGAGAATACAATGGTGGTCGTTGGAACTTTTTACCTCGCACAGTATTTGCGCAGCAATTTTTCGAACGCGAAAACAGTTTTGTGCTTTAAAAAAAGCAAAACGGTAAAGTTAGCCTAATGTTTTTGCATAATGTTAAAGATGAAGTTATGCCGCGTAAATAGATACCTAACATGTCACCCTTCAAAATTGCACATGCTCGTGGAATAGCGCCAAACATCGCTACTTAAACATCCCCATAGGCGACGTTTTAACTTTTTTTTTACTGGTTACATGTTTTGAGTTACAGAGGAGGTCTAGGGCCAGAATTATTGCTCTCGCTCTAACGTTTGCAGCGATACCTCACATGTGTGGTTTGAACACCGTCTTCATATGTGGGCGGGACTTGCGTATGTGTTCGCTTCTGCATGCGAGCTCACGGGGACAGGGGCACTTTAAAAAAAAACTTTTTTTTTTTTTATTCATTTTACTTTATTTTAGTTTGACACTTTTTTCCCCCAAAAATAAATGTTTTGATCCATTTTATTCCTATTACAAGGATCCTTGTAATAGGAATATGGCATGACAGGTCCTCTTTACAGTGAGATATGGGGTCAATAAGTTCCCACATCTCACCTCTAGGCTGGGATGCCTGAAATAAAAAAATAAAAAAACAATTCTGGCTTTGATCCTATTGGCGAGTCAGTAGAAGCACTGGAGGGTGGTGGGAGGGGGGTGTCCCCTCTCCCCTCCTGTAAGAACGATCAAGCAGCGGAACCGCTGCTATGATCATTCTTATGGTGTAGGGAATCGCCGGTTGAAAAAGCTGATATCTGAATGATGCCTGTAGCTACAGGCATCGTTCAGATATCCCCGCACAAAGTCAAGGACGTCATATGACGGCCGGCGGGCAGGAAGTGGTTAAAATGCATTTTTTTTTTTTTTTTTTTTAGCATGTACATACCAAAAGTTAGAACCCAAAATAGATTCTCCTACTCCTCCTGAGTACAGAGATAACACATGTGTGAGACTTCCACAGCCTGGCAGCATACAGAGGCCGAGTACAGCCAAGCATGGCCGAGCATGGCTGGGTATCACCGAATATTGCAGGTTATCACCGGGTATGGCTGGGTATTGAAGGGTATCACCAAGTATGGCTGGGTATTTCAGGGCATCACAGAGTATGGCTGGGTTTGGCAATTTATGGCAGAGTGTTGGCAGGGTATTGCAGGCTATTGCAGAGTATTGCTGGGTATTGCAGATTATTGCTGGGTATTGCAGAGTAGTGATGGACGAACTTCCGACGGGACGTTTCGCGAACGCGAAACGCGAACGGACACAAACGTTCGCGAAAACGACCGTTCGCCGCGGGCTCCATTGACTTCAATGGGAGGCGAATTTCGCAAACCTTTAGGTCGAATTTGCGGCCACGGGGTAATTATTAGGGGGTAGCACGTAGTCCCACCACCTGGACAATAGCATAATACATGTATGAGGTGAATTTGGGATCGATAACTACAAGCATTTTTTTTTTATTTGGGAAATTGTTCTGACAATTCAGGACTATGGAGCTAATGAAGGCAATGGAGGAGAGGGAAGGTCAGGGACCAGGGTAGGCAAACAAGAGGGTGCAGGAGATACAGAGCACTGACAGCAGCACCGTAATACAGAGCACTGACATCAGCACCGTGACATACAGCGCTGACAGCAGCTCCGTGACATACAGCGCTGACAGCAGCTCCGTGACATACAGCGCTGACAGCAGCTCCGTGACATACAGCGCTGACAGCAGCTCCGTGACATACAGCGCTGACAGCAGCTCCGTGACATACAGCGCTGACAGCAGCACCGTGACATACAGCGCTGACAGCAGCTCCGTGACATACAGCGCTGACAGCAGCTCCGTGACATACAGCGCTGACAGCAGCTCCGTGACATACAGCACTGACAGCAGCTCCGTGACATACAGCGCTGACAGCAGCTCCGTGACATACAGCGCTGACAGCAGCACCGTGACATACAGCGCTGACAGCAGCTCCGTGACATACAGCGCTGACAGCAGCTCCGTGACATACAGCGCTGACAGCAGCTCCGTGACATACAGCGCTGACAGCAGCTCCGTGACATACAGCGCTGACAGCAGCTCCGTGACATACAGCGCTGACAGCAGCTCCGTGACATACAGCGCTGACAGCAGCTCCGTGACATACAGCGCTGACAGCAGCTCCGTGACATACAGCGCTGACAGCAGCTCCGTGACATACAGCGCTGACAGCAGCTCCGTGACATACAGCGCTGACAGCAGCACCGTAAGCAGCCCCAGGAGGAAGTCAGCACAGCACAGGGATGGTGTGATCCCCTCATAATAAGAACCCCCAGGAGGAAGTCAGCACAGCACAGGGATGGTGGGAGCCCCTCATAATAAGAACACCCAGGAGGAAGTCAGCACAGCACAGGGATGGTGGGAACCCCTCATAATAAGCAGCCCCAGTAGAAATATGACACCGCTCAACCTCTTCAAAGAGGAGGGTAGGGGCATATAGTACGGTGTGCTTTTTTGGGTCAGGGAAGTGAGCCAAATGAATTAAGAAGGTCTGTGTGCTTGATTCCAAAAATTGTTTATAGACATATACATGGTCTACTGATCACATGTGTTGAATTCCTCCGAGATCCATGCCTCATTCATTTTTAGAAATGTGAGGTAGTTAACACTGTGGTGAGCTAGGCGAGTACGCTTATCGGTCACAATCCCCCCTGCTGCGCTGAACGTCCTTTCGGACAGGACACTGGATGAGGGGCAAGCCAACAGTTCGATTGCAAATTGGGCAAGCTCTGGCCAGAGGTCAAGCCTGCCCACCCAGTAGTCTAGGGGTTCATCACTCCTCAGAGCGTCCACATCGGCCGTTAACCCAATGTAGTCGGACACCTGACGGTCTAGGCGTTCCCTGATGCTGGATCCGGATGACACCTGTCGATGGGTCGGCTGAAAGAATGACCTCATATCCGAAGTCACCAACACATCTTCAAACCGGCCTCTTCTTGCAGGCGCTGTTGGATTGGTACCCGCAAATCCTTCTCTGGGAGTGGGAATTGCTCCTCTGCCAGCGCACGCAAAAGCAGAATGCAGCATTTCTCGAAGCAAGGCCTGGAAGTGCTGCATTCTGACAGCCCTCTGCGACGGCGGTAACATTTCCGCCATTTTGTGTTTGTACCGGGGGTCTAAGTACGTTGCCACCCAGTACTGGTCCTTGACCCTCATGCTTTTTATACGGGGGTCCCTATTAAAACACTGGAGCATGAAGGCCCCCATTTGCACTAAAGTGGAAGCGGTGTGGTGGCCTGGCTCCTGCTCATCATCCAGGATAATGTCGTCCTCTTCATTCTCCTCTCCCCATCCTCGCACAACAGGGATCCCAGAAAGGTTTAAAGCATGCTCTTCTTGCTCCTGCTCATCCGCCCCGGCACCATCCTCCTCTGACTCCTCATCAGACTCCTGTTGTTGACTTGTCTCAGATAGAGTAGCCCCCCCTGGGAATTCATCCAGCATTGCGACTTCCTCATCTTCCCGCTCCTGCTCCTCCACAGCCTGATCAATGACACGACGCAATGCACGCTCCAGAAAGAAGGCATAAGGTACCATGTCACTGATGGCGCCATGGCTGCGACTGACCAGTTTGGTGATCTCCTCAAATGGCCGCAGAAGTCTGCATGTGTCGCGCATGAGCAGCCACTGGCGCGGTGAAAAAAAACCCAGCTCCCCAGAACCGTTTCTTTCGCAGAGTTCATACAGGTAGACGTTAACTGCACGTTTCTGCTGGAGCAGCCTATCAAGCATATAGAAGGTTGAGTTCCATCGCGTCGGGCAATCGCAAATAAGACGTCTGACCGGCAGATGGTGTCGCCGCTGAATGTCAGCAAGGCGAGCCATGGCCGTGTAAGATCTTCTGAAATGGGCCGAGATTTTCCTTGCCTGCCGCAAGATGTCCTGGACCCCAGGGTATTTGACAAGGAATCGCTGCACGACCAAGTTTAAGACGTGTGCCATGCACGGCACGTGCGTGATTTTGCCCTGTTTCAATGCGCTAAGCAGATTGGCACCGTTGTCACACACCACTTTACCAACTGTCAAATTGAGCGGTGTTAGCCACTCATCTGCCTGTGAACGCAAAGCTGAAAGGAGTGCCGGGCCAGTGTGGCTCTTTGCTTCCAGGCACAACAGACGCAGCACGGCATGGCAACGTCTCACCTGGCATGTGGAATAGGTTCTGGGGAGCTTGGGCGGTGCAGTGGAAGAGACGCTAGCAGCGGAAAAGGAGGAGGCAGCTGAGGAGGAGAGGGAGGAGGATGGAGTAGGAGGAGGAGAAGAAGAGTCAGGCCTGCATGCAATCCGTGGCGGTAAAACCAAATCTACACGGGTGCCACGGGTTACATGCTTGACGGCCGTCAGAAGGTTCACCCAGTGGGCAGTAAAACTGATATACCTTCCCTGCCCGTGTTTGCTAGACCACGTGTCTGTGGTCAGATGTATCTTGGCACCGACACTGTGTGCCAGAGATACATTCACTTGCCGCTGAACATGGCCATATAGCTCTGGGATGCCCTTCTCTGAGAAATACTTCCTTCCTGGGACCTTCCATTGTGGTGTTCCAATGGCCACAAATTTGCGAAAGGCCTCCGAGTCCACCAGTTTATATGGCAGTAGTTGGCGGGCTATGAGTTCTGACAAGCCAGCCGCCAACCGTTGGGCAAGAGGGTTATCCGGCGTCATCATTTTTTTACGCTCAAACATTAGGCCCACGGAAGCCTGCCTTTTTGCAGAAAAATGTGAGCTTGGCGTGATGGAAGGTGGAGTGGAGGACAATTGTGAGGAGAGAGGAGAAGGAGAAGTAGAAGACGAGGCTGGACGGTGAGAGCCTGCAGTGTGGCTTTGTGTGTTCCGTTGCTCCCACTGGGCTCGGTGATGGCTGCTCATGTGCCTTCTTAAGGCGGTCGTCCCTAGGTGAGTATTGGGCTTACCGCGACTAACGCGTTGACTGCAAAGATTGCAGATGGCAACGCTATTGTCAGCAGCGGACACGTTAAAAAAAGCCCACACTGCGGAGCCATGTGCCGGTGTCCTGGGAGCGCCAGATGTGACCGTACATGGTCGATGACTCGCTCCTGATACATTTGCAGTCTGCTTTGTCCCTGCTGTGCAATGTAAGTCATTGCTGCTTCTCCTCCCTATCTGCTGGTCCATATCTCCCTCTGAACTCCCCTCCTCTTCCTCTCTTGTGGGCACCCACGTGACATCACTAGACACGTCATCATCAACGTCACCTTCCCCACCGCTATAAGTAGAGTAGGCAGCAACACCGGGGACCAACCTCCTCCTTGGGCTGATCTGGGTACTGGCGTCAGACTGCTGAGTAGCGCTTGTTGCTACCTCCTCTTCCTGATCCAATACCAAGAGTGGCTGCGCATCAGAAATGTCCTCTTGATATGGATCGGAAAATAATTCCAGTGACTCAAGCGGAAGGTATGTGGTGGTGGTGGTGGTGGTCGTGTTGTTGGTGGTAGTGTCTTTGGGGGTGCACATAGCAGAGAGTGAAGAAGAGGGTGCAGATCGAGAGGATGAGGAGGGTGCAGAAGAGTAAGGCTGAGCGAGCCACTCAACCAAGTCTGGTGCATCCTTTAAAGTAATTGAACGCACCTTCTGCAACTTCCCACTTTGGCTCAAGCCTGTTGCTCCTGCCCTACCCCTACCACCCCTGCGGAAGGGCCTGCCTCTTCCTCTGCATGTCATTTTTTAAATGACCCTGTGACAAAACTCTTAGTCCCTATACCGCTGAAGGACTGCTGCAGTATAGGTGAGCGGTCAGCAGTGGTGCACGTCAACCCTATCTATTGTGGACCTATAGCGGTCCTTACAGAACAGCAGACTGTACCGCACTCAAGCCTATGTACCGTAGCACCCTATACCAAGTTACCAGTCCTTATAAGAACTTTTGTGGACCAAGCAGGTTGTGTATTAGTGTTTAGCAGACTGTACGTCAGTCCCTATACCGCTGAAGGACTGCTGCAGTATAGGGCAGCGGTCAGCAGTGGTGCACGTCAACCCTATCTATTGTGGACCGATAGCGGTCCTTACAGAACAGCAGACTGTACCGCACTCAAGCCTATGTACCGTAGCACCCTATACCAAGTTACCAGTCCTTATAAGAACTTTTGTGGACCAAGCAGGTTGTGTATTAGTGTTTAGCAGACTGTACGTCAGTCCCTATACCGCTGAAGGACTGCTGCAGTATAGGGCAGCGGTCAGCAGTGGTGCACGTCAACCCTATCTATTGTGGACCGATAGCGGTCCTTACAGAACAGCAGACTGTACCGCACTCAAGCCTATGTACCGTAGCACCCTATACCAAGTTACCAGTCCTTATAAGAACTTTTGTGGAACAAGCAGGTTGTGTGTTAGTGATTAGCAGACTGTACGTCAGTCCCTATACCGCTGAAGGACTGCTGCAGTATAGGTGAGCGGTCAGCAGTGGTGCACGTCAACCCTATCTATTGTGGACCGATAGCGGTCCTTACAGAACAGCAGACTGTACCGCACTCAAGCCTATGTACCGTAGCACCCTATACCAAGTTACCAGTCCTTATAAGAACTTTTGTGGACCAAGCAGGTTGTGTATTAGTGTTTAGCAGACTGTACGTCAGTCCCTATACCGCTGAAGGACTGCTGCAGTATAGGGCAGCGGTCAGCAGTGGTGCACGTCAACCCTATCTATTGTGGACCGATAGCGGTCCTTACAGAACAGCAGACTGTACCGCACTCAAGCCTATGTACCGTAGCACCCTATACCAAGTTACCAGTCCTTATAAGAACTTTTGTGGACCAAGCAGGTTGTGTATTAGTGTTTAGCAGACTGTACGTCAGTCCCTATACCGCTGAAGGACTGCTGCAGTATAGGGCAGCGGTCAGCAGTGGTGCACGTCAACCCTATCTATTGTGGACCGATAGCGGTCCTTACAGAACAGCAGACTGTACCGCACTCAAGCCTATGTACCGTAGCACCCTATACCAAGTTACCAGTCCTTATAAGAACTTTTGTGGACCAAGCAGGTTGTGTATTAGTGTTTAGCAGACTGTACGTCAGTCCCTATACCGCTGAAGGACTGCTGCAGTATAGGGCAGCGGTCAGCAGTGGTGCACGTCAACCCTATCTATTGTGGACCGATAGCGGTCCTTACAGAACAGCAGACTGTACCGCACTCAAGCCTATGTACCGTAGCACCCTATACCAAGTTACCAGTCCTTATAAGAACTTTTGTGGAACAAGCAGGTTGTGTGTTAGTGATTAGCAGACTGTACGTCAGTCCCTATACCGCTGAAGGACTGCTGCAGTATAGGTGAGCGGTCAGCAGTGGTGCACGTCAACCCTATCTATTGTGGACCGATAGCGGTCCTTACAGAACAGCAGACTGTACCGCACTCAAGCCTATGTACCGTAGCACCCTATACCAAGTTACCAGTCCTTATAAGAACTTTTGTGGACCAAGCAGGTTGTGTATTAGTGTTTAGCAGACTGTACGTCAGTCCCTATACCGCTGAAGGACTGCTGCAGTATAGGGCAGCGGTCAGCAGTGGTGCACGTCAACCCTATCTATTGTGGACCGATAGCGGTCCTTACAGAACAGCAGACTGTACCGCACTCAAGCCTATGTACCGTAGCACCCTATACCAAGTTACCAGTCCTTATAAGAACTTTTGTGGACCAAGCAGGTTGTGTATTAGTGTTTAGCAGACTGTACGTCAGTCCCTATACCGCTGAAGGACTGCTGCAGTATAGGGCAGCGGTCAGCAGTGGTGCACGTCAACCCTATCTATTGTGGACCGATAGCGGTCCTTACAGAACAGCAGACTGTACCGCACTCAAGCCTATGTACCGTAGCACCCTATACCAAGTTACCAGTCCTTATAAGAACTTTTGTGGACCAAGCAGGTTGTGTATTAGTGTTTAGCAGACTGTACGTCAGTCCCTATACCGCTGAAGGACTGCTGCAGTATAGGGCAGCGGTCAGCAGTGGTGCACGTCAACCCTATCTATTGTGGACCGATAGCGGTCCTTACAGAACAGCAGACTGTACCGCACTCAAGCCTATGTACCGTAGCACCCTATACCAAGTTACCAGTCCTTATAAGAACTTTTGTGGAACAAGCAGGTTGTGTGTTAGTGATTAGCAGACTGTACGTCAGTCCCTATACCGCTGAAGGACTGCTGCAGTATAGGTGAGCGGTCAGCAGTGGTGCACGTCAACCCTATCTATTGTGGACCGATAGCGGTCCTTACAGAACAGCAGACTGTACCGCACTCAAGCCTATGTACCGTAGCACCCTATACCAAGTTACCAGTCCTTATAAGAACTTTTGTGGACCAAGCAGGTTGTGTATTAGTGTTTAGCAGACTGTACGTCAGTCCCTATACCGCTGAAGGACTGCTGCAGTATAGGGCAGCGGTCAGCAGTGGTGCACGTCAACCCTATCTATTGTGGACCGATAGCGGTCCTTACAGAACAGCAGACTGTACCGCACTCAAGCCTATGTACCGTAGCACCCTATACCAAGTTACCAGTCCTTATAAGAACTTTTGTGGACCAAGCAGGTTGTGTATTAGTGTTTAGCAGACTGTACGTCAGTCCCTATACCGCTGAAGGACTGCTGCAGTATAGGGCAGCGGTCAGCAGTGGTGCACGTCAACCCTATCTATTGTGGACCGATAGCGGTCCTTACAGAACAGCAGACTGTACCGCACTCAAGCCTATGTACCGTAGCACCCTATACCAAGTTACCAGTCCTTATAAGAACTTTTGTGGACCAAGCAGGTTGTGTATTAGTGTTTAGCAGACTGTACGTCAGTCCCTATACCGCTGAAGGACTGCTGCAGTATAGGGCAGCGGTCAGCAGTGGTGCACGTCAACCCTATCTATTGTGGACCGATAGCGGTCCTTACAGAACAGCAGACTGTACCGCACTCAAGCCTATGTACCGTAGCACCCTATACCAAGTTACCAGTCCTTATAAGAACTTTTGTGGAACAAGCAGGTTGTGTGTTAGTGATTAGCAGACTGTACGTCAGTCCCTATACCGCTGAAGGACTGCTGCAGTATAGGTGAGCGGTCAGCAGTGGTGCACGTCAACCCTATCTATTGTGGACCGATAGCGGTCCTTACAGAACAGCAGACTGTACCGCACTCAAGCCTATGTACCGTAGCACCCTATACCAAGTTACCAGTCCTTATAAGAACTTTTGTGGACCAAGCAGGTTGTGTATTAGTGTTTAGCAGACTGTACGTCAGTCCCTATACCGCTGAAGGACTGCTGCAGTATAGGGCAGCGGTCAGCAGTGGTGCACGTCAACCCTATCTATTGTGGACCGATAGCGGTCCTTACAGAACAGCAGACTGTACCGCACTCAAGCCTATGTACCGTAGCACCCTATACCAAGTTACCAGTCCTTATAAGAACTTTTGTGGACCAAGCAGGTTGTGTATTAGTGTTTAGCAGACTGTACGTCAGTCCCTATACCGCTGAAGGACTGCTGCAGTATAGGGCAGCGGTCAGCAGTGGTGCACGTCAACCCTATCTATTGTGGACCGATAGCGGTCCTTACAGAACAGCAGACTGTACCGCACTCAAGCCTATGTACCGTAGCACCCTATACCAAGTTACCAGTCCTTATAAGAACTTTTGTGGACCAAGCAGGTTGTGTATTAGTGTTTAGCAGACTGTACGTCAGTCCCTATACCGCTGAAGGACTGCTGCAGTATAGGGCAGCGGTCAGCAGTGGTGCACGTCAACCCTATCTATTGTGGACCGATAGCGGTCCTTACAGAACAGCAGACTGTACCGCACTCAAGCCTATGTACCGTAGCACCCTATACCAAGTTACCAGTCCTTATAAGAACTTTTGTGGAACAAGCAGGTTGTGTGTTAGTGATTAGCAGACTGTACGTCAGTCCCTATACCAATGAAGGACTGCTGCAGTATAGGGCAGCGGTCAGCAGTAGTGCACGGCAACCCTATGTATTGTGGACCGATAGCGGTCCTTACAGAACAGCAGACTGTAACGCACTCAGGCCTATGTACCGTAGCACCCTATACCAAGTTACCAGTCCTTATAAGAACTTTTGTGGACCAAGCAGGTTGTGTGTTAGTGATTAGCAGACTGTACGTCAGTCCCTATACCAATGAAGGACTGCTGCAGTATAGGGCAGCGGTCAGCAGTAGTGCACGGCAACCCTATGTATTGTGGACCGATAGCGGTCCTTACAGAACAGCAGACTGTAACGCACTCAGGCCTATGTACCGTAGCACCCTATACCAAGTTACCAGTCCTTATAAGAACTTTTGTGGACCAAGCAGGTTGTGTGTTAGTGATTAGCAGACTGTACGTCAGTCCCTATACCAATGAAGGACTGCTGCAGTATAGGGCAGCGGTCAGCAGTAGTGCACGGCAACCCTATGTATTGTGGACCGATAGCGGTCCTTACAGAACAGCAGACTGTACTGCACTCAGGCCTATGTACCGTAGCACCCTATACCAAGTTACCAGTCCTTATAAAAACTTTTGTGGACCAAGCAGGTTGTGTGTTAGTGTTTAGCAGACTGTGCGTCAGTCCCTATACCGCTGAAGGACTGCTGCAGTATAGGGCAGCGGTCAGCAGTAGTGCACGGCAACCCTATGTATTGTGGACCGATAGCGGTCCTTACAGAACAGCAGACTGTAACGCACTCAGGCCTATGTACCGTAGCACCCTATACCAAGTTACCAGTCCTTATAAGAACTTTTGTGGACCAAGCAGGTTGTGTGTTAGTGATTAGCAGACTGTACGTCAGTCCCTATACCAATGAAGGACTGCTGCAGTATAGGGCAGCGGTCAGCAGTAGTGCACGGCAACCCTATGTATTGTGGACCGATAGCGGTCCTTACAGAACAGCAGACTGTAACGCACTCAGGCCTATGTACCGTAGCACCCTATACCAAGTTACCAGTCCTTATAAAAACTTTTGTGGACCAAGCAGGTTGTGTGTTAGTGTTTAGCAGACTGTGCGTCAGTCCCTATACCGCTGAAGGACTGCTGCAGTATAGGGCAGCGGTCAGCAGTAGTGCACGGCAACCCTATGTATTGTGGACCGATAGCGGTCCTTACAGAACAGCAGACTGTAACGCACTCAGGCCTATGTACCGTAGCACCCTATACCAAGTTACCAGTCCTTATAAGAACTTTTGTGGACCAAGCAGGTTGTGTGTTAGTGATTAGCAGACTGTACGTCAGTCCCTATACCAATGAAGGACTGCTGCAGTATAGGGCAGCGGTCAGCAGTAGTGCACGGCAACCCTATGTATTGTGGACCGATAGCGGTCCTTACAGAACAGCAGACTGTAACGCACTCAGGCCTATGTACCGTAGCACCCTATACCAAGTTACCAGTCCTTATAAGAACTTTTGTGGACCAAGCAGGTTGTGTGTTAGTGATTAGCAGACTGTACGTCAGTCCCTATACCAATGAAGGACTGCTGCAGTATAGGGCAGCGGTCAGCAGTAGTGCACGGCAACCCTATGTATTGTGGACCGATAGCGGTCCTTACAGAACAGCAGACTGTAACGCACTCAGGCCTATGTACCGTAGCACCCTATACCAAGTTACCAGTCCTTATAAGAACTTTTGTGGACCAAGCAGGTTGTGTGTTAGTGATTAGCAGACTGTACGTCAGTCCCTATACCAATGAAGGACTGCTGCAGTATAGGGCAGCGGTCAGCAGTAGTGCACGGCAACCCTATGTATTGTGGACCGATAGCGGTCCTTACAGAACAGCAGACTGTACTGCACTCAGGCCTATGTACCGTAGCACCCTATACCAAGTTACCAGTCCTTATAAAAACTTTTGTGGACCAAGCAGGTTGTGTGTTAGTGTTTAGCAGACTGTGCGTCAGTCCCTATACCGCTGAAGGACTGCTGCAGTATAGGGCAGCGGTCAGCAGTAGTGCACGGCAACCCTATGTATTGTGGACCGATAGCGGTCCTTACAGAACAGCAGACTGTAACGCACTCAGGCCTATGTACCGTAGCACCCTATACCAAGTTACCAGTCCTTATAAGAACTTTTGTGGACCAAGCAGGTTGTGTGTTAGTGATTAGCAGACTGTACGTCAGTCCCTATACCAATGAAGGACTGCTGCAGTATAGGGCAGCGGTCAGCAGTAGTGCACGGCAACCCTATGTATTGTGGACCGATAGCGGTCCTTACAGAACAGCAGACTGTACTGCACTCAGGCCTATGTACCGTAGCACCCTATACCAAGTTACCAGTCCTTATAAGAACTTTTGTGGACCAAGCAGGTTGTGTGTTAGTGATTAGCAGACTGTACGTCAGTCCCTATACCAATGAAGGACTGCTGCAGTATAGGGCAGCGGTCAGCAGTAGTGCACGGCAACCCTATGTATTGTGGACCGATAGCGGTCCTTACAGAACAGCAGACTGTACTGCACTCAGGCCTATGTACCGTAGCACCCTATACCAAGTTACCAGTCCTTATAAGAACTTTTGTGGACCAAGCAGGTTGTGTATTAGTGTTTAGCAGACTGTGCGTCAGTCCCTATACCGCTGAAGGACTGCTGCAGTATAGGGCAGCGGTCAGCAGTAGTGCACGGCAACCCTATGTATTGTGGACCGATAGCGGTCCTTACAGAACAGCAGACTGTACCGCACCCAAGCCTATGTACCGTAGCACCCTAGACAGACCAAGTTACCAGTCCTGATAAAGAGCTTTGTGGAACAAGTGAGTTGTGAATGATTAGCAGACTGCAGCAGAAGGGCAGCAGTCAAGTATAATATTCTTTCTATATTTGGAAGAAAGAATATTATACGTGTACAAGCCTATTACCGTACCACTGATACCAGTCCTGAAAAGAACCTTTGTGGAACTAATAGTAACAGCAAGTCTTTAAAATTATCCTCACTGCCTGACACACTGCTTCCTGCCTGTCCCTATACAAATTGGCAAAAAAGAGTAGGCTGGAACGATTAGCTGGAACAGCTCTTTTGTGGACCTGATAGTAACAGCTAATGATGATGATGATGATGATGATGAAGAAAGACTAATCTGGCTGAGCTGTCCCTAAAATAGCAGCATACAGCGCTCTGTCCCTTTATCTAAACTGACAAAAGAAACTCAGGCTGCTGACCTAACACCTATACCAGTCCTGAAAAGAACTTTTGTGTACCAAATAGCTAGCGTTTTCTCTGTCCCTACTCCACACAGGATCCTTTCCCTACAGTGACAGAAGAAAGAATGTAAAATGGCCACCGGATCGGGTGTATTTATAGGTTAGGGGGAATGTCCAAGTGTCCATGAGCTGTCATGTCTCAATTGGTTGTCCTGTAACACATGATAAACGTGTCACGAAAGGTTAAAGTTCTTGTATACATTAAACACGTAAGTCCGCCGGGGCGAACGACGGAAAAAGGCGTTCGAACCCGCGGACGGCGAAAGTCGGAAATTCGCCGCGAAACGACCGCCGGGCGAACCGTTCGGCCATCACTATTGCAGAGTATTGACAGGGCATTGCTTGGCATTGCAGAGTATTGGCAGGGCATTGCTGGCTATTGCAGTGTATTGGCAGGGAATTGCGGGGTTAATTGTCGGCGAACAGTGCTGTGGGCACTGCAGATCCAGCCCACAGTGCTGCTGACACTGATCTCTCCCCTCTCACTGTACTGATCGGTACCGAGAGGGGAGGGAGGAACCGGCGTCATAACATGATGCTGGTTTGTTTACAAGTGATTGCTCCGTCATTTGACGGAGCGATCACGTGGCAAGCGGCCACGGATGCTCTTGAGTGCGTGCCCCAGGGGGCGCACGAGAGCGGAATTCTGGGAGGACGTTATAGTATGTCCTCCCAGAGTTAAGCAACCGCCCTGTAGCCGTCATTCGGCCATGGAACAATTGTTAAGTGGTTAAATGAACCTGTGTATATGTACACATAAGATAACATTGGATGATTTCAGGGGCAGCAGAAAAAAGAACACAGTGACATACAACACGTACGACGGGACTAGAAATACACATGATCGGAATTTCTGATAGAAAGTTTTTCTGTCTGAAAAATTGAGAACATGCTCTCAAATTTTTGCTGGCGGGAATTCGGCCAGCTAAATTCCGATCTTACACAAGGTCGCATTTTCCGATGAAAAGCTCTCATCTGTCTTTTGCTGGTCGAAATTCTGATCGCGTGTATGCGGCATTAGAAAATAAATAGTCAATGCACATTTTGTTTCTGCACATATATGTGCATTTATTATATTTTTGCTAATGAGCCTGCAAAGCATTACAACTGCCATCAGTGGATGACTGGTGCAATGCCCAGACTCCTGCAAACTCTTTCTGCAGCTCTGTCTATACTTGAGGCACAGGCTTTCCATTAGAGCAGGGATCTTCATACTTTCTAAACAAAGGACCAGTTTACTGACTGTCCTTCAAATTTTAGGGGGGCTGGACTGTGGGAGTAAACAATGCCCCATGATTGGTATTACGGGGACGAATAGTGCCCCACTATTGGTGCCAGTGGGAGGAATAGTGTCCCATGGTTTGGTTTCAGTAGGAGGAATAGTGCTCTGTTGTGGGTATCAACGGGTAAAATGGTGCCCCATCGTTAGTATCAACGAGAGGAATAGTGCCCCATCATTGGTGTCAGTTGGAGGAATAGTACTCCATTGTTGGTGTCAATGGGCGGAATAGTGCTCCACTGTTGGTGTCAGTGGGAGGAATAGATAGTGGCCCATCGTGGGTGTCAGTGGGAGGAATAGTGCTCTATCATTGGTATAAATGGGAGGAATGGTGTGCCATAGTTGGTGTCGGTGACAGAACTAGTGCTCCATGGTTGGTGTCAGTGGGATGGATAGTGTCCCATCATTGGGTGCCAGTGGGAGGAATAGTGTCCCATCATTGCGTGTCAGTGGGAACAATAGTGCCCCATCGTTGGGTGTCAGTGGGAGGACTAGTGCACCATTGTGGTTATCAATGGGCGAAATAGTGCCCCATCGTTGTTATTAATGAGAGGAATAGTGCCCTATTGTTGGTGTCAGTGGTGGGAGGAATAGTGCTCCACTGTTGGTGTCAGTGGGAGAAATAGATAGTGCCCCATCCTGGGTGTCAGTGGGAGGAATAGTGCTCTATCATTGGTATAAATGGGAGGAATGGTGTGCCATAGTTGGTGTCAGTGACAGGAACTAGTGCAGCATGGTTGGTGTCAGTGGGATGGATAGTGTCCCATCGTTGGGTGCCAGTGGGAGGAATAGTGTCCCATCATTGCGTGTCAGTGGGAACAATAGTGTCCCATCATTGGGTGTCAGTGGGAGGAATAGTGCACCATTGTGGTTATCAATGGGCGAAATAGTGCCCCATCGTTAGTATCAATGAGAGGAATAGTGCCCTATTGTGGGTGTCAGTGGTGGGAGGAATCGTGCTGCATAATTGGTATAAATGGGAGGAATGATGTGCCATAGTTAGTGTCAGTGACAGAGATAGTGCCCCATCTTTGATGTCAGTGAGGGAAATGGTGCCCCATTGTTGGTATCAATGGAAGGGATAGTGTGTTGGTTTCAGTGAATGGCATTGAAAGCCAAGACACCAGCTGAAATCTTTCAGTAATTAGAAAGCAATCCTGCCCCTTGTTTGTACAAATTAATGTCAGCTGGTTCAGTCTCAAAAGCCTATAAAAAGGTGTCTCATTACCAAGGTGTAACAAAAGAAGCATCTAATGATGGCTAAAAGCAAAGAGCTCTCTTGAGACCTTTGAAACCCTATTGTTGCAAAGCATACTGACGGCATTGGTTCCAGAAGGATTTCTAAACTTCTGAATGTTCCAGTGAGCACTGTTGGGGCCATAATCCGGAAGTGGAAAGAACATAATTTCACCATAAACCACCAGTGATATGCTCCTCGCAAGATTTCTGTCAGAGGACAAAAAATAATTCTCAGAAGAGTTGTCCAAGAGCCAAGGACTTCTTGTGGAGAGCTTCAAAAAGACCTGAAATTATCAGGTACAATTGTCCCGCCCATGGCCTGTATGAACGCTCACCACACAAGACTCTATTGCTTTAGAAAAAACATGGTGAAGCTCATTTAAAGTTTGCGGCACAACATTTAGACAAGCCTGTGAAATACGGGGAGAATACAGTGTGGTCAGATGAGACCAAAACAGAACTCTTTGGATGCCATAATACACACCATGTTTGGAGGTCAAATGGCACATCACCCCAAAAACACCCCCCATACCAACAGTGACGTTTGGAGGTGGGAACATGGTGTGGGCGGGGCTGTTTTTCCACATACGCTACCGGCAAACTTCATATTATTGAAAGAAGGATGAATGGAAAAATGTACCAAGACATTCTTTATAAAAATCTGGTGCCATCTATCTGGATGATGAAGATGAAACGAGGGAGGACATTTCAGCAAGACAATCATCCCAAACACAAAGCCAATGGAACTCTCCATTGGTTTCAAGGAAAGAAAATAAAAGCTGCTAGAATGGCTCAGCCAATCACCTGACTTGAATCCAATAGAAAATCTATGGAAAGAACTAGAGATCAGAGTTCATAGAAGACGCCCACACAGCTTTCAAGATTTGAAAAAAAAAAGGGAAGAATACGGCGCTCTTAACAGAAAAGATGACTGAATGAATGAGAACTAACTCTAAAGAAGCAACTAATATATGGGATACACATATAACAGAAACAAAAAAGGAAGTTAGTTGTGCTAACAGTGAAACAACTGCCTTTCAACCAGTGTGAGCATAGACGTGAATATTGCAACAAAGTAAATAAACATTACCAACAAAGTGAAAAAAACTGTGATGATCATACATATACTATTAAGACAGTAATGAAACAAATAACTTAAAACATGTGAGACAAAGTGGATGGCCTAATAAATAAAGTCCACAAATGAACTCGCCAAAGAGTGGGTGACTAAGATATCTGATGCGAGTGTAATCTTCCACCACCAAGTGCTGAACACCATAAAAATTATCCCTTACCAAAGGGCAGGCAATGAGAGCCTGCGGCTATAAACCCAGCATGGGTCTTTATCCAGGAGGATCCAGAGTCTCAGACAAGGGAACAACCTGCAGCCGGTAAATCGGTGTAGGGATAATCCACGGACTCACAGTGGTAAAATAGTTATCACTCAGAAACTCGGAGTAACGCGATGACGTCAGCGCGTCCTGTCCACCCGACGCGCGTTTAGTCATTAAATTGTGGCTTTGGTGAAATATCGGGGGCCTAAACAGACTAATATCTCACTCTCCTGATATCTCACTTTTGAGACCAAGAAAGGGATTGAGGACACAGGTTCCCCAGAATTTTTCTCTGCAGCCAGGCAGCAGGGGGAATCTGCCCAGCACAGGGTTATTAGGGTGGGCTCAGGCACACCTGGCACCCCCTGTGCGCACGCCTATGGGGGTTCTTCTGGGGTAAAAAGGAAAGGCTGCCCTATTTTATTTTCCTATTTATCGGCATATAACACGCACATTCATTTCAAGAGGGAAGTTTCAAGAAAAAAACTTTTAAATAAGGAACTTTGAAGCAAAATAAGGGTCAGTGCCCATCTGCAGCCTCACCATTGCCTTCAATGCAGCAGCCTCACCATTGCCATCAGTGCAGCCTGATCGATGCCCATGTGCAGTCTAGAGGGGACAGGGAGGGGGGCGGGACGAGCGCCGACAGATTACATACAGTGAGAATCGCCTATGATAGACAGAACAGTTGTCCAATGGTGGCCCAGGAGACGGGACTTCCTATTACAGAGGCCGCCAAGTAAACAGGAGATTATAACTGTATGCAATCTGACAGCGCTCGTCCTGCCCCCTCCCTGTCCCCTCCGAGGCAGCTAAAATTGAAGTATTGGCATATAACACGCACATGCTATTTGCACCCAATTTTCACGGTGAAAAAGTGAGCGTTATACACCAATAAATACAGTATATACCAAAAGTCTGTTAGAAAATGTCATATCTAAGACGTTTCTCTTAACCACCATTCTGACATAAACATTCTATGGACGTTAGAATGTAAATGGTGGAATATTAGTCACATACAGTATATCAATATATTAAGTTGAAGCGTTTGTTACCCCAACACTTCATATTTTGGATATGTGCCTCCTGTACCATGTGCTCTTTGTTACATAGTTACATAGTTAGTAAGGTTGAATAAAGACACCAGTCCATCCAGTTCAACCTGAGTGAGTGTCTACAATTGTCCCTATCCCTGTACACTGCACACTCACATCAGTCCCTACCCTCAAGGAGCCCACAATCCAAGGTCCCCATTCATATACTAGGGCCAATGACTTCCTTTGTGTGAAATCCCTGCGTGTTCCTGCTAGTCCCTCTGCTTTCCTATTATAAACTGACCCCACTAAGCAGGAGAGCACAATGTCGTCAGTTCTCAAGCTATGCTGGAAACTCCGCCTACTCTCCTCCAGCGATCAGATGTGTCCTGACACGCCCCCCGCTGCACAGCCATCCACTGGTGTGCTGTTGCTTTTCCTCCCCTCCCCACCTCTTATGCATCTCCTAGATTGTAAGCTCTAACGAGCAGGGCCCTCTGATTCCCCTTGTCTTGAATTGTATTGTTTTGTACTGTCTACCCCAATGTTGTAAAGCGCTGCGTAAACTGTCGGCGCTATATAAATCCTGTATAATAATAATAATAATCTGAGAAGAGAAGGAATGTGGTAAAAAACTGTATAAATACCTTTTTTTCTATAGCTATACAAAAATGTTTTAGCTTTCGTTTCTATTTAAACTGAATGGGTTGTTTTACAGGGTGATTGTTTACAATCACTTTGACCACTTTACAGGCGCTACGGCGCTAAAAATAGCACCTGTAAAGAGCCGTTCCTGTCTCTCCAGTGTGAAAGCCCAAGTGCACCCACCACCCCAGTGTCTGTCAAAGGGGCCTTAAAAAGGAAGTAAAAGTCCTTTACTGACTTTTACCTATAGGTAGGGTAAATTTCTCCTAAACGTGCGCCGTTTAGGAGATTCACATTACATGCAGCCAGTGAAATCACTGGTGCCTGCACTCTGAAGGAATGGCCACCCGTGCGTGCCATTCCTTCAAAACCTTGTGCCGTAAATGGCGGCTCCCATGCACAAATGCGTCATTGCAGCTCCATCCATCCAGTCACAGAGCCGGAGCCCGCGAACCCGGAAGCAAGACGGGTGAAGATGGGAGCCCCTGCAGCAATGATATTGCGGCGCTGGAACAGCTTTGTTTTAAGGCAAGTTTCACGTAATGTGCTAGTATACGATGCATACTAGCACATTATGACTTTACCTTGCAAGGGGACAAAAAAAATGTCCAGTGGTATACAACCGCTTTAATGAAGGGAAAATAAAGTAAATTTATTTTGTCATATTAGTTATGTTACAATTATTTGTTTTCGGAATTTGGTATATTCGGGATTGTTTGGTATATTTGTTGTTCCGAATCGATCTGTATTTTCAGGAGTGGCTTTATTAATTTTAACATGTTAACTTGTTATTTCGTGAGATTACTTATGTACTCTGAGTCATCCCTACTAGTCCAACCCACAAAGACAAATGGAATGAGCTGATTGGACAATATCACAAGTTGTGTCCATCCAAATGTAACAAATAGAATGAAAGTAATTCCGGATTCTTTCGTTGTATTATGATTTGGATCCACCTCCATCCAATGCAAACACAATAGGTAGGAACTGCTGTATGGTCTTGGCCACCATGCTGCAGCTCAGTTTCAGGGTCTTGGCAATCTTCTTATAGCCTAGGCCAACGATGGTGAACCTTGGCACTCCGGATGTTTTGGAACTACATTTCCCATGATGCTCATGCACTCTGCAGTGTAGGTGAAGCATCATGGGAAATGTAGTTCCAAAACATCTGGGGTGCCAAGGTTCGCCATCACTGGCCTAGGTCATCTATATGTAGAACAACAATTCTTTTTTTTCAGATCCTCAGAGAGTTCTTTGCCATGAGGTGCCATGTTGAACTTCCAGTGACCAGTATGAGAGAGTGAGAGCGATAACACCAAATTTAACACACCGGCTCCCCATTCACACCTGATACCTTGTAACACGAACGAGTCACATGACACCAGGGAGGGAAAATGGCTAATTTGGACATTTTCACTTAGACCCCTTTCACACTGGGGTGCTTTGCAGGCGATACAGCGCTAAAAATAGCGGCTGCAAAGCACCCTGAGTGAGCCATTGTCGTGTCCCCAGGCTTTCACACTGGAGCGGTGCGCTGGCAGGACAGTAAAAAAAAAGTCCTGCTAGCAGCATCTTTGGAGTGGTGTATACACCGCTCCTGTCCATTGAAATCAGTGGGGCAGTGCGGCTATACCGCCGGCATAGCACTGCTGCAGCAGCGCTTTGCAGTGGTTTTAACCTTTTCTCGGCCGCTAGCGGGGGGTAAAAGCGCTCCGCTAGCGGCCGAATAGCAGCAACATTTTACCGCTGACGCCACCCGAGTGTGAAAGGGGTCTTAGGGGTGTACTCACTTTTGTTGCCAGCGGTTTAGACATTAATGGCTGTGTGTTGAGTTATCTTGTGGGGACAGCAAATTTACACTGTTATACAAGCTGTACACTCACTACTTTACATTGTAGCAAAGTGTCATTTCTTCAGTGTTGTCACATGAAAAGATAGAAGAAAATATTTACAAAAATGTGAGGGGTGTACTAACTTTTGTGAGATACTGTATGCGGTCAATGTGACATGGGATGGGGTCAGCAGGTCAGAGTATAAGGCCGCACTTATGAAGGTGCACTGATAGGTGGCGCTGATTTGCAGCACTGATTGCCACTCATGGGCACTGTTGGGACTGCACTCATCATCAGGACACTGATGATCAGTGGACATGTCCCCTTTTACACTTGCTGGTTACTGACTCTCTCCTCATGCTGCAACAAGATGAGAAAAGATAGCCAACAAGTGTGTTTAGATGGTGATCAGCTGTGATTGGACACAGCTGATCACATGGTAAATAACCGCTGTCCTTTGATCCAAAGGGCACAGTGATCACAGATCACACCGGGTGCGCACCGCCGCAGGTGTGCGGAGGGTGCAGTTCTGGGAGGGCGACAATAGACACCCTCCCAGAACTAGATGGCCACGCAATAGCCGGCATTCAGCTATGCCGTGATCGCCTTGTTTGCCTTGCAACAGATATGCCCCTCGTCCATGTTATTGGGTTGAATTATTTTCCCCATTCCCAACTGACTTTGGGCGGCACACATACACATTAAACTAATGGTCTCTCAAGTAGACATGTGCAATTAGTTTAGTTCTGAGTTCGTTTTTTTAATGAATTTTGACAAATTTTTTCATTCCAAAATTTCTGCATTTTTCAATTTCGGAAATTTGAAAATCCGAAAATAAGAATGAAAATCTAAAAATACCAAAGAATGATAATCCAAAAAAACCAAAAATCTGAAATAACTAATAACTATTAAATTATAGATATTAGAATTTCCTTTCAAATTTGTCTGTTAGTGAACGTAACGAGTACAAATTTATCTGAAGTTACGAATTATCTGAAATAATGAATGTCACAAACCTTTTTATTATTTATTATTAACCACTTCAATACCGGGCACTTAAACACCTTCCTGCCCAGACCAATTTTGAGCTTTCAGCACTGTCGCACTTTGAATGACAATTGCGCGGTCATGCTACACTGTACCCAAATGAAATTTTTATCATTTTTTTCCCACAAATAGAGCTTTCTTTTGGTGGTATTTGATCACCTCTGCGGTTTTTATTTTTTGCGCTACAAATAAAAAAATACCGAAAATTTTGAAAAAAAAATTTTTTTTTTTTGTTTCAAAACTTTGTAAATAAGTACGTTTTCTCCTTCACTGATGGGCACTGATGGGGCTACACTCATGGGCACTGATAAGGCGGCACTGATGGGCACCAATGTGGCACCAATGAAGTGGCACTGATAGGCGGCACTGATGGGCGACACGGATGGGCGACACGGACGGACACTGATAGGTGGCACAATTTGGCACTGATAGCTGGCACGGATGGGCGGCACAGATGGGCGGCACGGATGGGCACGGATAGGCGGCACAGGTGGGCATGGATAGGCGGCACAGGTGGGCATAGATAGGCGGCACAGGTGGGCATGGATAGGTGGCACAGGTGGGCATGGATAGACAGGACAGGTGGGCACGGATAGGTAGCACAGGTAGGCACTCAGGCGGCACAGGTGGGCACTCATAGGCGGCACAGGTGGGCACTCATAGGCGGCATCGGTGTTATACTATAGTAATGGATGCCAATCAATGCCAAACAATAATGCATGCCAATCAGTGATGCCCATTGTGGGCACTGATTGGCATCCATTATGGGCACTGATTGGCACCCATTGTGCTGACTGGCATCCCTGGTGGTCTAGGGAGGATTATGACCTTTATTACCTTTTCCCTGGTGGTCTGGTGGCGTCCCTGGTGGTCCAGTGTGGGCATCCTCGGGGGGGCTGTGCTGATAATCGATCAGCACAGACCCCCCCTGTCAGAGGAGCAGCCGATCGGCTCTCCTCTACTCGCATCTGACAGACGCGAGTGAGGGAAAGCCGATCACCGGCTCTTCCCATTTACACTGTGATCAGCCGTGATTGGGCACGGCTGATCACATGGTAAAGAGTCTCCGTCGGAGACTCTTTACCGAGATCGTAGTTGCCGGGTGTCAGACTGACACCCCGCAACAACGATCGCCGCGATGCGCGCCCCCGGGGGCGCGCAGCGGCTCATAATCCTGATCACGTCATATGACGTCCGGTCAGGATTATGAAACCACTTTGCCGCCGTCAATTGCCTATAGGGCGGGCGGCAAGTGGTTAATTTGTTCCATCCCAATTTTTTGGATGCGGCATTCGTTATTTTGGATAATTCGTAACTTCAGATAAAAATTTGTATTAGTTACGTTCACAAACAGCCAAATTTGAAAGGAGATTCCAATACCTATAATTTAATAGTTGTTATTAGTTATTTCGAATTATACTGATTTTCTTTTTTTCAGATTTTCGAATTTCTGAATTTTCAAATTCCAGAAATTCGGAATCCGAATTCCTGAATTTTCGGATAATTCGAAAATTGAAAATGTAAAAATCCGAATTTTCGGATTTCCCAAAAAAACTAAATGAAAACGAACACATTTTTTGTCGGTGCACATGTCTACTCTCAAGTTCAACCCCAATAGAAAAGGCCCAAAAAAAACAAAAAACACTAGTAGTGTGTTGCATGCTTTACACACAGCTTTTTCCTTCAGTTTGACTGCAACACCTTATACATCGATCAGCCATAACATTACACCACTAATAGGTAAAGTGAATAACATTGATTATCTCGTTACAATGGCATCTGAGAATGGGTGGAATATATTAGGTAGCAAGTGAACATGTCCCTGAAGTTGCTACATTCAAAGCAGAAAAAAATGGGCAAGTGTAAGAATTTGAGTGACTTTGACAAGGGCCAAATTGTAATGTGTAGATGTCTGGGTCAGAGCAACTCCAAACTCTTGTGGGATGTTCCCATTCTACAGTGGTCAGGACCGACCAAAAGTGGTCCAAGGAAGGAAAAACTGGCGACAGGGTCATTGGCAGCCATAGCTCATTGATGGAGGTGGGGAAGGAAGACTCGTTGGTGGAGCTGGGGAGGGAAGACTCGTTGGTGGAGCTGGGGAGGGAAGACTCGTTGGTGGAGCTGGGGAGGGAAGACTCGTTGGTGGAGCTGGGGAGGGAAGACTCGTTGGTGGAGCTGGGGAGGGAAGACTCGTTGAAGGAGGTGGGGAGGGAAGACTCGTTGGTGGAGCTGGGGAGGGAAGACTCGTTGGTGGAGCTGGGGAGGGAAGACTCGTTGGTGGAGCTGGGGAGGGAAGACTCGTTGGTGGAGCTGGGGAGGGAAGACTCGTTGGTGGAGCTGGGGAGGGAAGACTCGTTGGTGGAGCTGGGGAGGGAAGACTCGTTGAAGGAGGTGGGGAGTGAAGGCTGGCCCTTGTAGTCTGATCCAGTAGAAGAACTAATGGAGCACAAATTGCTGAAAAAAGTTCATGCCTATTCTGATAGAAAGGTGTCGGAACACATAGAGCATTGCAGTTTGTTGTGTATGGAGCTGTGTAGCTGCAGAGACTGGTCAGGGTGCCCATGTTGACCCGTGTCCACAGCCAAAAGTGCCTACAATGGGCACATGAGCATCAGAACTGGACCACGGAGCAAAGGAAGAAGGTTGCCTGCTCTGATGAATTCAACAATGGTTTGAGGAGCACAATGAGTTTGAGGTGTTGACTTGGCCTCTAAATTCTGCAGCTCTCAATCCAAACGAGCATCTGTGGGATGTACTGGGGGAAAAAAATTGGATCCATAGAGGACTAACCTCGCAATTTACAGGACTTAAAGGATCTGCTACTAACAGCTTGGTGCCAGATACCACAGCTTACCTTCAGAGGTCTAGTGGAGTACTTGTCTTCATGGTTTATGGTGGGTGGTCATAAAATGATGGCTGATGTATTCCTCAATAGTCACAAGATACAAATACTGAATACGGAGTAGGGCTCCTGGAGGAGACTGTTGCAGCCAGGGCCGGTGCTTCTCCTCCGAGCCGGACAGGATGCGGGTCCTGGAACCCGTTTGGCTAGGCATCCTAAGACTCCCTGGCCAATCGGGTCTCAGGATCCGCTTCCCAAATGGCCAGGAGGAAAACATGTCACACAAGTGGGTGGGCTTGGGGCACATCGCTCTGCCCCCCGAGACCACCCTTTTTTTTACACCAATTAGAGCCTCCAGCTCTAATCACATGCTTCAAAAATAAAATAAAATAAAAAAACCCACACTGAAATCCGTGCTGGAGTTGGTGACTTTTCACTTACATTACTAGCCAGGGTCAACCCCCATCAACAGCAACTGTCAGCCCAGCAACAATATTGATATATCAAGTAGCAGCCACAGACTCTGATTTTAAATTATAAAATTATATCTCCAGCAGTATATCTGGGCTGGTGTGCACAAGGGACGTGGAAGGAAGAGCTTACTGCTTAGGGAGAGGGGGAACTTTGTGGGGTGGGGGTTCAGGTAAAGCTACTAAAAACCAATGCTGGGGGTCATTATCTGGTCCTGGGAGGTCATTATTATTAAGTCCGGGGGGGTCATTATCAAGTGCTGGGGGGGTAATTATCATTATTATCTAGTGTTTGGGGGGGGTCATTTGTATCTAGTGCTGTGAGTGGGGGTTAATATTATCTAGTGCTGCGGGGGGGGGGGGGGGGTCATTATTATCTAGTGTTATTTTCTGGTGCTGGGGGTTGTTATTATCTGGTGTTGGTAGTCATCATTATCTGGTGTTTGGGGGGGGGGTGGGGGTTGTAATTATTTGTGCTGAAAGTTATAGTCTGGTGCTGAGGGTTGTTATTATCTGGTGTTGGTGGTCATTATTATCTGATGTTAGGGCTTGTTATTTATCTGGTGCTGGGGTTTATTATTATTTGGTAGTGGGGATTGTTGTTATCTGGTGCGTGGGGGGTCATTATTTTCTGGTGCTGGGTTTGTTATCTGGTGTTGGGGTTTATTATCGTTTGGTAGTGGGGATTGTTATTATCTGGTGCTGGGGCTTATTATTATTTGGTAGTGGGAATTGTTATTATGTGGTGCGTGGGGGGTCATTATTTTCTGGTGCTGGGTTTGTTATCTGGTGTTGGGGGTTGTTATTATTTGGTGCTGAGAGTTATAGTCTGGTGCCGGGGATTGTTATCATCTGGTGTTAGGGGTTGTTATCGTGTGCTGGGTTGTTATTATTTGGTGCTGGGGGTTATTATCTGGTGTTGGGAATTGTTATTATCTGGTGCTTGGGGGGTCATTATAATCTGGTGCTGGAAAATTATCGTAGGGTGCTGGGGCCATAATTATCTAGTGCTGGGAGGGGGTCATTATTTAGTGCTGGGGGGGCGGTCATTATTATCTAGTGCTGGGGGGGGGGGGGCATTATTTTCTGGTGCTGAGGTTATTATCTGGTGTTGGTGGTCATTGTTATCTAGTGCTGAGAGTTTTTAATCTTGTTCTGGGGTTTATTATGATCTGGTGCTTGGGGGGGGGGGCATTATAATCTGGTGCTGGAAGGTTATCGTATGGTGCTGGGGATCGTTTTTATCTGGTGTTGGGGATCATTATTTTCTGATGCTGGGAATTATTGTCTGGTGTCTTGGGGTTATTTTTATCGTCTGGTGCTGGTAGGGTTATTATCTGGTGCTGTGGGTTATTGCTGGGGGTTACTGGGAACTCCTCCACCTCTTGCCCACTTCCAAAGGTTCAGCTTGTCCCTTGGCTCATTTGTGCTTCTCCCTCTCCAAATCTGAGCTCTACTGTACAGGCACTACAAGAGGCTCATACCAAGTATTATCCAGGTACTTACCCTTTGCATTTTACTGGTGCAGTTATTTGTCTTTTATCATTTTATAACTGCTTGGAGTTGAACTTAAAAAAAATAAATAAAAATCTTTAAAATGGGTGCATGTTCTCTTCTTCATGTTCGGTCTTCCCTCTCCCCGTACACTTCTGGTGCTGCTGCAGCCACAGGAGATGGGTAACTTGCAGTTAATGGGTTAAGTCGTTGAGCTCCCCCCCTTCTCCGCTTGGCAGTCACCCCAAGATTGTTGTGAGGAGTCTGGCCAGTGGGTGAACTGGCTAATCACAACCATCTGTGAGGCCCCTATTTTGCATTGTTTAGCATACTCTGAAAATGCTCATATTTTGCATTCCTCTTGCAGTTGGTCTGATGCAGAGTTCCAGTGAGAGGCTAAGCTGAACCAGGTGCCTCCTCAGCCTCCAGTCCAGTGTGCTCAGCCCCAGTGGAAGCTTCTCCTCCCTTCTGACACCAGCTTTTCCTATACAAGACTGATCCTCAGCTGCCTCTCCTCCTCCTCCAGCCTGGGAGCCCGGAGCACAAAATGCTGAAATTCAGGTACCATTTATGCTTCTCCTTTATATGTCCTCCATGGCCAACACTCAGGGATTGTTTTTTTTTCCCTTTGCAGAGACGATAAACTAGCTGTTGCCTCAATGCAGTTTTCTCATTCTAGAACAGTGGAGAATTTGTAACTTTTTTTTTTTTTTTTGCCATTTTTAGTTCCTCCTTAACTTTGCGATTCGTAGAATTTTTATAGCAGGACTTGATCGCCACTGCCTCGATATTATTATTATTATACAGGATTTATATAGCGCCGACAGTTTACGCAGTGCTTTACAACATTAGGGCATCTTCAACATCTTCGCTTTATTATCCTTTTTATTTCACAAAAATAAAAATATTGCACTTAAGCAGTGGGAGGGGCAGTTGGATAGTATCAAAGCACTTCAAAAGTTGCTAAACTTTTTTTAAATTTTTTTTTGCATTATCTATATATAGTGATTGGTATTTGGTGAAACCACATTCACTGCACCTACGTCCAGTGAATGTGGCTTCAACAAATACCAATCATTGACTTTTTAAGCACATGCATGTCGTACACTTTTGGTTTTCTTATCTGCAGCCTTGAATCTGTCCACTTTTTCCCCTTAGTTATAAAGCTGTAAACATTATTTGCATGTCGGTTATAAGGACTCCCTTGTTCTGGGTGGTGAGGTGCTTTTTACTGCATGGGGCAATGAAGGAAGGAAAGACACTGACCTGCCCACTGACATTCGGGTAAGGTGAACCCCTTAAGGCCCTTGACCTCTGGGCTGTCCAGCTGCAGCGCGTCCTTCCCAGCGCTTTAGTGCACCAGGGAGAGACAGGTGCAGCGTCCAGCGGCGTTTGGTGGCCCCTGTATATTTAGGGACCCTCATCCCTCAACACATAGGGCTCCAAAGCCATTAATACTCCAGTAGAATGTTCAGCCT
Source organism: Lithobates pipiens (assembly GCF_037356315.1). NCBI lineage: Eukaryota > Metazoa > Chordata > Amphibia > Anura > Ranidae > Lithobates > Lithobates pipiens. Next base: position 14,923,600 of record NW_027507825.1, read on the forward strand.
TGTCTATCTGCAGCCTGCCGTAGACTTTAACAAACTTCTTTTGGCAGGGCTGGATGCTGCACCTGTCCCTGGCCAGGCGCACTAAAATGCTGAGAGGGATGCACTGCAACCGGGCGGGAATAGGCTTCTTCAAATTTTTAATTTTTATTTATTGAATTATTTTTTTTTATTTAATTTTAAGAGGTTTGCTTAGTAAAACTACAGATAATGTACAATGCTAAATTTCTGGCAGGGAAGGCCGGGGGGGGGGGGGGGCACTTTTTAAATAGCATTTCTGGTCTGGCTGGTTTGTACTGGCTCTTGAAGTCTCTGGGGGTTATTTACTAAAGGATTTTGCACTGCAAGTGCACTTGGAAGTAAAGGGGGACATGCAAGGAAAATGTGCACGCTTGCAGATGATTGGATGATAAAATCAGCAGAGCTTCCACTCATTTCAGGTCTACCCCTTAGATGTAGATCGACTGCACTTCCAAGTGCACTTAAAGTGCAAAGTCGATTTGCGTAACCCCCTCTGTGTTGCACGGGAGGAATTAAATGGATTTATCACACCGCCACTGGGGGGGAACTATGATCACATGGAATTTTGTGTCTATATGAGCTTTTCATAGACAGCTGGCGATAAGTGTAGACCAGTGGTTCTCAACTCCTGTCCTCAGGACCCCGCTATCAGGCCAGGTTTTACGTATTTATTACCTTGGGGAGATGCAGACTGGAATACTGCATTTACTGAGGAGCAAATGATATCACCTGTGACGTATTTCAGTTATCTTGCAAACCTGGCCTGTTAAGCCGCGTACACACGACCGGACTTTTCGACGAACTGGGTCCGATGGAATGAATCCGTCGGATATTACGATCTTGTATGAGCTCCTTTTTCCCCGAAAAGTCCAACGGACCTAGAAATAAAACATGTTTCCAATCTTTCCACAGACTCGAGTGCTAGGGCAGCTATTGGCTACTGGCTATGAACTTCCTTATTCTAGTCCGGTCGTACGTCATCGCATTCGAATCCATTGGACTTTGGTGTGCTTGTGGGTGGCCAAGTCTGTTCCTTTGGACCTAGTCCGTCAAAGTACGGTCGTGTGTACGTGGCATTAGGCTTAATGTACATGGGACATTTGTACAACCTCTCCTGAATGTTTTAACTTGACAGATAGTAACCCATGTTTAAAACATTTTTTTTTCAAACTAGCCAAAAATGAAAGACGCCTGTAAACGAAACATGGCTAAATGTGAGTTGTCACGTTTAGAAGCGCTTGGCGCTTGAAATGCCTCTAAACTCAGCGTCTGAACTAATTTTTTTGCTTTCCAAAAAAAGCCTCTAAACTCAACTGCCTAAAAAAATGACATTAAACAAACCTGTATACATATACACATAAGATAACATTGGATGAGTTCAGGGGCAGCTGAAAAAAAACAGCCAACTGCCTCTGAACGTCCGTTTACCAGGAGCCGTGTACATGAGGCCTTAGTGGGTCCTGAGTACAGGCGTTGAGAACCACTGGTGTAGACAGACCTCTGCTGTGCAGTGGTATCAGTAGAGGGATCAACAGGTTGGACAGGCAGAATAAGACGAGTAAAAAACAAGGAAGCCCACATTCGCTCATGTCAGGCACCAATCAATCGCTCATGTTATGCTGCGGCCATTCGCTCATGTCATGCAGCGGCCATTCGCTCATGTCAGGCGCCGGCCATTCGCTCATGTCAGGCGCCGGCCATTCGCTCATATCAGGCGCCGGCCATTCGCTCATGTCAGGCGCCGGCCATTCGCTCATGTCAGGCGCCGGCCATTCGCTCATGTCAGGCGCCGGCCATTCGCTCATGTCAAGCGCCGGCCATTCGCTCATGTCATGCTGCTGCGGCCATTCGCTCATGTCATGCTGCTGCGGCCATTCGCTCATGTCATGCTGCTGCGGCCATTCGCTCATGTCATGCTGCTGCGGCCATTCGCTCATGTCATGCTGCTGGGGCCATTCGCTCATGTCAGGCGCCAGCCATTCACTCATGTCAGGCACCAATCATTCGCTCATGTCATGCTGCGGCCATTCGCTCATGTCAGGCGCCGGCCATTCGCTCATGTCATGCTGCTGCGGCCATTCGCTCATGTCATGCTGCTGCGGCCATTCGCTCATGTCATGCTGCTGCGGCCATTCGCTCATGTCATGATGCTGCGGCCATTCGCTCATGTCATGATGCTGCGGCCATTCGCTCATGTCATGCTGCTGCGGCCATTCGCTCATGTCATGCTGCTGCGGCCATTCGCTCATGTCAGGCGCCGGCAATTCGCTCATGTCAGGCGCCGGCCATTCGCTCATTTCAGGCGCCGGCCATTCGCTCATTTCAGGCGCCGGCCATTCGCTCATGTCAGGCAGTGATTAATGTATTGCACTTACAGACGTCATCATCCAGTTCAGAAACTACAATGCCCGCAGTGCTGTTTGGACTATGGTGGAGTCAGTTGTGTTGGCCACATCAGGCTCAGTCCAAGATTCAGGCTCCCAGTGATGACAGAACAAGCGGGCACAGACAACAAATGACTCAGGGGGGTGGAGATTGTGTGCCCGCACATCTGAACACTGAACAAACATTGTCTAATTGAGATATTAACATCAAAGAGAAATGTATCTGACCATCTACTTCTCCATCATAAAATCATTTATCTATCTCTAATCCTTATCATATCGATGCTAATTTTATCTGTTTATACATCTTTTCTTATCTACCTAGATTGTGTGTTTGCTTTTATTTTATATCTATTTATTTTTTATTCAAATCACTTTCCATAAATGTATCTATTTTTAATGGATGTTAAAAAAAAATCTCTTTATCAGTTTTTTGTTGTGCATGCAATTGCTGTGTTGTTATATCCAAACTATAATCAAATTTGTTGTTGCCAAAAATTTTTTTTAATAAAATAAAATTCAACTGATTTTTTTCCGCATGCTCTAAAAATTTTGAATTGAAAGCAAATAAGTTGATCTCCCCTTATTGAATGAAATACCATGCAGTGTACATCAATCAGACAGAAGGGGAAACATGTAAACCCCCCCATTAGGGTTAAAAGCACATGAATTACACAGGTTCTGTGGCTGATTAAGGTGGTAATTAAACTCTGTGCCTCATCTGCATTAAATTAGCTTTAGAACCTGTGAAATCCATATGTGTTCGGGTTTAAAAGGATGAGCTGGCAACCCTATCCCCAGTTCAGTGCACTTCTTGCTGGGTTCTCCTCTGTAAAAATCTAAAATTATTTATTCAGCTCAGCAGGAAATAATACTATGCTAATTGCAGACTTTCTTTTTGCAGCCAATTACAAATCCTCTCTGCGGTTATTTGAAATGTCATTGGCTGCCCTGAGTTACAGATCTTCCCCATCATCCTTGCTGTGTGCTCTGCCTCCAATGAGAATATCCTCCCCCTTGTGGTGGATTAGGGTACAGCTAGGAGTACCATTTGCCATTGCGTAATCCGCTCGTGGAAAACAAAAATGTTGTTTTGTGTCAAACGGCTTCCTCTGTGACTTGTAACCCAAGAGAATGTTATACTTCGTAATACAAACATCCCCTGCAGATACTCCAAACCACACAAACCTCACAACCTCTCAGAGACTAAATCATTCTTGATTTATTCCATGATCAGTTTTACCTTCCAAGATTAACGATCGTTCTACAGCTGGGAGGTTTTATTTGTGGCTGCAGATTATGTAGAGAATGCGGCTGTGTGTGATTGTTAAAGGGGGATTCCTCTGCAAATGTAGCGGAGAGCTCCACAAAACCATCACAGCCATCACAGGGGGGTGGGTGGGCTCTCAGACCCGCCACTGGATTTTGTATTTTATTACATGTGGCCTCCTTCGGTCTAATGAGAACCTCCAGAGCCAGGGATAGCCGACATCCTGTATGTAATGGTTTGCAAGGCATAGTGGGTGCAAAGAAGGTGAAACTCATTGGGCGCCAGACACTTTTTGAATACAAAAGAAAGTTTACTTCCTTTTTGACCATTTATTTTCAGGTAGTTGCAAGATCAATTGGCAGACTCTGAGACTTCGACAGGACAGCCATACAGGGAAAGGCCTCCAGCAAGATGCCACATCTGCATGTGCGGGAATGCTGTCTCCTATGGCAACAGTCTTTAACAGTTGTTAACTTGAAGTTCAACAGTTCCTTTATCTTCCACTACAATCCCTTCTTGTAGTCCTTCAGCACACTGAGCTCACTCATTCACCATCACTGATTACCTTGAGCTCCTTCAATCTTCACAGTGGTATCTTCCTCAAGCGTCACCCCCGCCTCTCTGCTGGGTCCCTAGCTTGGCACTCTAGATGCCTCTCAAGCTTCAGCCCCCGCTGGCCCGCTCGGTCCCTGGCTTGACACACAAGGCTGCTCTGCAAGCGTCGCCTCCACTGGCTGGGTCCCTGGCTTGATACCCACTGAAGTGTTCGATTCTTCACCGTCCCCTGTTAGTGAGAATACTGCTCCAGTACTGGCTTCAGTTACTCACTGTGGTCCCTGGTAATAAGGTGGATTGTCCCTTAGTGGTGACAGCTTCCCCTCTACCTCCGACCACGACAAGTTCTCTGACTGGCAGAATCTTTGCTTCTGGTTGGATTGCAAGCCGCAATCTCAACCCTACGCTGATCTCTTGCTTCTGGGTAGACCCTCAGACAGCCTAGCAGCCAGATGTGCCCGGGATAGGTCCCAATCTCCGGCCTAGCAGCCCGGGCAATACAACACACGTCCACCCAAACAGCCCTCCCGGTGGCACAGACTATAGATCACCTGACTCCACCCAAATATATAGGTTCTCTCAGCAGGTCAAGGGATCCAAGAAAACCCTGTATACCCACCTTGGGTTGCCCTTCTTGCATCTTGAAACACCAAGTACCAGACCACTTAGTGGTAGAAGAGAAAAGTGCAACAAGGTCAAATTTAGAGAGAAATCAATAGATCTCTAATAATCAACCAGGATAATTATTCCTGGCAAGTAAATTTGTGAGGAGCAACCCTGCCTTAACTCCAGGGGGCTACATGCACATAACCAAATTTAAAATAAAAGGAGTTGTTGTAACTTTCAGGGATCCACCCATAAGTGAAATACATTTTGGGCATCCAAATCCTTAAAAACCCCCAAAAACTTTCCAAATATTTCAAGTTTTTGGTTATGTGCATGTAGCACCCTCTTTATTTTTCACATATTTTTTATTTTTTATTCTCCTCACCCTTTCACAGCCGATTTTTATCGAGGTGAATTGTATGTCCATAAAAGCCCTTAAAGGATATGTAAATGTTCTATCTTAAAAAAACAAACGTCATACTTACCACCTCTGTGCAGTTGGTTTTGCATAGAGTGGCCCCGATCATCCTCTTCTGGGGTCCTTCAGCAGTGCTCCTGGCTCCTCCTCTTCTCAAGTGCCCCATCGGAAAAACGCTCTTCCCTCAGGGGGGACACCTGTGCGGGCGCACTGCCGTGTCCTGCTGCCGCGTCATTTGACATAGACAGCAGGAATCGGCTTCGCCCCTCGGCTCCCAAATCATTGGATTTGATTGACAGCAGCGGGAGCCAATGGCTGCACTGCTATCAATCTATCCAATCAGGACATGAGACACCTGCTGGAGCGGGTCTGCTTGTCCCCAGCGCAGGTACTATCGGGCTCAGGTAAGTAGAAGGGGGACTGGCGCACCACTAGAGGTCAACTCAATGCATACATTTTTTCCTATTCAATGGGGAAAAAAGCACTTCTGGGCTTCTCAACAAGGAAGGAATGACATTTTTTGCAGATGCAGGAGATGGTCAGAGACTGCAGACCTGCTGCAGGAGATGGTCAGAGACTGAGATGGTCAGAGACTGCAGACCTGCTGCAGGAGATGGTCAGAGACTGAGATGGTCAGAGACTGCAGACCTGCTGCAGGAGATGGTCAGAGACTGCAGACCTGCTGCAGGAGATGGTCAGAGACTGCAGACCTGCTGCAGGAGATGGTCAGAGACTGCAGACCTGCTGCAGGAGATGGTCAGAGACTGCAGACCTGCTGCAGGAGATGGTCATAGACTGCAGACCTGCTGCAGGAGATGGTCAGAGACTGCAGACCTGCTGCAGGAGATGGTCAGAGACTGCAGACCTGCTGCAGGCGATGGTCAGAGACTGCAGACCTGCTGCAGGAGATGGTCAGAGACTGCAGACCTGCTGCAGGCGATGGTCAGAGACTGCAGACCTGCTGCAGGCGATGGTCAGAGACTGCAGACCTGCTGCAGGCGATGGTCAGAGACTGCAGACCTGCTGCAGGCGATGGTCAGAGACTGCAGACCTGCTGCAGGCGATGGTCAGAGACTGCAGACCTGCTGCAGGCGATGGTCAGAGACTGCAGACCTGCTGCAGGCGATGGTCAGAGACTGCAGACCTGCTGCAGGCGATGGTCAGAGACTGCAGACCTGCTGCAGGCGATGGTCAGAGACTGCAGACCTGCTGCAGGCGATGGTCAGAGACTGCAGACCTGCTGCAGGCGATGGTCAGAGACTGCAGACCTGCTGCAGGCGATGGTCAGAGACTGCAGACCTGCTGCAGGCGATGGTCAGAGACTGCAGACCTGCTGCAGGCGATGGTCAGAGACTGCAGACCTGCTGCAGGCGATGGTCAGAGACTGCAGACCTACTGCAGGCGATGGTCAGAGACTGCAGACACGCTGCAGGAGATGGTCAGAGACTGCAGACACAAAAGATTCACCCTTATGGGACTTTAAATGAGGAGGGCCCCATTTGTCCAAAAAGCATCATACCAGTAATTGAAGTATAAGGTATATGCATTTATTCAGGTAAAAGTCGTGCATACATTGGTATCATCAGCAATGACCAGTTGTAAAATAGACAATGGTACATAAATGGATGATAGGGTATGCCAATGCCCAAGTTTTACATGCTTAAGAGTAGAAAACATGTGATACACAAGCATCTAGTGTACCAACGTGTTTCGTGAGACCCAGCTCACTCTTCAGGGGTTGATGCGTGTACAGACACGCTACAGGAGATGGTCAGAGACTGCAGACACACTGCAGGAGATGCTCAGAAACTGCAGACAAGCTACAGGAGATGGTCATAGACTGCAGACATACTACAGGAGTTCTTAGAGACTTGGGTATAGACTGGAGATGCATTACATGAGACTTCTAGAGATGACTGATGTATCATTTTTACAAATCGATGCGTCCACATTTTTGCTCTATACAAATCCCTAAAAAATATTGTGCCACATTTGATGTTTCTTAGCATGGTCCCTTATAAAAGAGCACAGCCAGAGACAGGAGTGTATGCAGTATGTTCTGTGTGAGATATTTGGGAGATTTGGGGACACGGTGGGAAGTGAGTATCTAAAAGGAAAGCATCTCTCCTGCTTAGATACTTGTTTTTGCCTTCCAGAGCCGGAGGTCCTGGGCTTCGTTGGCTTGCAGAGCCGGAGGTCCTGGGCTTCGTTGCCTTGCAGAGCCGGAGGTCCTGGGCTTCGTTGCCTTGCAGAGCCGGGGGTCCTGGGCTTCGTTGCCTTGCAGAGCCGGGGGTCCTGGGCTTCGTTGCCTTGCAGAGCCGGGGGTCCTGGGCTTCGTTGCCTTGCAGAGCCGGGGGTCCTGGGCTTCGTTGCCTTGCAGAGCCGGGGGTCCTGGGCTTCGTTGCCTTGCAGAGCCGGGGGTCCTGGGCTTCGTTGCCTTGCAGAGCCGGGGGTCCTGGGCTTCGTTGCCTTGCAGAGCCGGGGGTCCTGGGCTTCGTTGCCTTGCAGAGCCGGGGGTCCTGGGCTTCGTTGCCTTGCAGAGCCGGGGGTCCTGGGCTTCGTTGCCTTGCAGAGCCGGGGGTCCTGGGCTTCGTTGCCTTGCAGAGCCGGGGGTCCTGGGCTTCGTTGCCTTGCAGAGCCGGGGGTCCTGGGCTTCGTTGCCTTGCAGATCCGTGGTCCTGAGCTTCGTTGCCTTGCAGAGCCGGTGTCCTGGGCTAACTTTGCATGACGGGGTGACAATACAGGAGAACAATCAGAGATGGACAAAGCGTTATCACCCTATAACAGGCAGTGCCTAAATAAAGGACCAACCTGGCAGAATCACAGGAGGTTATTTTAACAAAAACGGCAAGGTTCAAAATATTGAAAAAGATTCAGCTCCAGCTGCTGTCTTGGGTTCTGATTGGATAGATTGATAGCAGCGCAGCCATTGGCTCCCACTGCTGTCAATCAAATCCAGTGACACGGGAGCCTAGGGGGCAGGGCCGAGTCCCGCTGTCTGTGTCAATGGACGCAGCAGCAGGATTCAGTAGCGTGCCCGCACGGATTCCCCCATGGAATGCGGCTCTCCGTTGGGCACTCGATGCAGAGGAGGAGCCAGGAGAGCCACTGAGGGACTCCAGAAGGATATGCGCTGCTCTGTGCAAAACCCTTGCACAGAGGAGGTAGGTATAACATGTTTGTTATTTTAAATGAAAAAAGAACAAAAAAAACAAACCTTTACAACCCCTTTAAGGCTCCATTCACACTTGTATGACGCAACTTGAACGCGACTTTGGCTTTGACCAATGATAACGGACAACTGTTGAACAACTGTTGCATTGTATTACATTCAGGTGCGACTTTCATGCAACCTTTGAGGGTTTACATTGCAGTCTATGGCCTTCAAGGACCAAAGTCGTGCAGGAACCTTTTTAAAGTTGCTGTGACTTTAAGTCGCACATATATTTGAATGGTTGTCATTGAAAAATATGGGGTCTGTCACAGAAGTGTCAGCGGAGCCTAAAGCAGAACTCCGGCCTCCCCTTCAGTTTTGCACAGGTGAACGGGCTCCTCTCCTGGACTGAAATTGCTTCGTCTGATTTCACTGCTCACTGAGCTTCTCACAATGAGATCAAACTCCTCATTTCCTGGATGGATAAAAGTCCAGCACCATCTAGCCCTTTCCACCCCCTGCCCGATTATCCCTGGCATTCCCCTTTTCATTCATTGGGTATCTGTTCTTTCAATCATGGAGGCTCAGCATCGCATATGGGAATTGCCTAGGGTGGTCGGCATTCTTTTAGTGGTATTTGATCATCTCTGCGGTTTTTATTTTTTGCGCTATAGACAAAAAAAAGACGACAATTTTGAAAATAAAATACAATATTTTGTACTTTTTGCTATAATAAATATCCCCATTTTTTTAAAGTAATTTTTTTCTCAGTTTAGGCCGATATGCATTTTTCTACATAGTTACATATACATATAGTTAAGTTGAATAAAGACACCAGTCCTTCCAGTTCAACCTGAGTGCGCATGGGTGCGTGTCCACAATTGCCCCTATCCCTGCACATTGCGTCACATCAAGATGCTCCTCCTTTATATACTATTTATTTTTTAAGATGCCCATATAGCACCATCAATTTTTCGCAGCACACCACACACACATTGGTCCCCACATCCAAGGAGCCCACAATCCAAGGTCCCCAACTCCCATTTTTATACTAGGGCCAATTTTGGACAGAAGCCAATTAACCTACCAGCATGTCTTTGGCGTGTGGGGGGAAACCGGAGTACCGGAGGAAACCTACGCACGCACAGGGAAAACATGCAAACTCCAGACAGGTAGTGTCATGGTTGGGATTTTAACCAGCGACCCTTTTTACTGTTAGGAGAGAGTGCTAACCACTACACCACTGTGCCGCCCAATATATTTTTTGGTAATATAAATCACAATAAGCATATATTGATTGTTTTGCGCAAAAGTTTTATAGCGTCTACAAAATAGGGGATAGATTTAAAGCATTTTTACTATAATTTTTTTTTTTTTACTAGTAATGGTGGCGATCTGCGATTTTTATCATGACTGCGACATTATGGCGGACACATCGGACAATTTTGACACATTTTTGGGACCATTGGCATTTATACAGCGATCAATGCTATAAAAATGCATTGATTATTGTATAAATGTCACTGGCAGTGCAGGGGTTAACACCAGGGGGTGATCAAGGGGGGATAACTGTGCTCCCTGGTATGTGTTCTAACTGAAGGGGGGAGGGGACTTGCTATAGGAAGAGATAAATCGGTGTTCATACTTTGTTACTCTTTCTTGTCGTGGCACGAGCGATTGCGGGAACCCGGCAGTCATTGCGACCGCCGGGCACTCGCATCGGCTTCCGAGGGAGAGCTGCGCACGCCCCTGGTGGCCACATAAAGAAGCGACGTAACATGGCGGTGATTCACATAGCCAACCCATGTTGCCGCAGTGCAACTGCCAGGGTTGGTCGGCAAGCGGTTAAAAATTTCTATAGCATGATGATGAGGGGGGAGGAACCAGAGAATGCAAAATATAAACCAATTAAACCTCCAGCGTGTTAAACCTTCAATGAGATTTTAGACATTGACTTCACATCCACGTTACAGATGAGGTCATTTCTGGAATATTTGAAGCGACTAAACCTCATACAAGAATCAAAGTGTGCTGACTGCAAATGGAGTGCGAGGCGTGGTGAGCGATGTCCTCCGCACACCCAGTAAATGTCTGATCACGATGATATCGGGAGTCGCTGAGTTCTCATTCCGCAGATCCCAGCTCCGGACTGTCCAAATGATCATCAGTGAGATGAAATGTTTGGATTATGGGGCTCTCTTTCAAAGACAAGTTTATTGAACTCATCCCATCAGTCAGTGATGATGAATTACACACGGAGTCTCTGTGTATAGCTTACAGTGAGATGTATATATGAGGGCAGACGTGTGATTAGGACATAGACATACTGAGCTTCCTACTACTAGGACTGAATGAACCTCCGGGCCAAACGTAAAAAAATCACTGCTGATGTTGCACCTATACATTTTTGTTTTTTGTTTTTTTTAGCATGAGTGTAGCAAAGTCCCTGGGCTCTGGAGACAGCTGACATCCTTCTGTGTAGAGTGGGTTGCAAGGCATGGTAGGTGTAATACAAGATGAAAAGGTGGGCGCCAGACACTTTTTTTAGAATGCAAAAAGAGGTTTATTGTCTCTTAAACAGAACTGTGAGAGAGAGGGTTAGGGCCAGGACACCCTTAGGTAGATGCAATGTTAATTGGCAGACTTCGAGACTTCTATAGGCAGGCAGCTATACACAGGTGAAGGCCTCCAGCCAGACACCACTTCTGTATAGGTAGGACATTGTCTCCTATGGCAACATTCTTAGAAAAGTTACTAACTGTAATTATATCCAACTATTTGCAACTCGAACAGCGCTCCGCTTACCCCACAATCGCTCACTGTGGTTCTTCACTCAATGAAAGCTCCCATTCTCTCTCACTAAACTTCAGATCCACCAGCCACTGGACCCCCTGAGCTCTTCCACTGTTAGCACTCAGTATCTTCCTCAAGCATCACCCCCAGTTCCCTGCTGGGTCCCTGGCTTGGCACTCACAGATACTCTTCAAGCGTCACCCCTGCGGACACGCTAGGTCCCTGGCTTGGCACTCACTGATGCTCCACAAGCGTCACCTCTGCTGTCCCGATGGGTCCCTGACTTGGCACTTGCTGAAGTTTTCCCACTTCTTCACCATCCCCGGTTGGCCAGAAGTCTGCTCTGGTACTGGCCTCCGCTTACTCACAGTAGTCTCCAGTAACAAGGTGGTTGGTTCCTTAGTGGCAACAGCTTCCCCTCTACCTCTGACCACAACTGGTTAGCCAGCCGGCAGAACTGCTACTTCTGGTCGGACTACAAGCCCGCAAGTCCCAACCTTACGCTGCTCTCCTGCTTTTGGATAGGCCCCAGACAGCCTAGCAGCCAGGTGTCCCTGGGATAGGCCTTAGGTTTCTGGCCTAGCAGCCCGGGGCAATACAACACATGTCCACCCAGACAGCTGTCCAGGTGGCACAGAACCCCGCGATCACCTGATTCCACCCAAATAGGCTCTCCCACCAGGGCAAGGGACCAAAGAAAATCCCTGCCCATACCCCATTCATCCATAATCTGTGTTTGCTATGCCCTTGTCTTATCCAATGCCACCTAGTGACAGAAGAGAGAAGTGCAACAGTTCCAGAATTTAGGGGGAAATCAATTGATCTATTAATTGGCCAAGGCAACTATCGCCTGGCAACTAAATTTAATAGCAGCCCTGCCTAAACATCAGGGTGCTACATGAGCACACATACTTTCGGTCAAGTACTCATGGATACCGAGTACCGATACTTTGCAGTGCGACTTGCATTAATACAATAAAAATAGACGCAAATCTCACTGCAAAGAATCAAATGTGATTTGAACAGGAATGCAGTGCAATTCCTGCCGGAATTGCATGCAAAATAATCTACATAGGTGTCACGGTACGCCGATGATAGAAAACTAGGCCCGCTGAGAGGAGAAGTTCCAGTACCCTGTGGGTATAGGGCGGAAGTGATGTCATCTTGGGGGCAGACCGCCTATACATTGCAACTGTGCCCTGTACCCACCTCCAGCAGTGAGTTCTAAAATTTTTTTAAATTGCCCACTAGATTCGCTTTAAACCCTTTCTATATACAAACTCAGAGGAGCGATGGGGGGTAATTGCACCACAATGCTGGTAAAATTGCATACGATTCTTTGCAGTGCGTTTTGGGCCCATACATTTTCTATTGAATCGCACCACAAAGTATCAGGAGCATTTGGGCGAGTGCCGATACTTGCCCAAATACTTGGTATCGGTGCATCCCTACTTGATAGTGAAGCTTTGTCCATGCAAAATGTTTCCGCTTGCACAGTGTGAATTCACAGAGAATGCAGCCTATTCATTCACTAGAGATCATGACATTAATAAAGAATCCATTCACTAGAGATCAGTGACATCACTGAGGATGCAGCCTATCCAGTCACTAGAGACCGGTAACATCACTGAGAATGCAGCCTATCCATTCACTAGACACCGGAGACATCGCTAAGAATGCAGCCTATCTATTCACTAGAGACTAGTGATATCACCAAGAATGCAGCCTATTCATTCACTAGAGATCAAGACATTACTAAGCATCCATTCACTAGAGACCAGTGATATCGCTGAGAATGCAGCCTATCCATTCACTAGACTACGGAGACATCACTGAGAATGCAGCCTATCCATTCACTAGACTACGGAGACATCACTGAGAATGCAGCCTATCCATTCACTAGACTACGGAGACATCACTGAGAATGCAGCCTATCCATTCACTAGACTACGGAGACATCACTGAGAATGCAGCCTATCCATTCACTAGAGACCAGTGATATCACTAAGAATGCAGCCTATCCATTCACTAGAGACTAGTGATATCACAGAGAATGCAGCCTATTCACTCACTAGAGATCATGACATTACTAAGCATCCATTCACTAGAGACCGGTGATATCACTGAGAATGCAGCCTATCCATTCACTAGACTACGGAGACATCACTTAGATTGCAGCCTATCCATTGACTAGACACCGGAGACATTACTTAGAATGCAGCCTATCCAATCACTAGAGACATCACTGTGAATGCAGCCTATCCATTCACTAAATAACGGAGACATCACTGAGAAAGCAGCCTATCCATTCACTAGAGACCAGAGACATTACTTAGAATGCAGCCTATCCATTCACTAGAGACCAGAGACATTACTTAGAATGCAGCCTATCCATTCACTAGAGACCGGAGACATCACTGAGAATGCAGCCTATCCATTCACTAGATAACGGAGACATCACTGAGAATGCAGCCTATCCATTCACTAGATAACGGAGACATCACTGAGAAAGCAGCCTATCCATTCACTAGATAACGGAGACATCACTTAGAATGCAGCCTATCCATTCACTAGAGACCGGTGATATCACTGAGAATGCAGCCTATCCATTCACTAGAGACCGGTGATATCACTGAGAATGCAGCCTATCCATTCACTAGAGACAAGTGAGCCCTGTAGCATTTGGCTCAGTCATATAAAATGAATACTGGGTTGGAACTCGGAGGCTCTGAATAGGTAGATTTTGTCCCGGCACACTGATCCCGCTCGCACAAAGTGTTCCTTTAAGGCTGCTAAACACATTAGAAAGGGTTCACCTATAGGTGGGCGGGGAAGACTAATATGTGAAATGAATTGAAAGGGAAATCGGTACGTTATTTTCCTGAGGTTTTTCCACCAATTAATGAATCATTACGGCAGACCGTTCCTTTCCCAGAGACCCCGGCACTGAGAGCCAAGAATAATGTTTCATTAAGCCTGAACTGGCAGAACAATCCACACAGCACTTTTCTGGCCCTGGGTCCCCGGCACGGCCCACGGAGAGGTCTTCTGATCGCCAGATAGAGCGGGAGAAGGGTTAATAGACACATCTCTTTGGATGCCATATAACAAGAGAAAATGTTTTTTGTTTTTAATCTTGACAACCATCCCAAAGACACATTTATCTCCGGCTCAAGAAACATTCTTTCATTGCCTCGGCGTGTTTTTTCATCATCATCATCATCTTCTTCTTCTTGAATACGTCGAAACAAAAATTTTAAATACTTGTCTTTTTCTTGGCCTCCATGTTGATGAGGATTAATATAAAGTCTGCAAGCTATCAGACTGGGCAAATAAAAAGAAACTTGTTTATACCATGAATCACTGAAATAATATTTTTATATTTTCCAAAGAATTTAAATTATGTAGTCCCTACTGAGTAAAGCCTATCCATTCACTAGAGAGCAATGACATCACTGAGAATGCAGCCTATCCTTTCACTAGAGAGCAATGACATCACTGAGAATGCAGCCTATCCATTCACTAGAGAGCAATGACATCACTGAGAATGCAGCCTATCCATTCACTAGAGAGCAATGACATCACTGAGAATGCAGCCTATCCATTCACTAGAGAGCAATGACATGACTGAGAATGCAGCCTATCCATTCACTAGAGAGCAATGACATGACTGAGAATGCAGCCTATCCATTCACTAGAGAGCAATGACATCACTGAGAATGCAGCCTATCCATTCACTAGAGAGCAATGACATCACTGAGAATGCAGCTTATCCATTCACTAGAGAGCAATGACATCACTGAGAATGCAGCTTATCCATTCACTAGAGAGCAATGACATCACTGAGAATGCAGCCTATCCATTCACTAGAGAGCAATGGCATCACTGAGAATGCAGCTTATCCATTCACTAGAGAGCAATGACATCACTGAGAATGCAGCCTATCCATTCACTAGAGAGCAATGACATCACTGAGAATGCAGCCTATCCATTCACTAGAGAGCAATGACATCACTGAGAATGCAGCCTATCCATTCACTAGAGAGCAATGGCATCACTGAGAATGCAGCCTATCCATTCACTAGAGAGCAATGACATCACTGAGAATGCAGCTTATCCATTCACTAGAGAGCAATGACATCACTGAGAATGCAGCCTATCCATTCACTAGAGAGCAATGACATCACTGAGAATGCAGCCTATCCATTCACTAGAGAGCAATGACATCACTTAGAATGCAGCCTATCCACTACAAAGGGATGACGTCATTTTATCAGCACTATAATGTGTAGGCTCATTGTATTTTAAATGTAATCATTCATTTAAATGTAATCATTCAAGTTGGGTCTCATGTTATAGAGTCAGGGATGGAAACCTCCCACGCATTTCCTTTTAATTTGGTTTTTCAACCAATCAATGAGCAGATCATCAGAGAAATTAATTTGTGGTGTTCTGAAGATCTTTTGAGGTCACTAAAACTGGTTTCTGTGTTTTTGTTTTTGTTTTTTTGCAGACTCGTGGCCCTATTCACACTCTCCCTCTGCCTCACAGATCCCGGACATGCCCAGGTAAGTACCAGGCAATTTATAATCTTCAGAAAATCATTTTGTCCTCAAAATAAATAGTTAAAAAATAATTCAAATATCAGCCTCTGTTCCTGATTTTTTTTCTGTAAAGCATTGCAAAGGACAATAATGATGTGTATATCATAATATGGGGGTATGATCTCTCTCCTGTAAACTTCAATAAAATGTTAGTCTGCCTGAGAATTGTCAGAGGTCTAATAAGGGGCGTAAAAATACCTTCAAAGGTGGATGCATTTCCAGACTCAGATGGTGCTTTGAAAAGGAAAGGATCAGCCAGCTGGAATTCTGATGCTCCGCTGTATCACAGATCACATGATCGAATTTGCGCGGCACTGGAGGGAGCATGAAGCAGCACTTTCCCCAGTAAATGTAGCTATCATTTCCTTTCTCCTTCAATCACTCTTTATTTGTGAATCCCTGGCTGTACAGGTTCTTGAAGAATTATTCATACCCCTTGAAATTTTCCACATTTTGTCATGATAGACCAACACAGTGGCACATAATTGTGAAGTGGAAGGAAAATGATAAATGATTTTCAATTTCCTTTTTACAAATAAATATGTGAAAGTGTAGTTGCATTTGTATGGCACCCCCCTGAGTCAATACTTTGTAGAACCCCCTTTCTCTGCAATTACAGCTGCAAGTCTTTTTGGGGATGTCTACCAGCTTTGCACATCTAGAGAGGGACATTTTTGCCCACTCTTCTTTGCAAAATATCTCAAGCTCTGTCAGATCTAGTCAAGTCTTACATAGTTACATAGTAGGTGAGGTTGAAAAAAGACACAAGTCCATCAAGTCCAACCTATGTGTGATTATATGTCAGTATTACATTGTATATCCCTGTATGTTGCAGTCGTTCAGGTGCTTATCTAATAGTTTCTTGACACTATTGATGCTCCCCGCTGAGACCACTGCCTGTGGAAGGGGATTCCACATCCATGCCGACGTTGCAGTAAAGAACCCTCTACATAGTTTAAGGTTAAACCTCTTTTCTAATTTTAATGAATGGCCACGAGTCTTATTAAACTCCCTTCTGCAAAAAAGTTTTATCCCTATTGTATGGTCATCAGTACGGTATTTGTATATTGAAATCATATATTGTATTGTATATTGTCTCAAGCGTCTCTTCTCCAGAGAGAATAAGTTCAGTGCTCGCAACCTTTCCTCATAACCAATATCCTCCAGACCCTTTATTAGCTTTGTTGCCCTTCTTTGTACTCGCTCCATTTCCAGTACATCCTTCCTGAGGACTGGTGCCCAGAACTGGACAGCATATTCCAGGTGAGGCTGGACCAGAGTCTTGTAGAGCGGGAGAATTATTGTTTTATCTCTGGAGTTGATCCCCTTTTTAATGCCAATATTATGTTTGCTTTGTTAGCAGCAGCTTGGCATTGCATGCCATTGCTGAGCCTATCATCTACTAGGACCTCCAGGTCCTTTTCCATCCTAGATTCCCCCAGAGGTTCTCCCCCCAGTGTATAGATTGCATTCATATTTTTGCCACCCAAATGCATTATTTTACATATTTCTACATTGAACCTCATTTGCCATGTAGTTGCCCACCCCATTCATTTGTTCAGATCTTTTTGCAAGGTTTTCATATCCTGCAGAGAAGTTATTGCCCTGCTTAGCTTAGTATTGTCTGCAAATACAGAGATTGATCTGTTTACCCCATCCTCCAGGTCTATTATGATCTGACCATTCCGAGCACTCCTCATTTATCACCACCCTCTGAACTCGCCCTTGTAGCCAGTTTTCAATCCATGTACTCACCCTAGGGTCCATGCCAATGGACCTTATTTTGTACAGTGAACGTTTATCTGATACCAGATATCCAGATACACCATGTCCACAGGCCTTCCTTTATCTAGATGGAAACCCACCTTCTCATAGAAAGTTAATAGATTGGTTTGGTAAGAATGATTCTTCATGAATTCATGCTGATTGCTGCTAATGATACCATTCTCATTACTAAAATCTTGTATATAGTCCCTTATCGTCCCCTCCAAGAGTTTACATACTATTGATGTTAGGCTAACTGGTCTGTAATTCCCAGGGATCTATTTTAGGGCCTTTTTAATTGGCCTATATTCTATATTGGTGCTACATTGGCTTTTCTCCAATCAGCTGGTACCATTGCATTCAGTAGACTGTCAGTATAGATTAGGAACAATGGTCTGGCATTTACTTGACTGAGTTCCCTTGGGTGCAAGCCATCTGCTCCCGGTGATTTATTAATGTCAAGCTTCCCAAGTCTAATTTTAATTCTGTCCTCTGTTAACCATGGAGGTGCTTCCTGTGAGTTGTCATGTGGATAAACACTGCAGTTTTGGCCCCCTGATTCCCTCGTGAAGACTGAGGAAGAGAAGAATAAATTAAATACCTTTGCAATCTCCCCATCCTTTGTAACCTCATTCTTTATGGGCCAATATGGTTTGTCCTCTTTTTTACTGTTTACATACTTAAAGAATTTCTTTGTATTTTTTTTTTTGCTCTCCTCCGCTATGTGTCTGTTATGTTCTGTCTTAGCCGTCCTTATTGCACCCTTACATTTCTTGTTGCATTCTTTATAATGTCTAAATGCTGATGATGATCCCTCAATCCTGTATTTTTTGGAGGCCTTCTCCTTTGCTTTTGTATGCATTTTTACATTGAAGTTAAGCCATCCAGGACTTTTGTTTGCACTTTTAAATTTATTACCCAATGGGATGCATTGGCTAATGCCCTTATTTAATATGTTCTTAAAGCAAACCCATCTCTCCTCTGTGTTCTTTGTTCCTAAGATTTTATCCCAATTTATGCCTTCTAGCAAGTTGGCTCTTTTGACATTCAGTGTCCTTTTTATTCCCCTTTATGTTTCCTATTTGTGTGATTTATACTGAAGCCAACTGGCCTGTGATCGCTGTTACCTAAATTGCCCAATATTTCCACATCCGTGATCAGGTCTGTATTGCTGGTAATCAGTAGATCCAGTAACTCTTTATTTCTAGTTGGTGCATCTACCATCTGACCCATAAAATTGTCCTGTAAGACATTTAGGAACTGGCGAGCCTTAGCTGAATGCACGGTTCCCTCCGCCCAGTCTATGTTTGCATAATTAAAATCCACCATTATGATAACACTTCCCGTCCTTACTGCTAATCCAAATTGTAATAGGAGATCTGTCTCCCCTTCCTCCTTCAGATTAGGGGGCCTATAGCATACTCCCAGTATTATTTTCCCCTTAGCGTCATCCCTTTGGAGCTCTACCCATAAGGATTCCTCCTCCTGCCTAGCCCCCTTAGTGATGTTGCCTAGTTTAAAAACCCCTCTTTTTGGCCATCTTCATTCCCAGCTGATCTGCACCTTCCTCATTTAGGTGCAGTCCGTCATTTCTATAGTACCGGTTATCAACTGAGAAGTCGGCCCAGTCCTCCAGGAACCCAAACCCCTCTTTACTACACCAGCTCTTGAGCCACTTGTTTACTTCCGTAATCTCCCTCTGCCTTTCTGCTGTGGCTCAATGTACCAGTAGTATTCCTGAGAATACTACCTTGGAGGTCCTTTTCCTCAATTTAGTTCCTAAGTCCCTAAAATTGTTCTTTAGGACACCCCATCTGCCTCTTTTTCATTGGTGCCAACCTGCACCATGACAGCTGGGTCTTCCCAAGCCCCTCCCAGTAATCTGTCTACCAGATCCGTGGTGTGCCAAGTCTCGCCATGGATTCTCAATTGGATTTAGGTCTGATTTTTGAATAGGCCATTCTAACACATGAATATGCTTTGATATAAACCAGGGGTCTCAAACTGACGGCCCTCCAGCTGTTGCAAAACTGCAAGTCCATTCATGCCTCTACCTGTGGGAGTCATGCTTGTAACTGCCAGCCTTGCAATGCCCCATGGGGATTGTAGTTTTGCAACAGCTGGAGGGCCGCTAGTTTGAGAGCTTGGCTCTAAACCATTCCATTGTAGCTCTGGCTGTATGTTTAGGGTCGTTGTCCTGCTGGAAGGTGAACCTCCACCCCGGTCTCAAGTCTTTTGCAGACTCTAACAGGTTTTCTTCTAAGATTGCCCTGTATTTGGCTCCATCCATCTTTCCATCAACTCTGACCAGCTTCCCTGTCCCTGCTGAAGAAAAGCATCCCCGCCACCATGTTTCACGGTGGGGATGGTGTGTTCAGGGTGATGTGCAGGGTTAGTTTTCCCCCACATATAGCGTTTTGGGCCAAAAAGTTCAATTTTGGTCTCATCGGACCAGAGCACCTTCTTCCACAAGTTTGCTGTGTCCCCCACATGGCTTCTCAGAAACTGCAAACGGGACTTCTTATGGCTTTCTTTTAACAATGTCTTTCTTCTTGACACTCTTCCAAAAAGGGCAGATTTGCGCAGAACACGACTAATAGTTGTCCTGTAGACAGATTCTCCTACCTGAGCTGTGGATCTCTGCAGCTCCTCCAGAGTTACCATGGGCCTCTTGGCTGCTTCTCTGATTTAATGCTCTCCTTTCCCAGCCTGTCAATTTAACCCTGCTTTAAACTTCTCCACAACTTTATCCCTAACCTGTCTGGTGTGTTCCTTGGCCTTCATGATACTCTTTGTTCATTAAGGTTCTCTAACAAACCTCTGAGGGCTTCACAGAGCAGCTGTATATATACTGAGATTAAATTACACACAGGTGGACTCTATTTACTAATTAGGAGACTTTTGAAGGCAATTGGTTCCACTCCATTTTAGTTACAGGTATCAGAGTAAAGGGGCGGAATACAAATGTCCACCACGCCCCCCCCCCACACTTTTCCCATATTTGTTTGTAAAAAAATTCTGAAAACCATATATAATTTTCCTTCCGCTTCACAATTATGTATCACTTTGTGCTGGTCTATCACATTAAATCCCAATAAAATAATTTTACGTTTTTGGTTGTAACATGACAAAATGTGAAAAATTTCAAGGGGTATGAATACTTTTTCAAGGCACTGTATGTTAAGATTTTAGTACAGCTCGGCTCCAGAAAAAAAGTTGGTTTTGCATTTATCCATTGATAATAGAATGCAGACCAGGGAGGGCAGGATTGGGGTAGGGAAGTATCTGGAGTCTGTAATGACTGTGCAAGCTACCGTATTGCATGCCAAATGAATATAGCAGATACGCCAAATAATAAAAGCAGATGTATTATAATGAAATGCAGAGAGATGGATAGTTTACTAGTCGCAGAGCTAACCCATGCAGGTCATACTAATAATACACATCGAAATCTGCTAACCGCAAATTGCAGGCACCAGGGAAGGCCTCCAAATTATTATTATACAGGATTTATATAGCGCCAACAGTTTACAAATGCATACTTACCGACAGTGTGTTCCCAATCCCCCACCCACAATTCCATTTCATCCACCTAGTTTACGATCCCCACTTTGTGGGCTGGTCCTGCCCAGACTCCTCCTCTAAATATGCAAGGACTGCCCATTATGGTCACTTTTACAAGTTGGTCTTGCGCAGACACCGCCTTTAAAAACGCGGGAACTGCCCAATTGTGACCCAATCCCTGCAAGTAACTCAAATAAGGTTGATGCTGTAATCCCAAGACAGCTCTGGACACAGCATCAGGGGACAGAATGCCAAGAGATTATCCCAGCAAATCCAGGACCGTTGGCATCTATATCAGTGGTCCAGCCCCCAAAACCAGTGGTCCCCAACCTTTCAAGACCTCATGGACCAGGGCTGGACTGGGAAAGAAATTTGGCCCTGGACTTCATCCAGACCGGCCCACTTACATTTTGAGTGTCCCATCAGCAGCCCCTTACATCAGAGTGTCTCATCGGCACCCCCTTACATCAGAGTGTCCCCTGAGCAGCCCCCTTACATCAGAGTGTCCCATCAGCACCCCTTACATCAGAGTGTCTCATCAGCGCCCCCTTACATCAGAGTGTCCCATCAGCGCCCTTACATCAGAGTGTCCCATCAGCACCCCTTACATCAGAGTGTCCCATCAGCGCCCTTACATCAGAGTGTCCCATCAGCGCCCTTACATCAGAGTGTCCCATCAGCGCCCCCTTACATCAGAGTGTCCCATCAGCGCCCCCTTACATCAGAGTGTCCCATCAGCGCCCCCTTACATCAGAGTGTCCCATCAGCGCCCCCTTACATCAGAGTGTCCCATCAGCGCCCCCTTACATCAGAGTGTCCCATCAGCGCCCCCTTACATCAGAGTGTCCCATCAGCGCCCCCTTACATCAGAGTGTCCCATCAGCGCCCCCTTACATCAGAGTGTCCCATCAGCGCCCCCTTACATCAGAGTGTCCCATCAGCGCCCCCTTACATCAGAGTGTCCCATCAGCGCCCCCTTACATCAGAGTGTCCCATCAGCGCCCCCTTACATCAGAGTGTCCCATCAGCGCCCCCTTACATCAGAGTGTCCCATCAGCGCCCCCTTACATCAGAGTGTCCCATCAGCGCCCCCTTACATCAGAGTGTCCCATCAGCGCCCCCTTACATCAGAGTGTCCCATCAGCGCCCCCTTACATCAGAGTGTCCCATCAGCGCCCCCTTACATCAGAGTGTCCCATCAGCGCCCCCTTACATCAGAGTGTCCCATCAGCGCCCCCTTACATAAGAGTGTCCCATCAGCGCCCCCTTACATCAGAGTGTCCCATCAGCGCCCCCTTACATCAGAGTGTCCCATCAGCGCCCCCTTACATCAGAGTGTCCCATCAGCGCCCTTACATCAGAGTGTCCCATCAGCGCCCTTACATCAGAGTGTCCCATCAGCGCCCTTACATCAGAGTGTCCCATCAGCGCCCTTGCATAAGAGTGTCCCATCAGCGCCCCATTACATAAGAGTGTCCCATCAGCGCCCCCTTACATCAGAGAGTCCCATCAGCACCCCCTTACATCAGAGTGTCTCATTAGCAGCCCCTTTACATCAGAGTGTCTCATTAGCAGCCCCCTTACATCAGAGTGTGCCATCACCAGCCCCCTTGCATCAGAGTGGCCCACTGAGCCATCGGCCCACCGGGAAACTCCCTGTAGTCCCAATGGCCAGTACATGCCTGTCATGGACTACTAACTTCACAAATTTTGAATCCCGTGGACCACTAACAGGAATTTTACAGGCCTTGTACACACAAGGTTGTGGCTCTCTGCCCCCCTCCCCCTGGATCACACTGCTGCCTTATACACACACAATGCTCCGGGCCCTCTGTCCCCTCCCCCTTGATCATACTGCTGCCTTATACACACACAATGCTCCGGGCCCTCTGTCCCCCCTCCCCCTTGATCATATTTCTGCCTTATACACACAATGTTCCGGCTCTCTGCCCCTCCTCCCCCTGGATTACACTGCTGCCTTATAGACACATAATGCTCTGGGCCCTCTGCCCGTTCCCCCTGGATCACACTGCTGCCTTATACACACACAATACTCTGGGTTCTCTGCCCCCTCCCCCTGGATCACACTGCTGCCTTATACACACAATGTTCCAGCCCCCTACCCCTCTCCCCCTGAATCGCGCTGCTGCCTTATACATACAATGCTCCAGCTCTCTGCCCCCCCCCCCCACATCACACTGCTGCCTTACAGAGACTTATCATTGGATCTCACCTCCTTATGCATCCATGTGCTCAAGCCCTGTGCTTCCTCCCACCGTCTGTGATCAGTGCCGCCATTGGAAGGTCCCCTCCTTCACCTTCTGCTCTCTGAACTACTCTCGGGCCTCCCTCTGAGTTCACAGGAACCAGAACTACAGACCACTGGTTGGCGACCAGATCAAAAGCATTTATTGGTCTGTTAAAGGGTCTTTAAAAATAAGATATAAACCATAACTGAAAAGCATTTAGTTTGCTAAAGTACTGTACATGAGAAACTGTGTTCCTGCAAAGTAGGGACTAAAATCCATCTCTTCTCTTAGTAAAAGCAGCACACATAGTAAACACAAATACTGGCTAGGCACAAAGTTAACCTTTTGATCACCCTAGATGTTTACAACTCCTTCCCTGCCAGTATCAGTAGTACAGTGACAGTGTATATTTTTAGCACCAATCACTTTATTAGTGTCACTTAGTGTCCAATTGGCCATCCCAATATTGCAGTCTTGCTATAAGTCACTGATCACTGCCATTACTAGTAGAAAAATAAATACAAATTCCAGTATATATTCCTTATTTTGTAGACGCTATAACATTTGCATAAACCAAGCAATATACGTTTATTGGGATTTCTGTTTACCAAAAACATGTAGCAGAATACATATTGGCCTAAATTCATGAAGAAATTTGATTTTTTTTTTTAAATTGGACATGTTTTATAGCAGAAAGTTAAAAAATCTTGTGTTTTTTTTTTTTTTTAATTGTCGCTTATTTTTTGTTTATAGTGCAAAAAATGAAAAACCGCAGAGGGGATCAAATACCATCAAAAGAAAGCTCTATTTGTGGGGAAAAAATGGCATCAATTTTATTTGGGTACAGCGTCGCACGACCGCGCAATTGTCAGTTAAAGTAACGCAGTGCCGTATCACAAAAAAAATTGCCTGGTTAGGAATAATTGTTACAGATTGAAAAAAACAAAAAAAAAAAAGGACTGAAAATGACTTTGGAAAAGAACGTTTGATCGTTCAGGTCGTTGTTTGCAGGCCACTTGTAGTTTTCCACCCTCTGCTAGATAAATGGATCCGCACACAGGGGAGGTCACTGCTGGAGCTCTGCTCTGATTTGTGTTGCAAAACGCACATTTTGGTCTGTGATTATCTGAGCAGCGAGTATCCGATGACAAATCCCAAACCGCCGCGCGCTGCGGCCAAGGAGCACAGCTGGCCGAGGCAGAGATTGTGTTGGTCGGCTGACTGGTTGTTCTGGGGAAAGACGTCCTGACACTGGAATGCTGCAGACAAGGACTGGAGCTTTCTAAAAGATTGTTTTTTTTTTTTTTTTATTACTAACTAATATAGCGCCAACATCTGCCACAACGCTGTTCATAGTGAGCACATGCAGTGGTTCTAAGAAGCAACATTGTAACTCTTTAAATAATAGGAATGTGTGCTCAGCTCAAGGGTTACAGTGGAGATCAGAATTGAGAGATACTGGAGGTGAATGAGACTTGGCAGAATCTGTGATGAGAGGCGTCAGGGAAACCAGATGGCGTAAATGGTGTTTTGTCCAATTTCCTATTTATTATGTATGTGTAAGCATCTGCCATGTATACAGCATCTCTCGAAAGTGAGTACACCCCTCACATTTTTGTAAATATTTTCTTCTATCTTTTCATGTGACAACACTGAAGAAATGACACTTGTCTACAATGTAAAGTAGTGAGTGTACAGCTTGTATAACAGTGTATATTTGCTGTCCCCTCAAAATAACTCAAAACACAGCCATTAATGTCTAAACCGCTGGCAACAAAAATGAGTACACCCCTAAGTGAAAATGTCCAAATTGGGCCCAATTCGCCATTTTCCCTCCACGGTGTCATGTGACTCATTAGGGTTACATGGTTTCAGGTATGAATGGGGAGCAGATTTGTTAAATTTGGTGTTATCGCTCTCACTCTGTCATACTGGTCACTGGAAGTTCAACATGGCACCTCATGGCAAAGAACTCTCTGAGGATCTGAAAAAAAAATATTTTTGCTTTCCATAAAGATGGCCTAGGCCAGTGATGGCGAACCTTAGCACCCCAGATGTTTTGGAAATACATTTCCCATGATACTCCACTACACTGCAGAGTGCATGAGCATCATGGGAAATGTAGTTCCAAAACATCTGGGGTGCCAAGGTTCGCCATCACTGGCCTAGGCGATAAGAATATTGCCAAGCCCCTGAAACTGAGCTGCAGCATGGTGGCCAAAACCATACAGCAGTTTAACAGGACAGGTTCCACTCAGAACAGGCCTTACCATGGTTGACCAAAGAAGTTGAGTGCACGTGCTCAGCGTCATATCCAGAGGTTGTCTTTGGGAAATAGACGTATGAGTGCTGCCAGCTCAGTTTCAGTCAGCCAGTCTGCTGCAGAGGTTGAAGGAGTTGGGGGTCAGCCTGTCAGTGCTCAAACATACACCATCAAATTGGTCTGCATGGGTGTCATCCCAGAAGGAAGCCTCTTCTAAAGATGATGCACAAGAAAGCCCTTAAACAGGTTGCTGAAGACAGACTAAGGACATGGATTACTGGAACCATGTCCTGTGGTCTGATGAGATCAAGATAAACTTATTTGGTTCAGATGATGTGTGTGTGGTGGCAACCAGGTGAGGACAAAGACAAGTGTGTCTTGCCTACAGTCAAGCATGGTGTTGGGAGTGTCATGGTCTGGGGCTGCATGAGTGCTGCCGGCACTGGGGAGCTACAGTTCATGTGAGGGAACCATGAATGCCAACATGTACTGTGACATACTGAAGCAGAGCGTGATCCCCTCCCTTTGGAGACTGGGCCACAGGGCAGTACTCCAACATAATGACCCCAAGCACACCTCCAAGACCACCACTGCCTTTCTAAAGAAGCTGAGGGTAAAGGTGATGGACTGGCCAAGTATGTCTCCAGACCTAAACCCTATTGAGCATCTGTGGGGAATCCTCAAATGCAACGTGGAAGAGTGCAAGGTCTCTAACATCCACCAGCTCCGTGATGTCGTCATGGAGGCGTGGAAGAGGACTCCAGTGGCAACCTGTGAATCTCTGGTGAACTCCATGCCCAAGAGGGTCAAGGCAGTGCTGGAAAATAATGATGGGCAAACAAAATATTGACACTTTGGACCTAATCTGGACATTTTCACTTAGGGGTGTCCTCACTTTTGCTGGCAGCGGTTTAGACATCAATGGCTGTGTGTTGAAGTATTTTGAGGGGCCAGCAAATTTACACTGCTGTACACTCACTACTTTTACATTGTAGCAAAGTGTAATTTCTTCAGTGTTGTCACATGAAAATATATCATAAAATATTTACAAAAATGGGGTTTAGTCACTTTTGTGACATACTGTATATAGACTGACAATAGAACTCTAATGTCTACATATTTTATCCCTTAGGGTTCATGCACATGTGCTTTAGTCTCTGTCACTTCAGAATTCTCTTGCTTATAGGCTCCTGAGATGTAAATCCGGCCCTGAATGCTTACCCATGTTATGGCCACTGGTTTGCCTCCAGGATCTTTCCCCAAGTTTGTGCAACGGCAGCCAGGCACACAGCAACAGTCACTCTTCTGGTTCAATAAACAGTCTAAGCCTGGGGTTGCCTTTTTCCAATTTACAGTATTGCTGGGTAGGAAGTAGGAAACTGGGATGCTCCATGAACACTGAACAGCGTTGGGGGACATTTTCTTCTTGATCACTTTTTAGGACAGTCCCTCCAGCCAAGGCCCAGCGATAATGGACAGCACTTGAGACACAATTGGTGCTGTCCCACACCAGGCAAGCAACTAGTTTGGATGCGTTAAGGAGGAGGGCTGCAACAGTCACTAGGATTCTACACTCACAATTTCCCTGGATACTCGGAAGCCTCCTTCCTTTATCAGCCAGACATTTCTCTCCTGAACCCTCCAGACAGGATCCTCAGTGAAATCCCTTTTTAGCTGCAGGGGTTTTCAGCAAGTAGGCCCCTTATTTTAGCAAGTCGTGGACCTTAATGAGCTCAAGTAGAACTTTAGCTGGGCTGCCCAGAAGGTCAGCAGCCTGGGAACTTCTCCTCCTGGACAAGACTCTGCTGCCCCAGGCCTCAGACTATTTATGCACACCCCTAGCCACCTACTGGGCTTCATTGCTCAGAGATTGTCTGAGACCACATAAATATTCAAGCTGTGAGTCTGCCCCTTCCCTCCCATTACATGAGGAAGCAGATGAAACCTAGAACAGGCCAAAATAATCACGCTGTTCCACTGGTTACAGGAGAGACAAAATAACTAAATTTACCTAGCCTATCCGAGACATTTGCAGAACGAAAAATTTGTTTTGTTTTGTTTCAATTTGTTGTTTACATAAATTTTAGTTAAATTCATTTCATTTGTTTTCCTAATTTGTTTTGTCTATGGGAATATCAATCGAAAAAAACAAGAGACACCAAAAAATAAGGAATATATGATATCTGAAAATAATAATAAAAAAATACAAAAAAAATAATGAAAAACGGAAGTAAAAATAAAGGTGGAAAAATGAAAAAAATATATATAAATAATAATAATTGGAAATATAGTGAAAATAATGAAAAAAATATATAGAAAATGGGAATAATAAAAAATAGTAATAAAGAATAATATTAATGAAATAATAAAAAAAAAGAATGAATATGAAATAATATAAATGAAATTAATTAATTAATAAATCAAAAAGTGAGGGGAAAAGCGGGCTATTCATTATTAACACAAAAAGAAAAATTCATTTGAAAATTTTTTTTGTGTGTGTGTGTATATATATATATATATATATATATATATATATATATATATTTGAAAATATAGTATATAGATGAATTATAAAATATAAAAATTATAAATATATATTATATAAGAAGTAATTAAAATATATCATATATAGTAAATGATAATATAAGTAAATAAAAAGTGTAAATGAATAAAAAATCATAAAAATTTAGAAAAAATTATACAATTGATGAAAAATTATATATAACGACTGGTGAAATAGAAATAAAAAAGTTATATATTGTTATTATGTGGGACCAAAGAAGGTATATAGATAGAAAGTTTATTTTAAAAATATATATAGATAAGGATTTTTTAATATATTCACGTATTATAGATGTTTTCATTGTTTGTGTATTTATGTTCTATAGATAATACTCAAAAACTGTGGTACTAAAGCCTATAATATATGAAATGTATTCTGTTTGCTCAATTATGGGCAAAACAGATATATACATTTGTCTCACATAAGAAAAAAAAAAAAAAATATATATATATATATATATATATATATATATATATATATATATATATATATATAAAATGATATACATCAACTGGCGAAAGAATAATAAAAAATCCATTAATATACTAAAAAAAGGGAAAAAATCCACTAATATACAAAGACACAAAAAATACAAAAGAGAGCTCCATTGTTACACTAAAAATGATTAAATAGTTAAGGGTAGTGAAGAAAGTTTTTTTTCATAACCCTAGTAGTATCAATGCAAGGAAGGAGAATCCTAAAAAGAAACCTGTGTTCACCATGCGATTTGCACGGTGTGATTTTTAGAAAACGCACCGGAATTAGTAAAAATATATCTATAAAATAATGATGGGGAGCCCGTATTAAAAACCAAAACAGTATGCTATCATAATTCAAAGGATAGTTCAGACTTCCAATCCCTCATTCATACCTCCCAGGTGCTAGAATGTCTAATGTGGAAATCCAGAATGTTTCTCTGGAGCAGTTTTTTTAAAACGTTATGCTGCCGGGAGTGATTTAGAAATTTGTTCAATGACCCAAACTTCAAGTTTTTCAGTGGACTGCTGGTGGGCTTCCAAAAAATGCCTTGGTACACTGTGTCTAGGCCCACTAGGTGGATCCTTAGAACTTTCAATGGATCTCCTATGCTCGCCGAACCTGGTTCGGAGTGTCCTAATGGTCCGTCCCGCATAAATCAAGCCACAAGGGCAAGTCAACCCATAAATTACATATTCTGAAGAGCAGTTGTAAAAGTCTCTGAGTATATGTAGTTCCTTTTGTTGAAAAATACTTTTTCCCGTGTTCCACATATTTACAAGTTTTACACTGGCATTTGTGACACCAAAACATCCCTAGTAATGATATCAGTATGGGTTTTTCAAGTGGGGTATAACTCGATCTAATTTTGCTTGGTGCAATTTTTGACTTTAGATTGGGTGCTTTATGGTATGTGACTCTGGGGCATTGTGGGATCAACGGTTTTAAAAGAGGATCCTGTAGTAAAATGCCCCAGTGATTGTTGAGGATTTGCTCCATTTTCTTGAATTCAGTATTAAAAGTCGTGGTGAAACCTAAATCGTGATTGGTGGGTGGTGTATTTAACGTTTTCAGGTTTTCCTTTAAAAAAAAAGTTTGCGTGCATGATCAACAGAGGCAAGGGGATAGCCTTTGTCTTTAAATTTTTCTTTTAGTAGGGCACTTTGTTCCAAATAATCACTTTCCCTCGTGCAATTTTGACGAAGTCTGCAAAATTGACCTTTGGCAATATTATCAATCCACCTTGGAAGATGGCAACTCTTAAGATGGAGATATGAGTTGCCTGCAGTTGGTTTGATATCGTTTTTAGAGAAAATTTTTGCTGAGGCTTCATCATGGCCAAGCTCCAAATCAAGAAATGGTAGTGAGTCTGAATTCGTCTCTGACGTAAAAGACAAGTCATATGGATTCTGATTACAATATTGTACAAACTGATTGATTATGTCAAGGGGACCATCCAAAACTATAATGATATCATCAATATAACGCCAAAAAAATACGATATTGCTTGCAAATGGGTTGTTGTGATGAATGTAAACGTTCTCCCAATAACCCATTGCCAAATTTGCATAAGAGGGAGCACAATTTGCTCCCATAGCTGTACCCTGTTTCTGCACATAAAAATCCCCATCAAAAATAAAATAATTATGTGTTAGGCAAAAGCCCACGGCATCTAGGATAAATGTGGCCTGGCACGGATTGATCAGAGGTCCTTTTCTCAAAAAATATTCCAATGCCATAAGGCCAAAGGAATGGGGGATCGATGTATAAAGGGAGTTGACATCAAGTGAGAGCCAATGGTAAGTTGGCGCCCATTGGTAGGCAGAGAGGAATGCTGTCCCTAATGTATGATTGAAGCTGATGAACAATCGGCTGAAGGAAGTGATCAATGTACAAACTCAATCCAGTCATGACTATGGTTCTATGGAACACGGTTTAATTTCCAACTGACGGCTGCCTTGTCTGCATATCCTTGGATTTTAGTTCAGATCGGACTAATTTACATATTATTTGAAGTCGGACTGTTATCATTAGAGACTTCTATTCCTATCCGATTAGTTAAATGTATTGGATGATTTTACAGTGCTGATTCAGAATTGTGCGCCTATACTTGCTGTATTCTTTTCTATTGAAATGTATTCTGTTCCAATTTTGGAAGATGATTAGATTGTTATATTCTATTGCATTGTATAGTTTATTTTCTATTCTATTCTTTTCTATTCTGTTCAAATTTATTCTATTTGAATTCAAATTTATTCTATTTGAATTCAAATTTATTCTATTTGAATTCAAATTTATTCTATTTGAATTCAAATTTATTCTATTCGAAATTCAGAATTTCAGAAGATGGTTATATTCTATTTTATTCTTATATACTGATTTTTTTCTATTATAACCTATTCTATTTGAATTTTGGGAAATGTTTAAATTCTTTCTATTCTATTATTTTTTTATATATTCTATTCAGTTTTATTTCTGTTCTATTCTTTTCTAGCCTATTAATTTCTATGCCAATTCAAATTTATTCTATTCGAATTTTGGAAGAAGGCTATATTTTTCTATTCTTTATTATATTCAAAGTTATTCTACTTGAAATTTGAACTTCAGAAGATGGTTATATTCCATTCTATTGCTTTCCTATTCTATTGTATTCCTTTATTTTCTATTATATTTTATCCTGTTTTACTCTATTCTTTTATTTTGTATTCTAATCCTTTATTTTCTATTCTACTTTATTATCTCCAGAAATTCAAATTCTATTGGAAAACTATTTGAATTTTGGTCTGAAATTTAGTTTTGTTATTTCAGATCCATTTAAATTCCTTACTATTGCAATTCAGATGTATCTGACGTATATGAAAATTTGCCCGAAATTTCGAATCGGAACAAAACGAACTGCACAGCCTATCCACTAACATACCTAGGAGGGTGCTACAAATATATGAAAACCTATAAAATTTGCTTGTGTGTATTGGAAGGATTTCAAAAATTGTTCATTGACTTGCTGATGTGTAAAGCCTGAAAACCGTGCACACAGCTTCATAATTCTTCCAACACGTTTCCTGGGGTAATGGCAACCTACACGTTTCTCTCTCTAAAGTTCCCCATTAACTACTTGCCAGCTAGCCGCTGTCATACTGTGGCAGGTCGGCTCATTCCCATGAACTTGTTATAGCTGTAAGTCAGTCAATTTTTACAGCTACAGCAAGCGCCTGCTGCACCCGTGATCGCGCCACAGTGAGCAAGAACGGGAGTCAAGCAAGAAAGGGAATCTGTCAATGTAAACAGATAAATCCCAGTTCTGTCAGGGGAGGAGAGAGAGAGATCTGCTATTCCTAGTGATCAGGAACAGCGATCTCTCTCCTCCTCCAGTCAGTCCCCTCCACACCCACAGTTAGAAACACACATTAAAACCCCTTGATTACCACTAGTGTTAATCCCTTCCCTGCCAGTGTCATTTATGCAGCAATCCGTGCATTTTTATAGCACGGATTGCTGTATAAATGTCACTGGTCCAAAGAAAGTGTAACAAATATGCTGCAATGTCGCAGTCCCACTAAAAATCGATGATCACCGCTATTACTAGTAAAAAAAAAAAAAAAAGGCATAAATATATATGCCCTAAATTTTGTGGACGCTATAACTTTTGTGCAAACAAATCGATATATGCTTTTTTAGAATTTTTTTTACCAAAGATATGTAGATGAACACATATTGGTCTAAACTGATGAAGATTTTTTATTTTTTTGTTTTTGTTTTTTCCGGTAATTTATTTTAGCAAAATGTAAAAAAAAATATATATATATATATATATATATATATATATATATATATATATATATATATATATATATATATATATATATATATATATAATTTATTTTTTTAAAGGTGATTGAATACTCCCAAAAGAAAGCTCTATTTGTGAGGGGGGAAAAAAGGACATCAATTTTGTTTGGGTACAACGTCGCACGACCGCACAATTGTTAAAGAGACACAGTGCCGTATCGCAAAAAAATGGCCTGGTCCTTGAGAGGAAAAATCTTCCGGTCTTTAAGTGGTTAATCACATTCAAATTTGTTTTGAGGAAGCAACTTCATAAAAGATTGTAGATTCTCTTTAGATAAAGAGGACGTCTGATGTTTGACAAGTACATGGATATTTGTTAGAAGAATTATTTCAGCACATAAGAATATAACCAAACATAAAAATAAACATCCAAGTCTGTTCCCTCAGTATAGAATAATCTTTTCTTATTTCTCTATAGGAACAGTGCTCAAATGGCTTCCAGATAGACAGAGCGACCGGGGAATGTTTAGGTAAGAGAATCTGTTAAAGTTCTGGAAATTTATGAAGATATTTGTTATTGTTAAATTTATTAACAGCTGAAATATTAAAGTGGACCTGTCAATAAATTTCACACCTACTTACCGAATCACATTCAAGTTTTAGTTAAAGCCAAACTCTGGGCACGAAAAACTTTTATGTATGTTTCTTAACTCCTTGGCGTCGAGCGGCCACATATTTGCACGCATTAGTGCACACAGCGCTGTGCTGAGAGCACGTGCCCTGCGAGCTCCTGCCACAGTTACTGGCGACAGACGGAAAACTCCAGATTTGCTGCTTGCGATCAGAAGATTTCTGATTGTGTGACCAACACAACAGGCAAACACATGTTAAGCGCCACCACCAGGCATATAAATCCCCTTAGTGGCCAGTTCACACTTGTGCGATGCGAGAACCCTGCGAATCCACTGCGGGTTCCCGCATAGCACCCGACATGCATGGCAGTTCACACTGCCATATGCGAACTGCTGGGGAGTGTCATTATATGTTAACGACACTCCCATTTCAGCTCACATATCGCACTGCGAACTGACAGTTCGGACATGAATCGGATTGCATATGTGTGAACACACATGCGATCCGATTCTGGTCCGAACAGAAAAAAGGGTCCTGTGCGTGTTTGGACTGAATGCAGTGTGATATCAGCCATGCTATGTATGGCTGATATCGCACAGCACAGACATGGTATGTAATGTGAACAGCAGTGCGCTGCAAATTACATGCGATGTCTGGCATCGCACAAGTGTGAACTGGCCCTATCAGTTTGTGCCTTCCGTCAAAAAGTGCTCATGCATGTGCAGAACGGAAGGGCACTCAAGCTGATTCCCCGATCAGCTGGCGTGATGTCACCATAGCGCATGCGCACATCGTAGGAGGCTTTTTTTTCGACCGGAGATACCATTTCACGGGCACGATTTAAAGCTACGCAAAGAGCGGAGGGACACCGTAGTTGTCGGATTGATCCTCGCTGTAGCAGGGGCGGGTTGTTGGTTGTGTTGAAGGGCAGGTTTTGTCTGTGTTGCAACCCGCCCTTAGATGCAGGCAAAACGCGCCGTTCAACACATCAAACCCGCCATGCAACACAGACAAAACCGGACCTTGAGCAAACTGTAAACCCGTGCTGCAACAGCGAGGCATAATATGACAAATACGGGTGTCCCTCCGCTGTTTGCATAGCATTCAGTTGTGCCCGTCAAATGGTATCTCCCATAGAAAAAAAAAGCCTCCTACGATGTGCGCATGCACTATGGTGACGTCACGCCAGCTGATCAGGAAATCAGCTGAAGTGCCCTTCCGTTCTGCACATGCGCAGGCATTTTTCGACGGAGGGCACAAATCAACAGAACACCGGCTCCAAGGGGTTAATAACCACAATAACCAAAAAAGGATTTCACTTTATGTGCGCCAAATGCCTTTGCAAACCTAGATATTTGCTTGTAATAGAAACAGTGACTAAGGATAAGCTCAAGATCCAGACCAAACTTTGGCTGTTCAGGCATTTGTACCAACACTAGATTGTCGGTCCATTTGCAGGGCCGTCTTTAGCGCAGGGCAAACGGGGCCCCTGCTCTGGGCCCAATGTTTGTAGGGGGGCCCGCATTGCTACCCGCGAATTGGGACCCCAAGGAAGGTTTTGCAGAGTGCGCAGAGGACAGGGGATGGGAGGCTGTATTCCCGTGCTAGCCAGCTGAGAGGGGGCGGGGCCGGGAGCTCCACTGACGATCTGACCCGCCCGTGCAGTCTGTATGCTCGGAACAGAGCGGCTGTAGTGAGAGCCAGTGATCGGAGTGGGAGCGTCAGTGGAGCTCCCGGCCCCGCCCCCTCTCAGCTGGCTAGCACCTCTGTA
This sequence comes from Lithobates pipiens, assembly GCF_037356315.1. Lineage (NCBI taxonomy): Eukaryota > Metazoa > Chordata > Amphibia > Anura > Ranidae > Lithobates > Lithobates pipiens. The sequence goes on from NW_027507825.1 coordinate 14,958,475, forward strand.
TTCCCCATCCAGTATAGAGGGGGCGGGGCCGGGAGCTCCACTGATGCTCCCACTCCGATCACTGGCTCTCACTACACCCGCTCTGTTCCCAGCATACAGGCTGCACGGGCGGGGTCAGAGCGTCAGTGGAGCTCCCGGCCTTGCCCCAGCTCAGCTGGCTAGCGCGGGAATACAGCCTCCCGTGTCCTCTGTGCACTCTGCAAAACCTTCATTGGGGCCCCAATTCACGGGTAACGGGGCCCCCCTACAAAGCATCAGTGGAGCGCCTGGCTGTTGTAGGGAGATCAGAGAATGGAAGCCCCGCCCACATACCTCTAAATGTATGTAGTGTGTTTGGCTGCCCAGGTATGTCCTTGCACCCATAAAATGCCTAACTGCTTAAGCTGTCTTAACCCTGAGCTGTGTTATTCAACTGTCAAGCTGTGGGTTGCTGAAAGTTCTCTGACCATCCCCTGTAACATGTACGCAGTCTCTTATTGTCTCTTGCAATATGTCCGCAGTCTCTGATTGTCTCCTGCAGTATGTCCGCAGTCTCTGATTGTCTCCTGCAGTATGTCCGCAGTCTCTGATTGTCCGCAGTCTCTGATTGTCTCCTGCAGTATGTCCGCAGTCTCTGATTGTCTCCTGCAGGATGTCCGCAGTCTCTGATTGTCTCCTGCAGGATGTCCGCAGTCTCTGATTGTCTCCTGCAGGATGTCCGCAGTCTCTGATTGTCTCCTGCAGGATGTCCGCAGTCTCTGATTGTCTCCTGCAGGATGTCCGCAGTCTCTGATTGTCTCCTGCAGGATGTCCGCAGTCTCTGATTGTCTCCTGCAGGATGTCCGCAGTCTCTGATTGTCTCCTGCAGGATGTCCGCAGTCTCTGATTGTCTCCTGCAGGATGTCCGCAGTCTCTGATTGTCTCCTGCAGGATGTCCGCAGTCTCTGATTGTCTCCTGCAGGATGTCCGCAGTCTCTGATTGTCTCCTGCAGTATGTCCGCAGTCTCTGATTGTCTCCTGCAGTATGTCCGCAGTCTCCGATTGTCTCCTGCAGTATGTCTGCAGTCTCTGATTGTCTCCTGCCATATGTCCGCAGTCTCTGATTGTCTCCTGTAGTATGTACCCAGTCTCTGTCTCCTGCAGTATGTCGCCAGTCTCTGATTGTCTCCTGTAGTATGTCTGCACTCTCTGAAACTCTCCTGTAGTATGTCTGCACTCTCTGACACTCTCCTGTAGTATGTGTATTAATGTGCCCCTTTACTTACTCAATTATTTAGGATTGCTCTACTGCTCAGTGAGAGGTAATGATGTGCATTAACCTGTAGCAACCAATCAGCGAACAGTAGTGATCTTGCAGCCAATCAGTAAGTGGTAATGATGTGCATCAACCTTTAGCAACCAATCGGCAAGCAGAAATTATGTGTTGTAACCTCTAGCAACCAGCCAGCGAGCAGTAAGGATAGGCTGTAACCTCTGGCAAACAATTGCAATCATTGCGTGATCTGCTGCAGTAAACTGATTTTGAGTCTACCTGCTATTTTTTGTATGTCTCAGAATGGAGGGGGGGGCCCCCAAGAAAATGTTTGCCCAGGGCCCAATCAAAATTAAAGACGGCCCTGTCCATTTGTCAGGAGCCAAATATCATATATAGTATCTGTATTTCTACTGCTGCTCTCTATGACAGCTTCCTAAGTGTCAATGGATGCTAAGGCAGCGGTGGGTGCGTTCCTCACCACCATTGACAGCACCCGTTCCTATTTATTTACTGGCTGGGAATCCCTGACCATGTTCACAAAGGGGAGGGGGGATAATATAACATCACTGACCAAATATAGCCATAGGACCATATTTGTTCAATGATGTCACCCAGGAGACTCCATCCCTGGGAGATATTCAGTGCTAGTCGGTGATGAGACCAACGCGACTGTCCATCGGTAAGTAGGTTTTTTTTCTTTTCGAGGTTTTCATGCACCTCCCAGCAACATAATCCCCCCCCCCCCATGTTGAGAGAATGGGACCTGATATGCTTTAGGAGAGGGGAATGCATACTGCCCCCTCCCCATACCACACTCAAAGCTAAAGTTTAATCTGATGCTTTTCTATGCAATGCAGGAAGATCATGGCTGATTGGAGGGGGCGGCAGGGTGCTGTTCATACTTTCCTGAAAACATCACAGCACCCTGTCTCAGTACTCCCCTCAGCCCTAATGTGACATGGTTAAAACAACTAATAATATCCAATCATTGAAAGGCGCTGGCCAGGGACAGTCAGGCTGGGGAGAGGGGGGTGCTGGATGATGCTGGACAACCTTCAGCCAGGAAATGATGTGGGCTCTGTCTGACTTGCTGCAGCTTCTAATGCGCATAGTGAGATGCTCACAGTGTGCAGTTAAATCTAAATAAGCCGTTTCAGTAGAGGAGAGGAGCTGGTACAACTGTGCAAGACTGAAGGGAAGGTCGGAGGTCAGTTTTAATTATTCTGATTGCCCTAATGAACTCGAACTGGTTGCTGCATGTTGCAGTTGAACACCATTCACGTCAGTTCCTTATTGTGCATAGAGAAAACAATGCCTTTTGTTCACTTGAATGGAGTTGTTAAACTGTATCCAAATCTGAATTGATTGCGATATTCTGAAATGTGACACTCCCTGAGCCTGTGCCGAGTTCCCAGGCGGATATCGGGCTGCCAAAACTCTGCCGGCTTTTATGTGAATGTTTCACTTCATTGTTCTGTGTTATCAGAACAATACACCGCTGTGTTTTTTCTTTTTGCCGTTTCTTGAAAATATAAGAAATTTCCGTGAGGTTTACTCCTCTATCAGGTCCCTTCAGAGCTTTGAGTCCCCTCCCTGAACTGAGTACGAAGGCAGAACATACAAGTCCCATGGTGCCCGGCAGAAGAGCCGGGGGCCCAGAGGGAGATTCTTTAACCTGTTACAAAGCCATATGTGCTGACAGGTCTGCCCTCTGGTGGGTCACAGCTGTATCACTTCATGGGATGTGATGGGTAAGGTCTGGCCCAGGCTCTGAAGATATATCTTTACACCTTGCTATAAGAGGTCAACCAGGAGAAGGGAAGGCCTTCTCTAAACTGGCCATACACTATACCAGAATCTCCAAATGTTTCAGTACTATTCAGTATTTGTGGGCCGAAAAAATCAGTTGTATTAATGATTGAATACAATTTAAATTAATGAATACATTATAATTGGAACTTTGTTTTTAATCAGCATGAAATGATTCAGAACAGAGAAAGCGCTTACATCACTGTCCCCCCTTACATCAGTCCTTGTCACAGTTCCACCTTACATAAGAGTACCCTTCAGGAACCCCCTTACCTGAGGGTCTACAGAGTCCACCTTACATGAGTACCCATCAGAATCCACCCTTTTATTAGCGTACCCTTCAGAAACCTTACATAAGGGTCTATAGAGTCCCCCCTTAAATGAGAGTCCCCATCAGCATTGATCCTTACTTGAGAGTACCCATTACATGAGGGTCCTGACCAGGGTCCTGACCAGGGTCCGCCCTCACGTCGGGGTCCTGACCAGGGTCCGCCCTCACGTCGGGGTCCTGACCAGGGTCCGCCCTCACGTCGGGGTCCTGACCAGGGTCCACCCTTACATCGGGGTCCTCACCAGGGTCCACCCTCACGTCGGGGTCCTCACCAGTCTGCCCTTGTCCTGTATGTTGAGTGATATTCTCTGTATCTGTTCTTATTTTGTATGTATGGACTCTGCACAGTACCACTTCTCCTGTCTTGTATGCTAGATGTAATTCTTGGAATCTCTTCTTATTCTCTATGTATGTACTTTGCACAGTGCCACTTCTCTTGTTCTATAAACCTGTATTTTTCCCATTTATAGACATAGATGAATGTCGTATCATCGCCGATGCTTGCCGCGGAGACATGGTCTGTGTCAATCAGAATGGCGGTTATCTCTGCATCCCCCGGTCCAGCACATACAGAGCACCGTACCGCACCCCTTACCTCCCCGCTGTCTCGCCACTTGCTCCTCCTCTCTCTGCTCCCAACTTCCCATCACCAGCCCGACCTATCATATGTCGCTTCGGCTACCAGATGGATGAAAACAGCCAATGTGTCGGTAAGATACTCTTATCATTACTATGGCTTTCCGTAAAGGATAGAAGTCTACCTGTCATACATGCACAGAACCTGCCATTCTTGATGTATTGGATGTGGCTGCAAGGGATTGCAGAGATCTGGGATAAAGTTAATTTAGTGATCGTTCTGACTTAAAGTGTTACTAAACCCACAACAGTAAAATCAGTCTGTATATGCAGTAAAGCATGCTTGTTATACTCACAAGGGGTTAGTCCTCTGCATTGTGCTGTTTGACCCTGCCTTCTCTGATCCTCCCCTTCTTCCAATGTCTCCAATCCATCTCCTGGTAGAACAGAGGATAAGGGGATAAGCTGTACATGCTCAATTTGGTGTGTATTTTTTTTTTTTCTTGGGAGGGTGCATGTGATTGGCGCAGGGCCAATCGGCACTCTTCAGACAGAGAATTAGGGGTCATGCACAATCATAGGACAGTCTGAGGAGAAGAAAACTCCTTCTACAAGCTTTACCCAGACAGTGATACAAGTCACAAAACTGCTATCTACTGCTGATAAGAAAAGGTATTTAGCAGTTTATATTAGCTAAAATACAGTGGAACCTTGGATTACTAGCATAATCCGTTCCAGGAGAATGCTTATAATCCAAAGCACTCACATATCAAAGCGAGTTTCCCCATAGAAGTCAGTGGAAACAAAGATAATTAGTTCCGCATTGACTTCTATTGCATGCAATATTGCATGTGGCCAGAGGTGGGGGGGTGTCGGAGAGCCTCGGAAATACTAGAGGACAGCTCGGCTGAACTTGGAAGCCCTCAGGCTCGCAAACACTTGGAAACGGAGTGTTTGAGTATTTCGGAGTGATTCTGAGTATTTCCAAATGGCTCCGAACCTTTCCAAGTGTCACTGGCGCCCCCGCACCTCTGGCCAAATGCGGTACTGCAAACTCCATTGGCTTGAATCCTGCTCGTTTTGCGAGACTACACTCGCAAACCGAGTCAGGATTTAAAAAAAATAAGTTGCTCGTCTTTCAAAACGCTCTTTAACCACGTTGCTCGTAAACCGTGGTTCCACTGTAATTGAATTTCCGTGTCCTGTGGGAGACCAGATATAGTGAATGCAGGTTCCTGGGTTTAGTAATGCTTTTACACATCTCCCCTTCTGCTCATAGACACACAATATTAGACCAATACATCCATGAACAAAACTTTATGTGCATTTATTACAATGCATGTCCTGGACAATAAAAAGTCCTTTGCAGCATGCAGTTACAGTGTATCCTTTGCGTCTTCCTAAAATGTCAATCCCTGCTGTTAATCTCCTGCAAAGCACTTTGTGTTCCTGAAACTGATGTTCTCCCAAATCTTTCGCCGGAGAAACTTCCAGTGGCTGATCATGGAGAGCGCCGGTGTGGGAAACACAAGTGATGTACAATTTGCCCTATTAAGAATATATGATGCAGTCTGTCCCTGTCATTAATAGAGTTGGCCTTGGGGTTCGCCCGGAAGTCGGTTTGCGGCGAACTTTGCTTGTTTGCGATTCGCCAAAACTGCGGACTTCTGGCGCTGTTCGCGGCGGACATATTCATTTACATTGTGAAGAACTTTGACCTATGACACATCCATCATGAGGTACAGGACAGCCAATTGAGACATTTCAGCACATGGACATACATTATAAATATACCTGATCTGGCGGCCATTTTACATTCTGTCTTTTGTCAATGTAGGGAAAGGACGCTGTGTGGAGCAGGGACAGTCAGTTTAATCACTAGCTATTACTATTAGGTCCACACAAGTCCTTTTAAGGACTGGTATAGGTGTACAGTATATAGGGTTGTAATACACGTAAAATATGCTTTCTTTCAAATATAGAAAGCATATTATAGTGCACTGCATGCAGTGCTGACCGATTCTGCAGCTGTCGTTTCTCAGTGTAGGGAGGGACAGTTTGGTGTTTGGAGCAGGGACAGTCTGCAATTCACTAGCTACTAGCTAGCTACTATTAGGTCCACAAAGGTCCTTTTCAGGACTGGTATAGGTGTACAGTATATAGGGTTGTAATACACATATAATATACTTTCTTTCAAATATAGAAAGCATATTATAGTGCACTGCATGCAGTGCTGCTGACCGATTCTGCAGCTGTCGTTTCTCAGTGTAGGGACAGTTTGGTGTTTGGAGCAGGGACAGTCTGCAATTCTCTAGCTACTATTAGGTCCACAAAGCTCCTTTTAAGGACTGGTATAGGTGTACTATTTGGTGTGCAGTATATAGGGGTGTAATACACATATAAAATACTTGCAAATATAGAAAGCATAGTATAGTGCATTTCCACTGTGCAGCATTGTGACTGCTGAGCGGTTCTGCAGAGATAATACAAAGAGTGACAAACGCAATAAAAAAAAAAAGTATTATAACTGGTGTGATAAACCAGTGGCCCCCCAAAACGACAAATTGAAGCACGGTGTTATATACCTTCTTCCACATATATTGCACTTCTCTAGAGACTTTTGTCACAGGGTCATTTAAAAAATGACAGGCAGAGGAAGAGGCAGGCCCTTCCACAGGGGTGGTAGGGGGAGGGCAGGAGCAACAGGCTTGAGCCAAAGTGGCAAATTGCAGAAGGTGCGTTCGATTACATCAAAGGACGCACCAGACTTGGTTGAGTGGCTTACTCAGCCTTACTCTTCTGCACTCTCCTCATCCTCTCGATCTGCACCCTCTTCACTCTCTGCTGTGTGCATCCCCAAAGACACTACCACCAACACCACCATATACCCTCCGCTTGAGTCACAGGAATTATTTTCCGATCCATCACAAGACATTGCCAATGCGCAGCCTTTCTTGGCATTGGATCAGGAAGAGGAGGTAGCAACAACCACCACTCAGCAGTCTGACGACAGTACCCAGATCAGCCCAAGGAGGTTGGCCCCCGGTGTTGCTGCCTGCTCCGAGATGTGTGACAACGGTGCCAATCTGCTTAGCGCATTGAAACAGGGCAAAATTACAAAATTACACACGTGCCATGCATGGCATGCGTCTTAAACTTGGTCGTGCAGCGATTCATTGTCAAATACCCTGGGGTCCAGGACATCTTGCGGCAGGCAAGGAAAATATCGGCCCATTTCAGAAGATATTACATGGCCATGGCTCGCCTTGCTGACATTCAGCGGTGACACAATCTGCCGGTCAGACGTCTTATTTGCGATTGCCTCGACGTGATGGAACTCAACCTTCTATATGCTTGTTAGGCTGCTCCAGCAGAAATGTGCAGTTAACGACTACCTGTATGAACTCTGCGGCAGAACAGGTTTTGGGAGCTTGGTTTTTTTTCACCGCGCCAGTGGCTGCTCATGCGCAACACATGCAGACTTCTGCGGCCATTTGTTGAGATCACCAAACTGGTCAGTCGCAGCCATGGCTCCATCAGTGACATCGTACCTTATGCCTTCTTTATGGAGCTTGCAGGAGGAGCAGGAGCAGGAAGATGAGGCAGTCGCAATGCAGGATGAATTCCCAGGGGGGGGGCTACTCTATCTGAGACAAGTCAACAACAGGAGTCTGAAGAGGAGTCAGAGGAGGATGGTGCCGGGGCTGATGAGGAGGAGCAAGAAGAGCATGCTTTAAACCTTTCTGGGATGCCTGTTGTTGTCTGTGGATGGGGAGAGGAGAACGAGGAGGACGACATTATCCTGGATGATGAGCAGGAGCCAGGCCACCACACCACTTCCAGTTTAGTGCAAATGGGGGCCTTCATGTTCCAGTGTTTTAACAGTGACCCGTATAAAAAGCATAAAGGTCAAGGACCAGTACTGGGTGGCAACGTACTTAGACCCCCGATACAAACACAAAATGGCGGAAATGTTACCACCATCACAGAGGGCTGTCAGAATGGAGCACTTACAGGCCATGCTTAGAGAAATTATGCATTCTGCTTTTGCGTGCGCTGGCAGAGGAATTCCCACTCGCAGAGAAAGAGTTGCAGGTACCAATCCAACAGCGCCTGCAAGAAGAGGCCGGTTTGAAGAATTGTTGGTCACTTCTGATATGAGATCATTCTTTCAGCTGACCCATTGACAGGTGTCATCCGGATCCAGCATCAGGGAACGCCTAGACCGACAGGTGTCCGACTACATCGGGTTAACGGCCAATGTGGACGCTCTGAGGAGTGATGAACCCCTGGACTACTGGGTGGGCAGGCTTGACCTCTGGCCAGAGCTTGCCCAATTTGCAATTGAACTGTTGGCTTGCCCTTCGTCCAGTGTCCTGTCCGAAAGGACGTTCAGAGCAGCAGGGGGGATCGTGACCGATAAGCGCACTCGCCTAGCTCACGACAGTGTTGACTACCTCACATTTATAAAAATGAATGAGGCATGGATCTTGGAGGAATTCATGTGACCAGTAGACCATGTATATGCATAACTCTATGAACGATTTATATAATCTAGCACACGGACATTTTTTCTACCTTTGACTCACTTCCTTGTACAAAAAAAGCACACCGTACTATATGCCCGTACCCTCCCGTTTGAAGAGGTTGAGCGGTGTCACATTTTTGGGTCCCACAGCGAGTTGCTGGTGTCAGTACTCTCTATCTCAGTGCTGGTGCGATGTCAGTGCTCTCTATCACGGTGCTGGTGTGGTGTCAGTGCTCTCTATCACTGTGCTGGTGTAGTGACAGTGCTCTCTATCACGGTGCTGGTGTAGTGTCAGTGCTCTCTATCTCGGTGCTGGTGTCAGTGCTCTATCTCGGTGCTGGTGTCAGTGCTCTCTATCTCGGTGCTGGCGTCCGTGCTCTCTATCACGATTAAACGATTTATATAATCTAGCACATGGACCTTTTTTCTACCTTTGGCTCACTTCCTTGTACAAAAAAAGCACACCGTACTATATGCCCGTACCCTCCTGTTTGAAGAGGTTGAGCGGTGTCATATTTTTGGGTCCCGCAGCGAGTTGCTGGTGTCAGTGCTCTCTATCACGGTGCTGGTGTGGTGTCAGTGCTCTCTATCTCTGTGCTGGTGTCAGTGCTCTCTCTCGGTGCTGGTGTTAGTGCTCTCTATTTGTAAACAAAGATACTAGTGCGCTCCACCTGACTATTAGCCCTAATAAAATAATCAATTAAGGGAAGCAGCCAGCATAAAAAGTGATCTCTACACCAGTAAGGAATTGTTAAAAGAAATATTCGGCGCTACCCCACTTAACCATAAACTACAAATAATCCTAAAAAAATGAGACAAGGGGGGCGGGGGGCTCCCATGTGTAGAGCGTAAAATACAATATTATAAAATATTGTATTTTACGTTCTACACATGGAAGCCCCCCCCCCCCCCCTTGTCTCTTTTTCATCCTATATATGGTTGGTGAATTATCTATACTGACGGGCTGTAAAAACGAGGAGAGAAGGAAGAGTCAGTGGGTCACCTTTACAACGCTTGATTTGGCCATTGATGGTCTGTATTGGAGGTGAGAGGCTGGGGGAAACAGGCGGTGCACAAGTTAAGCACTGAATTTATGGTGGACTGTCACACTATTTGGAGCAGTTATAGCTTCCATTTCACTGCATGGATTTGGCATACGATCACAGTCCTCTATTGGAGCCTACACTGATCGTTTGTGTGTTTTATGAACAGTTTGCACTTGTTGCATTTTCTATGAACACTGCTGCTGATCGCTGATCGATGGAGTTCGCACTGCACTGATCATCTGTGTGTTATATGGACTTTTTTGCACTTTATTTTATGTTAGATCCATATTGTATTTGCACTTTATTGATTGCACTTTATTGCACAGGTTTATTTTATGTGTGTTTATTTTGTATATTGTTTTACGGATTTGCACATTTATTTTTGACACATAGGTATATTTTTATTTCGATTTTTATTATTTTTTAGGATTATTTGTAGTTTATGGTTAAGCGGGGTAGCGCCACATACTTCTTTTAACAAGTGCTCTCTATTTCGATGCTGGTGTCGGTGCTCTCTATCACGGTGCTGGTGTGGTGTCAGTGCTCTCTATCATGGTGCTAGTGTCAGTGCTCACTCTCTATCTCGGTGCTGGTGTCAGTGCTCTCTATCACGGTGCTGGTGTCAGTTCTCTCTCTCTCTCTCTCTCTCGGTGCTGGTGTGGTGTCAGTGCTCTCTATCTCAGTGCTGGTCTCAATGCTCTCTATCTCAATGCTGGTGTGGTCTCAGTGCTCTCTATCATGGTGCTGGTGTCAGTGCTCTCTCTCTATCACGTGCTGGTGTCAGTGCTCTCTCTCTATCTCGGTGCTGGTGTCAGTGCTCTCTCGCTATCTCGGTGCTGGTGTGGTGTCAGTGCTCTCTATCTCATTGCTGGTGTGGTCTCAGAGCTCTCTAGCAGGGTGCTGGTGTCAGAGCTCTCTAGCAGGGTGCTGGTGTCAGAGCTCTCTAGCAGGGTGCTGGTGTCAGAGCTCTCTAGCAGGGTGCTGGTGTCAGAGCTCTCTATCAGGGTGCTGGTGTCAGAGCTCTCTATCAGGGTGCTGGTGTCAGAGCTCTCTATCAGGGTGCTGGTGTCAGAGCTCTCTATCAGGGTGCTGGTGTCAGAGCTCTCTATCAGGGTGCTGGTGTCAGAGCTCTCTATCAGGGTGCTGGTGTCAGAGCTCTCTATCAGGGTGCTGGTGTCAGAGCTCTCTATCAGGGTGCTGGTGTCAGAGCTCTCTATCAGGGTGCTGGTGTCAGAGCTCTCTATCAGGGTGCTGGTGTCAGAGCTCTCTATCAGGGTGCTGGTGTCAGAGCTCTCTATCAGGGTGCTGGTGTCAGAGCTCTCTATCAGGGTGCTGGTGTCAGAGCTCTCTATCAGGGTGCTGGTGTCAGTGCTCTCTCTCTATCTCGGTGCTGGTGTCAGTGCTCTCTCTCTATCTCGGTGCTGGTGTCAGTGCTCTCTCTCTATCTCGGTGCTGGTGTCAGTGCTCTCTCCCTATCTTGGTGCTGGTGTGGTGTCAGTGCTCTCTATCTCGGTGCTGGTGTGGTCTCAGTGCTCTCTATCACGGTGCTGGTGTCAGTGCTCTCTATCTCGGTGCTGGTTTCAGTGCTCAGTCTCTATCGTAGTGCTGGTTTCAGACAGTGAGGGAGATAGCAACGGAGAAGCCAATCAGCAGGCAGTACCAGCACCATGGCTGAGGATCAGCACTGGACTGGCACCTCCGGACCACTGCAGTGGAGCCCTGCATAGGTGGGGGTAAGGGCCGGGCTGAGGGAGGGGCTCAAGCACAGGTTGGCACACTGGGACACTGGCACAGAACTGTGCTGCCCTGGCTGTGGCACTGATCATCTTCTGCACCCCTTTCATAGCCTACCCTGACCTTGCCCCTCCTCCATGGCCTTCATGCGCTCCTGAATTGTCAAAATTTCACAGATAAATAAAGAATGCTTGTCGTTGTCGATCCCAGATTAACTTAATACTTTTGTTATGTCAGTGTCCATGTGGTGGCACTATGTGTGCACAGCTAGTAAGTATTTTGTGGCTGAAAATATGACCTGGAGGTTTTTAAGGTTCGCCTGCCATTAAAGTGAATGGGGTCCACCGCAAAGCTTGCAGTTCGCAAACTTTTGGCCACGTTCACAGGTTGGCGTTCGCGAAACGTCCAGCCGGAAGTTCGTCCATCACTAGTCATTAACACGGAAATTCAGTTTGTGGAGTCTGCCCGACCCCCCCCCCCCCCCTTAACCTTTTAGATATGTTGGTTTTTCCACTTCCTGCAACAGGGTGACAACACTGTTTGTTATGCAGCAAAGTCACACAGCAACGTTTTGACCCTTAGCTGTTCCTTTGATGAACATGCAGTTGCAGATGGACTTTCAGTAACGCTGGCCAGAGTGTAGTCTTTCTCAATCTTTTCAACACAGAGAAACCCTTTAAATATCTTTGTGGTGTCTGGGATACCCTGCTAAAAATGACTATATCTACAACTCCTGGTACATTAGTGTTATGGTCAGTGGTGTAGGTGTGCACAGCCTATTACATTAAGGTGTGCACCCTAAAGCTCAAACACATGTGTGTGTGTCTATATATATATATGACCACACATTGATCTCTTTTCCAGTGAAAGAGAAGAGCATAAACACGTCTCTTATGGCATAGCCGGCACGAAGGAGATGTTTCCCATCTTCCTGCCACCACGCAGAGCAATGATACTAATGTGCATGGGCTGATTAGGGTGTGCCCAGGCACATCCAACACACCCCATGCGCATGCCTATGGTCAGTGGGAAGAATGCTCCTTACACTTGTGGTCATTGGGAAGAATTACTCCCTTACAGAAAGCTAAAAAGATCAATGGTGTCAGTGGAAACGTATCTGAGAGGCAGAAATTGCTCAATGAACCCCTAGTAATGTCTGGAGGAACCCTGCCATAGTGGGTTGAACAGAAAAAAAAAATGAACAGATTCCTCCTCCCACCTTGTTTGTGTGCATGGAGGGGACATTGTATTCTGAAAGCTGGGACGCTCCTCTGTCGGAATACACTGATCATCAGCTGCAGCCACTGATCGACAAACATTTTCATGCTTGTCCGTTTGACAGAAGTCGCTCTAATGATTGACTTCTGTCAAACGGGAATGGGAGGATGTGAACACTGCAGTCTGACACACAAACAGCCAATGTGACAGTCTGTGACAGCTCCCGGTCTCTCTTTGCCATCAGGAGCCGGAGGGACAGGCTCCTTGTCATGTGACAGCCAATAACCTGGCATTGTAATCCCTCAAGGTTTTTCACCTTAATGCATTGTATGCATTAAGATGGAAAAACATTTGTAGTGCAGCAGCCCGCAGAGCCCCCCTTTTACCTGTTCGTTCCAGAGACGGGGACGAGCAGAGCTGCTCCAGCCACTGTCTTGGGTCCTCATTGGCTGGACTGATAGCAGCAGGAGCTTCGGCTCCCGCTGCTGTCAAACCCAGTGACCCAGGATCCGGGGGCGGGGCCGAGTCCTGCTGTCTGTGTCGATGGATGCTGCAGAAGGACTCGGGAGCGCGCCCGCACGAGTGCCCCAGGGAATGTGGGTCTCTGTGTGGGCACTCAAGGAGAGGAGGAGCCAGGAGCGCTGCTGGGGGACTCCAGAAGAGGAGGATCGGGGGGCCCCTCTGTGCAAAACCCTTGCACAGAGGAGGCAAGTATGACATGTTTGTTATTTAAAGAAAAAGAACCCTAAACCTTTACAACCCCTTTAACACACACTAACCGCTTCAGCCCTGGAAGATTTAGCTGCTGAATGACCACTCCGTGTTTTGTGATTTGGCACTGCATCACTTTTATTGACAATTGCGCAGTCGCGCAACGCTGTACCCAAACATAATTGACGTCCTTTTTTTCCACAAATAGAGCTTTCTTTTGGTGGTATTTGATCGCCTCTATAAACCCCTATAAACCAAAAAATAAAAAATAGCGACAATTTTGATTAAAAAAACACAATATTTTGTACTTTTTGCTATAATAAATATCCCGTTTTTATTTTAAAAAAAAGCAAAATTCCTCAGTTTAGGCCGATATGTATTCTTCTACCAATTTTTGGTAATAAAAATCGCAATAAGCGTATATTGATTGGTTTGGGTAAAAGTTATAGCGTCTACAAAATAGGGGATAGATTTATAGCATTTTTATTATTGTTTTTTTTTATCGGGACTGCGACATTATGGCGGACAATTTTGACACATTTTTGGGACCATTGGCATTTATATAGCGATCAGTGCTATAAAAATGCATTGGTTACTGTAAAAATGTCACTGAAGGGGTTAACACAAGGGGTTAATTGTGTTCCCTAGTGTATGTTCTAACTGAAGGGGGGATGGGATTGACTAGGGCAGATGACAGATCACTGTTCATACTTTTTATCAACAGACGATCTGTCACTTCTCCCCTCAGAGAACTGGGATCTCTGTGTTTACACACAGAGATCCTGGTTCTCGCCGTTTCACAAGTGATTGCGGGAGCCCGGTGGTCATCGAGGCTGCCAGGGCACTCGCACTGGCTCCGGGGGCGAGCAGCATGTGCCCCTAGTGGCCACCAGAAGAAGCGACGTAACTTAACGGCGATTCCCGCAGCCGAGCCATGTTGCTGCAGTACAACTGCGGCGGCTGGTCGGGAAGCGATTAAAGTTTAAAGGGTCACCAGGAAGCCGCAGCATGGAGTTAAAGTGATCGTACAGGCAGAAGGTTTTTTTTTATCTTATAGCATTCTAGGCATGAAGATAAAAAGCCTTCTGTGTGTAGCAGCCTACCTCACCCCCCCCCCCAATACTTACCTGAGCCCCATCTAGTTCCAGTGATGTTGCAGGAGTGTCTCGGCTGCCTGGGACTCCCTTCCTCATTGGCTGAGACAGCAGCGTGGTGCCATTGGCTCCCGCTGCTGTCAATCAAAGTCAGTCAGCCAATGCAAAGAGAAAGGGGGCCAGGCCGCAGCTCTGTGAGTGAATGGACACGGGAGCTGTGACTCAGCTGGGGTGCCCCCATAGCAAGCTGGTTGCTGTAGGGGCACTCAACTGGAGGGAGGGGCCAGCAGTACAGAAGAGGGACCCGAGAAGAGGGTATGGGCTGCTCTGTGCAAATCCACTGCAACAAAGCAAGTAATTATTACACAAAAAATAAAATAAAAGCTAGTCCTTAGTATCACTCAAAGACCAAATGTATGTGAGCCATGAAAGTCAAACAAGTAGTAGTAAAAGTTATATGAAAAGTCACATCCAGGTTATGATAATTTAGGAAGTGTATGACACACTGTAGTTCCCCTTTTTAAAGCTTTTGGAAAATTGTGCTCATTCCTTTCCTTTACTATTGAAGATAAGGCAATAAGACTATTTTCGTCAGGGCACTGCTAGCACCTACTGGCGGATCCCAGAGATCCGACTCCCTTCCTCCACTCGTTCTGTACTTATGATTTGAAGGGGGCCAGTAAAAAAAAGAGACTGTTGAGCAATGTTTTTACCATTTCCCCTTAAGACCCTTTCACACTGGTGCGATTCAAATTGCAGTATGCGTTTTTGAAAATTGCATATCACGTTTTTTATTTAGTCTCTAATGTGTTTCTCATGTGTTTTTCTAAATGCCTGACTCCCAGCATGCACCTGTCAAACATGGACATGCGACTCCAAAAGTGCAGCAAAAACGCAACTGCGGTGCATTTTTTATGTGTTTTTTTTTTGTTTTTTTATGCCTTTCACATTGATTTCATTGGGAGGTGCACGTTTAAAACCAGACACCAAAGATGCAGCATGCTGGCCTTTTGAAAAACGCACCAAAACCGCAACACACCACATGTGAAGAGTCCTATAGGATTTAAAAGAAAATATTTTTACTGCGTATTTGGGGCACTTAAAGCTGCACAAAAGCACATCTGTGTGAAAAGGCTCTTAAAGCGGCCCTTCACCTAATAAAGCAACTTATTTGCATCTGGCTAGTTCTCCCTCCCTCTTCCCCAACTGGATTCATTTCCTTTTTGATACTGAATAAAGCAACTTATTTGCATTTAGAGCCTCCCCTTCCCCAATTGGATTAATTTGTTTTCTGACACTTTTTATGCTGCTCTACAGCACTTCCCTCTTTCTTGCCAAGGCAAGAATTCGTTATATTTTTTAACCTGCAGTGGTGCGCAAAAACGAAACACCTAAGACCCCTTTCACACCACACCGCCCATAGCGTAGTCGGTAAAACAACGCTATTTTTAGCGGCGTTTTACCTCCACATTTGCAGCGCATTTCGGCCGCTAGCGGGGCATTTTTACCCCCTGCTAGCAGACAAGAAAGGGTTAAAACTGCCGGCAATACGCCGCAATAGCGTTGTTACAGCGCTGCCCCATTGATTTCAATGGAGAGCAGCGGTGGAGGAGCGGTAAACACACCGCTCCTTCACCGCTCCAAAGAAGCTGCTGGCAGGACTTTTCCCTGACGTCCTGCCAGCGCACCGCTGCAGTGTGAAAGCCCTCGGGGCTTTCACACTACACACAATGGTGCAGCTTCTTTAGGGCGGATTGCAGGTGCTATTTTTATGCTATAACGCCTGCAAAACGCCCTGGTGTGAAAGGGGTCTTAGTGAACAGAAAAAGTGCATGTAAAAAAAATATGCACAAAAAAGTGCCCTTTAGGGTGTGTCTCTAGTCCAGTGTTTCTCAACCCCAGTCCTCAAGGCGCACTAACAGGTCATGTTTTCAGGTTTTCAATTATTTTGCACAGGTAATTTGATCAGTTTCACTGCCTTCGTAATGACCACAGCCATTTCATCTGCGAGAAATCCTGAAAATGTGACCTATTGGGGACTGGAGTTGAGAAACATTGCTCCAGTCCACCTCCCGAAGAAGTAGAATGCTACCCTGACCCCCCCCCCTGGCGGGACACAAGGCTCCTGAGAGGGGCAAGACTCAACATGGCCCGCCTAGCCAAAAAGCCTGGTGGACCCCTCTCCTTATGGTCAGCCGACCACGGAGTACCAGTTTAGGGGCTCTCCTGAAGACAGACCCCCCCCCCCCCTTCCCAGTTCAGGGGCAGGAAGGAACCTGATGTCCACACCCAGGCCATAGGGCACACTCTTTGCTGGTCTGGGGCCGTCTCTTTGCTGGTCTGGGGATGTCTCTCAGGATGAATATCTGGTCACAACCCACCCCCTGTGAACGCCCACCCCACATCTCTGCCCTACTCTCCCCCAGGGATTGGGCAGCCCAGTTTAAAATTCCTGGGCCTATTTATTTGTCCCAGTCCAGGCCTGGCCACATCTCCTCCTATTAGACTTTAGGGTAGGCCCTAGGACCCACACCCTCCACCCAAGTGAGAAGAAGAAACCTAGACAAAATTGCAAGTGAGAAAAATAAATAGTGGCTAGGCCCTGGAGCCCTGGTAGCAAAAATTACCTCGGACTTAGCCAAAAGACCTAACCCAAAGAGCAGCTGTGCAGAAAAAAGCATTTGGTGACGTGGCCTTGTGCTCATGCTCACAGTGGGTTTCCCCAGGCCCATGTGATACTAAGAGCACCCATGGGGCACTGACACCGCAGTCTCTCTGCCTTTTCAGCCCATGGCCAGATCAGGTAGACCCTGGGTTCCTCCAGCCTTCCTGGTGGTAATTACTCCCATGCCACACATCAGGTGGATGCCCTGGTTTCTGTTCTAGTGATGGCCGAACGGTTCGCCCGGCGGTCGTTTCGCGGCGAATTTCCGACTTTCGCCGTCCGCGGGTTCGAACGCCTTTTTCCGTCGTTCGCCCCGGCGGACTTACGTGTTTAATGTATACAAGAACTTTAACCTTTCGTGACACGTTTATCATG
Source organism: Lithobates pipiens (assembly GCF_037356315.1). Classification (NCBI taxonomy): domain Eukaryota; kingdom Metazoa; phylum Chordata; class Amphibia; order Anura; family Ranidae; genus Lithobates; species Lithobates pipiens. The sequence goes on from NW_027507825.1 coordinate 14,975,796, forward strand.
TGTTACAGGACAACCAATTGAGACATGACAGCTCATGGACACTTGGACATTCCCCCTAACCTATAAATACACCCGATCCGGTGGCCATTTTACATTCTTTCTTCTGTCACTGTAGGGAAAGGATCCTGTGTGGAGTAGGGACAGAGAAAACGCTAGCTATTTGGTACACAAAAGTTCTTTTCAGGACTGGTATAGGTGTTAGGTCAGCAGCCTGAGTTTCTTTTGTCAGTTTAGATAAAGGGACAGAGCGCTGTATGCTGCTATTTTAGGGACAGCTCAGCCAGATTAGTCTTTCTTCATCATCATCATCATCATCATCATTAGCTGTTACTATCAGGTCCACAAAAGAGCTGTTCCAGCTAATCGTTCCAGCCTACTCTTTTTTGCCAATTTGTATAGGGACAGGCAGGAAGCAGTGTGTCAGGCAGTGAGGATAATTTTAAAGACTTGCTGTTACTATTAGTTCCACAAAGGTTCTTTTCAGGACTGGTATCAGTGGTACGGTAATAGGCTTGTACACGTATAATATTCTTTCTTCCAAATATAGAAAGAATATTATACTTGACTGCTGCCCTTCTGCTGCAGTCTGCTAATCATTCACAACTCACTTGTTCCACAAAGCTCTTTATCAGGACTGGTAACTTGGTCTGTCTAGGGTGCTACGGTACATAGGCTTGGGTGCGGTACAGTCTGCTGTTCTGTAAGGACCGCTATCGGTCCACAATACATAGGGTTGCCGTGCACTACTGCTGACCGCTGCCCTATACTGCAGCAGTCCTTCATTGGTATAGGGACTGACGTACAGTCTGCTAATCACTAACACACAACCTGCTTGGTCCACAAAAGTTCTTATAAGGACTGGTAACTTGGTATAGGGTGCTACGGTACATAGGCCTGAGTGCGTTACAGTCTGCTGTTCTGTAAGGACCGCTATCGGTCCACAATACATAGGGTTGCCGTGCACTACTGCTGACCGCTGCCCTATACTGCAGCAGTCCTTCAGCGGTATAGGGACTGACGCACAGTCTGCTAAACACTAACACACAACCTGCTTGGTCCACAAAAGTTTTTATAAGGACTGGTAACTTGGTATAGGGTGCTACGGTACATAGGCCTGAGTGCAGTACAGTCTGCTGTTCTGTAAGGACCGCTATCGGTCCACAATACATAGGGTTGCCGTGCACTACTGCTGACCGCTGCCCTATACTGCAGCAGTCCTTCATTGGTATAGGGACTGACGTACAGTCTGCTAATCACTAACACACAACCTGCTTGGTCCACAAAAGTTCTTATAAGGACTGGTAACTTGGTATAGGGTGCTACGGTACATAGGCCTGAGTGCGTTACAGTCTGCTGTTCTGTAAGGACCGCTATCGGTCCACAATACATAGGGTTGACGTGCACCACTGCTGACCGCTGCCCTATACTGCAGCAGTCCTTCAGCGGTATAGGGACTGACGTACAGTCTGCTAAACACTAATACACAACCTGCTTGGTCCACAAAAGTTCTTATAAGGACTGGTAACTTGGTATAGGGTGCTACGGTACATAGGCTTGAGTGCGGTACAGTCTGCTGTTCTGTAAGGACCGCTATCGGTCCACAATAGATAGGGTTGACGTGCACCACTGCTGACCGCTGCCCTATACTGCAGCAGTCCTTCAGCGGTATAGGGACTGACGCACAGTCTGCTAAACACTAACACACAACCTGCTTGGTCCACAAAAGTTTTTATAAGGACTGGTAACTTGGTATAGGGTGCTACGGTACATAGGCCTGAGTGCGTTACAGTCTGCTGTTCTGTAAGGACCGCTATCGGTCCACAATACATAGGGTTGCCGTGCACTACTGCTGACCGCTGCCCTATACTGCAGCAGTCCTTCATTGGTATAGGGACTGACGTACAGTCTGCTAATCACTAACACACAACCTGCTTGGTCCACAAAAGTTCTTATAAGGACTGGTAACTTGGTATAGGGTGCTACGGTACATAGGCCTGAGTGCGTTACAGTCTGCTGTTCTGTAAGGACCGCTATCGGTCCACAATACATAGGGTTGACGTGCACCACTGCTGACCGCTGCCCTATACTGCAGCAGTCCTTCAGCGGTATAGGGACTGACGTACAGTCTGCTAAACACTAATACACAACCTGCTTGGTCCACAAAAGTTCTTATAAGGACTGGTAACTTGGTATAGGGTGCTACGGTACATAGGCTTGAGTGCGGTACAGTCTGCTGTTCTGTAAGGACCGCTATCGGTCCACAATACATAGGGTTGCCGTGCACTACTGCTGACCGCTGCCCTATACTGCAGCAGTCCTTCATTGGTATAGGGACTGACGTACAGTCTGCTAATCACTAACACACAACCTGCTTGTTCCACAAAAGTTCTTATAAGGACTGGTAACTTGGTATAGGGTGCTACGGTACATAGGCTTGAGTGCGGTACAGTCTGCTGTTCTGTAAGGACCGCTATCGGTCCACAATAGATAGGGTTGACGTGCACCACTGCTGACCGCTGCCCTATACTGCAGCAGTCCTTCAGCGGTATAGGGACTGACGTACAGTCTGCTAAACACTAATACACAACCTGCTTGGTCCACAAAAGTTCTTATAAGGACTGGTAACTTGGTATAGGGTGCTACGGTACATAGGCTTGAGTGCGGTACAGTCTGCTGTTCTGTAAGGACCGCTATCGGTCCACAATAGATAGGGTTGACGTGCACCACTGCTGACCGCTGCCCTATACTGCAGCAGTCCTTCAGCGGTATAGGGACTGACGTACAGTCTGCTAAACACTAATACACAACCTGCTTGGTCCACAAAAGTTCTTATAAGGACTGGTAACTTGGTATAGGGTGCTACGGTACATAGGCTTGAGTGCGGTACAGTCTGCTGTTCTGTAAGGACCGCTATCGGTCCACAATAGATAGGGTTGACGTGCACCACTGCTGACCGCTGCCCTATACTGCAGCAGTCCTTCAGCGGTATAGGGACTGACGCACAGTCTGCTAAACACTAACACACAACCTGCTTGGTCCACAAAAGTTTTTATAAGGACTGGTAACTTGGTATAGGGTGCTACGGTACATAGGCCTGAGTGCGTTACAGTCTGCTGTTCTGTAAGGACCGCTATCGGTCCACAATACATAGGGTTGCCGTGCACTACTGCTGACCGCTGCCCTATACTGCAGCAGTCCTTCATTGGTATAGGGACTGACGTACAGTCTGCTAATCACTAACACACAACCTGCTTGGTCCACAAAAGTTCTTATAAGGACTGGTAACTTGGTATAGGGTGCTACGGTACATAGGCCTGAGTGCGTTACAGTCTGCTGTTCTGTAAGGACCGCTATCGGTCCACAATACATAGGGTTGACGTGCACCACTGCTGACCGCTGCCCTATACTGCAGCAGTCCTTCAGCGGTATAGGGACTGACGTACAGTCTGCTAAACACTAATACACAACCTGCTTGGTCCACAAAAGTTCTTATAAGGACTGGTAACTTGGTATAGGGTGCTACGGTACATAGGCTTGAGTGCGGTACAGTCTGCTGTTCTGTAAGGACCGCTATCGGTCCACAATACATAGGGTTGCCGTGCACTACTGCTGACCGCTGCCCTATACTGCAGCAGTCCTTCATTGGTATAGGGACTGACGTACAGTCTGCTAATCACTAACACACAACCTGCTTGTTCCACAAAAGTTCTTATAAGGACTGGTAACTTGGTATAGGGTGCTACGGTACATAGGCTTGAGTGCGGTACAGTCTGCTGTTCTGTAAGGACCGCTATCGGTCCACAATAGATAGGGTTGACGTGCACCACTGCTGACCGCTGCCCTATACTGCAGCAGTCCTTCAGCGGTATAGGGACTGACGTACAGTCTGCTAAACACTAATACACAACCTGCTTGGTCCACAAAAGTTCTTATAAGGACTGGTAACTTGGTATAGGGTGCTACGGTACATAGGCTTGAGTGCGGTACAGTCTGCTGTTCTGTAAGGACCGCTATCGGTCCACAATAGATAGGGTTGACGTGCACCACTGCTGACCGCTGCCCTATACTGCAGCAGTCCTTCAGCGGTATAGGGACTGACGTACAGTCTGCTAAACACTAATACACAACCTGCTTGGTCCACAAAAGTTCTTATAAGGACTGGTAACTTGGTATAGGGTGCTACGGTACATAGGCTTGAGTGCGGTACAGTCTGCTGTTCTGTAAGGACCGCTATCGGTCCACAATACATAGGGTTGCCGTGCACTACTGCTGACCGCTGCCCTATACTGCAGCAGTCCTTCATTGGTATAGGGACTGACGTACAGTCTGCTAATCACTAACACACAACCTGCTTGTTCCACAAAAGTTCTTATAAGGACTGGTAACTTGGTATAGGGTGCTACGGTACATAGGCTTGAGTGCGGTACAGTCTGCTGTTCTGTAAGGACCGCTATCGGTCCACAATAGATAGGGTTGACGTGCACCACTGCTGACCGCTGCCCTATACTGCAGCAGTCCTTCAGCGGTATAGGGACTGACGTACAGTCTGCTAAACACTAATACACAACCTGCTTGGTCCACAAAAGTTCTTATAAGGACTGGTAACTTGGTATAGGGTGCTACGGTACATAGGCTTGAGTGCGGTACAGTCTGCTGTTCTGTAAGGACCGCTATCGGTCCACAATAGATAGGGTTGACGTGCACCACTGCTGACCGCTGCCCTATACTGCAGCAGTCCTTCAGCGGTATAGGGACTGACGTACAGTCTGCTAAACACTAATACACAACCTGCTTGGTCCACAAAAGTTCTTATAAGGACTGGTAACTTGGTATAGGGTGCTACGGTACATAGGCTTGAGTGCGGTACAGTCTGCTGTTCTGTAAGGACCGCTATAGGTCCACAATAGATAGGGTTGACGTGCACCACTGCTGACCGCTCACCTATACTGCAGCAGTCCTTCAGCGGTATAGGGACTAAGAGTTTTGTCACAGGGTCATTTAAAAAATGACATGCAGAGGAAGAGGCAGGCCCTTCCGCAGGGGTGGTAGGGGTAGGGCAGGAGCAACAGGCTTGAGCCAAAGTGGGAAGTTGCAGAAGGTGCGTTCAATTACTTTAAAGGATGCACCAGACTTGGTTGAGTGGCTCGCTCAGCCTTACTCTTCTGCACCCTCCTCATCCTCTCGATCTGCACCCTCTTCTTCACTCTCTGCTATGTGCACCCCCAAAGACACTACCACCAACAACACGACCACCACCACCACCACCACATACCTTCCGCTTGAGTCACTGGAATTATTTTCCGATCCATATCAAGAGGACATTTCTGATGCGCAGCCACTCTTGGTATTGGATCAGGAAGAGGAGGTAGCAACAAGCGCTACTCAGCAGTCTGACGCCAGTACCCAGATCAGCCCAAGGAGGAGGTTGGTCCCCGGTGTTGCTGCCTACTCTACTTATAGCGGTGGGGAAGGTGACGTTGATGATGACGTGTCTAGTGATGTCACGTGGGTGCCCACAAGAGAGGAAGAGGAGGGGAGTTCAGAGGGAGATATGGACCAGCAGATAGGGAGGAGAAGCAGCAATGACTTACATTGCACAGCAGGGACAAAGCAGACTGCAAATGTATCAGGAGCGAGTCATCGACCATGTACGGTCACATCTGGCGCTCCCAGGACACCGGCACATGGCTCCGCAGTGTGGGCTTTTTTTAACGTGTCCGCTGCTGACAATAGCGTTGCCATCTGCAATCTTTGCAGTCAACGCGTTAGTCGCGGTAAGCCCAATACTCACCTAGGGACGACCGCCTTAAGAAGGCACATGAGCAGCCATCACCGAGCCCAGTGGGAGCAACGGAACACACAAAGCCACACTGCAGGCTCTCACCGTCCAGCCTCGTCTTCTACTTCTCCTTCTCCTCTCTCCTCACAATTGTCCTCCACTCCACCTTCCATCACGCCAAGCTCACATTTTTCTGCAAAAAGGCAGGCTTCCGTGGGCCTAATGTTTGAGCGTAAAAAAATGATGACGCCGGATAACCCTCTTGCCCAACGGTTGGCGGCTGGCTTGTCAGAACTCATAGCCCGCCAACTACTGCCATATAAACTGGTGGACTCGGAGGCCTTTCGCAAATTTGTGGCCATTGGAACACCACAATGGAAGGTCCCAGGAAGGAAGTATTTCTCAGAGAAGGGCATCCCAGAGCTATATGGCCATGTTCAGCGGCAAGTGAATGTATCTCTGGCACACAGTGTCGGTGCCAAGATACATCTGACCACAGACACGTGGTCTAGCAAACACGGGCAGGGAAGGTATATCAGTTTTACTGCCCACTGGGTGAACCTTCTGACGGCCGTCAAGCATGTAACCCGTGGCACCCGTGTAGATTTGGTTTTACCGCCACGGATTGCATGCAGGCCTGACTCTTCTTCTCCTCCTCCTACTCCATCCTCCTCCCTCTCCTCCTCAGCTGCCTCCTCCTTTTCCGCTGCTAGCGTCTCTTCCACTGCACCGCCCAAGCTCCCCAGAACCTATTCCACATGCCAGGTGAGACGTTGCCATGCCGTGCTGCGTCTGTTGTGCCTGGAAGCAAAGAGCCACACTGGCCCGGCACTCCTTTCAGCTTTGCGTTCACAGGCAGATGAGTGGCTAACACCGCTCAATTTGACAGTTGGTAAAGTGGTGTGTGACAACGGTGCCAATCTGCTTAGCGCATTGAAACAGGGCAAAATCACGCACGTGCCGTGCATGGCACACGTCTTAAACTTGGTCGTGCAGCGATTCCTTGTCAAATACCCTGGGGTCCAGGACATCTTGCGGCAGGCAAGGAAAATCTCGGCCCATTTCAGAAGATCTTACACGGCCATGGCTCGCCTTGCTGACATTCAGCGGCGACACCATCTGCCGGTCAGACGTCTTATTTGCGATTGCCCGACGCGATGGAACTCAACCTTCTATATGCTTGATAGGCTGCTCCAGCAGAAACGTGCAGTTAACGTCTACCTGTATGAACTCTGCGAAAGAAACGGTTCTGGGGAGCTGGGTTTTTTTTCACCGCGCCAGTGGCTGCTCATGCGCGACACATGCAGACTTCTGCGGCCATTTGAGGAGATCACCAAACTGGTCAGTCGCAGCCATGGCGCCATCAGTGACATGGTACCTTATGCCTTCTTTCTGGAGCGTGCATTGCGTCGTGTCATTGATCAGGCTGTGGAGGAGCAGGAGCGGGAAGATGAGGAAGTCGCAATGCTGGATGAATTCCCAGGGGGGGCTACTCTATCTGAGACAAGTCAACAACAGGAGTCTGATGAGGAGTCAGAGGAGGATGGTGCCGGGGCGGATGAGCAGGAGCAAGAAGAGCATGCTTTAAACCTTTCTGGGATCCCTGTTGTGCGAGGATGGGGAGAGGAGAATGAAGAGGACGACATTATCCTGGATGATGAGCAGGAGCCAGGCCACCACACCGCTTCCACTTTAGTGCAAATGGGGGCCTTCATGCTCCAGTGTTTTAATAGGGACCCCCGTATAAAAAGCATGAGGGTCAAGGACCAGTACTGGGTGGCAACGTACTTAGACCCCCGGTACAAACACAAAATGGCGGAAATGTTACCGCCGTCGCAGAGGGCTGTCAGAATGCAGCACTTCCAGGCCTTGCTTCGAGAAATGCTGCATTCTGCTTTTGCGTGCGCTGGCAGAGGAGCAATTCCCACTCCCAGAGAAGGATTTGCGGGTACCAATCCAACAGCGCCTGCAAGAAGAGGCCGGTTTGAAGATGTGTTGGTGACTTCGGATATGAGGTCATTCTTTCAGCCGACCCATCGACAGGTGTCATCCGGATCCAGCATCAGGGAACGCCTAGACCGTCAGGTGTCCGACTACATTGGGTTAACGGCCGATGTGGACGCTCTGAGGAGTGATGAACCCCTAGACTACTGGGTGGGCAGGCTTGACCTCTGGCCAGAGCTTGCCCAATTTGCAATCGAACTGTTGGCTTGCCCCTCATCCAGTGTCCTGTCCGAAAGGACGTTCAGCGCAGCAGGGGGGATTGTGACCGATAAGCGTACTCGCCTAGCTCACCACAGTGTTAACTACCTCACATTTCTAAAAATGAATGAGGCATGGATCTCGGAGGAATTCAACACATGTGATCAGTAGACCATGTATATGTCTATAAACAATTTTTGGAATCAAGCACACAGACCTTCTTAATTCATTTGGCTCACTTCCCTGACCCAAAAAAGCACACCGTACTATATGCCCCTACCCTCCTCTTTGAAGAGGTTGAGCGGTGTCATATTTCTACTGGGGCTGCTTATTATGAGGGGTTCCCACCATCCCTGTGCTGTGCTGACTTCCTCCTGGGTGTTCTTATTATGAGGGGCTCCCACCATCCCTGTGCTGTGCTGACTTCCTCCTGGGGGTTCTTATTATGAGGGGATCACACCATCCCTGTGCTGTGCTGACTTCCTCCTGGGGCTGCTTACGGTGCTGCTGTCAGCGCTGTATGTCACGGAGCTGCTGTCAGCGCTGTATGTCACGGAGCTGCTGTCAGCGCTGTATGTCACGGAGCTGCTGTCAGCGCTGTATGTCACGGAGCTGCTGTCAGCGCTGTATGTCACGGAGCTGCTGTCAGCGCTGTATGTCACGGAGCTGCTGTCAGCGCTGTATGTCACGGAGCTGCTGTCAGCGCTGTATGTCACGGAGCTGCTGTCAGCGCTGTATGTCACGGAGCTGCTGTCAGCGCTGTATGTCACGGAGCTGCTGTCAGCGCTGTATGTCACGGAGCTGCTGTCAGCGCTGTATGTCACGGAGCTGCTGTCAGCGCTGTATGTCACGGTGCTGCTGTCAGCGCTGTATGTCACGGAGCTGCTGTCAGCGCTGTATGTCACGGAGCTGCTGTCAGTGCTGTATGTCACGGAGCTGCTGTCAGCGCTGTATGTCACGGAGCTGCTGTCAGCGCTGTATGTCACGGAGCTGCTGTCAGCGCTGTATGTCACGGTGCTGCTGTCAGCGCTGTATGTCACGGAGCTGCTGTCAGCGCTGTATGTCACGGAGCTGCTGTCAGCGCTGTATGTCACGGAGCTGCTGTCAGCGCTGTATGTCACGGAGCTGCTGTCAGCGCTGTATGTCACGGAGCTGCTGTCAGCGCTGTATGTCACGGTGCTGCTGTCAGCGCTGTATGTCACGGAGCTGCTGTCAGCGCTGTATGTCACGGAGCTGCTGTCAGTGCTGTATGTCACGGAGCTGCTGTCAGCGCTGTATGTCACGGAGCTGCTGTCAGCGCTGTATGTCACGGAGCTGCTGTCAGCGCTGTATGTCACGGTGCTGCTGTCAGCGCTGTATGTCACGGAGCTGCTGTCAGCGCTGTATGTCACGGAGCTGCTGTCAGCGCTGTATGTCACGGAGCTGCTGTCAGCGCTGTATGTCACGGAGCTGCTGTCAGCGCTGTATGTCACGGAGCTGCTGTCAGCGCTGTATGTCACGGTGCTGATGTCAGTGCTCTGTATTACGGTGCTGCTGTCAGTGCTCTGTATCTCCTGCACCCTCTTGTTTGCCTACCCTGGTCCCTGACCTTCCCTCTCCTCCATTGCCTTCATTAGCTCCATAGTCCTGAATTGTCAGAACAATTTCCCAAATAAAAAAAAAATGCTTGTAGTTATCGATCCCAAATTCACCTCATACATGTATTATGCTATTGTCCAGGTGGTGGGACTACGTGCTACCCCCTAATAATTACCCCGTGGCCGCAAATTCGACCTAAAGGTTTGCGAAATTCGCCTCCCATTGAAGTCAATGGAGCCCGCGGCGAACGGTCGTTTTCGCGAACGTTTGTGTCCGTTCGCGTTTCGCGTTCGCGAAACGTCCCGTCGGAAGTTCGTCCATCACTATTCTGTTCCAGCTGATCCAACCTTCAGAGCCGCATTCATACCAGCAGAGATACCATACAACCACCATTCCAAGCAAAATGCCAGAATGGTCGCATAGCACCCCTACTGGACACTGATTAAGAACAGATATTACACTTTATCTTAGCCAAAGGGCCAACAAAAAGTGATGTTGCATTTCCTGGTTACTCTAAGGGAGGTGCATGTATAAATGTACCGTGGGGCTCCGTGACCCGCAAGAGACTTTCAACACATTTCCACACCTATGGTGTTTCCTTGCGCATGCACAAAAACAACACAGGTATGAGGCATTGGCTGTCGGGGAGTCTGTGCATCTACAAACCCCCCCCCCCCCCGCATGTGTGCAAATGTGCCAAACATCTTTGCCGGATCTCTTTTGGCACATCTGCATACCCTCCGGATTTTTAAAGATGGTGGTGCCAGAGAGGGGGATGGGACCAATATTACGGGGGAACTGCATTTCTTCTTTAGACCCCATTCACACCTGAGCGTTTTGTAGCTTGACGCCTGAAGCTACAAAACGCTGGAGGGGAAAAAAATCCATTATTCTCAATGGAGATGGTTCACATCTCCACTCCAAGTCGCCTGAAGCTCAAACAAGTTCCGGACCCTTTTTTGACACGCGAATCGGGCTGATTTGGGCGTTTTTCTTCTTTTAAAATTGGTGACCTTTTGCCCTGCGTGGGCACTCAAGGAGAGGAGGAGCCAGGAGCACTGCTGGGGGACTCCAGAAGAGGAGGATCGGGGGCCCCTCTGTGCAAAACCCTTGGACAGAGGAGGTAAGTATGACATGTTTGTTACTTAAAGAAAAAGAAACCTAAACCTTTACAACCCCTTTAACACACACTAACCGCTTCAGCCCTGGAAGATTTAGCTGCTGAATGACCGCTCCATGTTTTGTGATTTGGCACTGCATCACTTTTATTGACAAATCGCGGTAAAAACCGCTGCAAATCGCGGTAAAAAACGTCGCAAAAAACGCTTGAAAACGCTAAGCTCAGGTGTGAATGCGGCCTAAGGCTGCAAAGGGGGTGGACAGGGGGTGTACACAGGTGGCAAAATTTCTCTCCCCCTGTCGTGTCTGGCAGGTTGTAACATTTAACTTAACGCAATGCACGTGATTGCGGCATGGTGGTGCAAATTTTTAGGAGTTAAAACAGGCAGCGAGGAAGCATACATAGCTCCTCACTGCTTGTCAAATGCCCTCTGAAACGTGATCCACCACAGATTGCTCCTCCAGAGGACAATGCCAGTGTAGACAAGTCTTTATTAAAACATCTGTCTACGACCAGCTGACCACCCATTTGGCTTGGTGGTAGTGGAACAAATTCCAGACAGACATTAATGGGAGGACCCCCCCAGGTCTCTCAGCATTTCCTGAATGATTTCCTGTATTTCTGGAACGCTGTGTTCCCAAAGACAGCTCTGTGGTTGGTTGTGTTGGCCCTCTGTTTACTGTAGTATACAATGAGCCTAATTCAAATGAATTTCGGCTGTCACTTTGTAGCAGAGAAGTCTTCATATAAAGTTGGAAAATTAGAACTTGTTAAAGCCAATTGGCACAGCTTGTGTCGGCGCGCCATAAGCTTACAGAATATCCAAAGTATGACGATTAACCCAACAAGTTTTAGAAACATTAACCACTTGCAGACCGGACCATTTTGCTGGTCAAAGACCAGACCACTTTTTGCGATTCGGCACTGCGTCGCTTTAACTGACAATTGCGCGGTCGTGCGACGTGGCTCCCAAACAAAATTGACGTCCTTTTTTCCCCCCACAAATAGAGCTTTCTTTTGGTGGTATTTGATCACCCCTGCGGTTTTTATTTTTTGCGCTATAAACAAAAATAGAGCGACAATTTTGAAAAAAACACATTATTTTTTACTTTTTGTTATAATAAATATCCCCCAAAAATATATAAAAAAACATTTTTTTCCCACAGTTTAGGCCGATACGTATTCTTCTACATATTTTTGGTAAAAAAAAATTACAATAAGCGTTTATTGATTGGTTTGCGCAAAAGTTATAGCGTTTACAAAATAGGGATAGTTTTATAGCATTTTTATTAATAATTTTTTATTATTTTTTTTTTTACTAGTAATGGCGGCGATCAGCGATTTTTATTGTGACTGCGACATTGTGGGGGACCCATCGGACATTTTTGACACATTTTTGGGACCATTGTCATTTATACAGTAATCACTGCTATATAAATGCAGTGATTCCTGTGTAAATGACACTGGCAGTGAAAGGGTTAACCAGTGGGTGGCAGTGTAGGGGTTAAGTGTTCCTAGGGGTGTGTTACTAACTGTGGGGGGGTTGGGCTTTCATTTAGCGAACACTGATCTCTGCTCCAATCACATGGAGCAGAGATCAGCGTCACTAGTTGCTAGGCAGAATGGAGAAATGCTGTTTACTCGGCATTTCCTCCATTCGGCCGCTCCGTGAGATGATCGCGGGGATACCCGCGGCAATCGAGTCCGCGGGTCCCGCGACCGGACTCACGGGGGTCCCGACCAGCGTGGGAGCAGGGCGGCATTGAATATTGGACGTACCTGTACATCGTCGTGCGCTGGTCGGGAAGTGGTTAAAAAACCACATGACCGTTTGTCAGGAGTTACCGGGACCCATTCTGTCACCGAAGGGTAAAGTCTGACTTCAGACGGGATCAGGGTTTAGAGTCACGAAATTGGTAGACATGTCCGGTTTGCTTTTTTTCTGAATTAAAATTCGGACGAATTATAATAGTACCGAATTTAAACAAATCCAAAATAACGAAAAAAAAAAAAAATTCAAATAGTTTTCAAATTCTAATTTGAAAAGTTTTCGAATTCGAAAAGTTTTGCAGATTCCAAAGAGAATAAAATAGAAAATAAAGGAATAGAATATAAAAAAATTGACTAGAAAAGAATATAACAGAAAATAAAGAATATCAATGAGTAAAACAGAACAAAATAGAATGCAAAAAAAAAAACCAGAATAGACTAATATAAACAAATAGAATATAACCATCTTCTGAAATTTGAATTTCAAATAGAATACATTTGAATACATAAGAATAGAATAGACTATAATAGAATAGAATAAAAAAAATATAACCATTTCCCCAAATTCAAATAGAATCAATTCAAATTTGAATAGAAAAGAATAGAATATAAAATAACAGAATAGTATAGAAAAAAAACAATAGACTAGAGAGAATATAACCATCTTCTGAAATTCGAGTTTCAAATAGAATAGACTTGAATTTGAATAGAAAATAAAGGAATAGAAAATAAAATAGAATAGAATAGAAAAGAATAAAAATAGAATATAATAAAAAAAAGAATAGAATAAAAAAAAGAATAGACTAGATTGGAATGGAAAGAATATAACCATTTCCCAAAATTCAAATGGAATCAATTTGAATTTAAATAGAATAGAAAAGTATAGATTAGAATAGGAAGATGTTTATATTCATTCTATTCTGTTGTCTTTTCTATACTATTGTGTTTTTCTATTCCACTCTATTCTATTCAAATTGATTCTATTTGAATTTTGGAAAATGGTTATATTCTATTTTTTTTTTTTTTTGTATTCTATTCTTTCCTATTCTATTCAAATTGCAGAAGATGATTATAATCTTTTGATTCTAATCTACTTTTTTATTCTATTTCTTTCTATTCCCTTCTATTTTTTTATTTTGTTTTTCTATCCTATTGTTTTGTTTTACTCATTATATTTTATTTTCTGTTATATTCTTTTCTATGCCATTCAATCTTTTTCTATTCTATGCCTTTATTTTCTATTCTATTTTATTCTCTTTGGAAATTGGAAAACTGTTTGGATTGGAAAAATGATTCGAGTTTGATTAGAGAACTTTTCGTATCGATCCAAAAACGAATAAATGAAACAAATACCGGAAACAGATTAAACTAATTTAACTATACAAATTTATGTAAATAAGGAATCAAAACAAATTTTCTCTGTAATTCACTGACCGACACAGCTCCTCTCTGTAACTAAATGGGTTTGTTAGCCTGCCACTAGGAGAACTAGGCAAAATTGTAACACAATACACAGAATTGTCAGTACCGCCCAGGGGGCGGACCCTGTGCTAAAAACCCTCCCTGCTGCCCCAGCAGCTTCAGTTTTATTTTGCCTAGTGAAGGAGAATGACCTAGGAACCCTGCAGGCCCTTCGGTCCATTTTTTTGATGTAGGACTTATGCTTTTGCGCAAGAATGATCCTGTGGGGGCCACCTCACCTCCTTCTCTTCTCTCCCACGTCCCTATCTTCCCTTCTCCCCCCCCCCCTGGGGGGGGATGGCTGCATGTGTCTGCTGGCGGTGTGATCGCTTGGTCTCTCATCTGCATGGGGTCTGTGCGGGTAGCGATGGTCCTGGTTCCGGTGTGGGGGGTCCCAAAGAGGTGCCTGTGGAGGTATTTTGCTGGTTGGGATAGCACTGTTCTGTGGGTGACTTTCACTTGTCACCGCATGGCGCTGTCTGGCGGCCATTTTGGATGGGGGCAGAGCAAGTTCCCCTTGTGAGCTTCAGCGGCCATTTTCTGGAAGATTTTCTTATTCAGATCATTGGTGGCCATTTTCTTGAGGCCCGATCGCTCTTTTTCACCGCAACTCTCTAGTGACAGCATGCCATGTGCTATCACATGCTGTTTCCTGTGTATACAGGACGCTGGGCGGCCATTCCCTGAACGCTGATGCAAGCTCTGCAGATCGTTTCACCGCTCTTCTCTACTGCTGCTGCCGACACAGCTTCTTTACTCTGCACTTGGGTAACCTCCTGGGGACTACAGGCACGGCTAGTAACCTTCACAGAATGCCTCAGGGTGGTGAGTCTTGTGCTAGGAGCCCCTCCCAGCCAGCGGCAGCAGGAGGGTGGGACCTTCACTGTCCTAAGTCCCCTTTCAGGTGGCAGACAGGGTAGGGTCAGTATGGCTTCAGAAACTGGTGTTTCTTCCCCCGAAATCCAGGCTATTGCAACCGGGTCACCTGCGGATAGCGCTGTGTCCATGGACACCCTGACGGCGGTCCTTCACTCATTTGTTGCAAAAATAGAGGCGGTGCGTGGAAGTAAAGATGCGCAAAAAAGGCCCCTGCCCCCCCGTCCTCTGGGGAGAGCTCTGATGCAGACTCGGGCCCTGCTGCGGCTGGTGACCCCTGCTCTGACCTATCGGACGAGGCTGACCAGGACCATTCGGACAGCGAGGATGATTCCCCATCCGGGTCCGGGCGCGACAAGGCGCTGGTTGGAGCACTTATCACAGCTGTGCGTGATACCCTGAAGATCCAGGAACCAGCGGATCCCTCTGCTGATGTATCGGTCCCCTTTGGGTCCCGCAAGCCAGCACGTTCCCCTAAGGTGTTCCCGTATTTGACTTAAGGAGCCACGCCGCAGGCAAGGGCCCTCCTTTTCCGCTCACAAAGGGCTTTTTCGTCTGACCGGGCTTCAGCGAAGCGTCCCCAGCCCAACAGGATGGCTACGGACGGACACATGCGCCCCTGGCATCGCAAGCCTGCGACAAAAATTGCTACCGCATGAAGGTATGGGTGGGGGGTCGCCTTCGGGAGTTTGCAGCCCGGTGGTCCTCGAGGTTAACCGACCAATGGGTCTGCGATCTGATTTCCACTGGCTACAAGATAGAATTTCTCTATTGGCTGCCAAACAGATTCTTCCCCTCCAGCATACCTGTGTCGCCGATTCGCCGGGAGGCCCTAATGGGGCCGGTAGGGGACTTGCTGAGTCAAGGGGTGATTGTACCAGTTCCAAAATCGGAACGCTTCCAGAGATTATACTCAAATCTGTTTGTGGTCCCCAAGAAGGAAGGGGTACGTCCGATTTGGGACTAAAAAGCCCTCAATCACTTTGTAAAAGTGCAGAGGTTCAGACTAGAATTAGTTCGTTCGGTAGTCGCTGCACTCCATCAAGGGGACTCCCTGGCGTCCTTGGACATCCAGGATGCGTACCTGCACATACCCATATGTCTGCGACATCAAAGGTTTCTGCGTTTTGCAGTTGGGGAAGCCCATTATCAGTTTGTGGCACTACCATTTGGCCTGGCATCAGCCCCCTGAGTCTTTACCAAGATATTGGCTCCTGTTTTGGCGTTGCTGCGACAAGAAGTTGGTGGTTGTACCGACCCAGCATCTGGAATACCTAGGCTTGCTGCTGGACTCCAAGGAAGTGAGAGTCTTTCTCCCTTCAGACAAAGTGCAGACCCTCAGAGCCACGATAAAACTACTGTGGAATCGCAAGCGGTCACCACTTCGCTTTTGCATGCGAGTCCTGGGACTCATGGTGGCCGCCTTCGAGGCAGTGCCGTATGCCCAGTTTCACACCAGGGTCTTGCAGAAAGAGATTTTGTCAAAATGGGACAAATCTCCATTGCGTTTGGATCGCTCAATTCAGGTGAGCCAGTCAGTCAGAGACTCCCTGCTATGGTGGCTGAGATCCCCGGTGATTCGGTCAGGAAAGTCGTTCCTACCTCTCCAATGGACGGTGATCACAACGGACGCAGCCTGGGGTGGAGTGATGGGCGTTCAGTCGGCTCAGGGCCTCTGGTCGACGGAAGAATCCAAGTTGCCGATCAATCTGCTCGAATTGAGAGCGATCAGGTTGTGCCTCCACACATGGTCGCTGAGTCTTCAAGAACGTCCAATCAGGATACAGTCGGACAACGCCACGGCTGTGTCGTACATAAATCACCAAGGGGGAACAAGAAGCTCAGCCACTGCTCAGGAGGTCGCTCACATACTTCGGTGGGCAGAGCGACACATTCCGGCCCGGTCAGCCATTTACATCCCGGAGGTGGAAAATTGGCAGGTGGACTATCTGAGTCGACAGATGCTGGATCCAGGAGAATGGGCATTGCATCCGGAGATATTCAGGCTGCTGTGCCTGAAATGGGGCACACCAGATGTGGATCTGTTGGCCTCCTGTCTCAATCGGAAGGTGCCAAGATTCGTGTCCAGGACAAGAGATCCACGTGCGGACGCGCCAGATGCGCTGGTGGCTTCGTGGGATCAGTACCGGCTGATCTATGCCTTCCTCCACTAAAGCTGTTGCCACGTCTGCTTCGCAGAGTGGAAGCAGAGGGGATTCCAGTAATCCTGGTTGCCTCAGATTGGCCTCAGTGGCCCTGGTACGCAGACCTGGTGCATCTGGTGGCAGACGCTCCCTGGCGACTGCCGTTGCGAGAGGCCCTCCTATCTCAAGGTCTAATCTTTCACCCTGCTTTACCATCGATGGCTTTAACGGCATGGCTATTGAGAGCCAGGTGCTGAGGAACCGCGGTCTGTCGGACTCTGTGATTCCAATTATGTTGAGGGCGCGTAAATCTTCTTCACGGAAGATATACCATCGTACCTGGAAGGCCTACATATCCATGTGTGAGGAGAAAGGGTGGCATCCGCGTTTTTTTTTTCTATATCCAGGATCCTGCTGTTTCTTCAGCAAGGTGTAGACCAGAAATTGCCATTGAGCACCATTAAGGGGCAAATTTCAGCCCTGGCTGTCTTTTTTTCAGCGACTCCTGGCGTCTCACTCATTAGTGAGTACCTTTGTTCAGGGGGTACGACATGTAGTCCCTCTTTTGCATCCACCGGTACTCCCATGGGATTTGAACCTGGTGTTGTCGTCGCTTCAGAAGCTGCCGTTTGAGAATATCAGGGAGATTCCTCTGTTGACCCTTTCACAGAAAGTGGTCTTTCTAGTCACCATCACATCGGCCAGGAGGGTTTCGGAAATTGGCAGCCTTGTCTTGCAAATCGCCTTATCTGGTCATCCACAGGGATAAGGTGGTGTTGCGTTCCGCAACCGTCCTTTCTACCGAAGGTGGTCTTGGCTTTTCATATCAATGAGGACATTGTATTACCATCAGTGTGTCCTAAGCCGAAGCACCCCAAAGAGGTGGCCCTTCATGCTCTCGACGTGGTCAGGGCTCTAAAAGTGTATTTGTCTGCCACAGCTCCCTTTTGGAAGTCAGACTCGCTGTTTGTTTCGGTGGCTGGCCCAAAGAAGGGTATAGCGGTCTCGTCGGCCACTATTTCCAGGTGGATCAGACAGATTGTAGTACAAGCCTACGCCTTGAAGGGGCAGGTGCCCCCCTTTCCGGTCACGGCCCACTCTACAAGGGCAATTGGAACGTCTTGGGCCTTCCGACACCAAGCGTCGGTCTCTCAGGTGTGCAAGACGGCGACCTGGTCGTCTGTCCATACGTTTACCAAGTTCTACAAGGTAGACGTAAGTGCATTATTTTGCAGGCGGCCATGTAGTTGCAATTGAGTTTTTTTCCTGGTCTTCAATAAAAACGCAGTACTGTTTTGTTAATGCACTGTTGCATTACTTCCGCAAAAGGTTGCGATGTTGAGGTTCTCTCCTGTTGAGAATACCCGGTTATGTGGCGGTGTGTTTTCTGTACACTGCTGTTTTTTTGTGGGCTTAGTTTCACTAGTTCCCACTTGCCATGGTGGATGAAGTTGTAATGCTGTTTTTCCCACCCCTTGTTTGGCACTACTTGGGGACGCCCCATTCAGTTACAAGGAGGAGCTGTGTCGGTCGGTGAATATAAGAGAAAATAAGATTTTTGTACTCACCGTAAAATCCTTTTCTCTGTAATTCACCGGCCGTCACAGCACCAGCCCCTCCTTTTTTCTATGTTATACTGCTTGTTGACGTACTGAAGCTGCTGGGGCAGCAGGGAGGGTTGTTAGCACAGGGTCCGCCCCCTGGGCGGTACTGACAATTCTGTGTATTGTGTTACAATTTTACCTAGTTCTCCTAGTGGCAGGCTAACAGACCCATTTAGTTACAGAGAGGAGCTGTGTCGGTCGGTGAATTACAGAGAAAAGGATTTTACGGTGAGTACAAAAATCCTATTTTTCCGCATATGTCTAGAAAAGGGCACCACACGTCAGGCCTTCCTTAGAGGAGCTAAATACTGCAAAGTTCCCACCATAACTGCACAATTGGAGAGGTTTGGTCAGAAAGCAAATTGCATAGTCAACAGCTGCAGCTCCCACATTTACATTCTGGCAGGTTGCCTTTGATGCAGTTTGGCCTTGCTCTGCTACCATTAATGGTGGTGATCCCATAGACTAGGGTTCCTCCAGAAGTTTCTAGGGGTTTCTGGATCAATGAGCATTTTCTGCTTCTCCGATAAGTTCCCACTGACACCATTGATCTTTTTAGCAATCTGTAAGGGGTTATTTCGTCCCAATGACCACAAGTGTAAGGAGCATTCTTCCTGCAATTTCTCCCTATATGCCCTTATGGAGAAATCCTCAGTTACATTAATTCTACGCCTATTTAGATCCCATGATTTGGACTAAGTATGGGATGAAAATGGTAGGATCTGTGGTGTGGAATGGAACATTGCTTGCATTTGACACCCTAAAAGCTCAATTTAAATTAGTTGTAAATCTTCGTTTTTTTTTTTTTTTTTTTAATAACGTCATACTTACCTCCACTGTGCAGTTCATTTTGCACAGAGTGGCCCCGATCTAGCTCTTCTGGGGTCCCCCGGCGGCGCTGGTAACTTCTCCCCGCATCGGGTTGTCCACGTCGGAGAAGCTCACTCCTTGGTGGACACCCATGCAGGCTCGTTCCCGAGTCCTGCTTTTGCGTGTATTCACACAGAAAGCAGGACTTGGCCCCGCGTCATTGGATTCGATTGACAGCAGCGGGAGCCAATGGCTGCGCTGTTATCAGTCTATCTGATCAGGACACAAGACACCAGCTAGAGCTGGTGTGCTCATTCCCAGCTGAAGAAAGACAGCATACAGAACTACAGAAGCACTACAGCATACAGGAAAAGAGAAGAAGAAGGGGGCGCCTCTGGGTGTAGATTTTTAAAAGGCAATTTATTCACAGGTAAAACAAACAGATGATGCACTCACATTTTCCAAGGCATAAAAAGGCATGTAGAATACAAGGGGGGCGGTTTTTTCATCTGATTCGTCCGTCACATGGGATCCGGTCCGCGGGTGTCATGTTGTCCTCTCCTGGCGTTACCACGAGTTTGTTGTTAAGAAATGCCGGCTTGGTGGACGCAGAGGATGTGTTTCCAAAGCGAGGCTTGGTTAGCGGTGACACGCGGGTCGCGGGGTTGTGACGTCACGAACAAACTCGTGGTAACGCCAGGAGAGGACAACATGACACCTGCGGACCGGATCCCATGTGACGGACGAATCAGATGAAAAAACCGCCCCCCTTGTATTCTACATGCCTTTTTATGCCTTGGAAAATGTGAGTGCATCATCTGTTTGTTTTACCTGTGAATAAATTGCCTTTTAAAAATCTACACCCAGAGGCGCCCCCTTCTTCTTCTCTTTTCCTGCAACAGTCTAGGAGCCTGGTTTCAGCTCCCTGTGGTGGCAGCCCTGCATTCCAAAGTCCCACTCAAAGAACGAAAGACACTTTCACGGGACTTGAGAACAAAAAGTTCTCATTCATATTATCGTCCAATATAACTTTATACAGACAGCCCTTTGGAGTATATTATTTTCTGATCTTTTGCGCCTCTACTTGTCGTGTACTACAGCATACAGCACTACTTAATGCATAGAACCCCCGTTATACTTACCCAAGTTTCCCACAACGGGAACGAGCACACCATCTCCGGCCGGTGTCTCAGGTCCTGATTGGATAGATTGATAGCAGCACAGCCATTGGCTGTCAATCAAATCCAATGGCGCTGGGGGGCGGGGCTGAGTCCTGCTGTGTGTGTGTGTGTGTGTGTGTGTGTGTGTGTGTGTGTGTGTATACACGCAAAAGCAGGACACGGGAGCGTAACCGCATGGGTATCCACGAAGGAGAGAGCTTCTCCCACGGGTCATTGAAAAAGAGGAGGAGCCAGGAGCGCCACGGAGGGACCCCCGAAGAAGGAGGATCAGGGCCATTCTGTGCAAAGCCAGCTGCACAGAGGAGGTAATGACTAAGGCCTTATAGCCTAAAACGCGTCACTGACTTAATCTGTCTTTCTTCACCGTGGCTATTTAATAAAATGAAGAAATTTTCAGAGCAACAACCAGAGTGCGGATCATTTTTTCTACAGAGGAGGTAAGTATGATATGTTTACTTTTTTTTGTTTTGTTTTTTAAAACCCCCAAACCTTTACAACCACTTACCTCTTCTGCTACATGCAGTTCAGACACGCCTTTCAGACTCCATTTGGCTCCTCAGGTTTAGTAGTGTATGTGGGGGTATGTAGAGGCCTTACTTAGTGATGGCAACTATCATAGTTCAGATGTGAACTATTATCCACATATAAGTTCTGCCCCCCCCCCCCCCCCCAAAAATAAAAGTAATTAAAAGTCAGCAGCTACTAATACTGTAGCTGCTAACTTTTTTATTAGTTTACTATTAGGGTACTTATCTCTGACCCCGGAAAGTTATTTCAAGGGTTCCATCGTGTTGAAAAGGTTGCGAAAGGCTGCTTAAATCACCATCGACAAATACAGGCGAGTCCACAGTGTAGCCATCCACTCCTTGTGAAACTATCACATGGTTCTCTGCAGGATGCAGTCACTAGGGATATTGCATAGAGCTTTGCGCCAGGATATTTTCGGAATGTGTTGGGTCCAGCGAGCCAAAATGTTCAGATCTGATTTATAATGGTTGCCTGAGAAGTGCATCTTGCTCCTGCTACATGTATTGGCTGGGATTAGAGGAATGCAGGCACTTAGTACATGTATATCATCTCCAGTGTGGTGTAATGACTTGTTTTATTCCTGAATTAACATTTAACATCTGGGGGAAGAACACTGAGCATCAAGGCGGCCATGGCTGGGACATGAAGACAATTCTATAATGTCTCAGACTCTTGTCAGTAATTGGTTAGTCAGTAACCTGAATATTGCACTGATGTGAAGTGCAACTAGTGTGTATCTTGCACTTCACGTCTGTATAGGTGGTGATGCTATAGGGGTTATTTACGAAAGGAAAATCCACTTTGCACTACAAGTGCAAAGTGCACTTGAAATTGCACTGAAAGGGCACTTGGAAGTGCAGTCGCTGTAGATCCGAGGGGGACATGCAAGGAAAATAAAAAACAGAATTTTAGCTTGCACATGAATGGATGATAAAATCAGCAGAGCTTCCACTCATTTCAGATTTACCCCTCAGATTTACAGCGACTGCACTTCCAAGTGCAATTTCAAGTGCAGTTTGCACTTGTGGTGCAAAGTGGATTTGCCTTTCGTAAATAACATCCTATGTGTCTTGTCAGATAGTGGAGGAACCAGTGCTGGATCAGTAAACTGTATATAAGGTGATAATGGGGGTTATTTATGAAAGGCAAATCCACTTTGCACTACAAGTGCAGTCGCTGTAAATCTGAGGGGTAGATCTGAAATGACGGGAAGCTCTGCTGATTTTATTATGCAATCATGTGCAAGCTAAAATGCTGTTTTGGATTTCCCTTGCATGTCCCCGTCGGATCTACAGCAACTGCACTTCCAAGTGCACGTTAGTGCAATTTCAAGTGCAGTTTGCACTTATAGTACAAAGTGGATTGCCTTTAGTAAATAACCCCCACTGTGTGTCTTGTCAGATAGTGGAGGAGAAAACAGTTATGGGTCAGTATTCTATATATAACCTGACAGTGTACTCTTTGTCAGATAGTGGATGAAGCTATGCTGGAAAATAAGCTTTATATAAGGTTATTGTGCGTCTTGCTACATATTCAAGAAGAAGCAGTGCTGGATCAGTATGCATCAGAAATATATATGCATATAAGGTGCAGTGTGTGCCTTGACAGATAGACAAGGCGGAATCAGCGCAGGATCAGCGCAGGATCAGTACAGGCATACCCCACTTTTAAGTACACAATGGGGGTTTATTTACTAAAGCCGGAAAGTGCAAAATCAGGCTCACTTCTGCATAGAAACCAATCAGCTTCCAGGTTTTATTACCAAAGCTTAATTGAACAAGCTGGGGTTAGAAGCTCATTGGTTTCTATGCAGAAGCGAGCCTGATTTTGCACTTTACAGCTTTAGTAAATAAACCCCATTGTGTACTTAAAGCGGGAGTCCGCCGGGACTCCGCGTTTTTTTTTTTTAAAGCCAGCAGCTACAAATACTGCAGCTGCTGACTTTTAAAATAGTGACACTTACCTGTCCAGCGCGCCCGCGATGTCGGCACCCGAAGCCGATCTCTCGATCGTCTCTCGGGTGCTGCCGCCGCCATCTTGGGTATGGGAATCAGGAAGTGGAGCCTTTCGGCTTCATTTCCCGGTTCCCTACTGCGCATGCGCAAGTCGCGCTGCGCAATAAGGACGGTCCCCGCTGCCTCTGGGATCTGTGTGTTTCCCAGCAGGCAGCGGGGGACTTTCGGAAAGGGGCGTAATCTACGCCCCTTTCAGCAGAGAGCTATTCCGGAAGTGGGTGCAGATACCTGTGCTGTACAGGTACCTGCACCCCCCTCCCCCCTGAAAGGTGCCAATTGTGGCGCCGGAGGGGGGGAGGGTTCCGATGAGCGGAAGGTCCACTTTAGGGTGGACCTCCGCTTTAAAAGTGGGGTATTACTTAGAACCCCCAAACTTTATATATATATATATATATATATATATATATATATATATATATATATATATATATATATATATATACATTTTTGTTTTTAGCAAAGAATCTAGAGAATAAAATGGCGATTGTTGCAATATTTTATGTCACACGGTATTTGTGCAGCAGTGTTTTAAACGCAACTTTTTGGGAAAAGGGACACTTTCATGAATTTAAAAAAAAAAACAGTATAGTTTTCCCAATTTTTTTGCATAATGTGAAAGATGATGTTATGCTGAGTAAATAGATACCAAACGTGTCACGCTTTATAATTACACACACTCGTGGAATAGCTAAAAACTTTGGTACCTAAAAATCGCCATAGGCATAATTTTTTTTACGGTTACCAGGTTAGAGTAACAGAGGAGGTCTAATGCTAGAATTATTGCTCATGCTCTGACGGTCGCGGTTTTCGTTTGCATTTTCTTTGCTGTGTGAGCTCGCAGTGACAGGGGTGCTTTATAAAATCTTTTTTTTTTTTCTTATTTTATCTTATTCTGAGATTCTGAATACTGTATATAGCGCCGGGTTCCTGAAGAGCACGCACTATGTTTTGTAAATTTCGTTTTTTCCTAAGACCATGGTTGGGTTTTAGGGTTAATTTCAGTAAATTATGGTTAGACACATTGGGTACCAATCTCTCTGTCTGAGCCAATCAGCGAGTGCGTTGTCTCACTGTGTATTCTGGGAGAGGGTACTTAAGGTGCTGAGATCACGTGGTTCTGGGTTTCCGGTCCAGAAGTATGCTCTGACTCCTTGGCCCTGGTCCTCCTGACCAGCCCCCAGAGGCCCTCATGGCCTGGGGTGCGGATCCATCCATTTCCGAGTCTCGGGGCTGGCTAGACCGAGGCGCAGTAACTGGAAGGAGGGTTCCGAGGTGGTCCGGTGCCATCTCAGGTTTTGAGAGCCCCAGCAACTGAAAACGCAGCCAGGGGAGGACCCTTCAGAAGAGGGCCATGCATGAGGCTGGCTGCTCGGTAAGAGCCTGGAAGCCAAGCTGAAAGGACACCAAGTGAATCCGCATTCTTACGGTATCGCCGGCCCGGCTGCAAGATACTGGTACTGTAAGAGAGTTCTTAATTTCATCCTTGAGATACAACCAAGTTCTGTGAGAGACTTTCTGATCTGTTCTAAAGTTCTATGACCAAGTCTGTGGCAGAGACTTCGCTAAACTTAAATCACCTTTCAGCTGCTAAATTCACTATAAGGGGATTTATCCAATAGTTATAATATCCAGTTGGAGACATTTCAAGTGTCAGCAGTTCCAAGAGTACCTGAGCTTTCCTACCCATACCCTCTATTCCCGACTGAGTTCTGTTTAACGTTTTCTGCAAAAAAAATTCCTAAAGGGATTCAAGTGTTGGTCTCTGCAGTTTATTGGGCCATCAACCTCAGGAAACCCCTAGATGAGCATGAGGTGGAGAAGGTAACGGTAAGCCCAAACAAAACCAGCCGATCCTTCGGGGGTCAGTGCTACATGTATATTTTTTAAAAACTGCTGCCATTGGCAGCCGAGTAAACAGGAAGTGACGTTGTGACTTTGCTTCCATGTTTACATCCAGGAGACTGGAATGAAGCTGGAAACTTTGATCGGGCCTTTCGGTGGGACAGGAGGCTCGGAAAGAGCGGGGAGGTAGCGGGAGGGGGGATGTCCCCTCCTGCTCCTCCGGGATAACAATTGAGTGGCTTTTAGCTGCATTGGTTTACCTCGGAAAGCCGATCGCCCGCTATAAACAATGGTACCCGGATGATGCCTGCAGCTGCAGGCATCACCCCTGTATAACCCCCGAAAGCCGAGTACACACATCTGTGTACGCTCGTTAGGAAGGGGTTAAGAGCTGGGGTATGTAAACTTTTGATCAGGGTCATTTGGGTAGTTTCTGTTGTGATTATGATTTAAAAAGAGTAAACACAGATTGATTGATAATAAATGGCTTCAGCCAAACACTAACCATGCGTTTAAAGAAACGTTTTTTTGTTTTATCATTCATATTCTCTGAAAAATGGCCAAGAAGTCATAAATTCTGCCTGGGTGTGTAAACTTATGAGCACAACTGTAAGGTGACGCCGTGGGAGGTTACTGACTAAAACTGCATGGTGTAAAATCTAGAGCAGGTTTGTAATGTGACCAATCAGCTTCCAAGTTTTAGTTACAAAGCTTAATTAAACAAGCTGAAGTTAGAAGTGGATTGGTTACCATGCACAACCACACCATATTCTGAGTGCTCCAGTTTTAGTAAATCTCCCGGGGTGTCTTGTCAGATAGTGGAGAAGGAAGCAGTGCTGGATCAGTAAGTTATATATAAAGTAACATTGCATGTTCTATATGTGCAGATCAGCAACCGACTCCTCTGGGTGTTTCTTATTTTCATCACATAAACATCTGGAGGTGATGCTGGAGGTGTAGAGTAGAGGACCAGCAATATCAGTTCTAATATGTGGTCATTGTCTGCTCTCCCAGTCCCTGGCTTCTGATTGGTTGGTCTGGGGTGTCTAACAGTCTTTATTCATTTTTTGCAGATATTGATGAGTGTGCAAGTGAATCCCATCACTGTAACCCCACCCAGGTGTGTATAAACACAGAGGGAGGATATACATGTTCCTGTACGGAGGGGTACTGGCTCCTCGAAGGACAGTGCTTAGGTGAGCCTTTTTATCCTTTTTTATTTTTTTCTATTTCTGTCTTACATGTATGGATGAGATCAAAGCTTCCATAGACTTGAAAGCAGTGCCAGGAAAGGTCCTTTGGCACCCAAGCATGGCAAACTGCACATGCTTGGGTGACCCCACACACACACACTCTACAAAAATAGTGAAAAAAAAAACGCTATTGATGGCGGATATCCATTCCTGGAGCGTTGGGGGTGATGCCCTCAACCACTTTCTTGCTACCTGTAATCTGGCCGTGAATAAGGATTCATGCAGAAAGGTGTTGTGGAATTTATCAGAGTCTGGGAACACTCCTAGTAAGCATTGCTTGGGGCAAAGTGTCAAGGGGGATCCCATCTTGTCATGTATAAATTTCACGATTTGGGACCAATAGTCCTGTACTAGGGGACATGACCATATAAGATGGTAAAAGGTACTATCGGGGCTGTCACATCTAGGACAAAGCGGGTTATGGTCTGGTTTATATTTGGCCAAGCGTCGGGGGGTAATATAGACTATATGGACAATATAAATTTGTGTGAGACGGTCAGAGAGCTTGGTTTTTTTACAGGTGTTCAATGCATCCCTCCCATTCCTCGTCCTCCATCACCCCCACGTCCCCAGCCCATCTATCCCTCAAACCATATGCTAGCGTTACAGCTGTAGGTCGGGTGAGGTTGTTGTAGAACAAGGAGATAAGCTTTGAGGGGTCCTGTCCCAGCAGAACACCCACAATGTCCATGCACTCTATATTTGGAGATTGGCCAGAGAATTGAGTCTGGACGGCATGGCGGAGCTGGAAGTAATGAAAGAACATGGAATTGGGAAGCTTAAAGTCGTCTTTGAGTTGTTGGAAAGATTTTAAAGTATTGTCACGATATGAGATATATGATATGCCCCGAGACATCCAAAGGTTGTGGTCAGGTACAGATAATTCCCTCAGGCCTGGGTTGTCCCATAGCGGTGTGTGTGAATGTGTGGGAGGTGCCCTAAATCTGCGTCTCACTATCTCCCATATTTTACAATGGCTGTAGAGCAATCCCTTACGACCGCTTCTCTTATCGGCCAATTGGGCCTTAAGACCCTACTTATTGTCTGGCCGGGAGGAGAATCGGGAAGACAGCGGATTTTAATTTGCCATTGTCACATAACTAGAGTGGGCACAGGGCGCATTGCTCTGTGCCCCGAGCCCTCCCTTTTTTAAAGTCAATTAGAGCCTCAGGCTCTCATCATGCTTCCAAAAAAAAGAATTTATATTGAAATCCATGCGTCCGGTGCCCTGCATGTAGATTAGGGGTCGGCGCCCCTGCGCCTCGTATGGACAGACCACCAGTGCCATACATTATACAACTACTTTACTTTAGCTTCCCATAGATTTAAGGCTAGTACACATGGGGCTGAATGTCGGACCGTTCAATAGAAACTGGCCAACATTCGGCATATGTACTGCCGCAGGTCGGACAGAAGCTCATCATTCGGCCAGCTTCTGTCGAAGGGGCATGACTGAAAAAGGTCTGCCAAATGTCTCCCGGCGTGTTCTGGCAGGGGGACCGTCACCTTGTCAGATCACAATAGCTCAGCAAGGAGTATAAAAAGTACTAACATCAGATTTTTATTACAGCGGCTCCAACCTGAGCTGTAGTGCAAGGGCCTGCCTGATTGCATACAAATTAAAAGTGTTTTGGTAAAGCTAAAGGAAAATTGTACAAGAACATTGTATAACGTTCAGCCAGCCTTAATTAAGAGCAGCCTATACTCCATTTTTTATGTTTAGTTTGTGCTTGCACCACTTTTAAGTGTAAATGACTCCGGGCTTTAAACTCATCACTGTTCTTGCCCATGTGATTGAACTCCGCCATGTCTTAGAATGTTTTGTATTATAATAAAAGTGGCTGATTCCAATTATCACATTGTATTTGTACAGCTGGATCCAATGTATTATAACACACAGTAATACTGTTATAGCAGTTGGATAATATATTGCCCCGCTGTAATTTAATACACCACAATCCCAGCTGTGCAACAATCGCCGCATGTGCCAGAGTGTAAAAACATCAGCGGCAGATATTGGACCTCATTCATCCAAACGTCCAAAGCAAGAACTCCTAGCCATGGTACTTAATCCAGGAAACCGTTCCTAAGCTATCACTTGGTTTCCTTTTTAATAACGCCACCCAGTCTCCATAATGCTGCTTTAAGCAACGGGGAGGAGGAGATGACATTTTGGTGGTTTGGATGAATAATGCACACATCTTTAAAGCGGGAGTCCGCCGGGACTCCGCGTTTTTTTTTTTTTTTTTTTAAAAGCCAGCAGCTACAAATACTGCAGCTGCTGACTTTTAAAATAGTGACACTTACCTGTCCAGCGCGCCCGCGATGTCGTCACCCGAAGCCGATCTGTAGATCGTTTCTCGGGTGCTGCCGCCGCCATCTTGGGTATGGGAATCAGGAAATGGAGCCTTTCGGCTTCATTTCCCGGGTTCCCTACTGCGCATGCGCGAGCCGCGCTGCGCAATAAGGATGGTCCCCGCTGCCTCTGGGATCTGTGTGTTTCCCAGCAGGCAGCGGGGCACTTGCGGAAAGGGGCGGGACTTGCGGAAAGGGGCGTAATATACGCCCCTTTCCGCAGAGAGCTATCCCGGAAGTGGGTGCAGATACCTGTACTACTGTACAGGTATCTGTACCCCCCTCCCCCCTGAAAGGTGGCAGTTGTGGCGCCGGAGGGGGGGGAGGGTTCCGATGAGCGGAAGGTCCACTTTAGGGTGGACCTCCGCATTAAGAAGGATGCAAGGTTATTGGGGCCTAACATTGGACAATGGAGCCCACAGAGCCGTACTCACTCCGGGGCTCCAAGAAGCTTGTGCAGCGGGCCAGAAACACACAGGGTGCGATTTCAGCAGTGACGTTGTATTGCAGAACAGCTCAGCAAAGCAACAGGTCCAGCGGGGGGCCAACCCTGACCGGTGCCACTTACAACTGAGACAGCGGTGGACCCACAATATGCATGTAGCACTGCCCTCCTAAGGGACTGCTTGGAATTACCTGCTCATCTGCACTGCCATGACCTGCTGAACATTCCAACCCACCTGGCACTCTGGGTTCAGACATCATGATACCGCTGCAAAGTAATGAATCGGACAACTCTGGGTATTTAGATTCTGATAGTATTTACTTGAATCAACTGTAAAAGGGTAGTACACAGCAAAGAGGCGATAAATCTGCTGAGCTTTAGGGCTTACAGTGCCAGCTCAGCAAAATAATTCCTCTGAAAGTCAAGAAACAAAGTAGTAACAAATATGCAGCAAGTTATAAACGCTTCCTTTAAAAGGTGATACTTTCTTTCCCCCTAGAGATGGATTCAACTAAACAGACTAGACTGACTCACTATAAGATGTGACCTGGCATGACTACAACTGCTATAGTGATGAGAGCTAAAGCCTAGAGGTGATAGTACAAGGGCCCTTGTGTAACTCTAACATTAATGTCCTCGTTGCAGATCTGATGTTCTTCACCAGTACGTTGGAGCTTGTTAAAGAGGAAATAAACCCTAATGGGTTTTACTTCCTCTTTGGCTCCCTGCAAATTAAAAGCATAATGGGCTAATGTATCGTATACTAGACCATTATGTGACACTTACCTGCAAACAAATCCATCGCTGTCCCCTGTGCAGGCTGTGTCCATCTTCGTCACTCTTCCTTTCCGGGGGCTGCGGACTCCGGCTCTGTGACTGGCCGGAGTAATGCGACATCACTCCCACGCATGCGCGCAGGAGCCTTCAATGACGGCACACTCTGGGGGAAGAAACGGCACGGAGGTCTGTTTCTTCACAGCACATGCGCCGATTACATCATCGGCGCACTATATGTGAAATATCTCCTAAACAGTGCACATTTAGGCAATATTTCCACTACCTATAGGTAAGGTTTACAACCACTTTAACTGTAAACAGTTTAGGTGTAATGGGGTGTATTAAGTTCCCTGTAGAGAGTGAAGTTGAAGCACTATAGCACTGCGTTACGCTAAATTCAAGAAAGTGTTCATAGAGTGGAGGTGTCTGATGCAAAGTTTTCCAGTGATGCTGAACGGTTGGGTCTCTGGTTTCTTTTAGGGCTCCTCCCAGAAATCTGATGGTAGCAAAGATCTCTGGCATATGTGGTCCAGATGCATAGGCAGCCAAAACAGTTATCAGTCTGATAAACTACCCCTCCCACAGTTCCTTTAACCGGACTCAACAATATGATGTAATTTAATAGCCCTGGGCACTAAGGGACATGCAAGACACCAGAAGATTACCGTATCTTGCAATTGCAGGCTACATGCAGAATGGAAGATTACGACTGGCTGTCCCAGAGGAGCAGAATGAGGCCTGGCTGGTCCACCGCAGCCAAATAGGAAAGGCTTACTGGAAGATAAGAAGGGTAGTCCCTGTACTGTCCTTTCTCCTCTGGAACCTGTCTCTATCTCTAGTACTGCCCCAGACAGACGGGGTTCCTTTCTCAAAACTAGCCACTCGCATAAAGTGTACCAAGCCTGAGAGCCAGGGTTGTAAATATGCTCTCCCCTACCCAGGATGGTTGCTCGGATAGTCCAATAGGATAGCTGTCTCCCTGTGACCAAGGAAATCATAAAGGAACGGAGTTGTTCACAACACCCTCCCCTATCTGCATTGTCGCAGTGGTCAAGTGCCACCTGCAGAGAATATACAGACTGCCCTGCCTACACACACGTCTGGTGATGCACTAAGCCAGAGCACTACATAGCGCACTTGAGTTAAATTTGCTGTCTCCGTTCAGTTCAGTCCACCTAGGAAAGCCATTGGCTGCTGCTCTTCTGTTTAGTTCAGTAACTCTACAAACTGCCCAAAAAATTCCTAATAACGTCATAACATACAGCAACAGTATAATCTTTAGGCCGGGTTCACATATGTGTGGTCCGGCTTTGACACACATATTTCAGCCCCCTTCGGTGCGACTTTGTTCAGTGGTTCAGATGCGATATGTCAAAGTGTATGACAATGGAAATCACACCTGAACCATGCTCAAAACTGTACCGCACTCTTTCTAACCACTTGCCTACTGGGCACTTTTACCCCCTTCTTGCCAAGGCCAATTTACAGTTTTCAGCGCTGTCACACTTTAAATGATAATTGTGCGGTCATGCAACACTGTACCCAGTGTGGGAGCTGCTGTTTTTTTTTTGAGGGGGGGGGCGCATCAGACAACAACCCCCCCCCCCCCACTCCGACGGCACCTCAAACACCCCATCCCCCCACCTGCTGTCTTGCCCCGGGCAACGGCAGCAGTCATCTCCTCCATTCATCCATCTCAGCGGCCATGTGCCCCCCCCCCCCCCCCCCCCTCCTAGTTGTCAAATAGGATCAGCCAATTGGGTGATGGGTCTCAAAATCTGCTTCCTGATTGGCCGGGAGGAGGATCATTGTTACAACAGCGAATATTCATTTGCTGTTGTAACACACCTGGGTGGGCTCCACTCCCATTCTATGCGCCCCGAGCCCACCCTATTATGAAGCCTATTCGAGCCTCTGGTTCTTAATCAGGAGCTTCAAATAAACCCCCCCCCCCTCCCGCATTGGAATCCATGTGCCTGGCGTCCTGAAAGGGCCTGGACGCATGTATGGGGGGTGGTGGCGCCCATGCACCCTTAATCACTTGCTTACCGGGCACTTCATCCCCCCTCCTGTCCAGACCAATTTTCAGCTGATGCACTTAGAATGACAATTGCGCGGTCATACAACGCTGTACCCAAATGATATTTTTTATTATTTTGTTCTTACAAATAGAGCTTTATTTTGGTGGTATTTGATCACCTCTGCGGTATTATAACATTTTGCAAACAGGTGATTTTTCTCCTTCATTAATGTACGGTGATGAGGCAGCACTGATGGGTGGCATTGATGGGTTACACTGATAGGCAGCACTGATAGGTGGCACTCATTAGCATTGATAGGTGGCACTGGCAGGGGGTGCTGGTGGGCACAGATGAGGCATAATTGCCTCTTCCTCTTCGGGACAGATGTCCCTGGCAGATAAGCCGGTGACTGGCTCTTTTTTATCCTCACGCTGTTAGCGTGAGGAGAAAAAAAAACGAAAAAAAAAAACATTATTTGAGCTTTTGTTTACATGATGTGATCAGATGTCATTGGCTGACAGCTGATCATGTGGTAAGGGGTCGGGACTCAGATCTCTGATCACCCGAGTCTCAGTGAATCGGTGATCAAGGTGCGTGCAAAGGGGAGACCGTCATGACGGCATCCCGGAAATTCAGGTCCGTGCTGTGGCCATTCGGCTATAGCGCGGACATCAAGTGATTAATGGACGGGCCGCCCCTGACTGTACCCATATGAAGTTTTTATAATTTGTTTCATACAAATAGAGCTTTATTTTGGTGGTATTTAATCACCACTGGGCTTTTATTGTTTGATAAACAAATGAAAGAAAAAAAAACATTTTTCATAGTTTGTTATAAACGCATTCAATTCGTATATACACTATATTGCCAAAAGTATTGGAACACCTGCCTTTATGAGCACGTAAAGGCGTCTTAGTCCGTAGAGTTCAATATGGCGTTTTCCCACACTTTGCAGCTATAACAGCTTCCACTCTTCTGGGAAGGCCATCCACAAGGGTTAGGAGTGTGCCTATGGGAATGTTTGACCATTCTTCCAGAAGCACATTTGTGTGGTCAGGCACTGATGTTGGATGAGAAGGCCTGGCTTGCAGTCTCCACTCTAATTCATCCCAAAGGTGTTCTGTCGGGTTGCGGTCAGGACTCTGTGCAGGCCAGTCAAGTTCCTCCACCCCATCCATGTCTTTATGGACTTTTCTTTGTGCACTGGTCCAAATCATTTGGTGGAGGGGGATTATGGTGTGGGGTTGTTTTTCGGGGGGGGGGGGGGGGTTGGGTTTGGCCCCTTAGTTTTCCAGTGAAGGGAACTCTTAAGGCCTCAGCCTACCAAGACATTTTGGACAATTTCATGCTCCCAACTTTGTGGGAACAGTTTGGGGATGACAAACAAGATATTTGGGGGGCACACCCTAAAAAAAATGCATAAAGATGGTGCTGCCATAAGACCATACAACAGAACAAAAATATTACAGCGCACACACGCAAAACTAACATTTATCTCCAGCAAGGCTTTTTAAAAACACCTAGACATTTTCAAAAAACATTATCAAAAAATATGGGGATTTGGTCACACCATATTGTTATATGGTGCTTAAGCCCACTTACTGCGACAAAGTACCCCATGATTAGTGGGTCCTACACTATCCATAGACTAGGAGAGCAGTTTGGGGATGGCCCCTTCCTGTTCCAACATGACTGCGCACCAGTGTACAAAGCAAGGTCCTCCTGCAGACAAGAGGTAGCAATTCTCCTCTCCCACAGCATTTAGACTGCTATATTTTAACTTTGTAGCAAGGCAAGAGGTTGCTGCAGGAGTTGATCTGTGGATTTACATGGAAGTGGATGGCTACCATGGACAATGGCCATAAAAAGATGGCGCTATCATTATAGAGAGAAAAGATCAAGGCATTGCCCGGGGGAGCACTGTTCTCTTTGGGCAGGTAATAAATACCTGTAAGTGTTACAATGACACATTACTGAGCATGCTGAACTTAAAGCGGGAGTTCCGCCGTTTTTTTTTTTTTTTTTTTTTTTAAAGCCAGCAGCTACAAATACTGCAGCTGCTGACTTTTAAAATAAGGACACTTACCCGCCCAGCGCGCCCGCGATTTCGGCACCCGAAGCCGATCTCTCGATCGTCTCTCGGGTGCTGCCGCCGCCATCTTGGGTATGGGAATCAGGAAGTGGAGCCTTTGGGCTTCACTTCATTCCCTACAGAGAGCTATCCCGGAAGTGGGTGAAGATACCTGTACTGTACAGGTACCTGCACCCCCTCCCCCCTGAAAGGTGCCAATTGTGGCGCCGGAGGGGGGAGGATTCCAATGAGCGGAAGGTCCACTTTAGGGTGGACCTCCGCTTTATTGTGAGAAAATATAAAGTGACTGTTAATTCCAAAAAAGGCTGCCAGCAGCAGATATATAATGTGGCTCATATCTGTAGCCGTTTTAATTGTTACCTGCTGACTGCTGGGCAGTTCTGAATACTCTGACACCACTCGGTTCCAGGTTTCATTCCAGAAGGCCTGTACAAGTGTTGTCCACCAGTTAAAATAAAGGGAACACCAATATGGAGGCTCACAGAATACAACATAATATTCCCAGGGAAACATAAGATGCAAGTTAAATCCACAACAGGCTCATGAAAACTGAAAGAGCTGGGAGGGAGGTTGCTGAAGAGCTAGCAATAATTATTGCATTATTGCTGCAAGTGACAAGTTCATTGATTGATACATAATGCTGTTTTCTAGTTTTCACACTAGGGGGAGCTATTCTCAGCCAGTGTTCCGTCAGATTAGCTGCCATCTTGCTACACCCCACACCTGTCGACACTATAAAGATGCAGTGAGAAGTGGGCAAGTGGACATCTTGTTACACCAACCGGAGTTTTGCATTTTACACTTATAGCAGTAAACTGAGGTTATATTGTGAATGTGTGATACAGTACTCAGAACTCTGTCTGAATGTTTAGATGTTGAATTTTAAAAGCAGCCAACTTCTGTCAGATTAGCAAACCTGTGAGATCAGCAGGCTTGCCACTGCTTTTAAAAACTGAATTTGAAGAATATGTCGCTAAGAAAAGTTTAGAATGCATTCATTGAGGCTGATCTGAACAATATCTGAGATATACGCATTGGGGCTGGTCTGAGGTCTGAGATGCACGCATTGGGGCTGGTCTGAGATGCACGCATTGGGGCTGGTCTGAGATGCACGCATTGGGGCTGGTCTGAGGTCTGCGATGCATGCATTGGGGCTGGTCTGAGGTCTGCAATGCACGCACTGGGGCTGGTCTGAGATGCACGCATTGGTGCTGGTCTGAGGTCTGAGATGCACGCATTGGCGCTGGTCTGAGATGCACGCATTGGGGCTGGTCTGAGATGCACGCATTGGTGCTGGTCTGAGGTCTGAGATGCACGCATTGGCGCTGGTCTGAGATGCACGCATTGGGGCTGGTCTGAGATGCACGCATTGGTGCTGGTCTGAGGTCTGAGATGCAAGCATTGGGGCTGATCTGAGATGCACGCATTGGCACTGGTGTGAGGTCTGAGATGCACGCATTGGCACTGGTGTGAGGTCTGAGATGCAAGCATTGGGGCTGATCTGAGATGCACGCATTGGCGCTGGTGTGAGGTCTGAGATGCACGCATTGGGGCTGATCTGAGATGCACACATTGGCGCTGGTGTGAGGTCAGAGATGCAAGCATTGGGGCTGATCTGAGGTCCGAGATGCACGCATTGGTGCTGGTCTGAGATGCGCACATTGGCGCTGGTCTGAGATGCGCACATTGGTGCTGGTCTGAGGTCTGAAATGCACGCATTGGCGCTGTTCTGAGGTCTGAAATGCACGCATTGGCGCTGGTCTGAGGTTTGAAATGCACGCATTGGTGCTGGTCTGAGATGTACGCATTGGCGCTCATCTGAGATGCACGCATTGGCGCTCATCTGAGATGCACGCATTGGCGCTGGTCTGAAGTCTGAGATGCACGCATTGGTGCTGGTCTGAGGTTTGAGATGCACACATTGGCGCTCGTCTGAGATCTGAAATGCACGTATTGGCGCTGGTCTGAGATGCACGCATAAACGCTCGTCTGAGATGCACGCATAAACGCTCGTCTGAGATGCACGCATTGGCGCTGGTCTGAGGTCTCAAATGCACGCATTGGGGCTGGTCTGAGGTCTGAGATGCACGCATTGGGGCTGGTCTGAGGTCTGAGATGCAGGCATTGGGGCTGATCTAAAGTCTGAGATGCAGGCATTGCCACTGATCTGAGGTCTGAGATGTACACATTGGCGCTGGTCTGAGGTGCACGCATTGGGGCTGATCTGAGGTCTGAGATGCATGCATATGCAAGTATTATGGCGCTCATAAAAACACGTACCCGCCTATCACTATTTTTCAAGAAATGAAAAACACTTAACCCCCCTGACGGTATTCCCGAGTCTGACTCGGGGTGGATTTTTCATACCAAAAGCGGTATCCCCGAGTCAGACTCGGGACAGCGTCGCTGGATCCAGGAGGAGGTTTCCTTACCTTCTCCTTCGAATCCAGCGATGTCTCCTCGCTGTACGAGCGAGCCGTGCCTCGCTCGATCTATCACATCGGCGATCTCCGTGCCCTGCGAGCGTTGCGACGCACGGGCACGGAGATCGGCGCCAAATTCAAAAAGTGAAATAAACAGTATACATACAGTATAATGTAATCTTACAGATTACATTGCTGTATGTAAATATTTCACATCCCCGTTGTCCCTAGTGGTCTGCCCAGTGTCCTGCATGCAGTTTTATATTGTAAAAACTGTTCTTTATGCCTGGAAACTGGAGATTGTCCATAGCAACCAAAACTGTCCTTTTACATCAAAAATGATTTTAGACCAGCTAGAAAACAGCGATAATAAATTAGAATGACTCGCAGAATTGAGCGATAGCGATTTGTGGGGAGATCCGTCATCAAATACTGAAAAGTAATGACAGTGACAATTCTGCAACTCGGCAAATTTCAGTGTTTTTGATTAGATTACATTATTGAATAATTTTTATTATTGTTATATTATTATTTGGTACAATTATTTATAATTATTTATTATATTATAATTTATGATTTAATTTTTCAAACTTTATCATACCTGGGATGTCTGCTAGACTCTGGTTTGGACAGATTTAAGAGAGTTATTCCTAAGAATTGCAGGACTACAATATAAAACGCCAAATTTTCATGCAAAATAATGGTACCGCTTTTAGCACCTAAAATCCGAAATAATGGTACCGCCAGGGAGGTTAATAAACACTTTTTTAAAAACATATTTAAAAGGCATAATAATAATGCTGCAAATAATAATGTTGTAGGTGCAATCAGCACAAGGGGGGGAATGGAGTGGGACGGGGGGAATGGGAGTGAAAGGGGCGTAAGTAAATCCGACAGGGAAGGGGTTAATCACTCTCAGGGGGGTAAAAACTACAGTCCAAACATGGCAGCCATCCAGTGGAAACTGAAACAGGTTCCCAATTAGTACTGTAAAGACAAGAGAAAGAGGCGCCTCTGAGTGTAGACTGTAAAATTCTTATTTAACCACTTGACCACTGGGCACTTAAACACCCTTAATAACCAGACCAATTTTCAGCTTTTGGTGCTCTCACAATTTGAATGACAGTTACTCAGTCATGCAACACTGTACCCATATGAAATTTTCGTCCCTTTTTTCACACAAATAGAGCTTTATTTTGGTGGTATTTGATCGCCTCTGGGTTTTTTATTTTTTGTGCTATAAATGAAAAAATACCGAAAATTTCGTAAAAAAATGCTTTTTTCTTCATTTCTATAAAAAAATTTTGTAAATAAGTAATTTTTCTTCATAATTTTGGCCAAAAATGTATACTGCTAAATATCTTTAGTAAAAATAACCCAAATTAGTGGAAATTTTTTATTCTCTGTGAAAGTTATAGGGTGTACAAGCTATGGTGCCAATCGCTGAAAATGTATCAATTTGATCACACCTGATGTACTGACAGCCTATCTCATTTCTTGAGACCCTAACAAGCCAGTAAAGTACAAAAAAACCCCAAATGACCCCATTTTGGAAAATAGACATTCCAAGGTATTTAGTACGTGGCACAGTTTTTTGAACTTGTCATTTTTTCCCACAATTCTTTGCAAAATGAAGATTTTTTTAAATTTAATTTTTTTTCACACCAAATTGTCATTATAACAGGTTATTTCTCTCACACAGCATGTACATTCAACAAATGAAACCCCAAAATAAATTCTGCTGCTCCTCCTGAGTACGGCAATACCACATGTGTGAGACTTTTACACAGCCTGGCCACATACACACACCCAACATTGAAGTAGCAACTTCAGGCGTTCGAGGAGCATAAATTACCCATCTAATCTCTCAACCACCTATTACACTTCTGAAGGCCCTGGAGCACCAGGACAATGGAAATGCCCACAAAGTGACCCCATTTTGGAAAGCAAACACCCCAACGTATAATCTATGAGGCATAATGAGTCCTTTGAATGGTTCATTTTTTTCCCAAAGTTTTTGGAAAATGTGGAAAAAAAATGAAAATGCATTTTTTTTACAAAAAGTTGTCCATTTATAAGATATTTCCAACACATAGCATGTACATAGCAAAAATGACACCCCAAAATTGATTCTGCTACTCCTCCTGAGTATGGCGATACCACATGTGATAGACTTTTACACAGCCTGGCCACATAGAGGCCCAACATCTTAGAAGCATCATCAGGTGTTCTAGGAACATAACTTGTGCATCCAATTTCCTTACAATCTATCACATTTTTGAAGGCCCTTCATATTTCTAACATAGCACGTACATACCAAGTAAGGGGTAAACAAAAAATTACCTGTGGTTTTAGTAGTCCAATTGTCCACAGGAGAGCCCTGATCCAGGCAGCAGGCAGGGACGTGGTTAGCGACAGTGAATGGAATTGTCCAGGCAGCAGGCAGGAATATTGTCCATCCTGGTAGTAAGCAGGAACATGGTCCAAGTAGCAGGCTATGAAATAATGGGGAAAGGGGTAGAGACTTCTCCCGCCCAAATCTCTTTGAAGCCTCTGAGTCTCCAGTCCCTAATTCGGGAATAAGAAAACTAAAAAATTAGTTTTCTTCATCCAGAAAAACAATTCTGGAGCCCCTCACATATGTGAGACCCCTTTTGTTCCCACTAGCATAGCAGGGTAAAAGATCAATCCAAGAGGCAGGCAAAAAACGTGGTCAAACAGTCCATGGTCAGTTCCAGAGAAGGCAGAGGCAGGTACAGTTTAGCGTTAGGCAGAAGCGTGGTCGTATAACAGGCCAGGGTCAGTTCCGGAGAAGGCAGAGGTTTGTTTAGCGTTAGGCAAAAGCTTGGTCGTATAACAGGCCAGGGTCGGTGTCGGAGAAGGCAGAGGTATGTACAGTTCAGTGCAGTGGCATAAGGGGTGTGGAGGAAAATGACAGGAAATGAGAATTACGTTTACCATACTTCCCTAATAATGTAGAGAAGTATGGTAACGGCGGAAGCATTCACCTATACAGAGGCCTGGTTGGGAAGGACAATCGGGACAATAAAATGTGGTGTCTCTTCTAATTCCTCCTCTGGAGCACACCCGGCATTTTTTCTGACGTCTGCAGCCTGTTTCATGGGGGGGGGATTTTGTCAGGAAAGTGGCGCTCGTGGAGTCTGCTCACACAATCAGAGCGAATAGTTTCTGGTGGGCCTTCAGGGTACAAAAGGGCGGAAATAACTTCTTCTTGGTAGTACAAATAGGATACGGGGTTCTCTGTAGATTTTTGGTAAAGAACATAAGTGTTATACATGGCCAAACTGAAAAGATAAATGGACACTTTTTTATACCAGTGGCGGGATTTTCTTGTGGGAAGGTATGGTTCAATCATCTGATCATTAAAGTCCACTCCTCCCATAAACAAATTGTAATCATAGATGCAGGCTGGTTTCTGGATTGGGCCGTTTCTTCTGGAGACTTCTATGTAGGTGTCATTATGGATTGTCGTCAGCATGTGGACGTTTCGTTTGTCCCTCCACTTGACAGCCAATAGCTCCTGGTTCCGCAAAGATGCCGTCTCCCCTCGTTGTAGCCTTTCATTGACGAGTTTTTGCAGGAAGCCCTTTCTATTGGCTCTCACTGTACCACATGCTGGGGTGTCTCTCCGGTGAAGATTGCGGAAGAGGGGCAAGCTCGTATAAAAATGATCCACATAAAGATGGTATCCCATTCCAAGGAGTGGATAGACAAGATGCCAGACCACTCTTCCGCTGGCTCCAATGTACTCTGGGCATTCAGGGGGGTGCAGTTGGGAGTCCTTCCCTTCGTACACAAGGAAGGAGTAGATGTATCCCGTGGCTCGGTCACAAAGTTTGTACATTTTAACCCCATATCGGGCCCTTTTGCTGGGGATAAACTGTTTGATGCCAAGCCTGCCTGAGAATTTTACAAGGGACTCATCCACGGAAATATTCTGTTCGGGGGTATATAATTGGGGAAATTTTTCAGAGAAATAATTTAGGAGTGGCCGAATTTTAAATAGTTTGTCAAAAGCTGGGTCATTTCGGGGAAGGCACTGGGTGTTGTCATTGTAGTGGAGGAACCGCATAATCATTAGGTATCGTGATCTTGGCATAAGGGATGAGAAGAGTGGCATGTGGTGGACAGGTTTGGTAGACCAATAGGAGTACAATTGTTTGTTTTTTTGAAAGTCCCATAGAAAAAGTTAGGCCTAAGAAAATTTTGAATTCCTCTACAGTTAGTTCTCTCCACTGAAAGGGACGGGCATAACTAGAGCCAGGGTTGCTTACTATGTGCTGCTGTGCGTAGAGGTTGCACTGGGCCACAATGGACGATAGTAAGTCTTCGGTGAAAGCCAAATGAAAAAAATCTAGCATTGAAAAATCATCGGTGTTCACCTGGACACCTGGCTGGGTGGTGAAGGGGGGGATATTTGCTTCTCCGGAATTAGAGGGCAGCCACAGGGGGTGTTGAAGGGCATAGGGAAGGCTGGCATGGCCCCTATTCGAGGTGGACGGCACTGCTCTCGGGGTGGACGGCACTGCTCTCGGGGTGGACGGCACTGCTCTCGGGGTGGACGGCACTGCTCTCGAGGTGGACGGCTCTGCGCTGCTGGTAGTAGGCTGCTGCTCCACGCCAGAACGCATTCTTTTCACGGGCACATATTCCTCTTCTGATTCAGTATCAGACCCGCTGCTTGTAACGGGTTTATAGGCAGAATCCGAATCGGACAGAGAATCAGAGAGCTCCGCGCTGCTCTCATCGGTTATACTTAGAAGCTGGTAGGCCTCCTCGCTAGTAAAATATTTTTTTGCCATACTGGTGGCTGGTGAGGCTGCACTGGTGGGCACAGGTGGCACTGGTGGACACAGGCGGCACTGGGCACTATAGTGGCTTTGTTTGCACTGGTGTGGCTCTGGTGGCACTGATTAGCACACAGATGGCACTGGTGGGCACACAGATGGCACTGGTGGGCACAGGCGGCACTGGTGGGCACAGGCGGCACTGATGTCACTATAGTGGCTTTGGTTGCACTGGTGTGGCTCTGGTGGCACTGACTAGCACACAGATGGCACTGGCGGGCACAGGCGGCACTGGCGGGCACAGGGGGCACAGGCGGCACTGGCGGGGCACAGGCGGCACTGGCGGGGCACAGGCGGCACTGGTGGGGCACAGGCGGCACTGGTGGGGCACAGGCGGCACTGGTGTGGCACAGGTGGCACTGGTGTGGCACAGGTGGCACTGGTGTGCACTGGTGTGGCACTGGTGTGGATCGGGTGGCACAGGGGTGGCACAGGTGTGGCACAGAGGTGACAGATGGCACAGAGGTGACAGATGGCACTGTTGTGGCACTGCTGATCACTGTTGTGGCACTGCTGATCACTGTTGTGGCACTGCTGATCACTGTTGTGGCACTGCTGGGCACTGTTGTAGCACTGCTGGGCACTGTTGTAGCACTGCTGGGCACTGTTTTAAACACTCACGCTTCACTCTATAGCTCTCCTCTCCTCTCACGCTGCATCGGTGTGAGGAGAGGAGAGAGATGAACTTTTCATGACCCCATGACGTTTTTGTTTACATTTTGTGATCGCTCCGTCATTGGACGGAGCGATCACGTGGTAAAGGACCGCTGCTATTGGCCCTTTACCGCGATCCGTGTTGCGCCGGGTCCCGTCCTCCCAGAGATAACAAACCGACCTGTAGCCGTCATTTGGCTATAGGCCGGTTATTAAGTGGTTAATGCACAGGTGGTTAAAAACACTCACATTAAGTAGTAAGTTAACAGGCAATGTAAAGATTCCAAACTGGAGGGAGACCCTCTGTGTCATCTGTGTCCCTTGCGATGGGGGAGTCCTGTCGGTGTGTGTCCGCTCCTGGGGGCAGTGTTAGATGTGCAGAGCCGGCCGATGTAGAGCAGCGAGCGTTAGTCTGAGGCGTGGAACGCACGAGGAACTCCGGGCGACAGGAGATGATGTCACAGGGGATGCAACGTGTTTCCTGAGCTGGCAAGACGGTCTGAGATGCGCGCATTGGCGCTGGTCTGAGATGCACGCATTGGCGCTGGTCTGAGATGCACGCATTGGCACTGGTCTGAGATGCACGCATTGGCACTGGTCTGAGATGCGCACGTTGGCGCTGGTCTGAGGTTTGAAATGCATGCATTGGCGCTGGTCTGAGATGCACGCATTGGCGCTGCTCTGAGATGCGCACATTGGTGCTGGTCTGAGGTCTGAAATGCACGCATTGGCGCTGCTCTGAGGTTTGAAATGCATGCATTGGCGCTGGTCTGAGGTCTGAGATGCACGCATTGGTGCTGGTCTGAGATGCACGCATTGGGGCTGATCTGAGGTCTGAGATGCACGCATTGGGGCTGATCTGAGGTCTGAGATGCACGCATTGGGGCTGGTCTGAGATGCACGCATTGGTGCTGGTCTGAGATGCACGCATTGGGGCTGATCTGAGGTCTGAGATGCACGCATTGGGGCTGATCTGAGGTCTGAGATGCACGCATTGGGGCTGATCTGAGGTGCACGCATTGGGGCTGATCTGAGGTGCACGCATTGGGGCTGATCTGAGGTGCACGCATTGGTGCTGGTCTGAGATGCACGCATTGGGGCTGATCTGAGGTCTGAGATGCACGCATTGGGGCTGATCTGAGGTCTGAGATGCACGCATTGGGGCTGGTCTGAGATGCACGCATTGGTGCTGGTCTGAGATGCACGCATTGGGGCTGATCTGAGGTCTGAGATGCACGCATTGGGGCTGATCTGAGGTCTGAGATGCACGCATTGGGGCTGATCTGAGGTCTGAGATGCACGCATTGGGGCTGATCTGAGGTCTGAGATGCACGCATTGGGGCTGATCTGAGGTGCACGCATTGGGGCTGATCTGAGGTGCACGCATTGGGGCTGATCTGAGGTGCACGCATTGGGGCTGATCTGAGGTGCACACATTGGGGCTGATCTGAGGTCTGAGGTGCACGCATTGGGGCTGATCTGAGGTGCACGCATTGGGGCTGATCTGAGGTCTGAGATGCAAGCATTGGCACTGGTCTAAAGTCCATTTATTGGGGCTGAGCATGCATTACGTATGCACAAGTTTCAATTTTAAGCTCATAGTTGTAAAAACACCCCACCCACCCCAGCCAAAAACAGTTGATAAGAGCCTGTGTGTGCGCGCATGGACACATAGGATGCTGGAGAGTGACTGTAGAAAAAGTGTGTCTGAAGCTAAAAACAGCAGCTGTAAAAACTTCCAGTGTGCATGAGGCCTAAATACTGATAAGAAACAAAGACTACAATGCACTATTTTTTACTGGCGCACCAGTTGTCTAATGCTTGTAAGCATGAAACTCAAAGTATAACTAAAGGCAAGCTTGGGTGCTCAACCTGTGGCCCTCCAGCTGTTGCAGAACTATGAGTCCCATCATGCCTCTGCTCTTCGGTTTCATGCTTTAGCATATTTTAGCAGTGAGAGAGACAACAACAACCAAAAAATCCAAAAAAGCATTTCAAAAAAGTTATAAATTGATTTGCATTTTAATGAGTGAAATAAGTATTTGACCCCTTCACACAATATTTGTTAGTACTTGTTGGCAATCACAGAGGTCAGACGTTTCTTGTAGTTGACCACCAGGTTCTCACACATCTCAGGAGGGATTTTGTCTCACTTCTCTTTGCAGAGCCTCTCCAAGTCATTAAGGTTTTGAGGCTGACATTTGGTAACTCAAACCTTTAGCTCCCTCCGCATATTTTCTATGGGATTAAGGTCTGGAGACTGGCTAGGCCACTCCAGGACCTTAATGTGCTGCTTCTTGAGCCATACCTTTGTTGCCATGGCTGTGTGTTTTGGGTCATTGTCATGCTGGAGTACCATCAACCACCCATTCTCAATGCCCTGGCAGAGGGAATGAGGTTCTTCCCCAAGATTTGACGGTACATGGCCCCATCCATCGTCCCTTTTGATGCTGTGAAGTTGTCTTGTCCCCTTAGCAGA
Organism: Lithobates pipiens; assembly: GCF_037356315.1. Lineage (NCBI taxonomy): Eukaryota > Metazoa > Chordata > Amphibia > Anura > Ranidae > Lithobates > Lithobates pipiens. The sequence continues at coordinate 15,020,073 of NW_027507825.1, forward strand.
AAAACATCCCCAAAGTATAATGTTTCCACCTCCATGTTTGATGGTGGGGATGGTGTTCCTGCAGTCATGGACAGCATTCATCCCAAAGAGCTCAATTTTGGTCTCATCTGACCACAACACTTTCACCCAGTTCTCCTCTGAATCATTCAGATGTTCATTAGCATACTTCAGATGGGCCTGTACATGAGCTTTCTTGAGCAGGGGGACCTTGCGGGTGCTGCAGTATTTCAGTCCTTCATGGCATAGTGTGTTACCAATTGTTTTCTTCTTGACTATGGTCCCAGCTGCTTTGAGATCATTGACAAGATTTTCCCATGTAGTTCTGGGCTGATTCCTCACCGTTCTCATGATCCTTGAAACTTCACGAGGTGAGATCTTGCATGGAGCCCCAGATCGAGGGAGATTGACAGTTATTTTGTGTTTCTTCCACGTGCGAATAATCGCACCAACTGTTGTCATCCTCTCACCAAGCTGCTTGGCGATGGTCTTGTAGCCCATTCCAGCCTTGTGTAGGTCTACAATCTTGTCCCTGACATCTTTGGACAGCTCTTTGGTCTTGTTCATGGTGGAGAGATTGGTATCTGATTGATTCTGTAGAAAGGTGTTGTAGTGCTGGCTCCTGAAGAGCACACGCTATATGTTTTGCAATTTAATTTTACCCTCAAAACCGTAGTTTGGTTTGGGTCTAATTGTTCTAAATTTTTGACCTCCGCATCAGTCTGACTGAACTACAGGGTGTTCTGCCTGGCCATAGGTGGTGCTGTCACCTTTGGCAGGCATTGAAACACAGCCTAGTTGGGTGCATTAAGGTTACTTTTTTTGGGAACCTGCCCAGTGGGAGTGTCGCTCTTGCTGTGCATTCTGGGAGGGGGTACTTAAGGTGCGGTTGTCACGTGCTTTTGGGTTCCGGTTCAGAAGTATGTTCTGACTGCATGGTCCTGGTACTCCTGACCAGCCCCCAGGACATCCATGGCCTGGGGTGTGGATCCACCCTATTTTACATCTCGGGGCTGGCTAGCCCGAGACGAGGAAACTGAAAGGAGGATTCATAGGTTGTCCGGTGCTGTCTCGGTTAGTGAAGAGGCCCAGCAACTGTGAAGTTATCCAAGGGAGGCCTCTCAACAAGAGCCTGGACAAGCTGAAGGACCTAAGTGAATCCAATCGCATGCGGTATCGCCAGACTGGCTGCAAGATACTGGTACCACACGAGTGTTCTACAAGCTTTCCAGTTTCCCTCACGTTTTCTATAGCAAAGTCTGTGGCAGAGACCTATTCCTGACTCAAGCACCCTGTTGGCTGCTAGGCCTGGTGGGAGAAGGACTATCCAATTAGGGTCAGGATCCAGTTGAGAATGGCTATTCTCTGGATTTATTCAAATTGAGAAACTGTTTCATACTGAATTTGTCGATAAGAGTACCTGGACTTTTCATCTAAACTCATCCGATCCTATGTTGAGAGACTGTGTTGTTAACTGTTGTTTTTGCAAATAAAAATCCCTTTAAGTGGATCTGTCAGTCTCTGCAGTTTTTGGGCCATCTACCTAGGGAAACCCCTAGACGCATACGAGGTGAAGAAGGTAACGGTAAGCCCAATAAATTCAGCCGCTCCTTCGGGGGTAAGTGCTACAGTGTCTTTTATACAGGTAACAAGCGGAGATTAGGAGCACTCCCTTTAAGAGAGTGCTCTTAATCTCAGCTTGTTAACTTTATAGAAGACACTTGGGATCCAGAAATCTTTCTGATAGGGGATCAAATACGTATTTCACTCATTAAAATGCAAATCAATTTATTACTCTTTTGAAATGAAATTTTCTGGATCTTTTTGTTGCTCTTCTGTCTCTCACTGTTAAAATAAACCTACCATTAAAATGATAGACTGATCATTTTTTTGTCAGTCTACAAACAAAATCAGCAGGGGATCCTTTTTTCCCCTCACTGTAGCTCACACAGGACCTTACAAGGAGGCAGAAATACACAGTGTGATAAAGGTGTAGGTGGCACAAAACACGCACAAGGGAGTAGGAGCACCCACAAAGCTTTTATTGAACGGTAGAGAGGTTGGCACACAGCCAGGTAGCAGGAATTACAGACAGGCAAATGCAAGAGTCAGCAACGTAGGGGCACATGCACAGCAGGGTTAACAGAGTTCCAGCTGGTAAAGGGTAATCTGCAACAGGCTTGACAAACAGGATGAATACCAGAGTTCTGGCAGGTAGGGGTAGTCCGTACACAGACCAGGGCACACTGCAGGGTTGGTAGAGTTCTGACATATAAAGGGTAATCTGTACACTGTTCTGGGCACACAATGGCAGAGTTCTGATAAGCAAAGAGTCACTCTACTCACAACACTCGCAGGCACAGGGTTAATCCGCTCGCAGGATGGAGTATGCAGGGTTGGCAGGCACAGGGTTAATCCGCTCACATAATGGCACACCGCAGGGTTGGCAGGCACAGGGTTAATCCTCACACAGGGTGGAGTCTGCAGGGGAGGACAGTGGGGGGTGATCTGGAGTCTCTGGCTGTAGCCCAGGACCGCACAGGCTGGCAGGGAAGAGAGGGAGAGAGCAGAAGCCGGGATGGGGTCTCTGATCTCTGGAGCCCCACTCCGGTATTAATCTCCAGAGCTGGGGCATGTGCTGTTGTCTAGGCAACCTCCCTATCTGGCGTTGGGTTGCCACAGTAACAAGCCCCCCTCCTTCGCTCTTGACCCACACAGGTAGCGCAATCTTTGTCCCCCTAGCGGGCGCGAGAAGAGCGGGACTGTGCTGTACCCGCGGCGACAGGCAGGTAGCCTGCATGTGGCAACAAATCCACATGCAGGTGTGTTGGGGAGGCAGACTTCCCAGCACCTAGCCATTTAGAAGAGGATGCTGACACAGCAGGGGGCAGCTCCCTGGCGCCCAGCACTGAGTTCTACATGTGGGCACCGGGGAAGGCAATGGGGTGAGTGGCTAGTGTGGAATCCCATGCTGGGGAAGCAAGGAGGGGGCGGCAGAGACCGTTACAGCCCCTTCACTTTTATTTTACAAGTGCTGTTAAGGGGACCTCAGAAGGTCTCCTTGGAGGCACTTGTGGGAAGTATTCTCACCTACCGGGGGTCCTGCTGTCGGGATAACCCATGAGCATTTTGGTGTTGGCTCCCATACAGATATTGAATGGTAAAGTTGTAAGCCAGTTTATCATCCTAGGGCTGTTATTCCGGGTGACGTTGGTCAGAGGTTTCGCCCACTGTGCTGAAATAGGGGACAAATTTGCAATAATAACTTGCTGTGCCAAGAAAATTATTTGTTTTTTGGTCTGATGGGGTAGGCCAGTCATGGATGGCTTGAACTTTTGCAGGTTTGGGTTTCACCCCCCCCCCCGCCCCCCCCCACTCTGTGACCCAAGTACTGCACCTCAGCCATTCCCACCTGACATTTGTCTGGTGTTACGGCCAGCCCTGCCCTGCAGATGCGGTCCAAGATGGTCCCTACGATAACTTAGCCTGAGACAGGCCACTAGAGAGGGAGTCCTGTGCTGATGTGGATGGGCCAGGAAAGGAAAATTACAGTAAGTATTTGATAATTCTTTTTTTGTTTTCCTGGCCCACCTCATGTCAGCACACAACGGGATATACCAAAGCTAATATAGGGCGGTAGAGAATAAATGAAAAGAGACACTGTTAGTAATTCGATCATGTATAAGAAAACTGAAGTCGCCCTGCTGTGCACTTAGTGACTCTCGTGTGAAAACTCAGAGGGACTACTTCCCAGTTTTTCTGGAAATTGGATACCACTTTAACATTGAACTTTGGGGATAGATGTGGTATCCCCAGGGCTCAAAATTTTAAGTCCTGAGCTACTAGCCAGGCCTCAAGGGTTACTCGCCACCAGTTGCCCCGTCCAACCCCTACCCTGCCCCCGCCCCTAAACCTGCTCTCATAAATTATCTCATGAAATGACACATTAATGTTTTATGCAATTAAGTTATAAAAATATTAACAACTATATACATGCTCGCAAATGCAGCCTGTGCCCACCGTGCAGCCTGTGTCCCCCATGTAACAAAAAACAGGGGTTTGTAGCGCTGTTGCTGAATGAGATAAAAACTCAGAATGTCCATTTTAAATCAGTCTATGGGCTATATTGATTGGAAACAATATTTATAGGTTAAAAGTAAAAAAAAACTTTGTGTAAGCAAACCGACAATCCATGCTCCAGGGCCAGCTTTTCCAGGGGAAGCCAGAAGCCAGCTCCAAATATATGTAAAAACAAACAGAAAGAAGCGCCACAGGTCAGGATAGATCAGGTTTTATTAATACACAAAAGTATATGTTCACTTACATTGTGGTTAAAATAAGTTCAGCACTATAGATCCTCCGTTAGTGGCATCTCCCAGCGTGGTGCTAGCTCTGTGTTATATACGTCCAGCAGGAAGTTATAATGCAGACCACTGGAGCTGAGAGTGAAGCTCGACTCTCAGTCAGCTGTAAGCAGCAGAAGCCCAGCTCAGTGAGGTCACTGATGATGCAACGATGTTTCGGCGCATGCGCTCTGTAAGCCACAGGCGCGCACCTTCCTCAAACATAGAGAACCAAGGCTACTACAGGCCTTATAAGTGCTGACGTTAGGCGTCATCCGGTGGGGACAATGTATAGCACTCTCACATACATACACACTGGATGGACGCCTGAATAGGGGAAAATGTAATTTCATATAAAAACAAATTAGACTTAAGACGGCCACAGTTGACTGACTGGATAGGCGCCAGCGCACAGACCCACCGCACTATTCTCAAACTCTCCATAGGGAAAGATGAGATAGTGATCTGATGAAACAAAGTAAAATAAACAGATCAATTAATGAAATCAATCGACCAGCAACCACCCCGCCAGACCCCAGCAGCCATCGCAAACCCACACATTTATGTAAAAAAACTATAAAAATAATCATATTTATTTGATTTAAAAACATGTGAAAAAAAAATCAGAAAGGAAGATTTTGTGTATGTGTATATATGTATGTATATATATGTATATATATATATATATATGTGTGTGTGTGTGTGTGTGTGTATGTATATATATATATATATATATATAATGTGTGTGTGTGTGTGTGTGTGTGTGTGTGTGTTTATATATATATATATATATATATATATAAATGTATACATATTTTGATATGTATGCACACGAGAACCGTCTCATACAGACCGCTACCATTATTACTCTACATGGCTAAATATTTTATAAAATCATGGAAAGCTCAAGAATCTCATTAATTCCCCCAGGCGACAAGGTCTCAAGGGAATATATCCAAAAGGTTTCATGCGAACAGAGATTATAAAACTTCTCTGCATCAGACAGGTGTAGCACTGACCCCCGAAGGGGCTGCTGATTTTATTGGGCTTACCGTTACCTTCTTCACCTTGTATATGTCTAGGGGTTTCCCGAGGTTGATGGCCCAAAGGATTGCAGAAGCTGACACTGGATCCAATTCAAGGATTTTTATTATGCAAAAAAGAGTAGACAACACACAGTCTCTCAATGAGGGTTGGAGGGTTTTAGGTACAAAGCTCAGGTACTCTTGAAACTTAGTCAAATAGGAAGTCTCTTTAGAAATCCAGAGAATAGCCATTCACAACTGGATTCTCACTGCTACCGGGTAGACCTTCTCTCACTAGGCCTAGCAGCCGATAGAGTACTCAGACAAAGCAAAGTCTCTGCCACAGACTTGTTGTAGAACACTTGAATAAACTGAAGGAGGTAGACAAACTTAGAGAACCCTCATATGGTACCAGTATCTTGCAGCCGGTTCCACGATACGGTATGAGTGTAGATTCGCTTGGTCTCTTTCACCTAAGCCTTCAGGCTCGTTCTGAGAAGCCAGCCTTCCGCATGGCCTTCTCCCGAAGAGTCCTCCCTGGGTTGCTTCTTCAGTTGCTGGGCCTCTCCACAGAAGATGGCACCGGACCACCTCCGAATCCTCCTAATTACATTTCCTTGGGCTAGCCAGCCCCTAGACTCGGAATTGGATGGATCCGCACCCCAGGCAATGAGAGCCCTGGGGGCTGGTCAGGAGGACCAGGACCAAACAGGCAGAAAGCATTTCTGGACCGGAACCCCGAAGCACGTGATGTCAGTACCTTAAGTACCCTCTCCCAGAATGCACAGCAGGATGACACGGCCACTGAGTTGGTTCCGAGAAGAATGGCACTCAATGCACTCAGCTGAACTGCATTCTCACACCTGCCAGTGATGACAGCGCCACCTATAGCCAAGTAGAACACAGTGCAATCCAGCTAGACTGGTACTGAGACCATAATTTGGTGTAATTAAACCTAAAACCAAACTGTGGTTCCAGGAATGTTAAATGAAAAAAAAACACATAGCGCGTGCACTTCAGGAGCTGGCGCTACACAGGTTTTTGGGCATTTGTTCTAAAACCCATACTTTTAGACCCTCAGTGGAACCTTTTTGACACTTAGAGAATTGGCGAGGAACCCTATGTTTGTCCTTGCCTTCCTCAATCTTTCTGCGATGTTCTCCAAACCTTTGTCTAAGTGGGCGAATTGTACGGCCCACATAGAGTTGATGGCAGGGAATACAGGCAATAGACTACGAAGTCAGAAGAGCAGTTGTAAAACTCACTGATATCATAAGTCTTACCTTTATTCGCTTGTGTAGAAGTTCTGCCTGCCCTCCAGTGGCCGTAACCACAATGCTCTCATAGCAGTAACCTGAGTGCGCCAGCGCTTGTACTAGGTCTATCAAACACATCAACCAACAGTCAGTTGCTAGGTTCCACTCTTTTCAGAAACTGTCAAATCTTATAGTTTCCAGTGATGAATAGAATGCCATCAACTCTATTGCTGATTGGCAGGCAAAATCTGTCACTGTATAGATTCTGTGCAAGCCTGATGGCCAGATCACATGCCACATTCTACTTTTGTTGATTGCACTAGAATGGGCTGTACTGGTGTGAACTAGGTAATTGGAATCAAAGTTAGACACTGTCCATGCGTTCTTGATGCAGAATAAAAACGCACTGGACTGCCTCTGATGTGAACAAGCCCACTTTCTAATACATATGATCTCTAAAGTTAACCCAGTTATAAAAAAAAAAAAAAGGCAAACACACTTGCTGCCCCAGTCACTAGAGGGCAGCATCCAACCCTGGAAGTGCAGTGCATAAACATACATCAGCCATCCTATTTGGATAACGCTTAGACAACCTGTTACTGTAAATTGGTCTTCTGACGAGGTCTCTGTCATCCTTCATCAATGAGCGCTTTATGCTCTATCATTATGGATGTTGCTTGTGGCAAGGATATTTGCAGCATACTTTCTGCTATAGCCGCCTTCATAGGGCTTAGAATTTTTGCACAACCACATCGTTGTGAGGTAACCTGTGCAATTTCATTGCTCTGCTACTGCAGACTGCATGCAGGCCGAACATGCACCCTGAGCTTGGTGAGGCATTTTCTATTATGCTGGCATAAACACATATGCCAATTTGCTGGATCCTGTCCCTTCACAGGGTAAGTGGAAACAACTCCTTTAGAGTGTATTAAGCACATGCTTAACCACTTCAATACAGGGCATTTGCACCCCCTTCCTGCCCAGGCCAATTCTCAGTTTTCAGCGCTGTCACAATTTGCATGACAATTGTGTGGTCATGCAACACTGTACCCAAATAGAGCTTTATTTTGGTGGTATTTGATTGCCTCTGTGGTTTTTATTTTTTGTGCTATAAACCAAAGAAGAGCAACAAGTTTGAAAAAAAAAAAACACTATTTTTTAATTTTTGCTATAATAAATATCCCAATTTTATTTTTAAAAACAATTTTTTTCCTCCGTTTAGGCAGATGTGTATTCTTCTACATATTTTTGGTAAAAAATAAACAAAAAATCCCAATAAGCGTATATTGATTGGTTTGCGCAAAAGTTATAGGGTCTACAAAATAGGGGATAGTTTTATGGCGTTTATTATTATTTTTCTTTTTTACTAGTAATGTTAAGTATTTTTATTTATCGTGACTGTGAAGGACATATCGAACACTTTTGACACTATTTTGGGACCATTCACATTTATACAGAGACCAGTGCTATACAAATGCATTGATTACTGTATAAATGTCACTGGCAGAGAAGGGGTTAACACTAGGGAACCGATCATGGGGTTAATTGTGTTACCTAGGAAGTGATTCTAACTGTAGGGGGAGGGGACTCACAAGGGGAGGAGACCGATTGGTGTTCCTCTGTACTGGGAACACATGATCGGTCTCCTCTCACCTGACAGGATGTGGATCTGTATGTTTACACACATAGATCCACGGTCCTGCTCTGTTAACGGGCAATTGCGGACATCGAGGCTGCCGGGCACGCGCATCAGCTCCCAAATGACACGGCGGGGCAAGCGTGCGCCACAGACGGCCGAGATGCCCAGTACATCATATGACGGCCACCCAGTATGAGAGATCCCTCCTGCAGATCTCATATCACTATGGCTGGGATGGGAAGTGGTTAATGAATGTGAAAACCCGTTCGGTGTCGCCATCCTTTGATCGTTGGCGGGTGTTATGTTTTTTGGAGCGTTCAGGGTTTCTGCTCCTAAAATAATGCAAAACGCCTTAATTTGCATAATTTTCTTGGGCACTCTTTTAAGAACCATGACCCACGTCGCCCCCTCCTACCTTTGCTAATCTTCTGTGCCATAAACAGGTGTGGCAAGCTCATATTTGCACAAAGCATATGGAGAAAAGCATATTACCTCTCACCAAAAAATAGGTACACTGTTTCTTTAAGAGCCATCTGCCTTCATCTACTCACTTTAGAAGCATCCGCAGGTGAGCCCAGAGAGCACTTCCCAATGGCAGAGAGCAGACACAGTTAGGCCTCATTCACATGAGGTAGATCCGCTCAGTGGAGTCTGCCAGCTCACCAGGAGATTTCTCCGCTGATCTCTGGTGAGCCGGCGGATGATAGGTCCGTCTCTGATCACTGAGCGGGGAGGGGCCTGTCAGAGCAGCGCTTATTCCTATGGAGGGATCGGACGAAAACCAACAGCATGTCCGTTTTCATCAGATCTCATCCGATCCACCCAGACGGATGGCGATGGTATCGCCATATGTCTGATTTTAGCGGATCAGATGGCAGAAGGGTGTCAGCGGACAAATCTCAGCTGACATCCATCTCCCCATAAGAGTCAATGGATGGCCCGCTCGGATCCGCCTGAAAAACGGACAGGCGGATCCGAGCAGGGTTGCCGTGTGAAAGGGGCCTTAGAGTCTGAGACAAAAAACAGTCAGACTGTCAAACCCACATTAGTACACAGCATAGCAAGGGAGCCAGGACAGCACAGCCAGAGACAGACAGGCGACTCAGTCAGAATCTGAGGTAAGTCCTTTATGTGGCAGGACTGCAGAGAGAGAGGGAGAAAATCCCTCCCAACTGCAGACCTCCAAGACCATTTATACTATTTATACCATATTGCATGGCATCTGGCCCATCCTGTGCTGCCCATCTCCCTGCGCCCTGTGACACCATTCACAGACACTCTTACTGACAATAAAGCCAGGAGAGCAGTGCGGTGCACTGCATATAAAAAGACAGGAAAAAACCCAAAGGAGAGTCAATGATGACATTGCAGACCTCTTATAATACCACAATTGTACAATGTCAGTGCTGTTTAAGCATCATTTTGCCCGCAGCCTTGGCACAAAAAGGCACCCAGTTTTTAGAAGGATTTACCTTCAACATTCAGGGTCTTCCAACTCCATGAGAGGCTGAACATGGAGGGTTAGGTTCGGTGGGGGGGGGGGGGGGGGGATGCAGCAAATTACCAACTCCAATCAACAGAAGAACATCTTAGTTGGGGGAGGGGCTGTCTTTTATTCAGCTAGGTACAGGTGGTCATGTGGGGTTCCGGAGGAGGTGTTAACCCATTGTGTGCTGACGTGAGGTGGGCCAGGAATGTAAGGTGCCCAATGAGTATAAAACAAGTGGAATTTGGGTGATCCAAGATGGTTTTCATATAGGAATAGCTTGGCTTCTTATTCAAAATTTCCCATTGAAATGCATGGCTGTCGTGGTGCCACCATTGGTGCCATATTTTATGATTTATATAACTTGGCTCGGGCCAAATTTAACTTGCCTATATATAGTAGGATGCCCAATGAATATAAAACAAGTGGAATTTGGATGAGCCAAGATGGTTTTGGCTTCTTATTCAAAATTTCCCATTGAAATGCATGGCTGTCATGGTGCTACAATTGGTGCCATATTTTATGATTTATATAACTTGGCTCGGGCCAAATTGAACTTTCCTATATAGTAGGATGCCCAATGAGTATAAAACAAGTGGAATTTGGGTGAGCCAAGATGGTTTTCATATAGGAATAGCTTGAGTTCTTTTTCAAAATCTTCCAGTGAAATGTATGGCTGTCAGGCTTAGGCTTTATATCACTTGGCTCAGGCCAAATTGCTATATAGTAGGATGCCCAATGAGTAAAAAAAAAAGGGGGGAGGGGGAGTTGAGTGAGCCAAGATGGAATTTCTCATTGAATTGCAAGGCTGTCAGGGTGATCTTTTTTATGATTTACATCACTTGGCTCAGGCCAAATTGAGCTTTCGTATATAGTAGGATGCCCAATGAGTATAAAACAAGTGGAATTTGGGTGAGCCAAGATGGTTTTCATATAGGAATAGCTTGGCTTCTTATTCAAAATTTCCCATTGAAATGCTTGGCTGTTAGGGTGACAACTGTTATGATTTATATCACTTGGGCTGGGCCAAATTTAACTTTTCTATATAGTAGGATGCCCAATGAGTAGAAAACAAGTGGAATTTGGGTGAGCCAAGATGGTTTTCATATAGGAATAGCTTGGCTTCTTCTTTGGAATTTCCCATTGAATTGCATGGCTGTCAGGGTGACAACTGTTATGATTTATATCACTTGGCTCGGGCCAAATTTAACTTTCCTATATAGTAGGATGCCCAATGAGTAGAAAACAAGTGGAATTTGGGTGAGCCAAGATGGTTTTCATATAGGAATAGCTTGGCTTCTTATTCAGAATTTCCCTTTGAAATGTATGGCTGCCTTATTTTAGGATTTATATCACTTGGCTCTGGCCAAATTGATGCCCAATGAGTATAAAACAAGTGGAATTTGGGTGAGCCGAGATGGTTTTCATAATAGAAATAGCTTGGCTTCTTATTCAAAATTTCCCATTGAACTGCATGGCTGTCACGGTGTAGTGTCATATTTTGCTCCCCATCGTAGAATGCTCTGGAAGTGACGTTGCGGCCAGAAATTTCACATTGCTCATGCGCTATGCGTTCCAAATACTTGTTCCATGCGTTCCAAAGGATTTGCGACAATGCCGACCAGTGAAACCATCAGATAATGTCACGGAAGGGAGGGGAGGTAATCCCCTACCCGATCCACGGTTAGCCGCTCTGTCTCAAGTTAATGTCACTCTGTGTAAAGTTAACATCACGATTATCTCCCCTCACTTCCGTGACATTATCTGACGGTTTCACTGAACTGCATTGTCTCAAATCCTCTGGAACGTATGGCGCAGGTGTTTGGAACGCATCGCGCATGTGCAGTGCGAAATTTCTGCTCGTAACGTCACTTCAGCATGCCACGATGGAGAGCAAAATATGACACTACACCTCGTTTGGTGCCAAATTTTATGATTTATATCACTTGGCTCGGGCCAAATTGAACTTTCCTATATAGCAGGATGCCCACTGAGTATAAAACAAGTGGAATATGGGTGAGCCAAGATGGTTTTCATATAGAAAAAAAATATTTGTTCAGAATTACCCCTTTAAATACATAGCAGTTAGGGAGAGAGAATTGTTGTTAAAGTTCAAAATTTTATTATAAACGTTGCAGATGATTGTTTAGTAGATAATTTTTGTGAATAAAGATCCAACCTGAATAAGAAGCTGGCCGAATAAGGAGCCAACTTCTGCATTTGAATAAGAAGCTGGCCGAATAAGGAGCTAACATCAGGTTCATACAGGTTCTTATTTATTGCTGTCTGTGTCTGTGGGGGGACATTCGCCCTCCTAAATAAAGTTTTATTTTTATTTTTAGACATTGATGAATGCCGCTACGGGTATTGCCAGCAGCTCTGTGCCAATGTGCCTGGTTCTTACTCCTGCACGTGTAACCCAGGATTTTTGCTGAACTCAGATGGAAGGTCCTGCCAAGGTATGTGGAGCATTAATACAAACCAGATGGGGGCTTACAATGAGCAGCACATGAGAAATTCAGTATATTTATTGTTCCCTAATGGATAAACTGCATTGGTCCCTTGTGAATGGATAGGCTGCATTCTCAGTGATGCCACCGCTCTCTATTGAATCTGTAGGCTGTGATGTCACCGGTCTCTAGTGAATAGATAGAATGCATTCTCAGTGATCTCTCTAGTGATTAAAAAGGCTGCATTCTGAGTGATGTCACCAGTCTCTAGTGAATGGATAGGCTGCATTCTCGGTGATGTCACCCATCTCTAGTGAATGGATAGGCTGCATTCTGAGTGATGTCACCAGTCTCTAGTGAATGGATAGGCTGCATTCTCGGTGATGTCACTGTTGTTAATGTCATTGATTTGTGAAGGGATGTTTAGGTTTCATTCTTGTAACCAATGCTATTTTTTAATCAGGTGATTTTTTTTTTTCTTTTTTCCAACTGATACCTTCCTGTTTATTTTGTTCATCTAGACGTTGATGAATGTACCACACAGAATCCATGTGTCCAAAGCTGTGTTAACACGTATGGTTCATATTTGTGTCGATGTGAACCAGGCTATGAGCTGGATGAAGACGGCATCAACTGCACTGGTAAATCCGTTTAACTGATATAAACTCCTCAGTGTACTGCCTCTTATACACTTTACAATATTCCTAAGTAATGCAGTGGATGTTACGTAGCCACAAAGATTTTTTATTTTCAATGCTGGCAAAAGGTTTTTGTGCCTACAAGTGTCTCTGCCTTCACAGTGTGACTTTTCTGCCTATTAGATTTGTGCATTGACTGCGATTGTGCATACCTTCTCTTTATTCCAGATATGGATGAATGCAGCATTTCAGAGTTCCTGTGTCAGCACCAGTGTGTCAATGAGCCCGGATCCTACTACTGCAGCTGTCCGAATGGCTATGTGCTGCTTGATGACAGCCGGACATGTCAGGGTGAGTGACCGTCAAATATAACGTTATAGGTCAGTGGTCTCCAAACTGCAGCCCTTTGCTTGCCTTTTATCCGGCCCTTGGGGGCAGTGTTCCTCCCACTGACACCAATGATGATGCAGATTTCCTCCCACTGACACCATCGATGGGTTAATATTCCTCCCACTACCAATAACACCTATGATAGGCTACTATTCTACCCACTGACACCAACGATTGAGCATTATTCCTCCCTTTGACACCAATGACCACCCCCTTAAAGTCTGAAGGAGCAGTAAACTGGCCCTTAGAATGTTTGGAGACCCCTGTTCCATTTTTTTTTATCACATTTTTTTTATCACATTTTTTTTTTTAAAGATAGTCTCTGGTATTCTGTACTTGTACAGAAAAGCAAACTGTCACACAGAATAAAAACTAAAAATAGAAAAAAAACATTTAACAAGTAGCGACAAAAAATTCAGCACTAAGCCCACTGAATAACACCATAGTTGCCAACTGTCCCAAATTTCCCGGGACATTCCCGGGATAAGGACATTTGTCCCGATTAAATTTTGTCCCGGGAAATGTCCTGGGAAATTCGGTTTGTCCCGTTTTTCGCCACCACCGCCCGCTAGAGGTCCGCGGCTGGCAGAGACGATGTCTCCGCTGGCCGCCATTTTAAAGAAGATCAGAAGCTGGTTTTCAATAGAGATCAGATGCTGCGGTGCCACCCACCCCCGCTGCCAGTGTCTGTGAAGTCATTCCGCGTGGCAACGACGGCGCGCCGCGTCTGGAGGAGATGTCGGGGGCCAGTCTGGAGATGTGGGGGCCAGTCTGTGGATGTAGGGGGGGGCGGTCTGTGGATGTCGGGGGAGGCCGGTCTGTGGATGTCGGGGGAGGCCGGTCTGTGGATGTCGGGGGAGGCCGGTCTGTGGATGTCGGGGGAGGCCGGTCTGTGGATGTCGGGGGAGGCCGGTCTGTGGATGTCGGGGGAGGCCGGTCTGTGGATGTCGGGGGGACCGGTCTGTGGATGTCGGGGGACCGGTCTGTGGATGTCGGGGGGGGGGGGCGGTCTGCGGATGTCAGAGGGCGCAGTCTGGATGTCAGAGGGGCCCCAAATGTAAGGAGGGGCTCCGCTGATGGACACAGATGTGAGGAAGGTACCTCTGATGGGGCACCTGATGTAAGGAGGGACTCTGCTGGTGGCACCTGATGGCAGGCAACGTGGCTAGTGACGCACTCATGGCTCCCACTGATTCAGCATTATGGTGAGTTGAATGATTTCATTTCATATTACAATGTAATAATAGAAATAATGCGCTTCAATCATCCTGACACCATAACAATCATGGCGCCAGGATGATTGAAGCGCTAACACCAGGTATTTGGAGTATCTTTATCTGCTGATTGTCAAACTCTGGTAAACACATATTGCTATTGTGGTGTAGGATCGGGAGCTACTGTCCCTCCATCCCTCTCCCCCCTCCTTTCCCTTTCCCCCTCCTGTCCCTCTCCATCCCGCATTAATCTCAGACTATAACCACACCCCTTTGAGCCACGCCCACTATTTTACGTAAACCACGTGCCGCATTTTCACCTTTTTCTATGCCACACCTATAACCGCATGCCACGCCCCCTAATTATAACACAACTCCGCCCACTGCCAAAAAAGTGTCCCAAAATTTTTTTTTTATAATGTTGGCAACTATGTAACACCTGTACCCCTCTATGATACTTGCCAAACTAATAATTACCCCACAAGTAACAATAAGAACAACATTCTCAACAAAAGGTAATAGACAGGCCCATCGTGTCTATCCAACTAGGCCATATTGCAGCAAACCTATGTATAGCAATACGAGAGGTACGCATGTTTCTCTTATATTCACCGACCGACACAGCTCCTCTCTGTAACTAAATGGGTTGTATAGCCTGCCATTAGGAGAACTAGGCAACATTTTTACATAATACACAGAACTTTAATCCCACCCCAGGGGGGTGGACCCTGTGCTATCAACCCTCCTCACTGCTCCCAGCAGCTTCAGCTCCAGTTTTTATTTTGCCTAGTAAGGAGAATGACCTAGGAACCCTGCGGGCCTCTCGGTCCATGTTTTTGCTGCAGGTTTGCTGTTTTTTGCGCAAGATGAAAGATCCTGAGATCATCTATCAACTGCCGGCTGGGTGACAGGCTTGTTAATGATATCCTTGTAGTCTCCCCAGTCCGGCCATCGAGCGTGAGCAGGCCGCAGCTAAGGCTCGGCAGGCCACGACATGCCTCAGCTCCAGAGGTGGTCAATGAGCTTCAATGCTCCAGGGTATACATATGACCTGGGCTACTGCTGTCTGGATCACGGTATACCGGGCCAACAGCTACCCTGTAACTGAGCAGGAGTAAGTCTCTGATGGAATGTCTCCCAGCTCTTCAGGACTGGCAAGTACGGCTCTCCCTGCCTCGGTGGGGTGAGCGGCTGGGCATTCCCTGGGGGGTTGATTTGGGGGCCACCTCACCTCCCTATCTTCTCTCCCAAGTCCCTATCACCCCTCCTTCCCCCCTCTGAGGGGGGTGGCCGCATTTGCTGCAGGTGTGTGTGTGTGTGTGTGTGTGTGTGCGTGTGTGTGTGTGTTCGCTGTTTTCTCACCTGTGGGGGCTCTCTGCGGCTGGCGTTGGTCCTGTTCCCAGTCTAGGGGGTCCCAAAAGGTGTTTGTGGAGGTTGTTCTGGCTGTAGGCAAGCAGCACGTTTTTATTTTTTGTTCTGTCACCGCATGGCGCTGTCCAGCAGCCATCTTAGATGTGGGAAAGCTGGTATTCCTATGGTGAGCTTCAGCAGCCATCTTCTTTAGGATCTCCTATTAGTTACATTGGCGGCCATTTTCTTGAAGCCTGAGCGCTTTTTTTTCGCCGCTGTTCTCTTGTGGCAGCATTACATGTGCTCTCACTTGCTGTTTCCTGTGTCCACTGTGTGTACAGGACGCTGGATGGCTTTTTGCTGAACACTGAAGTTAGCTCTGCAGAACGTTTCACCGCTGTTTATAGCTGCTGCTGCTGACACAGTTTTCTCCTTTCTGCAACTGGGAACCTCCTAGGGACTAAAGGCACTGCTAGTGGCATTTACAGAACACCCCAGGGTGGTGAGTCTAGCGCTAAGTACCCCCCCCCCCCATGCGGCAACAGCAGGAGAGTGGGACCTTCACTGTCCTAAGTCCCCTCGCAGGTGGCAGACAGGCTAGGTCAGCATGGCTTCAGAAACTGGTGTTTCTTCCCCCGAACTCCAGGCTATAGCAACCGGGTTAGCTCGGTGCGCATGGACACCCTGATGGAGGTCCTTGACTCCTATGTTGCTAAGATAGAGGCAGCACGTGGAAGGAAAGGTGCACGTAAGAGGCCCCTGCCCCCCCCCCCCCCTGTCCTCTGGGGAGAGCTCTGATGCAGACTCGGGCCCTGCTGCGGCTGGTGACCCCTGCTCTGACCTATCAGACGTGGCTGACCAGGACTATTCGGACAGTGAGGATGATTCCCCGTCCGGGCGCGACAAAGCGCTTGTTGGAGCACTTATCACAGCTTTGTGTGATACCCTGAAGATTCAGGAGCTAGCGGATCCCTCTGCTGATGTACCGGTCCCTTTTGGGTCCCGCAAGCCAGCACGTTCACCTAAGGTGTTCCTGTATTTTACTTATTTTGACAAATTCATCTACAGAGAATGGGGTCGCCCACAACGGACATTTTCGGTCCCCAAAAACTTGGCGGTGCATTACCCATTTGAGGAAAGCCTTCTCAAAAAGTGGTCGGCTCCTCCGGTTGTGGACCCCCCAGTATCTAGGTTAAATAAAGTAACCACGATCCCGGTTGAGGGGACTCCTGCATTCAAGGATCCCACGGACAGGAAGGCTGAGGCCGTGGCTCATTCCTTGTTTACGGTTGTGGGGTCAGGCGTGCGACCTGTACTGGCATCCTCACTGGTGTCACAGACACTGACTGAGTGGGCAAAACTTTTGCACCGCGAATTGGGAGAGCAGAACGCCTCCCCTGTCTGCGTGGAACTAGCAGACCAACTAGTGCAAGGCCTTTAGTATGTTTGTGACGTGGCCCTGGATACTCTCCCTCTGTTATCAAAGGCTTCAGTGTCAGCTGTGGTTTTGAGGCGCCTCATTTGGCTGAAATGCTGGTCTGCTGACCAGGCATCCAAGAAAGCCCCGACGGATCTTCCCTTCCTTGGCGAGCGGCTCTTTGGAGCCTCGTTGGATGACATTATTAAGAATGCCACTGGTGGTAAGAATGCACTACTCCCACAGGCCAGGAAGGCTAAGGAGCCTGGCCGCAGGCAAGGGCCCTCTTTTTCCACTCACAAGCGGCTTTTTCGTCCGCCCGGTGCTTCGGCAAAATGCCCTCAGCCCATCAGGACGCCCACAGGCGGTCAGAAGCGTCCATGGAGCCACAAGCCTGCGAACAAAAGTGCTACCGAATGACGGTTTGCCCCACCCACTTGTCGGGTGGGGGGGGTCATCTTCGGGAGTTTGCAGCCCGGTGGACCTCCCGGTTATCCGACCAATGGGTCTACGATCTGATTTCCACAAGCTACAAGATAGAGTTTCTCTCTTGGCCGCCAAACAGATTCTTCCCCTCCAGCATACCCATGTCCTCGGTTCACCGGGAGGCCCTGTTAGGGGTGGTAAGGGACTTGCTGAATCAGGGGGTGATTGTTCTGGAATTGAAACGCTTCCAGGGGTTCTACTCAAATCTGTTTGTGGTTCCCAAGAAGGGGTACGTTCAATCTTGGACTTGAAGGCCCTCACTTTGTAAAAGTGCAGAGGTTCAGAATGGAATTGGTTCGCTCAGTAGTCGCTGCACTCCATCAAGGGGACTTCCTGGCGTCCTTGGACATCCAGGATGCTTGCCTGCACATACCCATTTGCCTTCAGCATCAAACATTTCTGCGTTTGGCAGTCGGGGAAGCCCACTACCAGTTTGTGACTCTTCCTTTTGGCCTGGCATCACCCCCCCGAGTCTTTACCAAAGTACTGCCTCCAGTATTGGTGTTACTGAGGCAACGCGGGATCGCGATCGTGGGTTACTTAGACGATCTCCTCCTGAGAGCATCTTCCACCTCAGAATTAGAGGAGGATGTGGTGATCACCTTGCGGACCCTGCAAGAATTTGGGTGGCTGTTGAACCTAAGGAAGTAGGTGGTTGTACCGACCCAGCGTCTGGAGTAACTGGGGTTACTATTGGACTCCAGGGAAGCGAGGGTTTTTCTCCCCTCAGACAAATTGATGACTCCCAGATCAGCGGTCAGTCTACTGATGAGCTGCAAGTGGTCGTCGCTCCGCTTTTGCATGTGAGTGCTGGGGCTCATGGTAGCCTCCTTCGAGGCGGTACCTTATGCCCAGTTCCACACCAGAGTCCTGCAGAAGGAGATTTTGACGAAGTGGGACAAATCTCCGTTGTCCCTGGATCGGCAGATCCAGGTGAGTCAACCAGTCAGGGACTCCATGATCTGGTGATTGAGGTCCCCAGTGATTCAGTCCAGAAAATCGTTCCGTTCCTGACATGGACGGTGATCACTACGGACGCCAGTCTGTCCGGCTGGGGTGGAGTGATGGGGATTCAGTCAGCTCAGGGCCTCTGGTCGGTGGAGGAATCCAAGTTGCCGATCAATCTGCTCGAATTGAGAACGATCAGGCTGTGCCTCCACGCGTGGTCGATGAGTCTTCAAGGGCGTCCGATCAGGATACAGTCAGACAACGCCACGGCTGTGGCGTACATAAATCACCAAGGGGGAACAAGAAGCTCAGCCGCTGCTCAGGAGGTTGCTCATATACTTCGGTGGACAGAGCGACACGTACCGGCCCTGTCGGCCATTTACATCCCATGTGCGGAAAATTGTCAGGCGGACTATCTGAGTCGACAGATGCTGGACCCAGGAGAATGGGCATTGCATCCGGAAATATTCAGACTGCTGTGCCTGCGGTGGGGCACACCAGATGTGTATCTATTGGCCTCCCGTCTCAATCGGAAGGTACCAAGATTCGTGTCCAGGACCAGAGATCTGTGGGCAGACGCGCTGGTGGCTCCGTGGGATCAGTACCAGCTGATCTAAGTCTTTCCTCCACTAAAACTGTTGCCACGCCTGCTGCGCAGAGTGGAAGCCAAGGGGTTCCCAGTAATCCTGGTTGCCCCAGATTGGCCTCAGCGGCCCTGGTACGCAGACCTGGTGCGTCTGGTGGCAGACGCTCCCTGGCGACTGCCGTTGTGAGAGGACCTCCTATCTCAAGGTCTAATCTTTCACCCTGCTTTACCATCGTTGGCTTTAATGGCATGGCTGTTGAAAGCCAGGTGTTGAGGAACCGGGGTCTGTCGGACTCAGTGATTCCAACTATGTTGAGGGCGTGGAAATCTTCTTCCAGGAAGATATACTATCGTACTTGGAAGGCCTATATCTTCATGTGTGAGGAGAAAGGGTGGCATCCAAGCTCTTTCTCTATATCCAGGATCCTGCTGTTTCTTCAGCAAGGTGTAGACCAGAAGTTGGCATTGAGCACCATCAAGGGTCAAATTTCAGCTCTGGCTGTCTTTTTCCAGTGACCCCTGGCGTCTCACTCATTAGTGAGTACCTTTGTTCAGGGGGTGTGACATGTAGTCCTTCCGGTGCGTCCTCCGTTACCTCCGTGGGATTTGAACCTGGTGTTGTAGGCACTTCAGAAACCACCGTTTCAGAATATCAGGGAGATTCCCTTGTTGACCCTTTCTAGTGGCCATCACATCGGCCAGGAGGGTTTCGGAATTGGCTGCCTTGTCATGCAAATCGCCTTATCTGGTCATCCACAGGGATAACGTGGTTGTTGTGTCCGCAACCGTACTTTCTACCAAAGGTGGTTTTGGCTTTTCATATCAATGAGGACATTGTATTACCATCGTTGTGTCCTAAACCGAAGCACCCCAAGGAGGTGGCCCTTCATGCTCTCGATGTGGTTAGGGCTCTGAAGGTGTACTTTTCTGCCACAGCCCCCTTTCGGAAGTCAGACTCACTGTTGGTTTCAGTGGCTGGTCCTAAGAAAGGCATGTCGGTCTCGTCGGCCACCATTTCCAGGTGGATCAGACAGATTGTAGTACAAGCCTATGCCTTGCAGGGGCAGGTGCCCCACTTTCCAGTAACGGCCCACTCTACAAGAGCAATCGGAACGTCTTGGGCCTTCTGACACCAAGCGTCTGTCGCTCAGGTGTGTGAGGCCGCGACCTGGTCGTCTGTCCACACGTTTACCAAGTTCTACAAGGTAGACGTCAGTGCATCGGCTGATGCCTGTTTTGGCTGCAAAGTTTTGCAGGTGGCCGTGTAGTTGCAATTGAGTTTTTTTCCCTTGGTCGATAAAAACACAGTACTGTTTTGTTAATGCACTGTTGCATTACGTCCGCAATGTTGCGGTCTTGGGGATCACTCATGTGGAGGATGCCCGGGTTATATGGTGGAGTTTTTCCACACACTGCTGTTTTTTTGTGGGTTTAGTTTTCACTAGTTCCCACTTGCCATGGTGGATGAAGTTTTTATGCTGTTTTTTCCCACCCTTTGTTTGGCACTGCTTGGGGACGTCCCATTTAGTTATAGAGAGGAGCTGTGTCGGTAGTTGAATATAAGAGAAAATAGGATTTTTGTACGCACCGTAAAATCCTTTTCTCTGTAATTCACAGACCGACAGCACCCACCCCTCCTTTTTTCTACATTATACTGCTTGTTGACGTACTGAAGCTGCTGGGAGCAGTGGGGAGGGTTGATAGCACAGGGTCCACCCCCCCAGGGGCGGCATTAAAGTTCTGTGTATTGTGTAACAATTTTGCCTAGTTCTCCTAATGGCAGGCTATACAACCCATTTAGTTACAGAGAAGAGCTGTGTCGGTCGGTAAATTACAGAGAAAAGGATTTTACGGCGAGTATAAAAATCCTATTTTCTCGCTCATCTAGTGATGGCGGAGTAGAGGATACCCATAATGAAGTAATCAGTTTTCATGCAAGAAAAAGATCTTAACCAATTGCCGACCATCGCACACAGAGGTACGTCAGCAGAATAGCACAGCCAGGCAAATGACGTACAGGTTAAAATTTGTTAAAATTAAGTTTTAAATTTGCTGCCTTTTGGGCACACCCGCCACAGGAGCGTGCCCGCGGGTCCCGGGAACTCGACATTCTCTGGCAGCCCGCGATTGCAGTGTGGAGAGGTGAAACGGGGAGCTGCCTTTTGTAAACAAAGCATTTTCCCCTTTCTGCCTTGTGTCATGACAGAGATCTACTGCTTCTTGTGATCAGGAGCAGTGATCACTGTCATGTTCTAGGTAGCCCCTCTCCCCCCACAGTTAGAATCACTCCCTAGGACACGCTTAACCCCTTGATCGCCCCCTAGTGTTTAACTCATTCCCTGCCAGTGCCATTTACACAGTAATCAGTGCATTTTTATAGCACTGATTGCTGAATAAATGACAATGGTCCCAAAATGGTGTCAAAAGTGTCTGATGTGTCCGCCGTAATGTCGCAGTCATGATAAAAAAAATAAAAATCGTAGATTGCCACCATTACTAATATAAAAAAAAAGAATTAATAATAAAAATGCCATAAATATATCCCCTATTTTGTAGACACTATAACTTTTGCTCAAACCAATCAATATACGCTTATTGCGATTTTTTCTTTTTTTTTTCACCAAAAATATGTAAAAGAATACATATCAGCCTAAACTGAGGAAAAAAAATGTTTTATACATTTTTGGGGGATGTTTATTATAGCAGAAAGTAAAAAATAATGTGTTTTCTTTCAAAATCGTCTCAAATTTTTTTGCTTATAAAGCAAAAAATAAAAACCACAAAGGCGATCAAATACCACTAAAAGAAAGCTCTATTTGAGGGAAAAAATTCATCAATTTTGTTTGGGTACAACGTCGCACGGCCACGCAATTGTCCATTAAATCGACGCAGTGCTGAATCGCAAAAAATGCTCTGGTCAGGGAAGGGGTAAAACGTTCGAGCGGGGCTGAAGCGGTTAAAAAGTTATCTTATATTCATGCTGCTCGGGCATTCCCATCTTACTTGTGGGCAGGCAAAGCCCACAAGCATAACTTCCGGGATACAGTGCTGCTGTATAACCGGCATGCACTGCCCAGTCTCACTCATGCTCAGTTATAATATATATATATATATATATATATATATATATATATATATATATATAGAGGCTGTGATCCGCCTTAAATCGCATTTTTTCCTGACAGGAAATAAAGCGATTTTTTTGACAGACTCCTGCCCACTGACTCCTGGGTAATGATGACTAACGTTTCCCAGGAGCACAGGCGAGGGAGGAAGTGATGTGGGGCGCCGCGGAGCCAGAAGTGGCAGATTAGGAGCCAGCATCTAGCAACAGGGCACTTCTGGTAAGTTAAAAAAAATAAAAAATTCACTCCAAATATTTTTTAGTATTAATAAAGGACTGGGAAAATGTAAAAATATTTTTCAGGTTGGAACTACGCTTTAAGAAGAAATACAACAAATGTGTGCATGCCAATGAGATAAGCCCCTTAGTAGTCTCAGGTCCGGACAAGTATATATCAAGCAAAGGCAGTGGATGGAATCGAGCCCTGTGCATGAAGTGCATGACGCATTTGTAAATATTGATAGAACCAATGCTGTTCCAAGTTAAACTCTGAACTCAGTTGTTGAAAAGATTTTAAAAGTTCCATCAAAATAAGACAAAGCTGTGATGCCTGCTTTCTCCCACCTTAAGAAGCCCTCCATCTGAGAATGTTCCATCAATGTATCATTGGGCCAAAGTTGGCCCCTGTTATATATTATACCATTCTTTCTTCTATCATATCTAACAATACCTGTGCAAGGAGGCTGGTGAAGGCTTTTTATTTCTTCCCCTCCTGTCACAGCTCTCTGTCAATTCCTAGATAGCAGCTATAAATATTCAATTTACTTTTTCATACTTTGGCATCCTTCATCTGTCCTGTCCTTTTTCCCCATTGGCTGAATTTTTTTAGAAAGAAATGAAGGTTCTATATTTTTTTTTATCATAGGTGTACTTTAAATGATAGAGACAGAATATCAACCAAAAATCCAGAATAAAATAAATGTTCGGTCAGTAAAATAAATATTTGATCCCCAAACAAAAAACATGACTTAAAGGAGGTAAGACGTTTCTTGTAGTTGGTGATCAGGTTTGCACACATCTCCGGAAGGATTTTGGTTCACTCTTCTTTACAGATCTTCTCTAAATCCTGAAGGTTTCTTGGCTGTCTCTTGGAAGACCCATCCATGACCCATCTTCAGTGTTCTGGCTGAGGGAAGAAGGTTCTCATCCAAGATTTTGCAGTACATCCCCCCGTCCATTGGACCCTCAATGTGGCAAAGTTGACCTGCACCTTTAGCAGAGAAACAGACCCAAAGAATCATGTTGCTGCCTCCATGCTTGACTGTAGGGATGGTGTTCTTAGGGTCATAGTCAGCATTTTTCTTCCTCCAAACACGGCAAGTCGAGATAATGCCAAAGAGCTCAATTTTGGTGTCATCTGACCACAGCATTTTATCCCAATCCTTCTCTGAATCACTTAGACGTTCATTGACATGACTACATCTGCTTTCTTGAGGAGGGGGATTTGCCATGTTTGGAGGAAGAAAATGCAGACTATGACCCTAAAAACACCATCACTACAGTCAAGCATGGTGGTGGAAACATTATTCTTTGGGGCGGTGTCTCTGCTAAAGGTACAGACTGACTTTGCCGCATTGAGGGGCCAATGGAAGGGGCCATGTATTGTAAAATCTTAAATGAGAACACCGAAGATGGGTCATGGATGGGTCTTTCAGCCTAAGATTGACCCAAAACATACCACCAAGGCAACAAAGAAGAAGCACATTGTGTGGCCTAGCAAGTCCCCAGACCTTAATGCTATAGAAAATTTATGGAGGGAGCTGAAACTTTGAGTTGCTAAGTGACAGCCAAGAGACCGTAAGGATTTAGATAAGATCTGTAAAGAAGAGTGGACCAAAATCCTTCCCGAGATGTGTGCTAACCTGGTAACCAACTATAAGAAAAGTCTTACCTCTGTGCTTGCTTGGGGATCAAATACTTATTTCTTGATCATACATCACGGGACACAGAGCCTTTATTACATAGTGGATTAGATAGGCACCTTCAGTGATTGGACACTGGCTAACCCCAATTAAGGAGAATTCCTCCCCCTATATAACCCCTCCTATATGGGAGGTACCTCAGTTTTTTCGCTAGTGTCTAAAGTGGTTGGTGACATAAAACATGTGCTATGAAGAAGGCTCTATGCAGGTCCCTGCGGGGGTCAAAGGGCTATACTAACCAGATCCATATCTCGGGCCGATATTTTGACTCCCAAGATATGGTACCCGGGCCTCGTCATCGAGGTTTTGCCTGTAAGTCCTCTCCTTTGAAAGACTGGGCTCTGGGAAAACCAGACTTGGTGTACTATTAAAATAGCGTCACGAAAGCTCTGGTAGAGTCTTTTACAGGTCCAGGTAAGAGGTTCCTCTGAGAAGGAACCCAAAAAATCCTGAAGGTTGGCACAACGCTACCTGCCGTGATGGGTGAAGATGGCAAACTGTCTGTTTTCAGCAGTTCCTGCGGCGTGAACAGGTAAAAGAAGTTAATTCTATATATATATATATATATATATATATATATATATATATATATATATATATATATATATATATTATGGATTTCTTCACAAGAGTAGTTGCAGCTCAATTTAGAACATTTGTATCATGTGTTTGTTTTTTTTCGGGATTTTTGGTTGATATTCTGTTTCTATCATTTAAAATATACCTATGATAAAAATTATAAACTCTTCATTTCTTTGGAAGTGGGCAAACTTACAAAATATGCAGGGGATCAAATACCGTAATTATTTTTCCCACTATAGGAAAGGAAAGATGATGCCGTTGTATCCAGAAAGACTGTCAGTTTTTGACTTTGCCTTCAAAAGTCTGATTTCTAGTCTAGAGTCTTCATAGCTGCTATCTAGGGACAGCTAGAAAATTACTTACCCAGAGAACAAAAGTAACAGATGTGTGATTAAACACACTCTTTTTGTCTGCTTCATTAGAGAACTGAAGGATAAACTTGACTTCATAGAGATTTTACAAAATGTTCAACAATATCTGTGGTAACGAGCAATCCCAAGTATTCCCAAGTTCATATTTCCCAAGTTACTGCCATTAAAAAAAAAAAAAAAAAAAAAAAATGTATATTACAGGATGTTGCCTTAGCCCCTGTACACACGGTCGGAGATTTAGACAGCCAAATCTGTCGGATTTTGTCCGTCGGATCTTGTCCGAAACTGTTGCATACACACGGTCGGACTAAGTTGTCGAAAAATCCGATCATTCAGAACGCGATGACGTAATTTCATTACGATGGGACTACGTTCAGGCGAGTAGCCAATAGCTTTGATGTAGGAATTTGATCTGAGCATGCGTGGCACTTGGTCCGATCAAAATTCTCTACACATGATCGGAGTATGTCCGATCTAACCAGTTGGTCGGGAAATATTTCCAACATGTTGGAAAATTGGGTCTGACGGGTATTCCGACGGAATCAGTCCGATGCATACCACACACAGTTGGATTATCCGACGACACGGTCCGATAGGACACATTCCGACGGATTCTCCGACCGTGTGTACAAGGGCCTAGAATTGCATTGCCCCATTGGATATGAGCAAGATGGGACACATCAATGGGATTCCTTTGCTTATAATAAGGTGTTAATGCCTGCGAAATCCAACATGTGCAAATATTCACTCTTGCTGGCCAATGGAGTGGAATTTTGACTACGCTTTGCCCCAGTATAGGGTAATATTACAGATTTTTGCCCATTATAATTCCATTTTCTATATCGGCGAAGGGTCCCCTGTAACATTACCTTGCAAAAGATGAGTGTGTTTGTATATTTGGCAGGCTGGAAAGCTTGACTGTGTATTATCAAATTTTGAACCCTGCCCGTCAAGATTGGCTCTACATAATGTGCTTCGGCTGCAAGACTCCCTCCGCTGAACTATGTTGTTCTATTTCAATAAACATTAAAGTGTTAAAGTGGTATTCAATCATTCAATCCAAAACCAAAGATGTAATATATTGCAGCTTACCAATGATTCGATGCGGTGGCTGCTTTCGCTTCCTTTTTTAGGCTCCCCCCCCCCCAATTTGTTTTCACCTGGTGATCTGGCCAGTAACACACCTCCTGTATTAGCGTGCCCCCCACTCTGAATAAAGGAGGCACCTTTGGCGAGCAGCATTGTCAGTCGGGGGGGGGGGGGGGCAGGGTGTTAGATGTACTAGCAGATTCAGATACACTAACAAATTGAAGCCAAACTCCAGCCAGGCATGTACTGGCCATTGGGACTACCGGGAGTTTCCCGGTGGGCCGATGGCTCAGTGGGCCACTCTGATGTAAGGGGGCTGCTGATGGGACACTGTGATGTAAGGGGGCTGCTGATGGGACACTGTGATGTAAGGGGGTGCTGATGGGACACTCTGATGTAAGGGGGCTGCTGATGGGACACTCTGATGTAAGGGGGCTGCTGATGGGACACTCTGATGTATGGGGGCTGCTCATGGGACACTCTGATGTATGGGGGCTGCTCATGGGACACTCTGAGGTAAGGGGGTGCTGATGGGACACTCTGATGTAAGGAGGTGCTGATGGGACACTCTGATGTAAGGAGGTGCTGATGGGACACTCTGATGTAAGGGGGCTGCTCATGGGACACTCTGATGTAAGGGGGCTGCTGATGGGACACTCTGATGTAAGGGGGCTGCTGATGGGACACTCTGATGTAAGGGGCTGGTGATGGGACACTCTGATGTAAAGGGGATGCTGATGGGACACTCTGATGTAAGATGGATGCTGATGGGACACTCTGATGTAAGAGGGATGCTGATAGGACACTCTGATGTAAGGGGGCTGCTGATGGGACACTCTGATGTAAGGGGGCTGGTGATGGGACACTCTTATGTAAGGGGGCTGGTGATGGGACACTCTGATGTAAGGGGGCTGGTGATGGGACACTCTGATGTAAGGGGGCTGCTGATGGGACACTCTGATGTAAGGGGGCTGCTGATGGGACACTCTGATGTAAGGGGGCTGCTGATGGGACACTCTGATGTAAGGGGGCTGCTGATGGGACACTCTGATGTAAGGGGGCTGCTGATGGGACACTCTGATGTAAGGGGGCTGCTGATGGGACACTCTGATGTAAGGGGGCTGCTGATGGGACACTCTGATGTAAGGGGGCTGCTGATGGGACACTCTGATGTAAGGGGGCTGCTGATGGGACACTCTGATGTAAGGGGGCTGCTGATGGGACACTCTGATGTAAGGGGCTGCTGATGGGACACTCTGATGTAAGGGGCTGCTGATGGGACACTCTGATGTAAGGGGCTGCTGATGGGACACTCTGATGTAAGGGGGCTGGTGATGGGACACTCTGATGTAAGGGGGCTGGTGATAGGACACTCTGATGTAAGAGGGATGCTGATGGGACACTCTGTTGTAAGGGGGCTGGTGATGTGACACTCTGATGTAAGGGGGCTGGTGATAGGACACTCTGATGTAAGAGGGATGCTGATGGGACACTCTGTTGTAAGGGGGCTGGTGATGTGACACTCTGATGTAAGGGGGTGCTGATGGGACACTCAAAATGTAAGTGGGCCGGTCTGGATGAATTCCAGGGCCAAATTTCTGTTCCAGTCCAGCCCTGACTCCAGCTCACACTTTATATAGCAGTTACAGCAAATCTTTTTTTTTCTCCTATTGGGATGAAAGTTTTACATAACTAAAGCTGACCATTGTAAGTTATAAGCAGCCTTGTCTGTGATAAATGGTCCCCCCTGTAATGGATACATCTGCAAGGGAACTTGTTCTTTTGAAAAGCAACAGACTTACTGGCTAAATCACTAGGTAAAACTAAGAGAAAGAAAGCCTGAAAAAAAAAATTCAGTCATCACATCTAAGAATTGGTAAACTGCAGTTTAATAAATGTTTTTGCTTTTGGGTTCATTACCACTTTAAGTAAAATAAATATTCAGTCTTGGGATGCGATTTTGTAAATTGTGGTTTTCCAGATGTCGATGAATGTGACACGCGGAATAATACCTGCACCGCTCAGCAGACGTGCCTCAACATCCCTGGAACCTACAAGTGTTTAGATCCCATGCGATGTGAGGAGCCGTACATCCAGTTCAATGATAAGTGAGTACAGGCGAGTATGGAGGATGTCTATAAAAAGTTATGACTGTAGAGTGCTGTGAAAAATACAGAGTAACAAAATAAGGGTTCAGTCATACTTGGCACTTTACTGCAGGCCTCGTGCAGGTGGGCATGTGTTGTGTGTATGCCCATGCTGACATCCCATTCATCTCTATTGGGACATACGGCTGCACAGACACTGCTGCCATGTCCTAATATTACATGCGGTTGAGGGTCCCTGAATGCACCCCGTATGTGTTTTGGGACCCGCATTCACCTACATGTCATATTAGGACATATCATTAATATTGATTGGACCCTGGGCAAACATTTTCTCGGGGCTTCTTGAATCCACTTAACTTATTTTTGGGCAGTGCAGACTCAAGGGGCAGCTGCTTTGGGCCCCACAAGGACAGGGCCCCGGTCAGCTGCCCCTTCTGCCCTGCATTAAGGACGGCCCTGCATATGTCCCAATAGAAATAAATGGGATGCCAACATCCGGGGGCCTGCAGCAAAGCGCCCATGTAAATAACGCCAGCAGAGTTACATACTGTTAATTAGGTTTAGATTTCTTTTCTTGTGTACTATATTAGACATGTGCAATTCGTTTCAGTCTGAATACAAATTCAGACAAATTTTGGGTTATTCGGGCATTCCGATTTATCCAAATCTCCGAGTGAAATGGTAACGAATTTAGTTTAATTTAATTTTGTTTATTTTCTAACGAATTCCAAGTTTTCAGATCTAAATTGAATTCAGATCGGTCTAAAAATTATTGACCGATTTGAATTCTGTGTGAAGAATAGCTAGTTGGTAAGGAGCAGGCCGGGAAGCCGGCAGTCGTGTCCCAAAAGTGGAAGTTCCGCTTTAAGTACTCCTCACCCCCTTACATGCCATGTTTGATGTCTTTTTTTATTTTTTTTTGAGGGGGGGGGGGTGGGGAGTGGGTACCTAGTTTTGACAGGTACCCAGCTCCCACTTCCTCTCTGGCCATCTAGGTGACTCGAGCGGAAGTTCCCTCTCCCGGCAATCTTCTGGGACACGTCGTAGGTCCCAGAAGATTGTCTGGCCATCGAGGAAGCGCAGCTTTTACAGCAGGGTGCCCACATTTGTGATGCCGAGGCAGGGAAGAGAACCAAAGGTTTGGGTGGCCACATCGCTGGATCCTGGGACAGGTGAGTGTGTGTTTTTTAAAAGTCAGCAGATACACTTTTTGTAGCTTCTGACTTTTAATAAACAGAAAAATGCCTGGGACTCTGTTTTAACGACTGATCAGCTGTCAGCGGGCTTCCCCACTGACAGCTGAAATGTAACGAAAAGAATGCTGGCAATAAAAAAAAGGGAAGGACGAGTGAGTGCCCGCCTCCCCAAACCATACCAGGCCATATGCCATCAACGTTGGGGGGTATGCACCCCTGCCCATAGCACCTTTTCCCGATGTTCCCCTTAAAATCCATACCAGGCACTTCAGGGGCTTTTCTTTTTCCCTGAATTTTTCATTGCCGGAATTCTTTTATGCACATTTCAGCTTTCAGTGTGGAAGCCGCTGACAGATTACGAGTCATCAGTCATTAAGGACGCAGAGGCTGGATTCCTGACCCGCTCCTTAAAGTGGAGTTCCATCCAAAAATGGAACTTGCGCTTTAAGGGAAGGTGACCCCCTGACATGCCACATTTGGCATGTCATTTTTTTTGGGGGGGGGGGGGGGGGGAGTGGAAACCCTAATTTTAGGTTCCTCCCGGGGCACTGCAAGGGAGATCACCTCTTCCTCCACCCTCTCGGCAATCATCTGGGACATGTCACAGCTCCCAGCCGATTGCCCGGCCAGTCACGGCTTGCACAAGCGCAGTGCGTAATCGGCTGTGAAGCCACAGCCGGGGCACCCACAGTGACAGTTTTTTTTTATTGGATATCCGCTTTAACAACCAGCTATTCTTCACACAGAATTCAAATTGTTTCATTTTTCAACCATTCTGAATTTGAATTGTTCCCAAAAATTTGGAATTCATTAGAAAACGAACAAAATTAAAATTTCACAAACTAAACGAATCAACGTAACTAAATTATTAACATAACAAACCAAACATTTCCGTTCTGCACATGTCTGTGCTATATATTTCATCAAGTTAAAACTACCAACAATTTTTTTGTATTTAGATTATGCCAGTTTAGAAGGATCCCCCCCCCCCCCCCCTGTTTTTTTTATAACAATTTTTCTAATTTATACCACTCTATACCTGGTATAATCCACTATAATAGAGTTTGGTGAAGGAGCTTTTTTTTATGGTGGAAACCTTTCCAGTTTTTCTGCATTGCACCCATGGTTTCAGCTTGTTACCATTTGCAGTATGGTGCTTTTTTTTACAATGCAAACTGAGAAATGGGGAAAAAAATTGGTTAAAGTTTGCTGTCCCTCTCTGGAGTCATTTAGGTTTACTTCTTGCACAACAGATGTAAAAAGAATCTACAGAGAATTTGCCCAGAGCTCGCTTATGCTACCTGGAAAGAGTGAATGTAATTGGTAAGAAAGGAATATTGAGAGTGCAGATGCTAGAAAGTACATTCCCAGCAACCTTGTGAAGAGCTGCAGGATGACTGCCTTCAGGAGATTACAGAAAACTCAGGTTAGCTAAACTGAGTAGACTTTGGGACTTTAGTACACTGGCAATATTTGGCTCGTGTATTAAACCTCATCCAACCTGTGACATGCGAATATAACCTCTGACTGACCCTGGACGCACACTGGCTTTTCTGCAGAGTAGGGATGAGCTGAACACCCCCCCCCCCCTCGGTTTGCACCAGAACCTGAGAACGGACCGAAAATTCGCGCAAACTTTAGAACCCCAGTAATGGGGTTCTAAAATCAAAAGTGCTAATTTTAAAGGCTAATATGAAAGTTATTGTGCTAAAAAGGGTTTGGGGACCCGGCTCTTGCCCCAGAGGACATGTATCGATGCAAAAAAAAAAGTTTTAAAAATGACTGTTTTTTTCAGGAGCACTGATTTTAATGATGCTTAAAGTGAAAAAAAAAAAAAAAAAGAGAAATATTCCTTTAAATAATGTGCCTGGGGGGTGTCTCTAGTATGCCTATGAAGTGGCACATGTTTCCCGTGTTTAGAACAGTCCCTGCACAAAATTACATTTCTAACGGAAAAAAAGTCATTTAAAATTGCTTGTGGTTTTAATGTAATGTCTGGTTACAGCAATATGGATGAAAATCATTGAGAAAAATGGCATGGGAAGCCCCCCCTGCCCATTACCAGTCCCTTTGGGTCTTGTATGGATATTAAGGGGAACCCCCAGGCAGTGCAAACAAGACAGGGACTGTGTAGGTTTGTTAAGTAGAATCTGTTTGTAATTTTGAACTGGTACATTTTTAAAGTATAGCTCCAGTCAAAAAATCTATTTTTAAGCTTTTTGGAAAACATAGAGAAGGATTATCACCCCTGTAACATTTTTTTTTCCGTCCGTCTTTTTTCATCTTACTTCCTGTTGTCTCCTTCCGTTTGCAAGTAGGAGACGTTTGTAAGTTGGATGTTTGAAAGTAGGGGCCTGCGCTATATGCTCTGCAGAAATTTGGGCCTAAGGTGTTGGTGTTGCCACAACACTGTAAGCCCTCAAAGTGACTCTTGGTGGGCACTGGAGCGCCCTGCTGTGAACTATTATATCAAGAATTTTAATTACATGCCATTGTTGAACAGTGGTAGAAAAATTGGGTCTTTATTGGTTATGGTGGTGGTGCCATAACACTGTAAGTCCTCACAGTTACTCTTGGTGGGCGCTGGAATGGGCCCTACTGTGAAATATATGAAGAATTGTAATTACATGCACCTGTTGAAAAGCGGCAAAAAAATTGGGCCGTAGGCACTGGTGCCACAACACCTCACAGAAACTCTAGTTGGAGAGCAGGAATGAGCCCTGCTGCAAAGTATTGAATCAAAAATTGTAATTACATGGCCCTGTTAAACAGGGGCTGAAAAATTGGGGCTTAGCCACTGGCGGCGCCCAGAACCAAAAACGTTCCAAGCTATCAGCAGGATCATTGAGGAGGAAGAGGGGATAGTCAGTCAGCATAACAGAATAGTCACTCAGCATAGGCGATCTTGAAGGGATGTGATATTTAAAAAAAAAATATTCGGTTGCATCAGCGTCAGATGCTTGGTAGCTGGTGGTGATCCAAGACTGATTCATCTTTATGAAGGTCAGTCGATCAACGGAGTCGGTGGACAGGTGCACCCTGTGATCGGTTACAAAGCCTCCAGCAGTGTTCCCGAAAGAACGCTGGGTGCAGGACAGGCCAGTAGCTCAATTGCATACTGTGCAAGCTCTGGCCAGTGGTCCAGTAACCCAGAGGATTTTTGGTGGGAAAGGTGTCCAAGTCTGATCTTACCCCTAGGTATTCCTGCACCATGTAAATCTGGCGATGGTTGCTGGAACCGATCATACCTTGGGGCTGCGGACTAAAAAATTGTCTGAACGCATTGGTCAGACGGCCAGCTTCTCCACCGCTCCTTCTGTGACTGACTAAAACCTCAGCAACACGTTGTCCAGGACCAAGAATTTGTAAACTCCTAGTCCCTGGGAACGCGTTGCACAGACCTTTGTGCAAGGCCTCCCGAAGATGTCCCATCCTCTGCTCCCTCTGCTATGGCAAGATAAGGTCCGCAACCTTGTACCGTGGATAAAAGAGAGTTGCCAGCCAGTAATGATCCCTCTCCTTGATCCGCTGAATACGAGGATCCTTCCGCAGGTTTTGCAGGATCAGGGAGGCCATGCAGCATAGGCTAGTTATGTTAGTTGAGGCATTCGGTCCGGAGTCCTCAGGACGACATCATCTGCAGCCACGTAAAAGTCCACGGGTTTCTTGGGACTGTAAATCATCCCTAAAAGACTGCTGCTGATGCTGAGTGCCAGGCACAATCCTCCTCCTCCTCTTCCTGTGTGATCGGCGGGCCAGCAGGAACACTGTCTGGATAAAGGGGACCTTGAGAGGCAAGGAAGTCCTCCTCTTCCTGCCTCTGTTCGGCCTCAAGTGCCCTGTCCATGTCCATTATTCCACGCAGCGTGTGCTCCAACAGGTGGACAAGTGGTACAGTGTCACTGATGCATGCACTGTCACTGCTCACCATCCTCTTAGCCTCCTCAAATGGTGACAGGACAGTGCATGCATCCCTGATCATAGCACACTGGCAAGGGGAAAAAAATGCTCCCCTGACCCTGTCTTTGTGCTGTAGTCACACAGGAACTCATTGATGGCCCTCTGCTCCATGTGCAGCCGCTGCAGCATGGCCAACTTTGAGTTCCACCTGGTGGGCATGTCACAGATTAGGCAATTCTTGGGAAGGTTCAATTCCTTTTGGAGGTCAGCCGGCCGAGCACTGGCATTATATGACCGGCGTAAATGCACACAGACTTTTCTGGCCTGCCTCAGGACATCCTGTAAGCCCGGGTACCTGCCCAAGAACCGCTGCACCACCAAGTTAAGGACGTGAGCCACACAGGGCACATGGGTCAGTTGTCCCTGTCGGAGGGCAGAGAGGAGGTTGGTGCCAATGTTGCAAACCACCATTCCTGGCTTAAGCTGGCGTGGCGTCAACCAGCTCTCAGCCTGCCCCTGCAGAGCTGACAGAATATCTGCCCCAGTGTGGTTCCTGTCCCCCAAACACACCAGCGCAATCACGGCATGGCATCTTTTTGCCTGCGTACTTGCGTAGCCCCTTGAATGCCTACGGAGCACTGCTGGTTCCGAGGACAAAGCACAGGAAGGGGCCATGGAGGAAGAGGAGGGGGTGGGGGAGAGAGGTGTGTCCCAATCACTAGTAGTAGCATTTTGGAGGCGTGGTGGCGGAACAACCTCCAACACTACTGTACCTTGTCCTGCATCCTTCCCAGCTGCCAGAAGAGTCACCCAAAAAACCCATGAAAGATAGGTAATGTCCCTGTCCATGCCTGCTAGACCATGAGTCAGCAGTAATATGCACCTTACCACTGACCGCCCTGTACAGCGAGGCATTGACATTGCCTTCAACATGCCGGTAGAGAGCCGGAATCGCCTTCCGTGAGAAAAAGCGGCGTTTGGGAACCTGCCACTGAGGAACCGCACACTGCATAAACTCACGGAAGGGGGCCGAGTCTACCAACTGAAAAGGCAGCAGTTGAAGTGCTAGCAATTTAGCCAAGCTAGCATTCAACCACTGGGCATGTGGATGGCTGGGAGTAAACTTCTTTCGATGGTCCAGCAGCTGGGGCAGGGAAATTTGCCTGGTACAATCGGACGTCGGTGTACCGCTAGCAGATTGCCCACAAGTACTTGGCTGTAACTAATTCTACACCTTCATTCCTCTCAGTGCAGGTTTCAGAGAGGACTGAAGGTATAGTGGGGTTGGAGATCCCAGCTGATGAGGAGCAAAGAAGAGGTCTGATTTGTTCTTTGGTGTGGGTCTTTTAGGTACATTTGCCAATGAACTGCATGGCAGGTCGACATATGTCTGGTCAAGCATGTGGTGCCCAAGCGGCTGATGTCTTGGCCACGCGAGATACGCTTGAGACATATGTTGCAAATAGCGGTGCAATCTGATGCACTCATCTCAAAAAAGGCCCACACCAAAGAACTTTTGGAATAGCACGCAGAGGCAGTGCCCTGCACAGGCGGAGCTTTGCGTTGTGATTCAGTCTGTGTGCTGCCCTTAAGCTGGCCCCTGGAGGGCATCCTGCCTCGTTGGAGATGTGCCTCCTCCTCCTCTTCTATTAGGCACCCACGTGGAGTCAGTGACCTCATCATCCCCTCCCTCCTCATCACTGGAGCAAACCTGGCAGTATGCTGCAGCTGGTGGAACATGACTGCCAGATCACTGTCCTTCTTGGGAATCCCCTCTCTCTGGACTCACGTTACTGCCTTCCTCTAGCTGGATATAATCATCAGAGCCTTCAAAATGCTGGGCATCCTCCTGGAGCATGTACCCAACACTGTGCTCAAACAGTTCGGGGGGCTCCTCAGGAGGAGGACAAGGTGGGGATAGGGAAGGAGTGACTGATGCCGGTGAGACAAGGGAAGAGGCCGAGTTGGCTGCTGCTTTGCCAGTACCCTGAGCCTGGGTGAGAGAGGATGAGGAGGGCTTGGTCATCCACTCTACCAAGTCTACGGCATGTTGCAGCTCAACACGTCCAGCTGCCAAAAATAAGGACAAGCGTGTCCCATGGCCACGTGCTAATGAGGATACACCACATCCATGACCAGCACTGTTGCCTCTAGACACAGAGCCTGCTTGCCCTCTTTTATTGGCTTGTGACTGTCTGCCTCTCCTTGTTGGCCTTCCAAACATACTAATGGCCTGCAGGGAAATGTAGCTGCCTGTGGATAGAATCAGCAGAACACCAGCAATTGGGGTAGCTTTAGGTGCAAACTGTGCAGATGACACAGTACACCGACTGTAATTGCTACAGCTGCCTGCGGATAGAATCAGCAGAACACCAGCAATTGGGGTAGCTTTAGGTGTACACTGTGCAGGTGGCACAATACACCGACTGTAACTGCTACAGCTGCCTGTGGTATAGGACCAGAAGAACACCAACAATTGGGGTAGCTTCAGGTTTACAATGTGCAGGTGGCACAATATGCCGACTGTGATTGCAATAGCGTAAAAAGGAAATTCAGAGACTGTCTCTCCGTCTATCTCTCTCTCTGTTAGCGACGCAACACACTACGCAAGGCCGCCGCGCAGGCGGCCTTATATAGTGTGGGGCGTGTACTAAACCCCCTGAGCCCTAATTGGCCACAGGCATCCTGCCTGTGGCTAATTATGTCTCTCTTTGCTGACGGCGCTGGGATTGGCCAAGCATGCGGGTCATAGTGCATGCTTGGCCAATTATCAGCCAGAAATGCACTCCGATGCCGCAGTGAATTCATGCCATGAGCGCCACTTGAATTTGGTGCGAACGGCGCATAATGTTCTGATTTCGCCAAACGGGCGAACAGACAATGTTTGAGTCGAACATGGGTTCAACTCGAACACTCAGCTCATCCCTACTGCAGAGTATTGGCCACAGATAATTGGCCAGTTTGTAGGCGGCCATAGCACATAGAGCATTGCTTCCCCCAGAGGCGGCAATTAGCCATCACTAAATGCACAAAACCAGCCATGGTTATTGGGCTGTCTGAATTTAGACTTAGTAGCCCATTGACTGGCTTCGCTTGTTGCTTGGAATAGTTCAAGTACTATAGGGCCACATATTAACTAAATGACTATGCCACCAGCATCACAGCATTTTTTTAACTTTTCTTTCTTGTCGTAGCCGCTGTATGTGCGCTGTGGAGAACCCTGCCTGCCGGGACCAGCCATTCACCATTGTCCACAGACACATGGACATCATCTCCAACAGCCGGGTTCCTTTAGATATCTTCCAGATGCAAGCCACCAGCCGCTACCCTGGAGTCTACTACATCTTTCAGATCAAATCTGGAAATGAGGGGAGAGAATTCTACATGAGGGTAAGAGAAGGATAGAAGATTACACATGAAAACAGCTAAATGTCTCCATACTCATCACATCCTTGACGTGACCGACCACTGGACATGGTCATATTACAATTCTATTACACTCTATATATAAAACACTACAACCCTCAACATAACCGACCACTGGACACCATCGTAATACAATTCTATTATACTCTATACATAGAACACGACATGTCCAACAGGGCCAACCACTGGACACCATCATGGTACAATTCTATTACACTGTGTACATAGAACACTACACTCCCCAACGTGACCCACCACTGGACATGACCATAATACCATTCTATTACACCTATATAAATAGAACACTACACTCCCTACATGACAGACCACTGGACATGACCATAATACCATTCTATTACACCTATATACATAGAACACTACACTCCCTACGTGACCGACCACTGGACATCATAATAACATTCTACACACTCTATACATAAAACACAACATGTCCAACATGGCCGACCACTGCACATGACCATAATACCATTCTATTACACTCTATACATAGAACATGACATGTCCAATGTGGCTGACCATTGGACACCATCATAATACTATTCTATTACACTCTCTATATGGAACACTACACCCTCCAACATAACCCACCATTGGACATGATTAGTATATGACAGTATTACTCTGAAAGTGAATGCTGCCACCTTCTGGTTGAAAAAAAAAAAAAGCTAGCAGCTAGATAGAAGATAGCAGTGTTTGCATTCAGACCATTGCAGATGTGCCAAATTGAACCTTTAATGAGAGGAGATATGGGTGGGCTATCATTGGTGTTTCCCTTCAGAAAACGGGGGTTGTCCGGCTGTTATGCTGACCCCCTGTGGCTTCGATGCTCAGAGTCACTATCCTGCACCAAGCGTGTAGATCAAGAAAGTTGCAGGACAGTCAAAAGTCTTTATCTGCACACTTGTTTTGGGTCTGTGATTCAAAATATTGAAGCAAGAGGTGTAGAATTATAGCGCCTCGGAACTTGCATTTTTGGATAGTGAGGTACGCCATTTCAGTCTCCAGTCTTCATGTCTTTCTTGTGACATGTTTACTTTGAGGGCCGTTCACACCAATCGCATTGTGGTAAAGCACAATAAAAGTGCATGTTACCGCAATGGGTCGCAATGAACCTTACCTGCATTGGTGTACCGAGGTGCAATTTATTGTGAGTGGCACCCCAGCACACCTCTAAAATGCACGTGTACTGGCATGCAGTGCAGCACAGTGGGCTTAATTCATGAAATGCTGTCACATGCGGCATTTGCCAGCACCCACCACAACCAGTGAATAGATGATTAAGGAGCCAGAACCTTCCGCGTCCTTAACAATCATGATTCATCTGCTGTCAGTGCGGATTCCCCTTTCACAGCAGAATTTAAACAAAAGAAGAGCCGACATTAAAACAAAAAAAAGCAAGCAATATGAATTTTTTAGGGGGACCCCACACCAGAAAAAAGAAAGATTAAATATTGGTAACCCCTCAAAATCGATACCAGACTATTATCTCTCTTTTGGTGGTATTTGATCACCTCTGCATTTTTTATCTTTTGCACAAAAAAAAAAAGCAACAATTTTGAATAATAATATTTTTTACTTTCGGCTATAAAACATTCCCAATACAAAAACGTAAAAAATCTATTTTCTTTATCAATTTAGGCCAATATGTAGTCTGCTACATATTTTTGGTAAAATAAAACCCCAATAATCGTATATCGACTGGTTTGAGTGAAAATTATAGCGTCCAAAAACTATAGGATATATTTAGGGACTTTTTAAAATTGTTTTTACTAGTAATGGCAGTGATCAGCAATTTTTAGCAGGACTGCGACATGGCGGGTGGACAAATTGGACACTAAGTGATACTTTTTGGGGACCAGTGACACCAATACAATGATCAGTGCTAAAATGCTTAATGCACTCATCACTGTATAAATGACACTGGCAGGGAAGGGGTTAGCACCAGGGTCAATCAAGGGGTTAAGTGTGTGCCCAGGAGATGATTTCTAACTGTGGGGGGACTGTTACACTGAAGGAAGTTTCAGCTTGGCTGAAACACAAAGATCTCTACTTTGCTCCCTGAGAGATCAGTGGTTTGCCTTGTTTACATAGGCACACCGCTGATCTGTCTCTCCACAGAACGATCGGTGGGTTCGAGACGGCCATTGTGGCCGCTGGACCCGCTGATTGGCTCCCGCTGTGTCCAGCAGGAGTCGCATTCCCCCTACACCACATGCACAAAATTGTGTACAGGTATGTGATTTTGCGCACCACATCATATGTACATGGGATGGTCTGGAAGTGGTTAAAGTGGTTGTAAAAGGCAGAAGGTTTTTTTTTCAAATATAAATTTTATTCAACTCCAAACAAAGGGAAAAAATGTCCCCACATTACAGACAGAGTATTCATACTGTCACAGCTTAGGTTAAGTAAAATTACAACAAAAAAGGGCATATCTCACATATCACAGTATATCCAGACATAAACAAAGAGCAACGTCCCAAATTTGTATAACGTCCAGAGCTATCTCCGCAGCAATTCAGCAAGGAGCCTAGGACAATAGGAGGCGGTAGCCTACACTGGAGTAGACAAAGGAGTTCCATTTGTCCCAAGTTTTTTTTTAAAACTTCTAGTTTATTTTGTGACGGGAGGACAAGATCCTCCATCCGCTTTATCTCCTCAACTTTTCTAATCCAGTGTGCGATGGAAGGGGGCAGGCATGTACTGGCCATTTGGACTACAGGGAGTTTCCCGGTAGGCCGATGGCTCAGTGGGCCGGTTTCAGTGACAAAGTAATGGGTGCGCGGCTCGCCCTCAACT